>NC_136068.1:1653427811-1654627811 GCF_964261635.1 Lissotriton helveticus
ACAGACTTTATAAGAGCAGCATATAATACATTACTTGTCGTTATTGCATGGAGACAACCCTTTAGAAATGCTTATTTACCACAGATTGATTACATGAAGTGTCACAGTGCAATTCATAGAAATATAAGAATATACATGATTGTAAATACAAAAGGGTTATATATATTGCAATAAGTTTTTTGGGGACAGATAACCACAATATTTGTAAAATATTGACAAGTGTCATATCAAACAGCCCCGTGCTTGTAACAATACAAAATATTTAGGGAGTCACCCTTTGTGGCGAAAAGGGAATGGGTTTATAGTCAACAGAGAAATAAAAGATTTTCCCTTTTCCTGGTTGTGCATGATAGAGCGGACTGCAGTATACAGCCCTTCTATCGCTGCGTTTAATCGGCAGCTGGGGGGTATGATCAGGTTTAAAGCGCACCACACAGTAACAAATTTACAGGGGAACTAATCAGTATGGATCATATTCCTTTCTTACTTAAACATGCATAGTTATAACAAAAATCAGGGATATATGAATGGTAAGACAAGAGGTAATGCTCAAATAATAGAGGTTAGGTTGATTTAAGCCAGTATATTTATTTATCACAAAATTGATATTATACATTTTATTAACATTTCATAAAAACAAAATATCATCCATTTTATACAAAGGCATAGTCATAAAACATTTTCTATTAAAAGAAAAAGCACAATAAACTGTTGACGCGGCGTTTCGGTGAACAAGTTGAACACCTTCTTCAGGACATGCTTTCTAAGGTTAAAAACAATCTATACGAAAGATGTAAACAGAAAAACTTTGTTACTAAGCATTCTATTCAACAGACCTCTTTATTCCATTTCTTAAAAAACTGTAATTAGTCCAGTTAGTATTACCTCTGTCTTCTAAACATCTCTGTTTATACATTACATGTCATTTCATTCAACAATAAGAATATTCAACTACAAGGGGGGATCATCTATACAAATCTATGAACAAAAAATCTATTTTAACTTCTACCATTTGTTGCCCCCTGGTGTCTCATTTCTTGATCAACTTTCGTATCCAGGTTTAGCATGCTAAACCATAGGATTCTCATTATAGCTTTATTATGTTTAGCTCTATGGTGTATGTCCACCAAATACTACTGGAATAGTTATATTATGCCATTGTGATGGTCCTCTTGGAGTAATCATCATAAAAATGATTGTTTACTGTAAATCGCAGAATTGACTTACTTTGTATTTTATAAGGCAGAGTTTTGTATATCTTCTCTGCTGTTGAAGTTATTTCTCAAGCTGCTGGTTATTCATTACCAAATGTTAGCTATGGGAACAGAGATACCTTCACTGATTATTGATCGCTTGTTTGGTACATTTAAAGCGACAATTGTAAAGAACATGTTTTTTGCTGACCTTTGATTAGATAAACTTAGTCCTAGTTGGTATTTTTTCTTTTTTGAGTTGAACAGAAAATTCTCCTTCTGTGTTGTTTATTAAGATATTTATCTGTTCTGTTTTGGACTGAAACAAGTAAAAGTAATCAAAAAAGATAACATTTTTATCATTTTTATAACTGTCCAACCCTATTAGTTGTTACAAGGAGTTTCAAATGATAACTCTTACCTCTAGTACGTTATGCTAGGGGTCTTTAACAGGTTGGGTGTGGTTTAAGCATCAGGTAACTATAGAAAACATAACCATGCGTTATTAGTTGCCCACTTCTAACAGAAATGAATTCCATTATTATCACTCTTCATTATCCGTATTACCTTTTGATCTGGGTAGCCCAATTCCAAAACCTATCTATGCGTTTAGACGCAACAGAACAATTAGAAACTGTTTAGTACACACCTACCCAGATAGGGAATCTAAAAAGATAGGAACCCTAGATGGGAAAAACATGATCCATACTGATTAGTTCCCCTGTAAATTTGTTACTGTGTGGTGCGCTTTAAACCTGACCATACCCCCCAGCTGCCGATTAAACGCAGTGATAGAAGGGCTGTATACTGCAGTCCGCTCTATCATCCACAACCAGGAAAAGGGAAAATCTTTTATTTCTTTGTTGGATATCAAATAGCCCCTCCACAATAAAAGGAATAAGACCTAGAGACATTAAAATAATTGTAGTTGATCGGCCAAAAAGATGGCGGCAAGTGCCTAAGCTAATGGCCTCTTAAAAATATGAAATTTCAATACTTCCCATAAACCTCTACATTCAATTCCATCTTAAATATAACAGACCAGATAAGGATGTCATTTCAAATCAGCAAGTATACAGATTAAAAAGTGTAGTAACCAAAACAGTTTTTGCCACAAATTGCCCGATAAAGTGCAAATGCTACCTTCATGAAGCAAAAATGTTGAAAAAAGACACCCTGTCCATTAAGAAGTAATATTATGATGGAATTGGTCGAACATTCAAACCAAGAGCCTAGCTAAAAGACCAGAATAAAACATAATATCAAAAGGTCATAGTCCAAAAGAATTGTATATTGAAGTGGTTTTAAGTCATGCCAAGTATAAATTGCAAAAACTTCATAGTTTCTAGATTGTCAAGTTGTGCCTATACTATAGTCTAAAGTGCTTCAGTGCCATAGAGTGGTTACAAAATGTGCAAAAATAGTGCAAAACGTGCTGTAAGTAGAGAGCAGAAGACTAGAGGCTAAAATATAGACAACCTTACATAAAATTACCAAAAACACTTTTTCAGAAATATTCACAGAGACTTGAGCTAATACAAAGTAATATGCTTGAAAGTAGACAATTTCATAAAGATAGATAACTGCTGCTCAAACAAAAGTCTGTTTGCAGATGGAAGTAACGCTCATCACATTAGAAAGATACAGTTAGAACTATAAAGAGGCAGACCCTATAAGAAATTATGTAGATCCTCATTCATATTGAGTCCATTCGGGACTCTAGTGTCAAGGGATAAAATAAAGTGGGTTTCCTTCTGTCTGAGAAGTTTTTCTCGATTCCCTCCCTGTCCGGGGTTAGGGACTGAGCCTAAGACAGTAAATTCAAGATCCTTAAGTTGCTTGGTATGGATGGACTTGAAATGTCTTGCCACCAGATAGTTGCTATCCGAATTCAAGATGGCTCTTATGTGCTGCAAGATGCGGTTATAAACGGGGAGCTTAGTGCTTCCAATATATTCAAGATTGCAGGTGCATTTCAGTTTGTATATTACCTCTTCAGACCTGCATGTTAGAAACTCTTGAATAGCAATTTTATCCTCACTAAAAGCTGTTATATAGTGGGTACCATTTTTAGCAAAAGTGCAAGCACGACATGACGTACATTTTAAGAAACCCATTTTAGAAAGCCATGTTTTCTTGACTGGGACCTCAGGCATAGAGCTATCTAGGGCATCACACATAGAGGGTGCCCTTCTGAATGTGATAGCTGGCTGGCTAGGCATGATAGGACCCAAGATATTGTCTGTTAGAACAATAGGCCATTCAGAGCAAATAATGCGACGAATAGCTCTTTCTTGGGTGCAGAAGGTGGTGATAAGGCGCACTGAACACTCTGTTGTAGGGACGGCTGGCACCTTGACCGTGGATAATAATATTTTGTCCCGAGAACAAAGTTTGGCTTTTACTAGAGCTTGATCTAAAACTTTACACTTATAACCCCTTTTAAGAAACCGCTGGACAGATTCAGCTAAACATGGGTCAGCTGTTTCAGTGTTACTGCATATCCGACGGATATGAATAAATTCCCCGTACGGAATGCTATTGATGGTATGCATGGGGTGTGCACTTTGGGCATGAAGGATGGAATTGCCCGCCGTAGATCTTCTATGGAGCCAAGTGTGTAGTGTATTTTCCTCAATGTGTAGTTGTACATCCCAAAAATTGGCCAAACTATCGTTGATGGTAGCCGTGAATTTTAAATTGAGGTCATTGATGTTTATGTCGTGGACAAATGCTACAGCCTCATTAGTCGAACCTTTCCAAATAATACACACGTCATCTATATAACGCCAGTAGTGGACAATGTGTTGCCACTAGTGGGGGGTGGGCAGCACCGAGCACGTGCTTCTCCCACCAGCCAACATGCAAGCATGAATAGCTGGGGGAGAAGCACCAACCCATTGCCACCCCGTGCAACTGCTGGAAGATGTCATTCTGGAATTGGAAAAAGTTAGTTTTGAAACAGATCTCAATCATTTCTGTTAGCATTTTGTTATCTTCACGTAAAGACACATCACGGCTATTTAAAAAATGCTCAGTCGCTCTAATGCCATGATGATGATTAATATATGTATACAATGATTCTATATTCATCACCACAAATAGATAATCAGAAGACCAGCCAACATTCTTGATTTTGATTAAAAAGTCAGTGGTATCTTTCAAGTAAGATGGCAAATTGGTGACGTGTGGTTGAAGAAAAAAATCCACGTATTTGGAAATATTTTCATTAATGCTGCCCTGTGCAGAGATTATCGGATGACCTGGGACTGGGGTAACCAAATTATGGACTTTGGGTAGGAAATACAAAATTGGGGTGATCGGATGTTCCACACTTAAAAACTTAGATTCTTCTTTTGTAAGTAAGCCAGGTTGTTGCCAATTGTGGATCTTTTTGCGGGTTAATTCCTCACACTTGTGCATCACAGATTTTGTAGATTTGGCATAGCATGAAGATCTGATAAGTGTTTTACGGCCTCAGCCAAATAGTCAGACCTAGACCACAAAACAGTATTCCCCCCCTTGTCCAAATTTTTGATGATGACATTGTGGTTACTTTGTAATTTCTTGACTAATTGATGGTAATTTGAGATGTCATCAGTGATGTCATGAGTGATGTCACTGACCATGTCATGAGTGATGTTATATGTGACATCATCAGCAGTGCATTGCGGGCAAGCAAGTTATAGTTAGCTGAACTAACTATAACGGGTGAATTTCAATGGTTTTGTATGAGTGTAATGTCCAGCTAACTATAACATGTGTGAAACCTATGATTTTTTTCAGTGAATTTCTAAGGTTTCTTAAATGCTAATTCCTAACTATAACGTGTGTGAAACCTATGTTTTTTTCAGTGTATATATATATATATATGAATACTCACAGTCCCAATCTCAGAATTGAAGGAGAAACACAGGTACAGACCACAACGTACTGCTGGCTCTAATTTCAGCGCAACTTTATTCCGTGCAAATTGGCATGACGTGTTTCGGTCGTGTTACCACGATTTTGATCATATGACACACTGAGACCCATTTTTTCTTTAAGTAATCACACAAAGTACCCTCCTCCCTGCTCAGCCAATGACATCACACAATGAAAGTAAACAACAAACTACTAAGATCAGAACAAGACATATTCATTTGCAAGTAATATCAGTAATCCAGTTACAAAAAATGCAATATAAAATCATGTGGAAATTGTACACATAATATATAATGTTACAACAGTGGTTTTATAAATTATACTGAATAATCCTGATCTTGAAAACAACATGTGTTGCTATGACTGATTACACGGGAGGCTAAGTGCAAATAAACACCACAATGTATGTGAAAGTGCAAGTGCTGAAAAATAAAAAAATAATAGATCGGAGAGACGGGAATTTCCCCCCTAATCTCTCGTCCGCTATTGAAGTCATAGTATGGCCCAAAGGTACATCTATATATGTGAAAATAAAGAGGGAGACTGTAGTGGATTTAACGTAATAAACAACAATGTACTTTAGATAATGCCTGAGCCCAGACACCGACTAGTGGGGAAGACAAAAGCCTTACATTCTTAATGATTATGCTATGTGTATCTGACTACCCACAGTGTAAAATAATGATATGTTCTTAAGTCTACTTAGGCTAGCTAAGGAATCGGAAAATTCCAAACAGCCTATACTACTCCTATTCGCTACTCAGTCCAATTGGTTCTGAAATATCTTTGTCATCATTCCATTTTAGAATGCTACTGTTGATAGTTGATATTAAAGTGCAAGTGCGATAAATATGATAACATTCATGACGTAAATAAAAATAAATCATCAGGAACAATTTAAAAAACAGGTAATGTGCACAAAAAGTAGTAAAGCAGTCCAAGTTAGTCTCTATACTGGAACGATATTTATATAAATTGCAAGTGCACAAGCACCAATTAGTCTTAGCAGCATGTAGACTTCAAATATGTACTGTTAGTTAATGTATGTGCAAGCTTAGCATCGTAAACAAAGGGCAGTTTCTTAGCAGCATAAGGAGAACAGAGATCAAGGATTACCATCACCTATAATCACAGTATCAAATATTCATTTTAAGTGCAAATACATTAGCAGCCAGCAACCTTCACAGGCCAAAGCTATCAATTGAAGTATGTACAAAGTAGCAAGAAAATAGCAGCACAGAGGGAGCATATGTTACACATCAATGGATCAACTGACACATAAGTGATAACACAAATGGTGACACAATTAGAGGGCACAACCGATAAAAAGAAGTAAAATATCCCTGCTGCATCATAAAAGCCGTTCAAATTTCCAGAAGCAGAGCCCTGATAAAAACCTAAGAAAAACCAAATGGTTAAAATCAGGTTAAAACCAGAGCACGAACTGCCTAAAAGAACAGTTAAAAATAATGCCCACACCTAGAGTCATGCCAGCATTTGTACAGCGCACAGCTACCTATGACGGAGGTGTCCCGGCGCTGGGGGCCGTCGGGAAGATTAAGCAAACTATTGCCCAGAGTCACATGGTGCTGGGTTAACCTGCAGCCGAAGCCAGGGATCGAACCATGAACCCTGTGGTCCAGAGTGAGGCACCCTGGCAGCTGCGCCACACCTCTTCCACTGTTTCATCTGTCAAAAAGTAGCTGTATACGATGAACACAGAGTACTCATAGGAAATTGTGCAGGTCCTCTCCTGTATAGAGCCCATTGGGCATCTTAGTGTCGAGCAGTATTAAATGTACTGAGATTCCAGTTGCCTTAATCTTTTTTCTCTATTACCACCTCTTGAAAGTTTGGGTACCGCATCAATGACAAAATATCTTAACTCATTTAAGTTGTTGTGGTGAACTAGTTTGAAATGTCGTGCCACAGGGGTTGTAAAATTCGGGTAAATACCTGTAACTTCGTGCTACCAACATATTTCAACTTGCAGGAACACTCAACTACATGATCCGTTTTGCAAGTGAAAAAACCTTTTATTTTAGTAGGATTAGATTCAAAGGCAGTAGTGAACTCAAACGCTGTAGTGCCAAATTTACAGGCCATACATGTGCTACGCTTGAAGTACCCTGTGCATTTGGACAACCAAGTACAACATTGATTGATTGATTGATTGATTGAAGTTAGCCTGGCATATGGTGTCCACTAGTTCTAGTGGGCACCTTGCACCAGTCTAATCGACCCTTATTGATGGTGGTTGTAAAATCAACCTTATAAAAAGCTATCCTAGGGGTAGCAATGGCGAGCAGTCTTCAGGCTAAGACTTCAGAGAGCGAATTAAGCGAGTTGTTTCACCAATTATAATCCCTTGAGTACCAAATGAAAGCACACCACACAAGGTATATATCAAATATATATGTATTTATTCTAAACACAACCCCTCTGCACTCTTTATGAGGTCGAGGTAAAAGTACAATACAAGTTATTTAATTAGCATACGATGAATTGCACAGTATACGTTCTGACCTAGGGGTCTCACAAACCATATACTAAAATAGTGGTATAAGAACCACGTAAGAATTAGAAAGCAGGCCTGGGGCCTGTGGAATGGCTGGGGCTCCTCTAAACAACCAAAGGTTAGGATGTAGGAGGTCCATGGGAGACGCATGCAGTGTCTAAACACAGCCGCGGGTTACCATTGACTTTCTATGGGAAACGAACAAGTTACAAATTTACAATTTAAACACACTTCTTAATGAACTACGATGGAACCCTTTTAGATTTAGACACTAGGAGGGCCAATACCTTCGAGACTACCAGAGTACTTGTGTTACCTCACTGTTAAATAAAGATGTGCAGAAACAAGTTGAAGCAGGAACATAGGTTTATTTCTGTAAGAGCTAACACCCACAAGCAGAGCCGTTCAGTCGTGAAGAAGCCAACGTCCAGAGTGACGTTCCGAAGAATCTTCACGACTGGCGGGCAGCATGCTAGAACACTGAAATGTCACGAGCATTAGAACAACGAGTCCCGTGAATCCACGCTACTCCTAACTAAACATGAAAGAAATACACTAATGTCATTATACAACATCTTCCCCTCTTTGAAGGGCAACAAAAATAAATAAATACAAATCAAGTACAAAGATTTAAACATAACCATACAAAGAAAGTTACATTGCTATTCCAGTACAAAGTCTCTCAATCTGCAAGAAATTTGTTTTAAACGTGCTGCTCTTCTAGTTGGCTCTTCGGAACATTCCCTGACAACTATATCCGAAGGTAAAGATGAATTGTCAGAGACAATGGACTGTGTAGGTTGAACTTCAGGAGTTAGTAAAACGCAACTAGAAGATGATTGGTCAGAGGCAAGGGATTGTGTGGGTAGGGCTTTAGGTGTCTCCAAAACTCTACTAGAAGAAGGTTGCTCGTGAACCAAATCAAACCAGTCACAATTCTCTGATTCTGAAGTGGCATGTTCTCTGGTAACACTGGCCTGAAGTGGGGAGATTTTAGCAAGAACCCTCTTGTTCCACCACCCTTTGTTATCAAGAAGGGCAGAACCTTTACTGACATGTGTAACTAAAGTTGGAGAAGAGAACTGCGATTTACCTTTCGGAACTCTTTTTGGATTTTTAATGAGTACCCAATCCCCTCTTTGTAAGGGCTGATCAAAGAACTGTTTACCTGCATCAAAACGTGATTTCATAGAATGTTGTTTAGCTTTGACATGTTCTTGGATAGAGTGAGAATTAACGGACAAACGACCATTTCCATGTAACCAGCTGGGATTGAGGAGTGAATGCACTTTCCTTTTTCTAAGTAAAGTAAATGGTGCAACACTAGTGGTGGAGTGTGGAGTGGTATTATATGCCCAAACTTTGTCATGTACAAAAGACAAAGGGTCTAACCTGGCAGAGATTGCAGTTTGTATTCCCTCCTTGATTATCCGATTATCCCTCTCAACCAATCCATTCGAAGAGGGTGAATACAATGCAACCTTGTAATGAGAAATGTCATGCTTTTTAAGAAAAGAGCACATTTTTGAGAGACAAAATGTGTATCATTGTCAGTAACAATGGTTTTGGGAAAACCTTCAACATCAAAAACAGATTGTAAAAATTTGACGGCATTATCAGTTGACGCAGCGTTACAAAAAGAATAATACAACCATTTGGTATGGTAATCAACCAAAACAATCAGATACTTGTTCTCAGTTGGTAAAACGCCATAAGGACCAGAAAAGTCCAAACCTACTTTGTCCCATGAAACTGCAGGAAAAGTAACAGGACATTAAGGAGTGGAAAGAGTTTTCCAATGTTTGTCGGAGAGGAGACATTGTGTACAATTATCAATCATTCTCCTGATATGTGCATCCATTGAGGGCCACCAGTAAAATTGTTTGATGCGTTGACAAGTTTTGATAACACCAAGGTGTCCTTGATGAGCTGAACAAATAATCAGATTTCGCAATGATTCAGTTGGAACAAATAAATCATTGCACATAACCATGTTGTTAACTAAAGAAAGCTCTTCCGATACATTTGCAACACCTTTTAAATCAGGAGACAGAGTTCTACGCTCAGGCCATTTGCTAACAATAAAATCTTTGACCTATGAAAGTGTAATGTCATTATTGTAGGCTGAATTCCATTGTACCTCGGAAATTTGTTGACATTCAGCAATAGCATCAATTGTAGCGACAACACACTCAATATCATCATCAACATCAGAACTATCATTCAAAGACATTCTTGAGAGACAATCTGCCCTGAAGTTTTTGCCCCCAGAAATATGTTTGATGACAAAGTGAAATTCATGAAGTTTTGAAAGAAGACGAACAAGTCTTGCAAAAGCCCTGTTAGAAGTGCTGTCAGAAAGCATGTGCATAATAGGCTTGTGATCGGTGTAAATCTCAAACTCACGACCCCAAATGTAAGATTTAAATTTTTGTATAGCCCAAACGCAAGCCAAGGCTTCTCTTTCTATTGTGCTGTACCTAGTTTCAGCTGGAAGAAGTGTTCTGGATGCAAAGGCAACAGTTTGTTCTTTGCCTTCCACCCATTGTCGCAAAACAGCCCCCAAACAAGTGAGACTGGTGTCAACAGTGATAAAACATTTCGAACCATCCGAAAAAGGATGTAAGGCTGGTGAATCCTCAATAAGCTTTTTAACGTGCTCAAAAACATTTTGTAAGTCTTCTGACCAGGAAAACTTCACCCTAAAGAGCGCTCTCAACGGCTCATCAATGTGAGCATAGCCATGCCCAAATCTGGCATAATATTCTGATAAGCCAAGGAATGAGCGAAGGGCATCTCTATCTTTGGGAGGTATGGCATCTCTGATGGCTTTTATTAACGAAAACTTAGGTTTGATGGCCCAAATAATCCAATTCTTGAACCCCAAATTTGCATTTGTCATGCCTGACAGTCATACCAGCTTTTTCTAACACCTACAAAACCCTATTAAGAGTCTGATCATGTTGAACAATGTCATTGGCAAAAATTAAAATATCGTCCTGATAGGCTTGCACCCCAGGAATATTCTGCAATAAGTTATCCATCAGTTTTTGAAAAATGCTTGCTGCCGAAGCTAGACCAAATGGGAGTCTTAGGTACTTGAAAGCGCCTAACAGCGTAATAAAAGTTGTTAATTCTTGAGACTTAAGAGACAAAGGAATTTGGTGATAAGCGGACCTTAGGTCCAAGAGGGAGAAGTATTTAGCCCCACCCAAATTAGCCAGCAAATCATGAATATTGGGTAACGGATGGCAATCCACGATGATATTGTTATTTAAGAGCCTAAATTGAAACAAGTTGAAGCAGGAACGTAGGTTTATTTCTGTAAGAGCTAACACCCACAACCAGAGCCGTTCAGTCGTGAAGAAGCCAATGTCCAGAGTGACGTTCCAGAGAATCTTCACGACTGGAGGGCAGCATGCTAGAAAACTGAAATGTCACAAGCATTAGAACAACGAGTCTCGTGAATCCACGCGACTCCTAACTAAACATGAAAGAAATACACTAAAGTCATTATACAACACTCACCTACAGAAGCCGGTGCATAAGTCTCTTTTGGTGTCGGGTTTCATCGTTGATTTCAATGGAGATCTGCAAAGAAGTGCTGCAGGCAACCAGACGAAAAGTGTCCGGGTGGATCCATGGGTGGATCAAAGATCTGTAGAACCTGAAAGCAGAAGGGACAGAGTCTGGGCCATTTGCCAGTGACCAGAGCGGCGATAGAAAGATGCCAGCAGATGTGATATTTGATGCCAACAGGTGATTTCAGGTGAAAAGTTGAAGTTTGTCTCTTCAGCCTCGAGGACCATTAGGTGTCGACGACAACCAGGAGCTGGATTCAAGTTGTCCTACAAAGGATCTATTTGATTGCGGTATTGGTATCCGGATTGGGCCCAACAAGCCTTGGCAAACGCAACCCACGCAGGATGTCAAGATGGGCTTCGGTGCAGACCAGTAAGGTCTGTGGGACTTCTCCTTTGCAGGGAAGTTGGAGTAAGCCTGGAGCAACCAGGAAAGCAAGTTGAAATAAAGAATTGTCTGCTTGGGGGCTCACTAGCCAATGGACTAGGAACCGCAAACTCGCATAGAGCGGAAATGCACAAAGCAATCCCACGGGCCACTTGTGGAATGTGGAGCTCTGAGCTTCGGTGCAAAAGGTGCTCAGGTCTGGGGCTTCAAGCATCCCAATGCACAAATTTGGGATACCTTAGAAATTTGATGCAGGTAGCAAAATGCAGGATGTCCAGTAGTTCCGGTCCCACGTCTCTCGTGTCTGCCACGGGTCTCAGTTTTACTGTGAGCGAAGGTCAGGCCAGAGATGTCTGGAAGTCCATGTCCTGTTTTGCAGATTCTTCAGGATCCGGTGAGAGCCTCAAAAATGCAGACTGGCAAAGATGCTTTTGGTGCCTGTTTGAACAGGGTGGTCACTCCTTGACCACAAGGGAGATGTCTTCCATCTTCCAGTCGACATGGAATGTCGAAGGTCCAGGATAAATGTTTCAGAGTTTCGTCCAGGGTAATCTAAAGTCCTAGGGACTGGGATCCTATACTTATACTAAGTTATACCCCTTCCCCTTTGTCCAGTTTCATGCCAGATCTGGGAATGAGTGCCCCAGCAACCAGTATGAACTGGGAAATGCATGGAGCACCTAGTGTGCCCCAGGAAGTTTCTGGAAAGCATTCACTGAATGCAGCCCTCCCTGCCCCAATACACAAAGAGCCTGTCTGAGGAGGTGACAGCACCTCCCAGGGCAGGAACCCTATTGTCCAGGCCTCCTCTGCCAGAGTTTCATCCAGCAGCAGGAGGGCAGACTCGTGTCTGTGGCAGCAGCATCCATTTTGTGATGCTGAGGCTCTGTTTAACTTTAACCGGGTAAACCAGTAACTACATGTCTTCTCCCTCAAGAAGGGTGGAATGCTACCCCCGCTGCCAGGACTGGCGGGGGGGGGGGGGGTAGTATTCTAAAGTGTTTGACACCTTACATGACATGTTTTAATAAGGCCAAACCAAAGTTAGCGTTAACTGCGAGGATTATAATGCACTTAAGAGTATATGGTATGGCTATATCATAGAACAGCTACAAGGAGATGGTTCCGAAAGCTGCAGAGGGGCTCAGCTCAAGTATGGACGAATTTTGCAGATTTGCAGTCCGCGAATTTGTGCGAAATGGCAATAACATCCACGAATTCGCGGATTTTCCCGCTAACTCGCGGATTTTTTTGCCATTTGCACAAATGTGACCACGTGTGTCTGTAACTTTGTCACCGCGCCCAAAGGTGCCGAGGTCCCTCGAGTGAGCTGTCCATCATAGTGAGGAAAGGGCGGGAAGATGTTGCATACCCTAGTGTGTGTGTGGCGGGGCCAAACTGGCGGGGCTTCTATGTGAGTTCACATGCCTCTTGTTCATAAAAGGTCAGCGACCGATCAGAGCACCAGATGAGGAGAAAGCAGCCTCCTGGTCACTAGAAGTACACGGGGATTGCGCTCGAGAAACTCGTGGATGCACATACCTCCATCAAGGATTACATCTAATCGTAGGCGGTAGATATGGGAAGGAAGCACACCTGCCTAGCCTAGACCGTGCACTGCTCACTAGTTGTTTGGGCGCCGAGGTCCCTCGAGTGAGCTGTCCATCATAGTGAGGAAAGGGTGGGAAAACATTGCATACCCTAGTGTGTGTGGGGCGGGGCATCTATGCGAGTTCACATGCCTCTTGTTTATAAAGGGTCAGAGACCGATCAGAGCACCAGATGAGGAGAAAGCAGCCTCCTGGTCACTGGAAGTACACGGGGATTGTGCTCGAGAAACTCGTGGATGCAAAGACCTCCATCAAGGATTACATCTAATTGTAGGCAGTAGATATGGCGAGGAAGCACACCTGCCTAGCCTAGACTGGGCTCACTAGTTGTTTGGGCTGATTATTTGAGCTTCAACTCAAGCATGTGCAAAAAAATCCGCCCGTGAGAGAATTTGTGAATTTTTATGGCAATTTCGTGAGATTCGCAAGTAACGAAATTGCCGAAAATGTGAAAATTTTGCGATCGGAACGGATTTTGCGCCCATACTTGAGGGGTGATTACACCACCTTACCCAGGCTGTGTGAACAGACCTGTGGTGTCAGTTTGGAAGGCAAACCAGGGGTGGCACAATACATGCTTCAGCCCCTGGTGGGCCTAGGGTGCACCTATGCCCTGGGTACCTATGGTACACTATACAGGGGAAAAAAAAAAAAAAATATTAGAGTAACCTGCACACCTTCTATATTTAACAATGTATTAACTTTTGTTCATCGGTGCAGACCTGCTGCCTGACTAACCCCTGTCAGGTTTCAGTAATAGCTGCACAATCAGACACAACTGTGTCCTTCGCAGGATTGCACTGTTCGAAATGGCCCCAGTGCCAGGGTACCTTGCCCGAGTTTTTTACACAATATACATTGGTGTATCACTACCTTTATTACACCAGTGTCCTCAAAAAACTTCATGCATAAACACACACCAGGTTCATATTCAAAAAAACTTCTCGTTTTTACTATTTCAAAATGCTGTAATTCTCATATTCCATTCTTATTAGAATTTTCAAACATATTCACAATTGATTTTCATTGGGAACATAATGCAGACTGATATAATTTTTCAAAACTCATAGTTCATATCATATTCATGTAATGCATATTAAACAATGAATATATCACAACAGGCAATGACTTTCTCCCAATGCATTTCGATGCCGCAGCATCTTCGTCAGGGGAATAGTTCTAAATGTTATCGCGCACCGCACAAAAAGCCATTTCTGCAGCCACTGCACAGTCTTGCACTAATCACGACGGTCCTCTACTGCTCCGATCCCTGAAAGTCTGCCACTATACAGGGGCTCACAAGGGTGACCCAGTAACCTATCTGGTATGTACCTAAAGTACATAGTATCAATTTAGAGAGAGAACAGCTGGGCTGTGGGCCTGATTAGCAGGTCCACAGCCACACTAAAGTCGAGAAACCAGAGAATCACAGTAAAAAGTGGGGGTAACCATAGGAAGCAGACCCTACTCTCCTACATTGATTATCTCAGGCCTAGTTCTAACCAAGTCATCCCTCATAGAGGGTGCCCGCCTGAAGGTAATCTCAGGTAGATTAGGCACCATTTGAGACAACGTAAGGTCAGTTTGGACAATAGGCCATTTCTTATAAATAACCTTTCTTATTTCCTTGTCCTGACTACAAAAAGCAGTAATCAACAGACAGAACAGGAGCTGGGTCTGGAGAGGTAGTGTTGGTACTAAAAATAGCTTTACGCATGGTTTTATTGGAAACTGTTCCCAGATATTCACTGCGATTCATACTGTTAGCTTTAGACAATGCATGCTTCAAGTCTTTGATTTTGTAACCACAGGCTAAAAATGTTTGAAATTAGTCATTCTGGCAACTCACCAGGTCACTATTGGAACTACAAATTCGTTTTATACGTAAAAATTCCCCATAAGGGATACTTTTCAATTGATGATGGGGTGAGAACTCTGGGCATGCAGTATTGAATTACCTGCTGTAACTTTTCTATGGAGCTTGGTTTGTAGTATGTTATTCTCAATGTACAGTTCTATGTCCAGGAAATGAACCTTTTCCGAACTAATCTGAACAGTAAATTCAAGGTTTAATCTGTTGTCATTAACACATTTCCCGAATTCATTAGCTGATTCAGTTACCACCATCGGATAACATGGGCTTCATACAGTTTGCTGTGGGTTTGCCTGAGGACATGCTCAAACGCACCGTCCATCATCCCCTTTGGTATCGTTTGGTTACAATTATATTAGGGTTTTCATTTAGCTTCTTCATTAATGCCGAATACTGTTTATCCCTGTAGGAGCAATGTTTCATCCTCGCCAATACTTTGCGATTGAGAGCTTTCAGGTCATATATAACACAATCACTGAACATATCAATGGCATCTTTGGGCAAGAGAGGGATAAAGGTAGCTGGCGGACGGAATGGGCTTGGGGCAGGTAGATTACCAGAGGTGCCGAAATTTACCAGCAGAACTTTTGTAGACCAGTCAATGTCATCGGAATTATCCACAAGAGCATGTATGGCTTTGAGATTGGTGATGTCACCTACTTGTAGATGCATGTTGGTTTTGTCACTTGCCGAGATGTTAGAAGCAATTGTGGTAGCTTTGCTTAATTTGAAATGTTTTATAAGTTTGAGCTTCTGAATAAATTTGAAAATTTCGATTCCAGTTTGAACATATTTGAATCGACTAGGCGGGCAAACGACAAACCTAGTGACAGTAGTTGGATTTCTGCTGCAGTGAGTTAAAAATTAGTTAAGCTGATGACAGTATTGTCCACACTCGTTTTTTGCTCAGTTCTCAATTTTTCTTCCTTGCATTTTGCCACATGCCCTTGTTGCTTCCTGATTTTGCATTGGCGCCTTTGCTTTCTGCATTTGTTCCTCTGTCTGCGCCTCTCTTCGCCTGGCGGCAATCCTCTACTAAAAAACCAAGTTCCTCTGATGGTGAGAATCTGCTCGGTGTTAGGGATGGTATATTATTGAGTCCGCAATCATCTGATCCCGTGCTGCTGGCAGCTTAACTGAGATCTGTCTCACAAGTTTCAGTATTGCACAAATTCGTGGTAGGGGCTGATGGATTTTTGGGCCCCATTGCTTGTCTTTTGGCTATATCAAATGTTCGTGCAAAGGTGAATATTCTACCAGATTCATAATTTTTTGTCCTTTGCAAATTTGAATATCTTACAGGCTTTGATTGTTTCCTCATGTTTTTGAAGACAAAATCAATTTCCTCTACTCTTTTTGATGAAATCTTGTTTGTCATGGGCCACCAGTATAAGGTTAAGAGAATCAATTTGTTCTAATATCTCCTCCCTATCAATCGCGGCAAATTTGATATTGTAACCATATTCATAGAGGCTTCAGGATTGTTTGTAGCCCATTCTTTTAGCATTGACAGGTTGGGGTTTTCAAATGATGGAGCAATTAAAACCCTCAACCCACGTGGTACTCGTACCACCTCTTTCTATTTCTCTAGCAACCGATTCTCCCACCATTTAGTCAACTTCGTGCGGAGAAGTTTCTCTAAAGTCTTAAGATGCGTTTTTACATTGCTCATGGATTGGGGATTGTTCTCGTTGTTGCCCCCAGGTGTCGCGTCAATATCAGGTAAGTTATCAAATAATTAATCCTCTGCAGCCTCTCAATATCGTAGCGCGTCTGCCAAAGTAGACATGATCAGCGGAATAGATGTTACTTAAGCACTTGGGTTACTAACTCCAATAAAGAAGCAAGTTCCCTTATATTATCAGCAGTATCCCTGCTGCCCGCATATGCCACAAAGCTGTAATGGCCCAGGCTTACCATATATCTATACATGTATATCGATATATATATATATATTACCTACTGGCGGTCACCAGTAGGTATATATAGTTAGGATTTTTTCTCTATGGGATTTTTGAAAATTCTATGTCTAATAACTTTGGCGTTTGTGGACGGAATTGGCTGAAATTTTCAGGAAAATGGAACATTTTGTTTCTGAGCAGCCCCTGAAAATTTGGGGGGGGTCGTCAAGGGGGGGTCGAGAAAAAAGGGGGGTCCCAAAACGTGTTTTTGCCATGCAATTTTCCATAGGGCGGTTGGCCTCACTTTTAGCTCGAACGGCTGAATGGATTTCCACGAAACTTGGCAAAATTGTAGATATTGTTTGCCCGATGTGCCTTTGCTAGGTCTCAAGATATGTGGTCCTGTGAATTTTGAGTAAATTAGGTTTAAAAAAAGATATATATCTAGAGCCGCGCCCGGTACGCGTACCGGGGAGCGCTTCGGGTGCGCCACGCGACTTGCGCACGGCAAGCTGATTGGTTCTCGGGTGTCTGTAAACATTCGAAACAGTCCGCAGCGGCCGCCATCTTGTGTCTCGGTAGGATTGAGACACAAGAGGTGGCAAGAATCAAAGGGGGGAAATGAGCAAAAGGGGGCAGGGTACACCCCCCTGACCCCCTACTTTTGATGTGGGGGCCATAAAAGGCTCCCGCGGGTGAAAAAAAAAAAAAAAAATTCGATTTTCGCGGGGGGGGAGCGCCCGGTACGCGCACCGGGGAGCTTACGGGGGAGCGTACCAGTAGATAAAAAATGACAGACTTTTTTTAAAAAAAAAAAGCTTCTTTTTATAAATTGGAGGTCGTTCTGAAAAGAACTTTTTTTTGATTTTGTTGTTTTATATATATTTTTTTGTTTGTTTTTGTTGTTTTATATTTTTTTTAGACTTTTTAAAACAATTTTATATTTTTTTGGGATTTTTGTCAAGGGAAAAAAAAAAACAAGGATTCCAAAACTGCTCAACAGGAGCAAAAAAATTTGAAAATTTAGGAACTGGCAGAGCAGCGGTGTTGCTGTTTCTTTAGGGTAATGAGTTCAACACTCTGCTCCCCATAGCAGAGCAGTTCGTCACACTCCGTGCACAGAAATTTGATGCCTGCAAACACCGGCTGAATGTTAGGGACCATTCTTCCACGGGGTGGTCCCGAAGGTGTTGCTCCACCAGTGGAGGTGCTGCCGCCATCTGTGGGTACATTCCGTGCCAGCTCTCTGACACTCTCCCTGGCAAAGTTGTTAGGGTGTCTTCTTTTCACATGCCTGATTAAATTAGCATTTCCAAAACTATATTTTTTCAGAGGATTGCCTCTGGATAAACTACTCCCACATATTTTGCAGGTTACTTTGGGAGCGTTGACTTTTTTTTGTCCTTCAGGGATGTCATAAAATTTCCAGATGAAATGGGTTTTTTTCTTCTGCTGAGGAGGGTCCTCATCTAAAAATCCCTCTGAATCACTGCTGGATGACTCTCTTGCAGCCATTGCTGGAGATCAGAAAAGTAGGAGATAAACAGAGTACACAGAACAGCTCTTGCTCTCTCCAAGTACAAAGCAATAGTGAGAGAAATGGGTGGGTTTCACACAATTTGGAAAAAAAAAAGTTCTGAACCAATGAAAAGTGTTATTTTAAAGTCACATGGTTTGACGCGCTTACGCTACGCGCCCCGGGGCGCGTCCCGGGCGTGTATCGTAAGCGCATCGGGGCGCTTACATTGCGCGATCGTATGCGCTTCCGGGTGCGCTTACGCGGTGCGTCATAAGACGCATCTCGCGGCTACGCGATACGTGTCTTATGACGCAAGGCGTGGCGGCTACGCGATACGTCACGATGTTGTTTTCGTTCGCGGCAATAGCGCTATCGGGACACGCATCAGTACGCGCCCCGGGGCGCGCCGCAAGGTTGCGCTTACCCGTGCGTTCACCTGTCCGCACCCCGGGAGCGCACCAAAAAGAATATATAAAAAAAATGACAGAATTATAAAATATAAAATTCGATTTAAAATGTATTATTTTTATAAAGATTTGCTATTAAAAAACCTATGAAATTCACTGAAAAAACCATAGGTTAAAGACCAGATATAGTTAGGAATTAGCATTTACAAAACCTTGAAAATTCACTGAAAAAACCATAGGTTATAGACCATATATAGTTAGGAATTAGCATTTACAAAACCTTATTTTACTCACACAAAACCATTGAAATTCCATATATAGTTAGTTGTACTAACTATATATCGCGCACCCGCAATCCACTGCTGATGATGTCACATATTACATCATTCATGACATGGTCAGTGACATCACTGATGACATCTCAAATGACATCACTGATGACATCACTGATGCTGAGACGCTGTAGCCCGGAGAGGAGAGCCCTGCAGTGTGCCTCTCATGCCACAGGCAAATTTGTATAAACATATATATATATATATATATATATATATATATATATATATATATATATATATATATATATATATATATTACCTACTGGCGGTCGCCAGTAGGTAGTTATAGTTAGGATTGTTTTCTATAGGAAATCCGCAACATTCTATTGGGAATAACTTTGGCGCCGGTTGAGGAATCTGCCTGTAATTTTCCTTAAATTTGCCTCGCTGCGCTCCGCTCCTTCCCTGAAAGTTTGGGGGGATTAGTCAAGCGGGGGCCGAGATAAAAGGGGGGTCCCAAAACGTGTTTTCCCCATGTTAATTTCCATAGGGCGGTTGGACTCACTTTTAGCCCGAACGGCTGAATGGATTTCCACAAAACTTGGCTAAATTGTAGGGACTGGTAGCCCGATGTGCCTTTGCTATGTCTCAAGATATGTGCTCCAGTGGATTTTGAGTAATTTAGGTTCAAAAAAATTATATATATCTGGGCGGAGCCTAACCACACATCTGATTGGCTGTCAGCACTTCATCCAAGAAGTGTTGGCAGCCATCTTGGGACCAATATACATGATAGCACCTCATTAAAAAGCATTGTAGTTAATAGAGGGTTTTAGGACTTTAGTTACATTATAAATCATTTGTTGATGGTACCATACTCATTTTAGGAATTGTGATGTGTTCTAAGGTGATTTTACCATGTGAAAAAGCCTTCTGCTGTGATATCATGAATCATGTTTGAAAGAAAACTAATATCTCATGATTTTCCCACAGTGGTTTGGAAGTGGATCTATAAGCTAAACTGAAAGCATATTTTCTGTAAATTCAAATTATCTTTCTCAGTCATGTGAGAATGAAGTCTGACATTCTCAGTAAAACATGCACATCCAACAAGGACAGAGACTGTCAGTTGGTGTTCTACTGCAGCCTCCTAGAGTGTTCTAAAGAACAACTAGAGCGCTAACAGTCCTACTTATTACAAAGGTATAGCACACCTTAAGCCATCGATGGGAATAAAGTGGTAACTCTTAAAACATTTAATTTAAAGGAACAAAATGAGGGGGTATATTTTGCCATAGAAAGTATTATTAGTACTGCAGAAAGAAAAATTAGGGCACATTTTGAGTGACTTCTCAAATCCTCTTCTATTTCATTAAAAAAATTCTGTCATGCAGTCTCCCAAGATGGCCACCAGAGACAAAAGAGCCCAAATGTAGCCCAAATATCACCCAGATGTAGCCCAAGTATAGCCCAATGACAGAATGTCCCAGAGTGTTCTAAAGAACAACTAGAGCGCTAACAGTCCTACTTATTTCAAAGGTATGGCACACCTGAAGCCATCTTGATTGGAATAAAGTGGTAACTCTTAAAACATTTAATTTAAAAAGGAACAAAATGAGGGGGTATATTTTGCCATAGAAAGTATGATTAGTGCTGCAGAAAGAAAAATTAGGGCACATTTTGAGTGACTTCTCAAATCCTCTTCAATTTCATTAAAAAATTCTGACATACAGTCTCCCAAGATGGCCACCAGAGACAAAAGAGCCTAAATGTAGCCCAAATATCACCCAGATGTAGCCCAAGTATAGCCCAATGACAGAATGTCCCAGAGTGTTTTAAAGAACAACTAGAGCGCTAACAGTCTTACTTATGACAAAAGTATGGCACACCAGAAGCCATCTTGATTGGAATGAAGTGGTAAGTCTGAAAACATTTAATTTAAAAAGGAACAAAATGAGGGGGTTCATTTTGCCATAGAAAGTGCGATTAGTGCTTCAGAAAGAAAAATTAGGGATCATTTTGGGTGACTTCTCAAATCCTCTTCTATTTCATTAAAATAATTCTGACATGCAGACTGAAACATGCACTTTGAATACCAGCAGCAGACTTCCCTGGTGAGCAGTAGCTTTACTACAGTGATCTAATGAGCAACTAGAGTGCTAACATTCAGAATTTATGGCAAATGTGTGACACATCTGAATGCCTTCTTGATGGAACCAAAGTAAACAAGCATTGAAAATGCAATAGATCTCGCCCTCGTTTAAGTTAAAGCCATTCTGTTTGTAATGAGGTGGCTTTTTAGCTTTGCTTTTATTAGTGTTTTTTAAACTTTCATGTAAATAACATGCATCTGTATGCATATATGTATATGTATGCATGCATTTATATTTGTATTTATATAGATATACAGATTATATATGTTTATATATGTATGTATATATATATATATATACACATACATAAATGCATATGCCAGTATCGCGTCTCAGGGGCCCCCGCATCCCAAGCTGGCCTGGCTTCTACTGGTAACCGCTTCGGCGCCATCTCTCTCCAGGTTACTGAAATTTGCCAGGCTCACCCTCGGATTAAGTTGCAAGGACTTTAGCGGTGTTGGAGGCTTTCATGCACCACGACGGGCAAGTTGGAATTCAGGACGAGCCCCCGACATTTTCCTGCTCTTTCTTCGGAGGTTATGCGGTTCAGGGGACTCGAGGGGACACTTTACATGGAGCAACAAACAGGACACTAGTGGCAGCAAAGATGTTCATTCCTCGCCGCAACATGCATCTGATCCCCCCGCATCACTCACCTCATTGAAGCACTGCATTCTGGGGCCTGTAGTTGCGCTGCAGTCACCTAGCTTCAGGTGCAGTAGATTGACCACTTGGGAGGCGGGGTCAGAAGCGAACCTATCGGTGTGCGGCAGGACATTGCATAAACTTTTCATTTTTGCCCACACCCTGCTCATTGACTCTGGGCGCTGAGGAAGGCTCAATAATGCCGAAATGCATTCGCCACACACGAGTCGAAGCTTCAATAAAGGTGTTCCCTGTCTCCCCCGACGTGGCCTCTGCTGCTTTTCCTAAAGGAGTGTTCTGCATATATATATATACATACACATACATATATATAAATGCATATGCATATATATGCATATATATATGTGTATATGTGTGCGTGTATAGAGAGGTAGAGAGGTAGAGGTGTAGCGGTAGAGAGGTAGAGGTAGAGAGGTAGCGGTAGAGAGGTAGAGACTAGTAGAGAGAGAAGTAGAGAGAGGTAGAGAGGTAGAGAGTAGAGAGTGAGTAATAGAGAGTAGAGAGTGAGTAGTAGAGAGTAGTAGAGAGCAGTAGAGAGAGTAGCAGAGAGTGAGTAGTAGAGAGTAGTAGAGTGAATAGTAGAGTGAGTAGTAGAGAGTAGTAGAGAGTGAGTAGTAGAGAGTACTAGAGAGTAAGTAGTAGAGTGAGTAGTAGAGAGCAGTAGAGAGTGAGTAGTAGAGAGTAGTAAAGAGTGAGTAGTAGAGAGTAGTAGAGAGTGAGTAGTAGAGAGTGAGTAGTAGAGAGTAGTAGAGAGTGAGTAGCAGAGAGAGAGAATAGTAGAGAGTAGTAGAGAGTGAGTAGTAGAGTGAGTAGTAGAGACTAGTAGAGAGAGAGTAGTAGAGAGTGAGTAGTAGAGAGTAGTACAGAGTGAGTAGTAGAGTGAGTAGTAGAGGGTGATAGAGAGTGAGTAGTAGAGAGTAGTAGAGAGTGAGAAGTAGAGAGTGAGTAGTAGAGAGTAGTAGAGAGAGAGTAGTAGAGAGTGAGTAGTAGAGAGTGAGTAGTAGAGAGTAGTAGATAGTGAGTAGTAGGGAGTGAGTAGTAGAGAGAGAGTAGTAGAGAGTAGTAGAGTAGTAGAGAATGAGTAGTAGAGAGTGAGTATTTGAGAGTAGTGGAGTAGGAGAGAGTAAGTAGTAGAGAGTAGTGGAGAATATTCCAAAGTTTGGCACAGCACCACTTGCACAATAAGTCCAATCAAATCATATCACTTAGAGTCCTTATAGAAGCGCTGAGTCTTGGTGTATATTCAAATGCTTTTATTTTCCTTAAGTTTATGTACCACAGCCAGCCGAAACGTTTCGTTCTGTACAACAGAACTTCTTCAGGGCGTTCTTATTTCCTTCAAGTTATGTCGGTATCCTGTTGTCATATAACTAGATATTTCTTCCAAATGTTAGACGAGACGTAAGTACATTCTTATTCAAAGTGACTAGGTATCAATTTTACCCACACAATTCGGGCAGACTTGAGTAATTTATAGCATCCTCAAAGTCAGTCTTTCAAAAATTCCAAAGTATAGGACATGATAATCCAAATCCAAATGTTTCTCAAGAAAAGTCATTTTCAATCGTTCGGAATATCGGTGTTTGGGCAGATATGACCCATGGACCCCCAGTATGCAAGGGGAATTAGTCCCCCCTCTGCAAACGCGCCAGTGGCCTGCGTTGCAGAGAGGTGTAAAAAGGGGCATGGCCTCATTACACCTATGTGCAATGCAGCCCCCTGGCGCATACTGGAGGTTCCAGGTGGGCTAGTTGGCCCCCAGGGACCCCTAGTATGCAAGGGGAATTAGTTCCCCCTCTTCAAACATGCACGGGGGCTGCGTTGCAGAGAGGTGTAAAAAGGGGCGTGGCTTCATTACACCTCTCTACAATGCAGTCCCCTGGCGCATACTGGAGATTCCTGGTGGGCTTTCAGGTCTTATATAGTTAGGAAGTAGCATTAAAAAAAACTTTGAAATTCATTGAAAAAAACATAGGTTTCAGGCCTCATATAGTTAGGAATTAGCATTTAAAAAACCTATGAAATTCACTGAAAAAACCATAGGTTTGACACCAGTTATAGATAGCTGGAAATTTTACTGACATAAAACCATTGAAATTCCCACGTTATAGTTAGTTGGACTCACTATAACTTGCGCGCCTGCAATGCACTGCTGATGACGTCACATATTACATCACTCATGACATGGTCAGTGACATCACTCATGACATCACTCATGACACCATCCTTGTGACAGAGTGAAAGACCTCCTTTCAGTGCAATGTAACCCTTGAAACACATATTCAAAAATAGAAACTAACATTTTCAAAAAAATAGAGATACCCATACCAGTTACAACAACCAATTCAGTAATACCACCATCTATATACACATCCACTCATTCACCAACAGTTCTATATAGTCACTCATACATATCTTCACTCATCATATGTAGTGAAACACCTATACATCCTGTTACACACCGACAGTCATCCAAAAGTTACTCACACACATAATCACACATGCAAATAAACTATTGAACATCCATTTATTTGCATATACAGCTATACACACACTACCACCTTACTTCTAAGGAAACTTACACATACTTACTCTCTTAAACAATCACTTATAGAAACACATACTTATTTAAACAAGAACTCTTTCAATCTCTCACTCTCACATATACTCACTTATATACATCAATACTCACATATACTAGATTAAAACATATGTAGTTACTGATAAAAACACTAGTGAGACAGTCATTCACTCACTAACACACACATATACACACTCATCCACCCATACAGTCCTGCACATATGCTGTCTTCAAAACACATACAAACAGTGAGTCAGTCATTGATGCATCTATGTGCTAAGTAACACCCCCACCAAACCATACAGACACTCATACTGATACTAAAAAAACATCTAATAACCCATATACGCACACATGTAGCTACTCACCAACCCATGCAGCCACTTATACACAAAGTGAAACACTGATACAAACATTTAAATATTTAAACAATACTCGCTAATATATGTATTCACTACTTTCTATGCCCAAATGCCAAAGTTGTAAATGCCCGGTCAACATACTTAGTCCCTATATATCGGAAATGCAGGATTGTTACTGCAAAAGAATTGCTACTTGTATGTAAACGACCTCCGAATGAATTTGTTTGCTATAATTTTTATAAATTTTTAAAACTTTCTTTGAGATTGTATTGACTTGTAATTGCAAATTGTATAATTCTTTAATATTTGTGGTCCTCAGTTGAGTACCAAATCAAATAAAAACTTTTTGACTTTGACTTTTGACTTTGACTTTGACTAATATATGTATTCACTAAGATACACTTAATAAGCCAGTTAACCAATCAATTTAAAAAAAAACATCCATTAAGACACTTATTTAAACATATATTCTTCAATCGACCTTTACATATACATATATAAAACATATTTATTTTTTAGAAAGACAAACATTCACTGGATGGTGTCATCAGTGATGTCATCAGTGATGTCACTGACCATGTCATGAGTGATGTAATATGTGACGTCATCAGCAGTGCATTGCAGGCGCGCAAGTTATAGTGAGTCCAACTAACTATAACGTGGGAATTTCAATGGTTTTATGTCAGTAAAATTACCAGCTAACTATAACTGGTGTCAAACCTATGGTTTTTTCAGTGAATTTAATAGGTTTTTTAAATGCTAATTCCTAACTATAACTGGTGTGAAACCTATGGTTTTTTCAGTGAAAATATATATATATATTTACTGAAAAAACCATAGGTTATAGACCACATATAGTTAGGAATTAGCATTTACAAAACCTTGAAAATTCACTGAAAAAACCATAGGTTATAGACCATATATAGTTAGGAATTAGCATTTAAAAAACCTTTTTTTACTCACACAAAACCATTGAAATTCCATATATAGTTAGTAGTACTAACTATATATCGCGCACCCGCAATCAACTGCTGCTCATGTCACATATTACATCATTCATGACATGGTCAGTGACATCACTGAGGACATCACTGATGACATCTCAAATGACATCACTGATGACATCACTGATGACATCTCAAATGACATCACTGATGACATCAAAATCAGTAGGCCACTAATGGGATCTCTTTTTGACCTCGCTAAAATAGAAACATTAGGAACAACCCCTCATGAGAAATACGAAACTAGTGAGATGAACTGAACTCCACACCATGATGTATGCAAGACAGCTCGGCTCCGCCACCCACCCCGCCCAAAATAACGATAAACTCTATGCAAATATTACAAATATATACAACACACCAGCAAAGTAACAGGGTAAAACATTTTATTAAATAACTATTTACATACCTATTTTATACTTTTTGTTGCCCGATCCGGCTAGCTCAATCGATCGAGCATGAAACTCATGCACTCTGATGGTTCAAAGTTTTGAGGAGTGCTTGTAACACTGTCTGAAGCCTATTTGCACTTGCTTCAGCTTCACTATTCTTAATGTAAGTGGGGGCTGGTTGAGGACGTGACTGCATTTGAAAACAATGTGATGCGGTGCCACCCTGAACCGCTTGACGGAGGCCCCCGAGGGACGGTGTCATGGCGCGGACTCGGAGGGGGCGCTTGGCTCCGGCCCCCTCCCCAAGTCGTGTTGCCCTGGTGTGGCCTGAGATCGCCCCCGACATAGGTGGCCGGCTCCCGGGGTCAAGCGGAACTTTTTGCCTTTTGGTGACTCTTCCATTCTTGACCTTGTCCCACAATCCGTTTCACCTAAAGACACGCTGTAGTGGGGCGCCCCTTTACCGTTTCAGTTGCCATTCCGCCCGCTTTTGCTACACTGTGCCTCTTCCGCTATTCAGCTGTTTACCGCCCGCTCTTTCGACTACAGCGTCTCGCTCACCATGTACTTGAGTTGCTCCCGGTCTTGCGGTGCAGCGATAGACGGCTGCCACAGGACTCTCAAAATGGCGGCCGGCTCTTCAGATTTGGGCGTGGTCCACTAAAATGGGCCTGCGACACCTTGGAACTCGGACGCTTGTCTGCTAGAGCTTGGGCTCCATTCTCGAAAGCGTCCCCTCAGCCTTGAAGATTCTACAAAAGTCTTGGGGGCCCCCGACTCCCAAAGGCTTCTGGTGGGGAGCGGCTAGCATGATTGCTCGTGGAATGGCCACGACGGAGCTACGAAATGGTGGTGCTCTCATGCTAACGCCAGCTTCAGTCTGAAACATCCAGAAACACTGTAGACTACCAATTCGATCAATTCCGGTAGCGCCCCAACGTGACCCAGTAGAGAAGAACTTGCCCTCCCCTCTTTGACTGATGGTTCTTGTTGCCTGTCCCTTCTGTTGTCATTTAACAGAACTATTTAGCCTGCTGAAAGGGGTTGTGTTCCGACCGCTGGTTGGTGGAGACATTTTGACTACATTCTGGACCTGCGTTGTCGCGTAATGCGTCATATGACGCGCCGCGTTAGCGCATCCGGAAGTGCTCCGGTGCGCGAAGCGCAGCTTCCCGGAAGCGATCCGGGGCGCGGCGCGCAGCGCGTAACGTAAGCATAACAGGTCATGTGACTTGTTAATAAAACTTTTCATTGGTTCATTTTACTTTTCTTATTCTAATGATGAAAGGCTTGGTCATATGACCTAAAAATTACGCTTTTCATTACTTTCGAACATTATTTTTTCTTAAACATATGTTATAATGTTCCAGGCTAATGTACTTTCCCGGAAAATTTACAACTGTCCTGCAAGTAAAATATATTCCTTTTTCGGGAAAAAGGGCGTTTCTTCGTCCCATGATGGAGCCGTTGAGCAAAAGAGGCTCGGCCTGCTGTCTTAGTCGCCGATACGCCTGAATATCAGATTCTTATCGATCACTTTATGTTGCAGGAGTAGAAAACACAACAGCCCTTGACCATTTATCTTTACTGCGTTCCTGCGTATTATACCTTTTACCCTTCATGTAATTGGACTGCTTTATTTCACTTGCCTTTTACTGATTCTAAAACAGTGACTATTATTAAAAACTTTACCAATGTAAAAACTACTACCATGGTTTCTTTTAAAAACCTTTATTGTGAAAATGTCAGTATACAAATACGGGCCTATAACCACGTGGGCCGGCCACGGAATAAACTGTAATCGTATATGATGAGTAGACATTTACACTGTAGAGGAACGTAACGGGCGGGCCATTAGGTTGCAAGAACTAAGGTGTCTAACAGTTGCGGAATCGGTGGACGTACATTTTATAATTATCTAGATATACATTTGCGGGCAAGTACCATGGGTGACGTTAATTTGAACTTTCAATAGTACAGTAATCAATAACACATCAGAACTTAATATCAATAGGGATGTCGAAATATTCAATCAATTCTCGTCCCCGCCCGCCATGTGCTTCAAAACTGCATACGTATCTCGTGATTTCAAGGTTCTGCAACCAGTACACAACAAGGAGTTACGAGTCCCATTTATTCCGGCGACATTTTGGGCGAGGACGGGCAGGTCCAGGATATAGTCAAAATGTCTCTACCAACCATCGACTATGATGATGTGCATATGCTGTATTTATTAGAGTAACACTCATCTGTCCACATGAAATTAATTTGCCACAATCTAAAAATGTCATTTTAATCTTTCCAAAGGTCTTCTAAATATTTGGGACCGTTTCCCTTGCCTCTGATGCTGTCAGTGCCACTTCTTTGGTGAATGTACTGGCAGGTCGGGGGTTCTCCTCCAAATCTCTCTTTTATGCAGCACTATAATTAATCGGTGCCACCTCTCCATATGACGATGCATGGTATAGTTACCATAACTATATTTTTTTTCGGTTCCTCTGGAGAGTACATCGTGGCAGATGAGGCGTGTAACGTACCGGGCATTTACCTTTTTTGCATGTAGAGGAAAGGAAAAAAAATTCGAGCGTCCGAGTTCTAAGGTGTCCCAGGGCCATTTTAGTGGACCAGGCCCAAATCCAAAGAACAGGCCGCCATTTTGAGAGTCCTGTTGCAGCCGCCTGTCGCTGTAGCATCAAGAGCGGCCGAAACTCAGCTGAATGGCAACTGAAACGGTAAAGGGGCGCCCCACTACAGCAGACGAGCCTCCACCTGGGAAGGCCCGTTCACGCCGCCTCCTCCCCCCCCCTTCGGGCACCCCACGCCGTTATTCGGAGCAGGATTGTAGGATGGCCACACCAGTGCGGCAACTTGCTAGACACCACCTCGGTGCCAACCGAATCTCAGCGCCTTGTGGTGTCTTCTATTCAGAAAATATTGTTGTGCTGCCTTTGACCTATTCGCTGCAAGTGCGCACGCAACTCAGCTGCATAGCGATTGAAACACCAAGGGGCGCCCCACTGCAGCCGAGGAACCTTCATCTTGGGGGCGACGCACAGCATCACATTGCTTTCCAATGCAGTCAGATCCTCAAACAACCCCCACTGACTGACGCGAACTCACAGGCCAATGGAGCGCCCCACGCCGACTTTCGGCGCAGCATTGTAGGATGGCCACACCAGTGCGGCAACTTGCTAGACACCACCTCGTTGCCATCCGGATCTTGGCGCGTTACGCTGCCTTTGGCCCTATTCACACATCGGTCCGCTACTGACGCCATCTCACAGGCCAACGGGGCGCCGCACGCCGACTTTCAGCATTGTAGGATGGCCACACCAGTGCGGCAACTTGCTAGACACCACCTCGGTGCCATCCGGATCTTGGCGCGTTGTGCTGCCTTCGGCCTATTCGCACATCGGTCGGCTACTGACGCCATCTCACAGGCCAACGGGGCGCCCCACGCCGACTTTCAGCATTGTAGGAACGCCACACCAGTGCGGCAACTTGCTAGACACCACCTCGGTGCCATCCGGATCTTGGCGCGTTGTGCTGCCTTCGGCCTATTCGCACATCGGTCCGCTACTGACGCGAACTCACAGGCCAACGGGGCGCCCCACGCCGACTTTCAGCATTGTAGGATGGCCACACCAGTGCGGCAACTTGCTAGACACCACCTCGGTGCCATCCGGATCTTGGCGCGTTGTGCTGCCTTCGGCCTATTCGCACATCGGTCCGCTACTGACGCCGCCTCACGAGCCAACGGATTTTCTACGCTTTTTATACCCTATGCCGCATAACAGGTCATGTGACTTGTTTATAAAACTTTTCATTGGTTCATTTTACTTTTGGTTTCCTAATGATGGAAGGCTTGATCGGGAAACAACCTTTACAACGCAACTTTTACAACGAACTACCATTACAACGAGATTTTTACAACGCAAAAACTATTACAACGCATGTTTTTACAACGCATGTTTTTACAACGCAGGTACCTTTACAACGCATACCATTACAACGTAAGTATTGGTAAGTATATAGTTTGTATAGTATTATAGTTTTTGGGTAAAGGGGTATTTTTAGGGTTCAGGGTCAGTTTTCAGTTTTTGGGTAAAGGGGTATTTTTAGGGTTCAGGGTCAGTTTTCAGTTTTTGGGTAAAGGGGTATTTTTAGGGTTCAGGGTCAGTTTTCAGTTTTTGGGTAAAGGGGTATTTTTAGGGTTCAGGGTCAGTTTTCAGTTTTTGGGTAAAGGGGTATTTTTAGGGTTCAGGGTCAGTTTTCAGTTTTTGAGTAAAGGGGTATTTTTAGGGTTCAGGGTCAGTTTTCAGTTTTTGGGTAAAGGGGTATTTTTAGGGTTCAGGGTCAGTTTTCAGTTTTTGGGTAAAGGGGTATTTTTAGGGTTCAGGGTCAGTTTTCAGTTTTTGGGTAAAGGGGTATTTTTAGGGTTCAGGGTCAGTTTTCAGTTTTTGGGTAAAGGGGTATTTTTAGGGTTCAGGGTCAGTTTGGGGTTTTTGGGTAAAGGGGTATTTTTAGGGTTCAGGGTCAGTTTGGGGTTTTTGGGTAAAGGGGTACAGGATAAATTAAATTAATTAAATTAAATTAAATTAATTAAAATAAATTAAATTAATTAAATTAATTAAATTAAATTAAATTAATTACATTAATTAAATTAAATTAAATTAATTATATTAATTATATTATATTAAATTAAATTAATTAAATTAATTAAATTAAATTAAATTAAATTAATTAAATTAATTATATTAAATTAAATTAAATTAATTAAATTAATTGTATTAAATTACATTCAATTATTAAATTAAATTAAAATTAATTAAAATTCATTAATTATATTAAATTACATTAAATTAAATTTAATTAATTAAATTAAATTATTTACATTAAATAAATTACATTAAATTAAATTACATAAAATAAAATAAATTAAATTAAATTAAATTAATTAAATTAAATTAATTCAATTGATTAAATTAAATTAAATTTAATTAATTTACATTTAAAAAATATTATATACTTACTAATATTTACGTTGTAATGGTATGCGTTGTAAAGGCACCTGCGTTGTAAATACCAGCGTTGTAATGGTACTTCGTTGTAATAGTTCCTGCATTGTAAAAATTGCGTGGTAATGGTAGTCGTTGTAAAAGTATGCGTTGTAACGTCATACATCCGCTTAATCATATGACCTAAAAATAACACTTTTCATTGGATGAAAACTTTTTTTTTTCCCCAAACGATGAAAGCCCCACCTTGTTTCTGGATGTTTCAGACTGAAGCTGGCATCAGCATGAGAGCACCACCATCTCGTGGCTCCGTCGTGGTCATTCCGCGAGCAATCATGGCAGCCGCTCCCCACCGGAAGCCTGCAGGAGTCGGGGGCCCCCAAGACTTTTGTAGAATCCTCAAGGCTGAGGGGACGCTTTCGAGAATGGGGTCCAAGACCTAGTAGACAAGCGTCCGAGTTCCAAAGTGTCCCAGGGCCATTTCAGTGGACCAGGCCCAAAAAGGAAAGAGCCTGCCGACATTTTGAGAGTCCTGTGGCAGCCGCCTATCGCTGCACCGCAAGAGTGGGCGCAACTCAGCTGAATGGCGGATTTTGGCACAGTGTACCAAAAGCGGGCGGAATGGCAACTGAAACGGTAAAGGGGCGCCCCACTACAGCAGACGAGCCTCCACCTGGGGAGGCCCGTTCACGCCGCCTCACCCCCCCCCCGGGGCGCCCCACGCCGTTATTCGGAGCAGCATTGTAGGATACCAAAACCAGTGCGGCAACTTACTGGACATCACCTGGGTGCCATCCACATCTCAGCGCGTTCTGCTGCCTTGGGACTATTCGCACAACAGACCGCTACTGACGAGGCCTCCCCCCGCACCCTCCAGGACGTCCCACGGAATGGCAACTGAAACGGTAAAGGGGCGCCCCACTACAGCAGACGAGCCTCCACCTGGGGAGGCCCGTTCACGCCGCCTCACCCCCCCCCCCCCGGCGCCCCACGCCGTTATTCGGAGCAGCATTGTGGGATACCAAAACCAGTGCGGCAACTTACTTGACATCACCTGGGTGCCATCCACATCTCAGCGCGTTCTGCTGCCTTGGGACTATTCGCACAACAGACCGCTACTGACGAGCCACCCCCCGGGACGCCCCACGCCATTATTCGGAGCAGCATTGTAGGATACCCAAAACCAGTGCGGCACCCAGGCAACATCACCTGGGTGCCGTCCAGAACTCAGGACGTTGTGCTGCCTTGGGACTATTCGCACAACCGACCGCTACTGACCATTGTTCCTTCTTTTTTCCTAAAAATGTTTAAATGTTTTTACTGTTTTTGTTGCGTTGTTTATATTTATAAGTTATTAAAGTTTTATATTCCTACTACTTTGTTGGAGTGCTATATATTTTTAATGTGACACATAATTGTAAAAACTTTGATGTACAAAGAGGCATCCCTGGAATCTTCCGCTTCAGGCTCGGTCCCCTCCCCAATCACAATACAGGATGGTTTTCAGATAGTAGGAACGCGTGTGGTGTGACGAATCTCATCGGGTGGGGGCCTTGATCTACTGTAACTCCTTTGAAGAGGGGTGATTCTTTACAGCTGGGGCCATAAAGTACATCTGCAGGGCTACCTGATAGCCTGGGACCGACCTGGACAATCGGACACAGAGGAAGAGGAGTGTCAGAGGGTGCGGTAATGAATAGGGCGAAAGGGAGGTGTCGGGCGGGCACAGAGTGTGATTCTCAGGGAAGAGCAGCGCAGATGGGGGGAGGTTTATTGCCCATGCATAAGACAGAGAGCGGGGGTGACCAGTGCCTGGGGGAGATGCTTGCTAAGGATCGACAGCGTGCAGAGAGTGGGTCTGGTCAAGGCATCTAAAATGGCTGCTGTGCACGACAAAAGTGTGGCATTTGAAAAAAGGCAAGATGGCGCAGACAATGTTTTTCAACACTTCCTGATTTCCTTCGAATCGAACGTTAACAGACGTTATCTCTCCCACACTACCGGTCCCCCTGGGCTTAAACGCCGAGATGGTAGGGACTGCATCCCGTGGAGATAGGCCGAGACGTCACTCGGCAGAAAAAAAAGTTTTAAAAAGTCTATAAACATACAATAAGTTAAAAGTCAATCATTCTTGTTTCCTTGTAGTACGTTCCCCAGTCCGCTTCCCGTTACGCTAACCAGGCGCACCCCACCCAAAAAAAGCGATTTTTTATTATTTTTTTTGCCCCGCGGAGCCCCTTTAAAGCCTCCACATCAAACCTATGGGGTCAGGGAGGATCTACTATGCCCCCTTATGGTCATTTGCCCCTTCTCTTTGGCCTCCTCTTGTCTCTCGATCCTACCGAGAGACAAGATGGCGGCCGCTCCGTACTGTTTGGAATGTTTACAGACACCGGAGAGCCAATCAGCTTTGCTTCGCAAAGCTCCGTAATGCGAAAAGTACGCGAAACGGAGCGCTACCCGGGACGCTGTCAAAGATATATATCTTTTTTTGAACGTTAATTTCTCAAAATCCACTGCAGCACATATATTGAGACCCAGAAAAGGCACATCGGGCTACCGGTCCCTACAATTTTGCCAAGTTTCATGCAAATCCATTTACCCGTTCGATTTTTTTTTGTTGATTTTTTTTTGCCCCGCGGGGCCCTTTTAAAACCTCCACATCAAACCTAGGGGGTCAGGGAGGATCTACTATGCCCCCTTATGGTCATTTGCCCCTTCGCTTTGGCCTCCTCTTGTCTCTCGATCCTACCGAGAGACAAGATGGCGGCCGCTCCGGACTGTTTAGAATGTTTACAGACGCCGGAGAACCAATCAGCTTCGCTTCGCAAAGCTCCGTAACGCGAAAAGTACGCGAAGCGGAGCGCTGCCCGGAGTGCTGTCACAGATATATATCTTTTTTTTAACCTTAATTTCTCAAAATCCACTGGAGCACATATATTGAGACCTAGCAAAGGCACATCGGGCTAACAGTCCCTACAATTTTGCCAAGTTTCGTGCAAATCCATTCAGCCGTTCGGGCTAAAAGTGAGGCCAACCGCCCTATGGAAATTAACATGGGAAAAACGCGTTTTGGGACCCCCCTTTTTTCTCGGCCCCCCTTGACGAACCCCCCCCAAATTTTCAGTGGCTGCTCAGAAGCAAAATGTTCCATTTTCCTGAAAATTTCAGCCAATTCCGTCCACAAACGCCAAAGTTATTAGACATAGAATTTTCAAAAATCCCATAGGAAAAAAATCCTAACTATATATACCTACTGGCGACCGCCAGTAGGTAATATATATATATATTACCTACTAGCGGTCGCCAGTAGGTAGTTATAGTTAGGATTGTTTTCCATAGGAAATCCGCAACATTCTATTGGGAATAACTTTGGCGCAGATTGAGGGATCTGCCTGTAATTTTCCTTAAATTTGCCTCGCTGCGCTCCGCTCCTTTCCTGAAAGTTTGGGGGGGATTCCTCAAGCGGGGGCAGAGATAAAAGGGGGGTCCAGAAACGTGTTTTCCCCATGTTAATTTCCATAGGCCGGTTGGACTCACTTTTAGCCCGAACGGCTGAATGGATTTCCACCAAACTTGGCAAAATTGTAGGGACTGGTAGCCCGATGTGCCTTTGCTATGTCTCAAGATATGTGCTCTAGTGGATTTTGAGTAATTTAGGTTCAAAAAAATATATATATCTATAAGCGCGCCCCGGTATGCGCACGGGGCGCGTACCAGCGCGCTACGCGAGTTTGCGAGCGGAAAGCTGATTGGCTCTCGGGTGTCTGTCAACATTCCAAACAGTCCGGAGCGGCCGCCATCTTGTGTCTCGGTAGGATCGAGACACAAGAGGTGGCAAAAACAAAGGGGGCAATGACCATAAGGGGCAGAGTAGACCCCCCCTGACCCCTAGGTTTGATGTGGGGGCTATAAAAGGGCACACATTCACTGGATGGTGTCATCAGTGATGTTATGAGTGATGTCACTGACCATGTCATGAGTGATGTAATATGTGACGTCATCAGCAGTGCATTGCACGCGCAAGTTATAGTGAGTCCATTTAACTATAACGTGGGAATTTAATTGGTTTTATGCGAGTAAAATTTCCAGCTAACTATAACTGGTGTCAAACCTATGGTTTTTTTCAGTGAATATATATATATGTATATGTATATGTATAATGGCGACTGGTGGGCTGTTATTCACAGAATAAACAACACTGGAAACGATAGCACGGAGTTTGTGGCCTTTTTCTCAATTTTCGTTGTCAGCAGGAGCGGATGCTGGGTTGATTTCGAACTTCTTTGAATATATATATATATATATATATATATATATATATATATATATATACATATATATATTTGTGGGACAAATGCATGAAATGGCATATTAACCATATTAAGGTTCCAACCACTTATTTATCAAGGAGTAAGCAAACAGTTTAATTTATATGAAAGAAAGTATAACAAGAAGCTGAGAAAACCACGTCATGGACCTCCCCTGCTGTAGTCACACATCTCATATCACAGAATCGACCCTCCTTTAAAGCCAGTCTGCTCCTCTGGAATAAGACCAGCTCTTAGACATGTTTGCAAGGCAGGTCCTATAGTTTGAGCCATGGTGTCTAACAGTCTAGTCTTTATCACACAACAGTCCATCCCGATTTGTTTTTATCCTTTACTTTAACTCATACAGCAAAATCAATATTTATAATCGTTTTTCTTGCTTGTTCTCCTGTTACAGAATAGTGTGTTCCTTGTTCTCACTGTCTGAATTTTGTGCTAACTTCCAGGGTGACTCCGGAGGACCTCTTGTCTGCAATAACCAACTTGCAGGGATTGTTTCCTGGGGGCATTTGCCATGTGGTGCCCCAGGAAAGCCGGGAGTATACACCAAGATCTGCAAATACTTGGAATGGATAAATGGAAAAATAGCTGGAACCTGTGGGAAATAACTTTGCCATCATATGTGTTTTACTTCCGGCTCTAACCTCAAAGTTCAGCCTGTACAGTCAATAAATTAGTCGTTAAATAATAATTTATTGAGTTCTTTTTTTATACAACGTGTTGTAAAGTTATACATGTACAAAGTATAATCTTGACATAGTTTAATCTCTGTGAATCTTGTTTGATATTAGTATAAATAATAGCAAACAAGACCCATATTTAACGTACATTTGCTAGGGACTCAACTCCTTGCGATATGAATGGACATTTAAACATTGGGATCCAGATTTACTAAGATTTTGTGACAGTTTTGTTTAAAACACAGGCCCAACACAAAATCCAGGTTACTATTAACCAACCAACGCAAATGGTGGCTTGCATTGTTTTGAAACCAAAAGTAATGCAATGCAGCGCATTACTTTGAGTCAAGCAAGTATTCCGTGGGTGGTGCATGGGAGTTTTGGTGCATATACTGATGCAATTGATTGCAAATACATATCTATTAAGATTTGTAGACATGAATTTGGGCCAAATTACTCCATCTCCCTGAGGCAGGCATAACGAGGAGAAATGTTACATTTTTCCTTGTTTTTATGGTCTGGCTTGACACCCAGACAATGATGTGATACTCATTACCAGGAGAAGGGCTTTGGCTCCAACCACATGGTGGTAGTCATGGGTACAGTATTTGATTGGGCAGAAGTAGTGCTCTTTCACTGAAAAAGTGTTTATAGTCAATTCCTATTGACTCATTGAGGTTTCCCTTCACCTAACATGGCCACCATGTCAAAGCATGATGAGGTGGCAGCAAGCAATGAAACCACAGAAAACCAGAAAGTGCAGTTTAGTTTACCATTTATAGTCACGTCTGTGTAGGTGAATCAGGAATGTATTGACTACAATACCCATCATGCCCAGCACTGACCCATACTTCAGTTGCTGTGATGTGTGCCAGCTTTTTTCCATTTATGTTTTACTTTTCATTCATTTGATCTTTATTTCGGTACATTCTGGACATAAAAAACAACAAACATTTTACACAGTGAATACAAAATGTATACATGATATGCCATTCGGAAAGCAGAAATACAATGCAATTCATCCAGTTAAAAAAGGCACATAAAATATTAAATTTGTTTTAAATACAAACATAAAAAAGCTTTTGTGTGGTACCAAAAGAGAATGATCCGATGAAACTACTCAACAGTATACTACAGACAATCAGAGCAGCCTAACCTCTACACAGAATACACCCAACTGAACATCTACAACTCCAAACCCAGGTTCTTGCGAGAATAACTTACAAGCAATAGAAATCTGCTGACACAGAACACGGTAAGACGACTAGTATCCGTTTTGACGATCCTATATGCTTCCACATTTGATCGTATGCCTAGGTCATTACACAAGGGCTTAATCCAACGTCTCCTTGCTAAATCATATGTGGTGAAGAAAAACAGTATGTGGTTGTCATCCTCTCTAGATTTCAACTGGCAACACGTACAGTTTGCACTTTTCGGTTGCCCTGTAGGCATTTCCCATCTTGCTAATACCACATTCGTTTTAAGTATTCCATATCTAAATTTTAGGTACAGACTTTTAGCAAGTGGAGGTCGTATCTCATCTAAGAATTCCTCAAAATGTGGAGAAACTTTTAAAGCGAGAAAACTATTTGTGATAGATCCACATGAATGGTCAATTAAGGAATTATGAGATATATAAAACCAAAACCTTGCCTTTACATGTTTCTTACAACTTTGTTTCAGACACTCCCGGTCTTCCCAGAAATGAGTAAGGCCTATTCGATAGAGCCAAGTTTTAACATGCTTCAACCAAGGATTAGAATTATAAACATCAAGGTTCTTCCCTTCTAAAAGGCCATCTTTGTAATCTGCAAGTTCGGGAGTACTCCAAAGTCTAACCCAGAATAAGAGTGGACGAAGTAATGCAAGGTGGTCCGTGCGCTTCATGTTTAAATCTAAAAATAGCGGTAAAAGTGGGGTGCGTTTGGGCAATCTCAAAATACTTCTATAGAAGTTGTTTTCGCTTTTCATAAAAAGATTCCCAGCATTCATGACCCACATTTCTGCACCATATAAAGCACCAGACTGAGCCTTAAATTTAAACACTTCTAGTGCTGGCGAGATTGATTTATTTAGGCTTGCCCATGTCGCTTTACAATAGGTAGGGTGCTCTGGTTAACAATGGTTTTACTTATTTCAATTTGTGTTCTCCATGAGTTTCTTGAATCTAGAGAAACTCCCAGGTAGGAAAAGTTTGACACATGTTCTAGTTTTTGACTGTTTAAGAAAAAGTTCCCCTTAAAAGATTTATGGGGATTGAGGGCCATACATTTTGTCTTTTTTGTATTTATTTCTAGGCCTTTCTTATCACAGTACAATTTGAAAGAATTTAAAAGGGTTTGCAGACCAATAGGCGTTTGCGAGATCAGGATTGTGTCGTCCACAAATAGAAGTGCGGGTACCCTCTCTCCATTCAGCTTTGGGGAGTCATTATTACTCTCTTCTAAATAAGCTGGAATGTCATTGACAAATAATGAAAAAAGAGTGGGAGCCAACACGCACCCTTGGCGGACTCCCCGCCTTATTGGGACCGGTTTGGTTAATTCCCCATTCGGACCCCAACGTACTCTAGCAAAGTTGTCATCATGTAATCTTCTAATCTGCTGGAGTAAACAAGCTGGTTGTCCCAGCGCAAACAAACAATCCCATAGACGATCCCGTAAAACTAAATCAAAAGCTGCCCTAAGGTCAACAAAAGCTACATAAATGTGTCCCTTTAATAAAAAACATACTTCCAACAAATACAACAAAATCTGAAAACTTGTGCAATTGTACTAGTATTACATATAAAACCTGCTCGGAATTTAGTAAAGATCTCATTCTCATCAATCCACAAATTCATACGAGTCAAAAAGTGCCTTGAAAATATTTTTTTGTAAGATGTCTAAAAGACAAATGGGACGATACTTAGAAGGCTCATTTCTATCTCCCTTTTTAAAAATTAAAATAATTTCTGCACCCCTCCAGCTATCAGGTAAATTTACACCGGTAACTAATATATTAAAAAAGCTGGTTAATATATGGTGCCCAAACTCTAATCACCCTATGTGACTACTACCGAGCCTTTTACTCGCACTGTAATTTTAATGAGCTTTTAATCGCGCTCGTTTTTAATTTGCTTTTAGCTTGAACTGCTGCTTTGGCGCTTAGCGCGAACCCTCATTAAATCTGCCTACCTTTAGTGTAACGCTGCTCTGCACTGTGCACTTTGGAATTTTGCGTATTTGCACATCTCAGGCCACTCCCGCCCTCAGCGCTCGGCCCCAGCGGTTCCCGGAAGTGAGGCGGGACCGCATTGCACCGGGGTTGGCGCTCTAGTTCCCTGAATCGCCCGCCCCTACTTAATCGGAGCAGGTAGGCGAGTGATGGTCTATGTGACTACTACCGAGCCTTTTACTCGCACTGTAATTTTAATGAGCTTTTAATCGCGCTCGTTTTTAATTTGCTTTTAGCTTGAACTGCTGCTTTGGCGCTTAGCGCGAACCCTCATTAAATCTGCCTACCTTTAGTGTAACGCTGCTCTGCACTGTGCACTTTGGAATTTTGCGTATTTGCACATCTCAGGCCACTCCCGCCCTCAGCGCTCGGCCCCAGCGGTTCCCGGAAGTGAGGCGGGACCGCATTGCACCGGGGTTGGCGCTCTAGTTCCCTGAATCGCCCGCCCCTATTTAACGCGTTAATGCGTCGAGCGCGCAACGGTCGCGCGCTGCGGGCGCGCCGTCTGCGCGCCGAAGGAGCGCCAAAGGAGGGCCCGTCTGTGCCCGTCCGTGTCCCGGACGGGCCCAGGGCCCTGCCACCTCCTTATCTACCCCGATGTGTACGTGCTGGCTCTCTGAAGTATACTTCTGAGGAGCTAGTTGCCCTCAATACTTTCAGCTGCGATGCCGCCAAACACTGGGAGGTGCTGGAAACTACGCTGCATTGCTGTCCGGCATGCGGGTTTCGCTTTATACATCAACCGTCCCCTGCTTCTATTCCCAGGATCAATTTAGATAATATTAAAGCTGGACTGATTAATTCAAGATCTATGGTCAGTCACGCGGCCGATATTTTTGAGCTGCTCGATGGCCAGGAGCTTGATCTCCTTTTCATTATCGAAACTTGGCTCACCGAGTCCTGCATGCCGGTGATCGAACTTGCTATTCCACGCGGATTTAGGATCGCGAGGATGGATCGACCATCCGGCAGGGGCGGCGGTGTGGCTGTAATCTATCGTGACCACTGGGCAGTGGTGAGTGAACCGCCAGATTTACTGGGCGACTCCGAAATGCTACACTTTGCTGTGGTCCTCTCCCCTCATTTCACTCTGGGAGGCACTCTACTCTACCGCCCCCCCTGCTATGCCGGCAGTTTCGTGGGCATTATTGAGGAGGTTATTGTTCCCCGTGCCCTTAATTTCTCTCGCTATCTCCTGCTGGGTGATTTTAACATCCATATGGACACTGGGGATCTGCCCGAATCAAGGGGTTTGTCCGATGTCCTTGCGCTGGCGAACCTAACAAAATGGGTGAACTTCCCCACTCATAAGGCTGGCCACTGGTTAGATCTGGTCTGCTCTAATTTCGAGATCACTATGTCTCCCCCTTTGAGGGTCTCCTGGTCGGACCATGCCTTAATTTTGTTCACCTGGTCTTTGGGTTCTAAAGTGCCGAGGGATTTGCCGGCCCCTCGAGCTCACACCCAGAGAATAAATGTAACCACTTTTTCAGATTCGCTTCTGGCTAACCCGCCAACGTTGCCGTCCAACCTAGAGTCTGCAGTGGATTTATTCAATGCTTGGGTTAAACAGAGCGCCGTTGTGCCCGCCAATAAAGGGGGCAGCAAACGGGTTAGGTCATCGCCCTCTAAACCCTGGTTCTCCCACGCTCTCAGGGAACTTAAATCCGGCTGTAAAAAACTGGAGCGAGCCTGGCGCCGTGAGTTCTGCCCTGATTTGAAGAGCGATCTGCGGAGGGCGCAGAAGGTTTACTACGCGGAAATTAAAGCTGCCAAAAGTAGGTACTTCTCGGAGAGGATAGAGAAGGCGGATAACAATGGCAAAGAAGTCTTTGCCATTGTTCAGAGTTTCCTCTCTCCCTGTGCTGCCCTCCCAGTTCTTCCGGCTTCTGATCTCTGGTGTGAAGAACTGTCCTGTTTTTTTGATAATAAAATCATCAAAATCCAAGAGGAGCTCCAAAATTCCTGTGGTCTTCTTCAGCCCTTGTCACCCTTCGCCAGTTCGGGGGGGATGCAATCCACCAGCCAATTTTCCACCTTTGAGCCAGCTTTGCAAGCGGACGTGCTGGCCATTTTGGAGTCACTAAAGTCGGGCTCTCCTTCTGACCCGTGCCCCGCCAGGGTTTTGGGGGGAGCTGCGAGCTTGGTATACCAGGAGGTCACTCAGGTGGTCAATCTGTCACTGGCCTCTGCCTCTGTGCCTCCTTGCTGGAAACAGGCGAAATTGCTTCCCCTCCTCAAGAAGCCTGGCCTGGACCCTTCAGCCACGTCCAGTTATCGTCCGATATCGCTGCTCCCGGCACTGGCGAAGGTCTGTGAAAAGGTTGTCTTTAGGCAGCTGAATAATTTTATTGAGTCCTCTCAGGCCCTGCACCCGGCTCAATCGGGTTTCAGGGCGGCCTTCAGCACCGAGACGGCTCTGGTGGAAGTTTCGGAGGCCATCAGGGAGTGTCTGGACGGAGGCGGCAGAGCGGTCCTGGTTTTGCTGGACCTATCTGCCGCCTTCGATACGGTACCCCATGCTCTGCTGCTGAATCGGTTGGCAGAGGTGGGACTGTCAGGCGCGGCTCTGACTTGGCTGTCCTCGTTTCTCTCGGAACGGACCCAGCAAGTTTGGATGCCTCCCTTCGCCTCGTCTCCCAAGAAGCTCAGCACAGGGGTCCCCCAGGGGTCGACGTTGAGCCCCCTGTTGTTCAACGTCTACATGACCCCGCTGATCCATCTGGCTGAACAGTGGGGAGCCAAAATAATGGCGTATGCTGACGACACTCAGCTGTTGTTTACCTGGCCTAAGAATTGCTTGGATACCAGTGTCGTTTGCTCCTGTCTATCCAACGTCTTCCGGTGGCTTCTGTCAGCCCAACTTAAATGCAACGAGGACAAGACAGAGCTGCTATTTTATGGCAACTTTCCGGCCAATTTTAAAGATCTTATTTGGCCGCCTGATTTTGCTTGTCCCAGCTCTTCTGGAGGCCCGGCCAAAAACTTGGGGGTCTGGTTTGGACTGGATCTCAAGTTTGAAGTCCACCTAAAAAAACTTACGGCGACCTGTTTTTCGACCCTCAAGTCACTAAAAAGGTTCCTTCCATTGCTCCATAGGGAAGCAAAAGAGACGGTGCTGCGTGCTCTGATCTTATCAAGGCTGGATTACGCCAATGCCCTCTTTAGCGGTCTCCCAAAATATCTCATCAACCGAATGCAGATTATTCAGAATGCGGCGGTTCGACTCCTATTCCATCTTCCGAGAAGAACTAGCGCTTCTGTGCATCTTCGAAAGCTCCATTGGCTTCCAGTGGCCCATCGCATTGTATTCAAATCTCTGGTCCTGGCCTTTCGTGCCTTGCACCAACAAGGCCCTCAATATTTGCACAAGAGGTTCACCTTCTATACCCCTCGCCGTGCACTCCGATCAGCTAATCTCCTTCTGATGTTCACGCCTATAATCAGATATGTGAGATTGGGTGGCCAGTCTATTTCTGTTCAAGCAGCCCGATCTTGGAACGCCCTGCCGCTCTCTTTGCGAGCATCAGCCACTCTGACAGAATTTAAGAAGGGGTTAAAAACCTACCTTTTCAAACTCAGTATCTAGTTGCTTTTCTTCTCCCTCTGGTTTGGCTCTGTTGTAGTTCACATATCGCGCCAGGATACTCTGTAGTAGCAGAGCGCGTTATAAAATATTTTATACATACATACATCTCGTGCTTGTACAGGTCCCCAGGAATTTTATCAAGACCCGGTGCTTTACCATTTTTTACTGAGCTTATGGCTAGCTCAGTTTCTCTAAACTGAAGACTAAGGTATTTGTGCCCAATACAAGCCATGGGCAATTTTCAGTAGCTAACTCCATATTTTCTGGGAATTCATATAAGTGAGTAAAATGATTGACCCAAGTTTGTTCATCAATGAACACATCATCTGGTGTCTTATCTCCATTTTTCTCATTTGCAACTAATTTCCAAAAACCCACATTATCCTTGGCCTTTGCAGCTAATAACATATTCTCCCAACAATCCTCATCCCAGTTAGCTCTAGCATTTTTCTGAATCCTCCTATATTCATGCCTTAAAGTCCTAATCACATCCGGTGTTTTGTTTTTAATTGCCTCTAAAAGTAAACCCTTACATAGACGACACTTTTTGTTATACCAGAGTTTAGTCCCAACAGAACTAATTTTGTGTAACCTCTTTTTTTTTTAATTTTCGACACGTAGGGTACAAGAGATGTGAAGAACTCGATATGCAGATCAATAAAATCATTGCCCTCTACCGGTTGGGATAAATGGCTTGCAATGTGTCAGCAAAGGGCAAATAAATACTAGATAATGCACCCCCATTTCCCAATAGGCTAGCCCATTTAAGTGAGCGCCTATTGTTACTCATTAATGGGGCATCATGAATTTTATTATCCAAAGTGTGATGCTCCATCGCTGAACTGTTGTTAGGAACCAATCGATTGTTGATTGACAAATGAAGCGGCCGGTGGTCACTTTCATATTTGGGCATAATTTCGAAGTCTGTCAAATAAGACCAAATGTCAAAGGATACTAGGATATAATCAATACGGCTGTGGGAGTTGTTTTTGACAAAGGTTGGAGCCTTTGGAGAATCGGATGGGAGACGGCCATTGCAGGCCCTCAGTCCATGTACTGTTACTAATCTCATTATTTGGACTGCTTGAGTCGAACAACAGACTACCTCCGTATACGATAGGGATGGGATGTTATTAGCCCTATCCTCATCTCGAAAAACATCACCAAACCCGATAATGGGCTAGAAGTTACAATTAAGATCACCGCCAACCATAATACTTGGTGTGTCTACATGGTTAGTAAGAAAATTGTCCAATTTTTTCAGAATTACAGACTCTTTTGACAACCCACAGGGTCGGTTGTATACATTAAATACAGAGATTTATTTATTTATTTATTTATTTATTTATTTTCTAAACTTATAAAGCGCAAACAAATACCACGAATGGTGTCTCGGCGCTACGCAGACAGAGAGGCACCTCCTGTGCATTATTGAATGAATAGCCAGGTCTTCACTTGCTTTCTAAAATCAGTGAAGAGCTGCTTTTTATATGGTGGGGCAAGGTATTCCAGAGCTTCGAGGCGGCCACCAAGAAGCGTCTGTCTCCCCATGTAACTGTTCTCACCCGTTGAATGCATAGGGATGCGGATGAGGCAGATCTTAACGCTCTCTTAGGGACATAGACCTGCAGTGATTCCCTAAAGAAGTCAGGTCCTTGGCTATTCAGTGCTTTGTATGTAATACATAAAGCCTTGAATTTGGTTCTCTTTTTTACTGGGAGCCAGTGTAGTTGGTAAACGATGGAGGAGATGGGTGCGAACTTGGGAGTTTTGGTCAAAATTCGTGCAGCGGCATTCTGCACCATTTGTAGCTTTTTAAAGACCAGCTCCTGAGCATTCAGCAGAAGCCCGTTACAGTAGTCCACCTTGGATAATACCAAGGAGGACATAAGGGTTTTCCCTGCCGACAGGGGAAGGTAAGGTAGCAACTTTTTCACTTTTCGTAGCGTGAAAAAGGAAGAGGAGACTACTGCATTGGCATGATTGGTGAAACTTAGTTTGTTGTCAAACAACACTCCTAGGTTTCTGACCTTTGAAACTGGGGTGGGTGGATTACCCATTTCAGGTGGCCACCAGATTGGGGACCAGGATGGTTTTAGGTCTCCAAACACCATTACCTCGGTCTTATCGGTGTTTAGTTTTAGACAATTACTGTCCATCCAGTGACTGATGGCTCTCATGCCCGTCTGAAAGTTGGCTGCCACTTCGATCCCATTTTTATGCACTGCTAGCACCAACTGAGTGTCGTCGGCATACGAAGTCACTCCCATTCCATGGGTTTTAATGACCCTCGCCAAGTCCGACACATAGATGTTAAAAAGTGTCGGACTTAGCGAGGATCCCTGGGGGACTCCGCAAGGCAGCACAAACGTGGGTGAATAGAAGTTCCCCATCTTTACCGACTGTTCTCTGTTAGACAGGAAAGAAGCCAGGAGCTCCGCAGCTTTGCCCTGTATGCCCATAGCTGTGACACGGTCGATCAGGATGTTATGATCAACCGTGTCAAAGGCCGCTGAGAGATCCAGCAAGATCAGAACAGCCGTACCACCCTGGTCCATGATCTGTCTGATCTCTTCAGAAGCCTTGATGAGCGCCGTCTCCGTTCCATGTCCTCTCCTAAACCCAAACTGAGTGCTATCTAACAAGTTGTTATAATAAATGTAGCTAGCCAGCTGTTTGTTTATAACTTTTTCAAGTATTTAAGATGGAAAAGGAAGGGCTGCTATAGGGCGATAACTTTTTAATTCCAAGGTGTTAAGGGTGGGTTTCTTTAGAAGTGGCTTTATTATAGCAGTTTTCCATCTTTGAGGATATATTCCTGATTCACAGACGGTACTGCAGATGTTCTCCAGGATTGGAGCTACCACATCAGCTTTAATTTAATGATGGTCGGCGGGCAGGGATCCAGAGGGGAACCCGACATTGTTGTTTTAATGAGATCTTTTATTTCTGACAGTGATGGAGGGAGAAATTCATTCAGAGAGGAGGATGTGAGTTGTGAGTTCTTAAGGCTATCTGATGGTTCCTCTGTCGTGATGTTATTGAATTTGTCGAAGATTTCTGTGACCTTGGTCCGGAAAAAGTCAGCCATTTGAACACAGAAATCTTGGGTAGTCTCAGTGGTATTTGCTGCTGGTATAGTTGTTAGTGTTGCCACTACCTGATATAGTTGCCTACTGGAGTTCTGGGCTTTTTCTATCTGTTCACAAAAATATTTGCTTTTTTCCGGTCTTAACATCTTCCTATAGCCTGATAGCACTTGTTTGTATCTTTCTTTATCGTTGTTGTCGTACTTAACTCGCCAGCACCTTTCTAGATTGCGGCATTTCTGTCTTTCCAATCTTAACAGTTCGGAGAACCAAGGGGCTGATGGTGTTGCACGATTTGGGCGCACTCTCTTTAGAGGCGCTACTAGATTAAAGGTGTCTGTGAGCCATTGGTTATAGTTATTTGCTGCTACTTGAGGATCTGACACTTTGGATGGTTTATTATTATCTAGTTTCTCGGTTAGTGTGTTCGTATCTATGTTTTTCCAGTCCCTGCAAGACCTATGTTGCTTTTTTGTCGAGTGTTGATTTTTGTATTTTTTACACTGGCATAGAAGACCACCACTGCATGATCTGACCATACAATAGGAGTAACAGTAGGGGGGGTAATGGCCGGATTGTTCGTGAATAAGCCGTCAAGAACATGACCTGCTTTGTGCGTAGGTGAGGTAACTCGCTGATTTAAGCCAACGGCCTTGAAATCCTCAATAAGGCTCAGTGTATCTTTATAATAATCCACATTTGTATAGCGCACAATCACCCGTAAGAGTCTCTAGGCGCTGGGGGCCGTCGGGAAGATTAAGCAAGCTATTGCCCAGAGTCACATGGTGCTGGGCTAACCTGCCGCCGGAGCTCGAACCGTGATCCCCAGATTCCAGCGTCAGTCGCCCTGGCCGCGGCGCCACACCTCTCCCTCTCCTTTATCTGTTGTGTTTTCTAAATGAAAGTTAAAATCTCCAAGTATTGTAAAATCAGAGGCTTCTGGCACTGTTTCTAATAAAGTACTAATAGATTGGAGAAAAGGCGCTCGGGCCGCTGGGGGACGATAGAGCAGAACTCCATTGAGCATTTGGATGGGAGATAAAGTGATAGAAAAAGATAGTGTTTCTGCAGGAATGTTATCTGAAGTTCCAGTTTTTACTGCTAGATCTAGCCGTAGAATTATGGCAAGACCGCCCCCTTTTTTTCCTGCCGGTCTATCTTGTCTGACGATATAGTAGCCCTCAGGGACGGCTGTCACAAGATCGGGGTCGGAAGCCAAGTCGGCCCATGTCTCTGTTATAAACAGAATATCCAGTTTGTGTGCTGATATTAATTCAGCTACATCTTCTCTATGTTTACACATAGATCTAGCGTTCACCAGTCCGCATTTAATGCGTGTGGCCTCATTACAAGATGCCCCTGGGATAAGTGGTATCTGAGTAAGGGAGCGAGTGAATTTAAAATTGCAGTTTGGACAGGCTATATGAGTCACGTTGGAACACTCTTCTAAGTTGAAGTGTGGGCATTCGTGCCGGAGCATGGTGTTTTTAATATCTAACAGATCGGAGGAAGAGTATTTCAGTAACTTACTAGAATGGCGTGGTAGCCGGCCAGGGGATTGGGCGCTGGGCGCGGGTCCAGCGCGGACTGGCGCAGACTGGCATCCCTTTGGCGCGGCTTCGGCCCGGAGACGGCGCTCCCGCTGCGCTCTACCGCTGCGCTTCCGGGTGGCCATTTTATGTCCTGAGCCCCGCCCCCAGCTGAGACACTAGCTCCGTTAGGATTGGAGAGCCAGCGCTGAGGTGCAATGGAGCTGACCCTGCCCTCCACACAAACGGCACAGAGCCGCGATGGAACGGGGCTAAGGGTGGAAATAATACAGCAAAAAGGGTGAGTAAGCGAGTAGTTTTAAAATATACAATTAGTCAATCAATTGCATAAGTGATAGGTACGTTTTTAAAATTTAGCAGATTTCAGTCAATAAGCGTTTCACAGTGGCCAATAATAGCGTGCAGAGGAGGGTCCCCTCGCAATGCATGACCGTTTTGTTGTCAGGACCACACATAGGGATAAGCCACTAGAGCGCAGTGACTAGCTCGGATGATATGGTTTAACAACATCCTGCAAATAGCACAGACCAACCCCAGCTTTTGCTCTGGATACATAGCACAGGGTCTTAAACTGAATTTGTTTCTCAATTGTGATCTAGAATTGTGAGATAGACCTACCATCCTTTAGTTTGACTAACAGCCCCAATATATCAGCTGAATCAATATTTAATTGCATGATACTTACTTCCAGTGTCACTTTAACCCATACTGTAAGCCCCCCAGATAGTCTACCTCTGGCTGAAGATACTGCCTCTATATTAAAAGTCCTATAACCCACTCTATGTGGTATATCAAGGGCCCAAGTTTCCTGAAGAAGGCAGATGTCACCGGAATCTATATAATTAGACCAATCGGGGTCAGATAGATTTTTGACAGACCCGCGATATTCCAGGATATCAATGTTAAGTTAGGATGTAAATTTGAATGATTTTCTACTATTACCTTCCCCGTAGTTAATACTTCACGGCTACATGACCCTAAAATAGGAGATATTGATGGGAGGTGATGAACTACCTCCTCAAACCTTGTGGTTAAAATACTTTTTACATGGATATCAGCTCTCTCTTGGATAAGCCGGGCTAAAGTCAGCTCTTGGGTCACTTGCTTCCCAACTGGTGAGAGTGATAGAGCGCGCGAGGCCACCCGACCAATAGTTTTCGCCGTTTCCGGCTTCAGGGCCCATATACTTTTCAAATCACCATATACATCGATCAGGTGACTTCACGAGCTCTACCAAGTTGGTGTGTGTGTGTTCCCTGCTACCAATTTTCGGTGCACCCGACTTACCATCCACCGATGCGGGTGCCTAATGACCACAATGAATCAGGGAGCTAGCTGTAAAAGAAAGGCAGCAAAATACAAACCCAACCAATAACATTCAAATACTGTTTAAAATGACCACGGACAACTGGAAGTTTTAAAAATGTTTATCTAAAGTTCATTATTTTCTTGCATGAGGTACAATAAAACAAGGCAATCAATAACCAAGATAACGTAAATCACATAGGCATAAAGAAATAATGGCAGAGTAATCATCAAAGTACTAATAAAATGTAACGAGAAAAGATACTATGCAAGTCAGTATTATCTAAACAGGGATAGCCTAAGTGTGAGTGACTATAGGAGAGCTTATAATGAATAACACGCTTCACTTAAGGTGAAGGGGCCTTTGAACAATCTAGGCAACGAAGTTCTAGACCATATCAGGAAATGACACACTGCTATGCAAAATATAATTTCTAACAAATGAGAAGACATAGGAATAAACTTAGGGAAAATATAAATGACTTTCAATAGTTGCAGAAAGGCATGGAAAATATCACATATGCAATGTTGAACTTTATTAAAGCAAAAGTTAGAAATTCCGAAGGTGCAAGAATTTCAAGAGGTTCAGAGCAATATTTACCTAGAAAGGTGTGGTAACCAAACCCTGGCCACGGGTCAGTTAAGGACAGGAAACCCTCAAGGAAGGATACCCCTCAAAGGACAGCAGGTGCAGAATGGACACCCAGGATAGGACAGGATACCCTCGGAATAGGAATCAGGACAGGACCCTCAGGACAGGACAGCAAACCCTCAGGACAGGACCCTCTTCAGGACAGGACCGGAACCCACAGTTCGGAAGCAACGCCTGCGCTCCACCCGTTCTGCAGCTATCGATCAAGACCCCGATTGGGTCAGCGAACTCCCAGCTAAGTGCTTGCCCAGCACTTTAAGGCTCAGTAGAACCTCAGTCTATGGTCAAATTCGGACCGAGTGCTTCGCAGCGCTCTGTATCTTCAGTCACCTATTGAGTGCGTTGGGTCAGTGACAGGTCAGCTAAACCAGACAAGTCGGACGGTTCACTAGGTGAACCCAGGGTAGATATACCGTTTGGGGACAGTGTACCACCCCCCAATGTTGCAAAGTGTCAAAATCCCTCAATTTGGATTGGTCCTAAGGTAGGATTTGGGTAACACACCAATCACAATACACGATTTGAAGCCTTCATTAACATATTTGGGTACCGCCTAGCAGGTTTGGGGTTCTCATGAGAACTGTGCAGGAAATTAACATTGTAACACATGAGGAGCAACATTCGCCGTTCTCGTAGCGCAGAGGTGGCTTTCCCAGGCGCATCTTGACTGTGGCTGCCAGCTGGCTGAGTTCCACTGTCCAAAGTGGCCACTTTTCAATGCTCCCTGGTCATGCGCAGAAGAGACCGTCAATATGGCTCCCAATCAGTTTGGACCCCCATTCCCCGCGGTACATGAAAAGTAAGCGAAAACAAATTAATACATAATAATGTCATTATGAAAACACATCACAGGGTTTGTACCTTTAACTCATCATCAAGAAATAAACTTATTGCATCTAAATGTTAGCTACATTGATACGGGCACAAGAGCAGTGGCACGAGCAGTACCACATGATAAGCACAGCTATGAATTACGCATGCGCATAACTTTCCCTCCACTTCTGCAGACGCGTCAGGACACGTGAGTGTGGCTGACGCATGCGCAGTAACTAAAATACAAGCGGCGGCCATATTAGAGGACACGGATTAAATTCATTAGAAATACACATAGGCAAGCTTCGGGAACTTTGCCTAAACAGAATAAATGTTAGTAAAACATACATTTTGTTACCTTATTACACATAAACGAGGTTCTTGACTTCGGCAAGCCGCAAAATATGCGAAGCTTTGCTTCATCAATCCCCTCTTTGATGATATTTACTATCATCACAAATTATAATGGAACCAGATGCCAACTTTCTTTCATACTTTATAAAGTTCTATTTCTTCCAGCAGCCGTTCTAACTTTTCTCTCTCAGTTTTAGCAGGGTGAGAAGTCTTCACCTTTTTGTATATCTGATCATTCACTTCCTCTAATTCAATCTCATCCACACTTCGTTTCACTCCTCTTGCATTTACCTCGTGCTTTTTGGTGCGCTTGCGGCATTTACAGCATAAGAAAATGGAAAGTATAATAAGACCTATAATACCAATTGGCATCAGAATTTTGAATAATAAGCTTTTACCTATGCTAGCAAGCCAATGACCTACATTTGAGAGACCATCTACCAGTCTCTTCCAGGCACTATCAACCTCGAGTGGTTTGAGTTCCTTTGCCAAATTAGTAATGTTTTTCACATATCTTTTGATCTGTACACTTTTATCCGGAATATAAGTGCAACAATGTTGCGCCTTCAACATCCGGCAGACTCCGCCCTCTTTCGCTAATAAGGTGTCAAGAGCAAGTCGATTTTGTAAAACCATTGATCTGATCGCAACCATTTCGGTATTGACCAGCAGAAATCCATGAGCCGTTTCAGTAGACAGCACATCTACTATAGTAGACAATTTGCAAATTCTGTGAGTGTTCAGAACCACTCCCACTCCAGGTATCAGTGCACTGAAAATACTACCCATAATTTCACCTATACTTTCTCTTTTACTACGCACTAAGCCATTAGTATCTTCATTGCTTCCAGCTTTTCCATTCACATGGTATATTTTCGGGAAGACAATGCCAAAGTAGCAGCTTCCATACCAGTGATCCGGCAATTTGAAATAAGCCTTGTCCCCACAAATATAATAAATTCCAGGAAACACAGGCTCTGACCCATTTTTGAAACCCCAACCTCCAATTACCTTGTAATTATGTTCGCATTCACTGGAACCAATGAAAACATTATTATAATAGCTAGTCTTCTCGCGGTGAAGACATAGCTTGCCTTTCTTTTCAAAATCCAGCAACAGAGCAGGACCCGCTCCACCAGATGAGGTGCCTTCCATGTTCTCTGCCCACTTTGGCTTTTTCTGACTTTCGTCATTAGCCTTCTTTTGAATTTTAATTCTCCTTTTCTCTGCCATGTTCAGGAACATCTTTTCCTGCTCACGCAAAGAACAAGTCAAGTTATCTCTGTGTGCGTCTGCTATGTCAATGTTACCTATAGTCAGAAAGTAGTCTCCCATATATCTTATGGTGTCAGTTTTGGTATGTACAGGATTCAAGTTCCCACGTATAGGAAGTTCAGAAAAGATCACGTCATTGTTAGAGTAATAGTACTGTAACGGTCCTCTTTTATAGAATAAACTAGCTAAAATGCTACAGGAGATTCCATATGTCAATGGCAGGTGATGGTATGTCACGCCTTCAGCCACCGAAGTAGGTAGCTTCATGCAGACATAGCAATCTTCAATTTCCATAGTCTCTACATAGTGTATTAATAAGTTTGCGAAAACGTTTAAGTGTGTCTTGTTCTTAACTCCATGATAATGTAGTCCTCCCTCATCTGATGCTTCTAAGTTCTGTTTTGTTTGTCTCAAAGCTCTTTCATGTCGTGCTACACTCTGTGTTGTTAGCTCTTCATTGTCAGTATTTACAACTTCAGTAGGGACAATGTTAGTATCTTTACTTACAGCAAAGGGAATGAAAATTGTTAATCCTATCCAGATAACTATCAGCACTACTATACTACATATACACACCTTGCAACACGTCTTAAAACGGCTGCAACTAGGTCTACCATTCACTGTTGAATCAGACATTTTGGCTCAGAAGGAGTCTCTCGAACCCCTCTTTTTGGCTTCACACAATTAGCTTACTTTGTGCAAATTCACGGTGGTTCGTCTTCCTCTTCAGCTGAGTACTCTGGGACGGGTTCTCCGTCGCTCACGTCAGTTATATCAAGATCTTCAAGTTCCTCCAAAACCAGTGTCCATTCAGGAGATTTGTACTTTTTGTTTTGTCTTTTTATTCGCTCACTCCTTCTTTTGGAAGAGTCTTCTTCTTGCTCTGCTATCCGAGCACTTCTTCTTGCTTCTGCACGTTTTTCTTCCACTGTCTTTATCCTTAGTCTCAATCTTTTTACAAACCTAGGCTCAAGGTTGTTTCTTTTCTTTAGTCTCTTAGTTGGTACTTGGACTTCACTTTCTTTTCTTATTCTCTTGTTCTCTTTATCTTGTGGTAATTCTTCTCCACTTTCTTCTCCTACTTCCCTTATCTGACTAGTTCCAGGGCTAGCATCAAATTCTTCTGCCTGGTTGCTAATCTGGCCTTGTTCAGGAATATTTTGTTTTTGGCTTTCGATTGTCTCTGTTTCTGTTTCTGTTTCCTGAACCCGTTCTTTTAACCCTCTCTGATCCTGTTCAAGCACTTCGATCTCTTGATTTTCTTCTGCTCGAACTATCACTCTATTTCTAGTCTCTCCCTTATCTGCATCAGGTGTTAGCGGTGGTGTATCGAATACCTGCTCTGTCCCTGTCTGACCTTCTCCTTCCTCAGTTTTGATGTGAATCTCAAGCGGCTGAGGTTCTTCGCCTGTGCCTTGCTTTTCCTGACTAGTCCACTCTCTACCTTCACTAAGTCGTTCTCTTGTTCTGATAGGATCTTCGGTCAGATCAATCATCGGTATCCATTCTTCTGGCCATATGCTTGGCAGCTCGTCTTCAGCTACTCCTGGCTCAGTTTCCTGGACCTCTTCCACAGGCTGGTTTCTTGGCAGTTCGTAGTCAACTACTCCTGGGCCAACGTCTGCTGTTCCTGCAACCTGACTGGTGCTGGGCTGCTCGTTGTCAGTTGTTTCTGGTCTGGCTCCTTCAGGGTCCTCTGCTGGTTGCCCTTCTTCTTCAAATCCTCTGTCTGGTAATACCTTCTGGGTGTGTCCAGCGTGGATCCACTGGGGAACACCTGCGACTTTCACTGCAGTGGTTGTTACCAGGATTACTTGGCGTTTCTTTCCCCACCTTGGTGCCAGACAGCTTGATCGAGTGTGCTTCTTTATTTTGACCCAGTCTCCTGGAACCAAGCTGTGGAGAGGAGTCGTTGGATTGAGGATGCCGTCGTCTCCAATCTGGCGAGAGATAGAACGCACTTGGTCACCCAATCTTCTGCAGTATTCAAGCACCAAATCATCAGTAATACTCAACAGTTTGCTTCCTGGCACCCATGCTTGTCTCATCACTCTTCCCATAATGATTTCATGGGGACTTAGGCCTGTCTTGCGGTCAGGAACACTTCTCAGTCCCATCAGGACCAGGGGCAGGGCCTTCACCCAGGTCATGCCAGTAGCATCTGTCAGCTTTGCTAGTCTGTTTTTGATAGTTCCATTTACTTGTTCCACTATTCCAGAAGCCTCTGGGTGGTATGCACAATGGAGTTTCTGCCTTATTCCAAAGGCCTTACACAGTTCAGCCAGTATTTCATTCTGGAAATGTCCACCCTTATCTGATTCAATAATGTATGGTATTCCGAATCTAGGTATCAGTTCTTTTAGTAAACACTTCGCTACTGTCAGTGCGTCACTTTGAGGAGTAGGGTAAGCTTCTACCCATTTTGAAAATACGCAAACAATGACAAGGACATATCGTTTCCCTTCACAACGGGGCATGGTGATGAAATCAATCTGTATCCTTATAAAGGGACCCCCTGATCTCCCAATCCTGCTCAGTTCAACCATTGTCCTCTTGCCTGGGTTCATCTGTTGACATGACAGGCACCTCTGGCAGAGGGACTCTGCTACCTTCCTGAACTTTTTACTGTACCAAGTCTGTTGAAATACCAGAATCATGGCATCCCTACCAATGTGTGATCCTTCATGTATTAATCTTGCCATTGTGCCAAGCAAGTGTCGGGGTAACACAGGCATACCAGTTGGGCCCAAAATCACACCATCCACACGTCTCGGTCTACACCCATCTTCCTTCCATTTCTCTCTTTCTTGCCAAGGAGCCGATTCCTGCCACTCTCTCACTTCATCCCACGTAGGCACTTCTTCAAACACCTGAAGCTGGCAGCTGGTTCCTGGCCCCCCTCGTTTTGGATTTACAATATACCGATCTTTGGCACACCATTGGGCCACTCGATCAGCATAATCGTTTCCCAGTGATACTCTGTCCATGCTCCTTTGATGAGCAGCACATTTTACCACTGCCAGTTCTTTGGGCAACTGGATGGCCTCTAAAAGGTCATGAACAACCTTTGCATTCCGAATGGGAGTACCTGAGGAAGTCATGAATTCCCTTTGTAGCCATAATTGGCCAAAGTCATGCACAACTCCATAACAGTACTGACTGTCAGTATACACTGTTATGCGTAAGTCCTTCCCAATTTTGCAAGCCTTTATCATGGCTATCAATTCGGCTACTTGTGCAGACTTGATGTTATATAGGTAACCTGCTTCTTCAATTTTGGTGAAAGACACTACTGCATAAGCAGCACTCAAGCCTCCTAGTTCATGTCTTAGACAGGAACCATCCACAAATAGTTCTTTATCATGCTCAGGCAATGGTACTTCTTTTATGTCTGGGCGTGGCTTAGTACTGAACTCTGTCAGGTCAATACAATCATGTTCATCATCATCCCCACCTTCTATTTCCAAGGGGTCGGGGATTAAGGTGGCAGGGTTCAGAATACCGCACCTAACAATGCTTACATTTGCTGCACCCACAAGAATCCTCTCGTATTTAGTCAGCCGACTAGGGGTGAGATACTGTGTTTTAGTTCTGGTCAATAGAATTACCACTCCATGTGAAACATACACGGTCACAGGATGTCCCATGACAATGGACTCACTCTGTTCCAAACTTGCACAGGTAGCAGCTACTGCTTTCAGACAGCCTGGTAACCCAGCAGCTACTGGGTCCAATGTGGCAGAGAAATAAGCCACAGGCCTTCTGGTCGTGCCATGTTCTTGAGTCAGGACTGACAATGCGCAATTATCGCGAGTGTCACAGAAAAGGGCAAACTCTTTGGAATAATCTGGCATTCCCAACGCAGGGGCTGTACACAGACAGTTTTTCAGTCTTGTGAAAGCCATTAGACTTTCATCGTCCCACTCTACAACATCTGGCATTCCTCTCGTGGTCATTTTTATCAAGGGCCTGGCTAAGGCTGCAAATCCCAGAATCCACTGTCTGCAGTACCCTAATACCCCCAGGAACATTCTGACATCTTTTTGAGTACGGGGCAACTGCATCTTTTGAATTATTCTCACTCTTTCTGATGTGACTTTTCTGACACCCTTTTCTATCTGGTGTCCTAGATATTTCACTGATTTCGCACAGAACTGTAGTTTGTCAGGGGCCACTTTATGCCCTTTCTCACACAGATGATTTAGGAGGGCAATGGTGTCAACTACACAGTCCCTGTGACTTTTAGACGCCAGTAGAAGGTCGTCTATGTACTGTACTAACACAGAGTTCCCAGGTAAGACCAAAGTCTCTAGACATTTTTTCAAGATCTGATTAAAGATAGAGGGGCTCTCTGTATACCCTTGAGGGACCCGGTTCCAACAATACACGTGACCCTCGAAGGCAAATGAGAAAAGAAATTTGCTGTCGGGGTGCAGGGGTATCGAAAAAAATGCATGACATAAATCAATCACAGTGAACCATTCAGCATCCCAAGGAATCTGGTACAATATCACTGCAGGGTTCGGGACAATAGGGCAGCAAGGAACTACAATTTTGTTAACCTTTCTCAGGTCCTGCACTACCCTATACTTGCCACTAGGCTTTTTGATGCCCATAATCGGTGAGTTGCATGGGCTGCTCATCACTTCCTGTATGATGTTTCCTTCTAATAATTTTTGTATTTCCAGAGTGACACCTGCTTTCACTTCAGCATTCATTCGGTAAGGCCTAGTGTTAGGATATACTGCATTGTCCTTGATGGCTATCTGTATGGGGTCCACATCTTTCATCAACCTCACATCCTTTCCAGTGAAATCCCACACCTCTGGCTTTACGGCTTCCTGTAGTTCTTGGGGCAAGTCCTGCAGGGTCAATCTTTTAATTTCTGAGTCAGGTCTAAGTAACAATAATTTATAAATGCCATCTTCATCTGGGGTCTGTATTTCAACACCTTTTGGTGTGCAAAAGATGGTACAGTTCATTTTGCACAGCAAATCACGACCCAGTAGATTCACTGGACTGGTGTCACAGACGACAAATCTATGCATCTGTTTAAAATTTCCAATTGAAATCTCCATTGGTTCGGTAACAGGAGTACTAATCAATTGATTAGATACACCTACTACTTGGATATTTTCTCCCGAGAGGGGTAGGTTTGGAACGTCCACTGTTCTTACAGTAGAACGGGTAGCGCCAGTGTCCAACAGAAAGGTGACATCATTTCCGTCAACCTTTCCTTCAATATATGGTCCAGACTGGTCTACCGGCAAGGAAGCGCCAAGTACGCACTCCTCGTCCTCCCCTCTCAGGCCCCGTCAGTCCTGATCATTACAAAGGAAGGTATCATTCAGCAGATACTGCGAAGTTGCTGTATTTCTGTTCTCCCCGCTTTCCCAAACCTCTATCTCTTCATCTTCTGCCTGTCTTCCCCTGTATACCTGCTTGGGTGCTCGAGGCACCTGAACTGTTTTTACCTGGGGTTGAGTCTTTCTTGGTCTTTCTTTCTGCGTCTGTGGAGTTAAATCAGGAGTTTTTTCATTAACATCAACTAATTGAGGACACTCGTTTCGCCAGTGTCCAATTTCGCCGCACTGATGGCAGGGAAATTTCTTCATAGCCTCTTCCCTGCTAAATTTGGGCCGGGGCTTTCCTCCACCCCCTCCCCCAGGACCTTTGTTCTCAGCATTTTTAACCATGTTACTCAATTGTTTTTCCTGCTGTTCTGCGAGCTTCACCTGAGCCCACATCACCTTTTCCTTAAGGGCCTTTTTCTTCTCTGCCATCTCATCCTCGCAGTACTTAGCGTACCGCAGGACCTCATCCATTTTTTTTGTATGCCAACAGATTTTATTATCCTTTATCCACTGACAAATTTCAGGTCTTAAACCATTTACAAACCTGTAAATAAAGTGCGTCATAACCTTCAGGTCGATGTTATCAATACCGCTGTATGTTTTAAATACCTGCAATAACCTCTCATAGAAGGAGTGCACTGTCTCGTCCCTTTCCTGTGTTGTCCTATCTATTTTTGTCCAATCAGTTTCCTTTGCGGGCACCTTTTCTTTCAAATGCTGAATTACCTGCTCATATTTTCGCATGACATCCTTTGATGGCTCTCCAGTTTCCTTGTTTCTAGGGTACTCCTCACTCGGCCAGTCTATGTTTATTTTACACTGGGTCCATAAATCTACTGGAACCACAATGTCGAAAAACCCATCCAGGTCTTTCCACAGACATTTTTGTACCTTCACGAACCTTTCCACCTGCCTGTACCAGTCAACTGGTTTCTCTCGTAATTTTGGAAAATCGTTCGTGAAGGACACAATATCCTGCCTAGACCAGGGGACATGCACATATTTCCCTCCTGGAACTTCGCGCATGGGGCATAACTGCTCAGGTTTTTCTATCTCTCTTAAAGCAAACTCAGGAGTCACTTGTCGGGAGCGAACCTCTTCTCTCTTTTTCGCCCACCTGCTTCTCCATCTTTCCACATCTCCCCATTTCTGCAGTACCCCCATTAATTCTTTAATCTGCAACTTCTTCCCTGCCACATTCAGGTGTTCTATATCTTTGTCTGAGAAGTCTGCTCTGTACGGTTTCTGTAAGGGCTTGGATTTTGAGATATCTACCCCCATACTAACTGCTGTTTCGGTCAGTTTTTCGTGGAGCACTCTGGTGTTCCTTGTAAAGCTTTTACATATGAACGACAATTCTTCTTCAGAGTAGGTATTCAATCGATCCAACCCCACATTTCCTGCCATTAATTCTTCTATTTCGACCCTCAGCTTGTAGAGGTCTAAAGGTTTTGTTTGCGGAGTCTGCTTCTCTAATTCACGACTCCAACTCTCAATTTCATCCGGAGTTACCAGAGAGACATTCCTAGTACCTGTTGCTGTCTCTAATTTAATTTCCTTTGTATTAAAAGGGTTATGCCTCTGCTGTATTCCCTTTCCAGTCTGTTTGTTTGGCAATTCCAAGAACGCAACTTCAGACTCGCATTCACTGGACTGATCATCTATGATGATCGGTTCCTGTCTCGGGGTTGCCATGCCTGGGGTCATAACTGGAGTAATCGGATTTCCCTGACCATTTCCGTATAACGGGACCACCGGTCCAATAGTTACTGGAATAGTCAATGCCTCAGGACTGGTATTTAACTGGGAGATTTTCTGAATTATTTCTGTCCTTTGTCTAGCTAGAGCCTCTTGCTCCTTTTCCACTAGTACCCTTCTTAAAGTCGTGTCATGTAATATCTGTGGGGTCAATGGAGGAGTAAAACTCGGGGCAGTAGGATGCGTTTCACTTGGTCCTCCCCCATAATTAGGTTTCGGGAATAAAGTTCCAGTATTAAAGGACCTGCGCTCTTCCCCATATGGAGGTTGAACAAAAGGCAGTCCTGAATTTGATGGTTTCTCTTCGCTTTCATACAAGGGTCTGGGAAAAAAGATTTTCGTACGTGAATATTTTTCTTCCTGGCTCGCGGGCACTTTGGGATATATATCCCTTGTTTCCGTCGGTTCGGGTTTTTCAGGATAGGGCAATACTTGACCACCCCCTCCCAGTCCCAGGGACCTGTCTTCTTCCTTTAGGAAGTGGCGTCGGGGAACATCTCCTACACTGGAAGGTCGGGTTCCCTCATTGTAAGGTGGCGGACTTCTGGTACAGATGTCATCTATTAGTTCATCATCTGAATCCCCCAGGGCCCCCCAATGCTTACATTTTTCAGTACTTTTCTCACCCGCTCCAATGTTATGACATGCCGGCATCATGGGAAACAGACCCTCAACAATCATGCTCTGCCTCCATTGTTTCATCCTTTTATCCCTGGATTCCTGTTTCTGCCTGGGGTACCACTTGGTCAAACCCTTGTCCATTCGGGGTCTTTCTCTTTCAAAAGCCTCAATCTCCCATTCCTCTAATGCCTCATACTGCGTTAGTCTCGGTCTGGGATGCAGTTCGTTCATTCGGGTTCTCAAATTAAATAAGATCCTACCATTGAAAGTACCATCTAACGGAAAAGCCAATACTCCGTCATCTTTTGTGTACTTCACCCAATTCTCCAGCCACACACAGGTATTGTACCCTCGGTCAAACATCATGAATGAGGCGGGAGTATTGGGTGCTGGGACAAGAACACCTTCCCTAGATTTAATTGGTTTGTCCGTTTTAAAATAATTTTTCACCTTACTTACAAGGGACATTTTTCTCTTGGTTCCGTACATAATATCGTATCTATTAGTCTTCCACTGATCCCTTTCAAACCCTAGGTGCCTTGGATCAGGTCGAGTTCCTGTAGTCTGCGAGTGCCACATACGACTTCTGCGCTAAACTTTGTTTACAAACTACCTCCAATCAGAACGCGCTTCAGAAATTCGTACAACCAATAGGTGCGCGACACTAAATAAGCTCTGCCAATGGGTGCGCGGCCCCTTCGTGAGACAGTTCCCACGCTCCGGCGCTCACCCCTCCTTTACAATTCCAGCTCCGCTACCCGCCCGCTGCTTCTACCAATCCCAGCGCGGCACAGAGTGACGTCAGAGGCGCTTCGCGACTGACTCCCTCCCTTCACAAGGTAACGGAAACTTTCTTTCTTTTAAAGTGCTCAGTGCTTGGTTATTTTACAACAAATACACATTCGCCACAGTGCTCAAGTGTCTAGACAGAGAAAGAATTGTTTTACTGCAAGTAAACTACTTCCATTTACTTTTCACGTGCTGCGGGCAGATCTCTTCCGCCTACCCTTCACTCTAGCATCGGTGAACCTGTTATTCCCCTAAACTCATCCACTTCTTTCCGGGATATATTCCGAGTTTAAGGTTTCTCAGCGGACCCCTCTGCTTTCACGCTAGCTCCGAGGAACCTCCTACTCTTCCGATGTGACCCTTACTAGGTTACGCCACTATGGGAATTTTGCCAATGAACCCCGTTACTGTCATTTATTCACACATGTATTCAGAAAACCCTAGTTAGTGCTTCCCGGTTATCCTAACCTGCACCTAACTTTCCTCGAACCTGTGACCTCAGGACAATGGATTCTATTCACCACTTGCCCTTTCAATTCCCCGGGGAGTTCGGACAACATACAACTAAACGATTGACAATTGCATGGATTAGTACATATAACAATATAAGAACAAGAATAATGACAATACAGTAATTCATGAATTTCAGCAGCGTATTCACAAGAGAGTGATCAGTTCCCTCAGAACAGCCGCTCTTATAGCAGCATTAATATAATAGCAGCTTCCGACTTAACTAGTCCAACTAATCCCTGCCTTACTCTCAACTAGTCCCTAACCATCCTCTAGCTACCAGAAAACTGATAGAGCGCGCGAGGCCACCCGACCAATAGTTTTCGCCGTTTCCGGCTTCAGGGCCCATATACTTTTCAAATCACCATATACATCGATCAGGTGACTTCACGAGCTCTACCAAGTTGGTGTGTGTGTGTTCCCTGCTACCAATTTTCGGTGCACCCGACTTACCATCCACCGATGCGGGTGCCTAATGACCACAATGAATCAGGGAGCTAGCTGTAAAAGAAAGGCAGCAAAATACAAACCCAACCAATAACATTCAAATACTGTTTAAAATGACCACGGACAACTGGAAGTTTTAAAAATGTTTATCTAAAGTTCATTATTTTCTTGCATGAGGTACAATAAAACAAGGCAATCAATAACCAAGATAACGTAAATCACATAGGCATAAAGAAATAATGGCAGAGTAATCATCAAAGTACTAATAAAATGTAACGAGAAAAGATACTATGCAAGTCAGTATTATCTAAACAGGGATAGCCTAAGTGTGAGTGACTATAGGAGAGCTTATAATGAATAACACGCTTCACTTAAGGTGAAGGGGCCTTTGAACAATCTAGGCAACGAAGTTCTAGACCATATCAGGAAATGACACACTGCTATGCAAAATATAATTTCTAACAAATGAGAAGACATAGGAATAAACTTAGGGAAAATATAAATGACTTTCAATAGTTGCAGAAAGGCATGGAAAATATCACATATGCAATGTTGAACTTTATTAAAGCAAAAGTTAGAAATTCCGAAGGTGCAAGAATTTCAAGAGGTTCAGAGCAATATTTACCTAGAAAGGTGTGGTAACCAAACCCTGGCCACGGGTCAGTTAAGGACAGGAAACCCTCAAGGAAGGATACCCCTCAAAGGACAGCAGGTGCAGAATGGACACCCAGGATAGGACAGGATACCCTCGGAATAGGAATCAGGACAGGACCCTCAGGACAGGACAGCAAACCCTCAGGACAGGACCCTCTTCAGGACAGGACCGGAACCCACAGTTCGGAAGCAACGCCTGCGCTCCACCCGTTCTGCAGCTATCGATCAAGACCCCGATTGGGTCAGCGAACTCCCAGCTAAGTGCTTGCCCAGCACTTTAAGGCTCAGTAGAACCTCAGTCTATGGTCAAATTCGGACCGAGTGCTTCGCAGCGCTCTGTATCTTCAGTCACCTATTGAGTGCGTTGGGTCAGTGACAGGTCAGCTAAACCAGACAAGTCGGACGGTTCACTAGGTGAACCCAGGGTAGATATACCGTTTGGGGACAGTGTACCACCCCCCAATGTTGCAAAGTGTCAAAATCCCTCAATTTGGATTGGTCCTAAGGTAGGATTTGGGTAACACACCAATCACAATACACGATTTGAAGCCTTCATTAACATATTTGGGTACCGCCTAGCAGGTTTGGGGTTCTCATGAGAACTGTGCAGGAAATTAACATTGTAACACATGAGGAGCAACATTCGCCGTTCTCGTAGCGCAGAGGTGGCTTTCCCAGGCGCATCTTGACTGTGGCTGCCAGCTGGCTGAGTTCCACTGTCCAAAGTGGCCACTTTTCAATGCTCCCTGGTCATGCGCAGAAGAGACAGTCAATATGGCTCCCAATCAGTTTGGACCCCCATTCCCCGCGGTACATGAAAAGTAAGCGAAAACAAATTAATACATAATAATGTCATTATGAAAACACATCACAGGGTTTGTACCTTTAACTCATCATCAAGAAATAAACTTATTGCATCTAAATGTTAGCTACATTGATACGGGCACAAGAGCAGTGGCACGAGCAGTACCACATGATAAGCACAGCTATGAATTACGCATGCGCATAACTTTCCCTCCACTTCTGCAGACGCGTCAGGACACGTGAGTGTGGCTGACGCATGCGCAGTAACTAAAATACAAGCGGCGGCCATATTAGAGGACACGGATTAAATTCATTAGAAATACACATAGGCAAGCTTCGGGAACTTTGCCTAAACAGAATAAATGTTAGTAAAACATACATTTTGTTACCTTATTACACATAAACGAGGTTCTTGACTTCGGCAAGCCGCAAAATATGCGAAGCTTTGCTTCATCAAGAGTGCCAGTGGTTCTCCCAAAACCCTAATGTTATTAGCGGATTCCAAATTTGTTTTTGAACCTACTCCTATAATCTTCAACGGTAACTGTTGTAAGTTTACATTGGATTTAGGACAACTAGCAATCTTTCCCTGATCGGATCAGCCTTATCCTTAGGACAAAAAACCAGGGGCAGTTTAGGTAGTCTATCAACCATATCTAGGGATGACAAGTCCTGGAATCTATTCGAAGTAGTAATTGGCACTATGGAATCCACCCTGTGAGCTAAACCTTGAGTTAGCGGGCGAAAAAAATAGCCCAGAGAGAGGGCATGTATATTAGTATGGGCCTTCTGTGTTTCATCACGTACACTCAAAAGGTGGCATACAGTGTTGGGGCGTTTAAAATTAACAACGATGCAATCCCCTTCTATATATTTCTTCCGTTCGCCCACCCACCCCACTCTCCGGACCATAATGATCTAATTTATTTTTGAGTAACTAAAACCTTTGAACTTTTGCAACCAATCTACTACCTTATTTCTTAACATGTACCATGTTTCATGTTGGTCACACCTAAGTGCGGTACAAAAGGGGGTGGTGATGGACGGAGCATCTGAATCAATCAAACACTCACACCCCTGATAATATTAAAGCGTATGGGCATGCTGCTGGAGGCAATCTTAGGTTATCATTATTTGGGGTAATGCTAATTGACCGCTGGCTTGGATTGGGCGTTAATGGTTTACAGTTACTTAAATCTTGCAAATTCCCTGTTGATTTAGGCTGCTTGTCACTATTTACAACCACTTTGTTGCAAACTATACCCCTCTCGGTTGGTTTTACTTTTATATTGAGCACATCACTTGACTTTTCATGGAGTGAATTAAGTGATGTGCCTCGAAACTCAGGACATCAAGCCGGCACTTAGACTTGGAACTGGTTTCATAGGTCCAAAGTCCGCAGCTCTGGCTGTAACGCAACATGCTCTCTCCCCACTCCCCACCACTGAGCAAAAGCACACTGAGGAGAGCATCGACATGAACTGTTACAACAGAGTGGAACATCAGCATTCCCATCTTACTCATTTTATGGACAATACTGTCATGGACAATACTTATGCTCAGAACTCTCTCTCTCTTACGGTGCTATCTTTCAAATGTACAGTTTCTTACCAATTCGAATTCCACTCTCTTATTTGTTCTGGAAATCTCTTTGTCCATCACCAGCTCAATGTGTTCAATATTCCTCTCCCAATCTTTCTGTTTCTATGTCTCTATTATACTTTTTAAGTTTCACCTGCTCTGCGCTTTGCTTGGGAAATCTTTTGTAATCAATATAAATCTTAAAACAGGCTTACATCCCGTCGTTACTTTTCAGTGTTCGTGTGCTTGCCACTTACTTTTCCTTCGTTTCTGTTGGTTGTTGCATGCTATTTACTGCTGTTCTTCAGGTGCTCTGCTTATCAGTGGAGCTTGGCCCAAGTACTTCCTTTTATCTGCTTTTTTCAACCTACTTTATTTGTGAGCAAGCATATTTGGCGGCACTTTTGTCCTCCGCCCTGGACCTAATCTCCCTGTGGCTGCCTATATTTGTTGTAGGTTTTACAACGTCCCTCTCCCCTTGCAACATTTTTATTCCCATTTCTCAGCTTGCTAGCAGAATGCACCCCTCCCCCTTTAACATCTTGGTTACAGAAAACATTCTTCTCGTGGTTGTAGGACAGCAGCTGTGTGTACTGGTTGTTTTTTAGCCTTCAGAGCCCAATTGAAGCTGTCCTCAAGGAGACCTAAAATGTGCCAAGCACCCTTTTCACTAATGCTATATTGACCCGCCCCCACCTCCAGTCTGCCATCATCAACAACAATTCTAGAACGTCCCTTCCCAAGGGCTTCGTGGGTTCCAATCTCCGTCATTAGACGGTCCCTTCAAAGTGTATTTTTCAGGTTACTCCTGCATCCCATCTATTGTATTAAATTGCTGTGTTGACGTTTCAGGGCCAAATATGTGGTCACCATGGGTGTAGGGAGGTAGTGGATGGAGAAAACAGACATTGGTCTTGAAATTAAAAGAACGCCATCCAAGCGTAGAGAAATCTCTTTTATTTCAGCTGCAAGTACATGCCTGGTACCTGCTTTGCATGTGAAGTACAGCAACACTCATTAGTGATGGTATGGGTAGTCTACAACATACAAATAAACATGTATGCTGTTGCCTTTCACCTCCTACACTAATTGTGGCACAAACCCAGTATTGTGGCACTTTACATGAGCACTACTTACAATATGTAGGGGAGCAGGGTTGGTACGCTGGGGCCTACCGGTAAGCTAACATTGGCACATGAATAATGGACACCACACAGGTTATGCACTCAGTCGGACGGGAAGGCACGAGCGACCTCCGGCCATTTATTTATAGGCTTCTGGCCACGCCTGGCCAGAAGATAATACATTGTGCAAGAGTGTTTCCGGGTCTCAGCCGAGACCCGTGAAACACTAGACTGCTACATCCCTTCCCAACTTGGTATTTGTTTTTCTTGCCTTCGTTACAGTCTTGGTAAGTTCACATGCAAAATCTGCCAGCATCCGATTGGGTCGGGGATTGGGTCGAAGGTTGTGATGACTTCGCCCCCTGGTGAGCACCGGTTCGGGTTCTCTTCTCCTGGGAGATGAGGAGGTGTTAGCCCTGCCGTCATCCTCACCGAGCTCCGGACCATTATCGGATTGGCTAGCAGTTTCGGCGACAGGCCCGTCGCCTGCTTCTTGGGCTTCGAGACTAGGTGAAATAAGTTTAAACCACGACACATTTCTGGTGATTTCTTCTCCATCCTTTTGTGCCGTTATGGCCGTACCTTTGGTCGACTTAATGGTCCACGGTTCAACTTTGTAAGGAGTTCTGAATTTTCCGCCAGGCCTGCGTGTTCTCACCAGCACTGCGTCCCCCGGGACTAACACTCTGTCTTGCGCCCGTCTCTTGTGGCTTGCCTTCTCATTTGTTCTCCTCCTTCTCTCTTGGGTGGCCGCCGGTGAATATGGTTCAGGCCTCCAATGTTCCGCTGTGGGTAGTAGATCACGCCGGGGTCCTGCAAACATCAGCGACCAGGGAGACCTCTGAGTGGTACTGTGAGGGGTGCTCCTGTACTCTCTCAGAAAAAGTTGTAGCGCTGTCTCTGGGTCTACCCCTTCTACTAACGCAATTCTGAGGGTTTTATTGACAGTCCTCATAAATCTTTCCGCCTCTCCATTTGCTTGGGGCCATTGAGGCGTGATTCTCCGGTGTTTTATCCCTAGTCCTTGCAGGAATTCTCTGAATTCATGACCCTGGAACGGGGGCCCGTTGTCTGTTTTCATCACCTGGGGGATACCAAACATCGCAAATATTTTGCTGAGGATCGGCTGGACATTTGCAAAACTGGTGGAGGGTGCCACTTCCACCACAGGGTATTTTGTGTAACTGTCTACCAACACTACAGTTACCCTCCCATCTGTAAAACTCCCAAAGTCTAGGCTGACCCAGCTCCAGGGAGCTGGTGGCGGTTCTTCCGTGATGACGGAGGCAGGCACCTCCAGACTGCTGGTCAACTGGCATGCTCGGCAGTTCTTTACCCACATCTCCACCTTTTCATCCATGTGAGGAAACCACACCTTTTCCCTCATTCTGGCCTTCATTCGCTTCATGCCTTGATGCCCCTCATGAGCTACTGAGGTTGCCTTGTCTTGGAGAGTGATAGGAATGACTACTCTTAATCCTCGAAGTAGGAGCCCATTGTTGGCTCTACTTAGCTCGTTGCATAGCTTCCAGAATTGGGACAAACGAGTCCGGTCGGCTTCATCTCAATCACTCACATTACGTAGGAAGTTCACCCAAGACCCAGTGTCCATTGCCACATTAACTATCATGATGACCGCATCATCCCTGTATTGGGTTACGATGTCTTCAGGTGTAAGTGCTTGGGGGCACGATAGCTGGGACACCATATCTATGAACTCTTCGGTCTGTGTTTCCTGATCAGGGACCCCACTTCCTTCCACCGGAGGATGTAGTGACAGGAAGTCCGCCGGGTTTTTCGCTCCTGGTCTATAGACAAGGTCCATTTGGTAATGCTGGACCTGAATGGCCCACCTTTCAATCCGTGGCGGTGGGTGTGGGGCTGTGCCTTTGAACAAAGGTACTAGAGGCTGATGATCTGTGACCATTCTGAAAGGCTGTCCAGTGATATATAGGTGGAAATGATTACAAGCCCACTTCACGGCTAACGCCTCTCTCTCAATCTGCGAATACCTGGCCTCCGTCGCGGTTAGCGCCTTACTTGCAAAGGCCAGTGGTACCCACACTCCAGGTTCCGATTCTTATGTCAGCAGTGCACCTAGCCCGACTGGACTGGCGTCCACTAGTATTTCCGTTTGTCGCGCTGAGTCAAAGTCGGCCATCGTCGTGCTGTCCAGCAGCGCTGCCTTTATTCATTCATTTCAAATCTTTTATTCGGTTAACCATTTTGTTAATCATAAAAAATACATCACATATAAACATTTCATCATAAAATCACAATTAATATTAATACACCTAAAAATATAAAAGTTAGAGAAATACATTGTCCAAGAAGGTACGATTTTAGATCATTTACAGCGATAATACAGATGTCCATATATTCAAGGGAGTTTCGTTTCCAACGTTTTACGAATGGTTATACATGATTTCAGGAAAAGAGCTAGGCTCTTTGCCACATACTGTGAATCAAGATGTTGCAGGTCCTCAACCCCATTTGACGCAGCAATGGTAGGACCCAGCGCTTGCGTGTTTCTGCATAGTAGTGACAAAACAATACTACATGCATAGTTGATTGGGAGGAGACCTTGTCACAGGGACATTTGTCAAGGTCACGAGACCAATTTAGGATTCTAGGGAAAGTAACCAATCTGAAAAAGAAATTAAAGCGTAACCTAGTTAGTAGGTATTTTTCATAGTTGGAAACATGGTACGATAAATATGGCTGAATTCCTAGAGACACCTGAACCATCAGTATATTTACATTTGATTGTTTGGATATTTCGTTACACAAACGGAGTTCCCTTAGGTGACTGAGGCAATGATGCTTCAAGGTTTTTCTACTCATTTCAGTAATGGATGAAGGCTCTATGGTGTACTGGATGAGGTCACGATCTTTCAAGAAGTTGACTACGTAGTTCAACCATGGGATGTTTTTCCAGGCCGACATCTCAAGACATTCTAAAATGAGTGCACGGGTAAGATGACACTGTGGCTTTGTCCATATGCGATGCCATAAGAGCACTGGTTGGCATTTTATGTAGTCTGTTAAGTAATCGATTCCAAGCTCTATATGGCAGCCATATGTAGGGGCACTCCGTGGTAGGGCCAAAAGGTACTTTAAAAAGCCATTCTGTATTTTTTGTAGTTCGTCAGTATTTACGTGGCCCCATACCCCGGCTCCATATGTAGCGATGCTCAAGCATTTAGCTTGGTGGATTTTGAGCAGTACTGAGGGAGATGGCTTACCCATTTTTCTGGAAAAAGACATGAGGGCAGAAGTTGCTCGTTGGTAGAGCAATCTCCTGGTAACCATCGCCCTTTTCCAGGTCAGCTTGTCGTCTACTAGGATGCCCAGGTAGGGGTATTCCCTAACGCGTTCCAATTTTGATTGCTCGATGCAAAGATGTTTAGAGCTTTTTACCTTGGGCCCAGATTGCATGACAAAGGTCTTGGTCTTATTGACCTTTAGCCCAAGTGAAAGCATGAATTTGCAATATTTATCAAGCTGCTTCTGAAGTTGTACTAAAGTCCTAGCAAAGAGTACGGAGTCATCAGCATAGAGTAGTGCTGGAATTGGGCGTCTGTTGATAGTGGGTAGATCCTGGCACCCCTCTAGCATGGCTACTTCCAAGCCATTGGTGTATAGGTTAAATAAAAAAGGGGCGAGGACACAACCCTGCCTTACTCCGCGATTTACTGGAAAAGAGGGCGTTAACTCTCCAGCCGTACCGAACCTTACGCGGGCCGAGGCGTTAGTATAGAGCTCGGGCAAGAATCTGATAAGGGGTGGGTCAACGCCCAACTTGTCCAATATGGACCACAGCTTGGCGTGGCTTACACAATCAAACGCCGTGCTAAGGTCGACGTAGACCATACATAAGTTGCCCCCTTTTATTCCAACGTACTTCCCAATTAGAAGTGAGAGGTTTAGAGCCTGTTCGACAGTGCCCAGCCCCTCCCGGAATCCGTACTGTAGGTCCGTTATAATGTTCTTTTCTGCCGCCCAATCCTGTAGACGATCCAGAATTAGGCGACCCGCAACCTTACCCAACGAATCCAGGAGGGAGATGGGCCTGTAACAGGCAGGGTTATTTCTCTCACCTTTTTTAAAAATTGGGAGCAGTATGGAGGAGGACCAAGAGTCCAATAGGCCATCTTTTAATGCTGCAGCAATTAGTTGGGTTATTAATGGGGACCATAAATCTATATTTAGGAGGAAAATGTCTAATGGTGCACCATCGGGACCAAGGGGCCTTTCCACATTTAGAAGCTGAAAGTGCACTTATAACCTCTCCGAGGGAGAAGTTCAAGTCGATTGGGTACGCCCCTTTGTCGTGGGTCCCAGGCACTGGGTTGGAAGTTACAGCACGATCCGTGGGGGGGTCGCTAAAGATTTTGGAAAAGTGTGCCACCCACTCTTCTGAGGATACGGCGACATCCAGGTGCTGATGCAAATTACCCTCACTTAGGAAGGGAGATTTTACTATTTTCCAAAATAGAGAGCTGTCGTTACTGATACAACTCTCGTGCAGTTGAGCCCAGAGGTCGTTTTTATGGTCTCTCTTACAGCTTAGTTGGGCCTGCTTATAGTTAGATCTTAACAAAGCTATTTTTGTTTGGTCTCTAACTGGATTGTGTAGCTCCTTTTTTAGGGCATTTAGGGCTTTTCGACATGCCGTATTAAACCAGCCTGGCTCAGTGTGACAGCCTGATTTACGGGTGCGTGAAAGTACCTTCTGTATAACTTTCAGGATTTCTCCAAGACTAGAAATGATATCCGTTGGGGAAGATGACTCGTTCAAACATATGTTTATCCAAGGTAGAGCTTTTGAGATCACTGAACCAGATGTTTCTAGTGGGTCTATCCTTGACCATTTCACTGAATAGCCGTTAGTTTTTGCCATAGACAGTGAGTTTTGGGTCAGTAAGCTATTCTTTGTAGGCTTTGACGCCCTCATAGGCAACTTTAGCTCTATTATAATAGGAAAATGATCACCTGAAATTTCAGTTCCTATATTAAACTTAATAACAGTACCCTTTAAAGAACATGAACAAAGTATGAAATCTATGATACTAAAACAACCCCTACCGTGGAAGGTGGGCCTAAATTCCACAGGAGGGTCGGTAAGTTCATTGGCATATATCAATTCCAACGACATTAAAATAACATTAAGAGAGTCACCCACCAAGGAGTGTGTAAAATGTGTCAAAGGGCATTCATTTTCATCTAGGAGGCCAGAATTCTTATAATGAGAACACAATTGTACATTAAAGTCCCCTCCCCAGATTACATTCCAAGTGGTTGATGCGTACTTTGCACTTTGTTCGTCTATACGATGTGAAATTTCAGAGACTATTCTTATACACTCTATCGGTGGGAGATTATTATAAAAATTAATCAAACTATATGTTGTACCATTTTTAAAAGTGATCAATAAAATTTGGTAACAGGGAGTATTACACAGAAGGGAAATTTTCCTTACTTCTAACTTGTTGGATATATATACCGCCAGACCCCCCTTGGGTCTGCCATGTGTTGAGGGGCTAGCGGAAGAATGGAACGTTAAATACCCTGGAATATGGAGTGGATCAACAGTCCAAGTCTCTTGAAAACACATTATTTCGTGGGAGGTGACAAAAGCCAACCATGATGCCGATAGCATTCTGGGTCGCAGACCAGCCACGTTCCAGAATAATATGGGCAAAGTGGGGGTCGGTGATGGACCAATCATAGATGATGACCTTCCATTTTGAGACAGGTTTCGTCGTACTGTTGGAAGGTCGAGATTAGGAGATGGCAACAAACTCTCTTGATAATTATCACGCAGGTTGGTAGGATGGAGCTGACAACCGGCGTGATTAAGAATGTGTGTATCCAGTGGGTCAATCGACGTATCCAATATTACAGGGGGCATAGTTGTAGTTGGCAAATGAATTGGTACGTGTGTCGGTGCGGAAGAACCAATTTGTGTGGGAGGGGAAGGGCCTGGGGTGGTGGAGTGCCGACCAGGCAGATCAATGACTGTTGGTGGTCAGTCCACCATCTCCAAGCAATCATACCTATTGTATGTAGGGACGCCCCTCCAGTCCGACTGGGGCATGGGGTTTCTACCTCCTTGGCCCTGCCAGTTTATCCGATCCGAATTTCTAAGCCGAGTCCCTACCTGAGTCCAATTCCACTCCAGGGATGGTGCAGGATGGTGGGCTGGAGGGTAGAAGAAAGCTAGCCTTTTGGTTCCTATGCCATCAGAAGATGTTTGATCATCCCTTGGGCAAATGTACTCTACAGTTTGGGGATCTTCAAAAGTTATTATAATGCAGTCGCCTTGGATGGTTTTTTGCTCCTTCCCTATCCAGGGGACTCTACGAACTGAAATAACGTTATTATTAGAGAACGGGGGAAGTGGTCGATTTATCGTTAACCAATGGAGTACCTTATTTTTTAATGACCATCCGGGTTCCTCAGAGTTGGTATGCAGCGCTGGAACCCCGGTCATGATAACTACATAAGGTGTTGCTTCTGGAGGGAGGTGAACAGAGCGGAATGAATCGCGTCTTGTGTTATAAGCCACGTTCTTAGTAGCTGGTGGTTTAGCTGGGTAACGTGTCGTTGGTGCGGTAGGATGGGAATAACAGGTTTTTTTACAGCAGGATTAACTGGTATTTGCTGTAATTTACTTGCAACTGTATGGGCAGGGGTGTGAGTAGAAGAGTGATGAACTACCGCTGTGGTAGTTACCACTTTGGGGACTTGTTGGATTTGTTGAGGTAGAGGGGCCCCTAAGTTAGTCAAGTTTGAATTGGGCTGATGGGACGCGAGGACAGCAGGGGTAGTGGTCGTGATGTTCTTAGATTTTAATTCAGACGATAAGGATGCTAGTAACTTTTCGATCTTAGATAACGCCAGTTTAACAGGATTAAGATGACTTTTAATTATTGCCTCAAATGACGCTAGGATATGGGGATCTTGCTCCGGAGGGTCCCGCCCATTACCTATATTACCATTTGAAGCAGTAATGAGATGGTCGGAAGAGAGATTAATTATTTCCGACGTTATTAAGGTGGTAGACTGTTGAAAAATTTCAGGTTGGATTAGGGGTTGGGCTAATGTAGGAGAATCGTCATTCGGTTGGAATAAGGAGGCCTGTTGTGTGTCATTATTAATTAGTATAGGATTTTTGGCATCTTTCTTGCCCTGTCTCTTTTTCGGTATAGCACCTTCCCGCTGTCCCCTTGTAGAGGGGGATAGAGGGAACTCCTCCGTGTTGTAAAAGAGGATGGGAGTTCTCTCAATCGAAATGGAGGGATGGGGTGCAGAGAGTTGGGATACTTGCGTGGTGGACAGGTCTATGGATACTGATAGATCCACTATTCCTGGAACTGACGGGGTCTCATGATGTAGATCAGGGAATGGGGGACGTTGCGGGGTTAAAGCAGTAGCCAGAAGGCCTAGTGATGAGCGCCTGGCAGCTGCTAAATCTTGAGAAACCCTTCTCTCTAACAAAAGAACACCCTGATTAATGGCGTTGTTAGCCTTTGCAATGAATTGGTCTATTGGACCTACAATCTGCGCAACATGCGCAGCTGTGCTGTTTCTTGTTACTCTAGGGGACATATTAATGACATACACAGTAAACAATTACACAACTGAAATTATAAAGACAGTCCAGCTAAGTAGCAGAGAAAGAACAAATAAATAAATTACTAAAAGGGTGAGTTTCAAATATAATAGGGCACTCTCAGACGTTGTTGATAAGGTGGCCCAGTCCAGTCTTACCCGGTCTGTAACGGGCTAGAACGGGCCCGCCCTTGGCCCGGGCTTCGCCCGGCGTCCCGCTCGCGTCCCGCGAGACGGGGGTGTCGTGCTATTTGAGCGCCTCCTGGCGCGTAGATGGCGCGGCGTGCGCCGCTTTGACTGCTGGGTATTGTAGTTCTGTAGATCCCCCTCGCACCGCGCTCCACTCGGCTGCGGGACTCAGATGACAACAGAGCCGGGCAGCGGGAGGCGGGAGGCGGGCAGTCAAAGATTGATGGACTCAATATTCTTGCTACAGCAGAAGGCAGGTAGGCGACAAGGTTTTCCGCTTCAATGGATTTCCCCCCCTCGACCGGGGTGTCGTGCTATTTGAGCGCCTCCTGGCGCGTAGATGGCGCGGTGTGCGCCGCTTTGACTGCTGGGTATTGTAGTTCTGTAGATCCCCCTCGCACTGCGCTCCACTCGGCTGCGGGACTCAGATGACAACTGAGCCGGGCAGCGGGAGGCGGGAGGCGGGCAGTCAAAGATTGATGGACTCAAGATTCTTGCTACAGCAGAAGGCAGGTAGGCGACAAGGTTTTCCGCTTCAATGGATTTCCCCCCCTTGACCGGGGTGTCGTGCTATTTGAGCGCCTCCTGGCGCGTAGATGGCGCGGCGTGCGCCGCTTTGACTGCTGGGTATTGTAGTTCTGTAGATCCCCCTCGCACCGCGCTCCACTCGGCTGCGGGACTCAGATGACAACAGAGCCGGGCAGCGGGAGGCGGGAGGCGGGCAGTCAAAGATTGATGGACTCAAGATTCTTGCTACAGCAGAAGGCAGGTAGGCGACAAGGTTTTCCGCTTCAATGGATTTCCCCCCCTCGACCGGGGTGTCGCGCTATTTGAGCGCCTCCTGGCGCGTAGATGGCGCGGCGTGCGCCGCTTTGACTGCTGGGTATTGGAGTTCTGTAGATCCCCCTCGCACCGCGCTCCACTCGGCTGCGGGACTCAGATGACAACAGAGCCGGGCAGCGGGAGGCGGGAGGCGGGCAGTCAAAGATTGATGGACTCAAGATTCTTGCTACAGCAGAAGGCAGGTAGGCGACAAGGTTTTCCGCTTCAATGGATTTCCCCTGATTTTCGCTGCCTTTATTCTGTCGAAAGCTTCTTCCTCTGCCTGGGACCACTTCCATGGGTTCTCCTTTTTGGTCAGGTTCCTCAGCGGTTCAGCTAAGGTCAGCTGTGGGATGAACCTGGCACAGTATTGGGCCATACCCATGAAACTTCGCACTTCTGATGCACTTGTCGGGGCTGGTGCACTTTTGATGGCGGTTGACTTCCGTGGATCTACCTTGACTCCCTCTGAGTCAAAGACGTAACCAAAAAACTCTATTGATTGTCTGAAAAACTGACACTTTTCTTTATGCAGCGTGACACCAAATTCCGCCAACCTTCTGAGTGTGGCCTTCAGTCTCCTGTGATGTTCCTCACTGGTTTTTGCATGAATGAGTATGTCATCGCTGACATTCAATACCCCATTTAGTCCCGACAGAATCTCTCTGATAGTGTTCTGAAAAATTTCTGCCGCAGATGTGATGCCAAATTTGAGACGTTTGTACCTCCTTAAGCCTAAGTGCGTTGAAAACATCGTGATATACCGGCTCTCTTCCGCTAACTCCAGTTGATGGTTGGCGGCATTTAAGTCTAATTTGGAGAACCATTGTGCTCCATTCAAATCAGTTAATATGTCATCCACCGTGGGTGTGAGATGCCTCTCTCTCTTGATTGCTTTATTGGGCATCCTCATGTCGATGCATATTCGAATCTTGCCAGGTTGTCGAGGCTTCTCAGCAATCACCATCGGTGACACCCATGGTGTCGGTCCAGTCACTTTTTCTATTACCCCTTGCTCTTCCAATTTGAGGAGTTCCTGCTCAACCGTTGAGCGAAGATGAAATGGTATCCTTCGGTGCCTTAATGCGATTGGTTGTATTGCCTTGTCAATGTGTAGCTTGACGGGTGGCCTTTTAATAGTACCCAAACCTTGAAACAACGACGGGAATAGTTGAAGGATCTCCTCTGCGTGGAATGCTTTGACGGCGTTTGCAAATGCAATGAGCTTGAGGTCCTCCGCCGTGTGACTGCCTACGAGCAAGTCTGCCTCTTTGTCGATTACGTGAAACGTTGTTGTTAACTCTTGATCTTCAGCTTTCACTTGCACCGTCATCTTCCCTCTCAACGGTAACGGAGTCTTGCTACCATAGGTGAGTATCCGAGCTTTGGATGGGACCAGTTGGGGTCTTGGTCGTAGCGCCTTGTAGTGCTGGATGCCCATTACATTGATCGTAGCTCCAGTGTCTATGACTCCAGTTACAGTCGACTCATCGATTTGGATTTGACACTTCGGCTGAGGCCTACGCCGCCTTTTGAGCTCACTTACGAACGATACATAGTAGCATTCATCTTCATCGTCTGTCGATGAGTCATCCAGCCGTTGTTGGTGGCGGGATAGAGTTCTGTTCCCTCTCGACAAGTGAACCTTTCGATTGTCCTCTAGTGCCAGCTGTCGAACAGCTTTGGTGGGTGTTTTTCTCCCCGCTGGTCCTTGTCCTAGTGAATTTCCTCTTGCACCACCCCGGCATACACTAGCAAAGTGGTTATTGCCTCCACATTTGTCACACGTCTTGCCACGTGCAGGGCAGCTGTCCATGTTGTGTTCTTCATATCCGCAGGAACCACATTGCGCCCGCCACTGTGTCCTGGTTGGCCATCTTCCTCTACCACCGCGGTTACTACTCCGTATAGCATCCACTCTTTCCGTCTTGACGGTCACTTCAGTGCTTGTTGACGGGTTGATGGCAGACTCCATCGCAGTTGCTCACGCATCTGATCATTCGTGTGATCTAGCCAGCATGAGTATTTCGTCCAGCGTTATGCCGGGCTGTCTCAGAATCAGCGTCCTTAGATGTTTGTTTTTACATCCCTGAATTAACTGCGCCATTACCTCCTTCTCTTGATCATCATCCGGGCACGTGCTAATCAGCTCCCTCAGCCGTGCGTGAAAAGCGTCCATCGTCTCTCCGTCCCTTTGCCGGGATAGCCTGAACTTGAACTTTTCATAATGAGGATTTAGTTGCGGGTCAAAATGGGCATTTAATGCTTGTACTGCAGCATTGTAGTCTGTTGCGGCCCCGGTGTTTGGCAGATGTAGGAACAACTTGTAGAGCTCATCGCCACCGAAGTGTATTAGCAAAGATCTTTTCACCTCATCGTCCTTTTCCCTCGTCGCCGTGAAATAGTTATTCAGGCGACTTAACCTCACCGCCCAGCGTGGCGCCGCAGTGCCCGGATCAGCCGGTGCGCTGAATGGAGGAATTCGATTGATTTGGGAGTGTGGAGACTGTTGGATCACTGCGCCTCCTGCCTGTTGTCCTGCCCGTCCTGCCTGTCCTGCCCCTGGCGCTGGGGCTGCTGCTTGTGAATTCCCTCCTGTCGCTGCAGTATTTTGCACCACCGACATGTTTGTGACCTCCTGGGCTGGTTCTTCAAGTTGGTGGTAATTTGCAATTTCTTTGAAAAATGCACTTATTTGCATTTTTCAAAACGCAATGTGAAGCATATGCGCCACATGCGCCACATGTGCACCCACGCTTATTTCAGGGGTGCATCAGGGTGTCCTTTTGACACCCCTGCACCCTTGAAATTATTCTCAATTTTCGATTCTCAAATTGCGAATCGCAAATTGAGAATAACTTCCTATTCATTCCTATGGGCCTCCTGGCCCATAGAAATGAATGGGAAAGCATTCGCGATGATGGGGTTACCCGAAGAAGTCAAGTCTGACAACAGATGCCCTTTTCAGGGGGGAGAGTTTCAAGAGTACCTGGAGAGCCGAGCGGTAAGGCACAGAAAAATCACCCCACTGTGGGCTCACGCAAACGGCGAAGTAGAAAGGCTCATGTGAACCATCAACCGGGCGCTACGCATTGCCGTGGAGAGTCTCCCCACAGCACCACCAAGTGTGCCCCGGCTCATCTCCTGTTCAAGCGTGCTCCAAGGAGATGCCCCCATAGAGCAGAGTATCTAGGAATGCCTCTTAATTAGCAGCAGTTATGTGCTAAGTGCCCGCAACACACCCACCATTTGCAGGTGACACAGCACTGTGTCGGGACACAAAGTTTAGAAAGCTCTGAATTATTTGGTCTCGTTTGGAGGTGTACCCAATAACCCAAGCAGAATTGGAAGAGGTTGTGAATTCTGACAATTCACCAGTTCAGCTTTTGCCTGCTACTGAAGCAGAGTAAGCCTTTTGAGGGTAATCCCTAGGTCCAGGATGAGCACGAGGACAGTTGCCTGGTCAGAATCAGATTTGCACTGCTAGGCCACCATAGCTGACTCACAACTTCATTAGCTGAGTTAATTTCCATCCCTTTCCCTTCTGTTTCCTTTTTTTTCTACTGACGCACTGCTTGGATCGAACAGTAAATACTAGTTGTACTCAATCCGAACCACTTATGCTGTACACAGTGCTATCTTATCTTGTTTGAAATTCAATAAAAATATATATTTTTTAAACATAAAATAAAGAAAAACGAAATTCTGAGGTAGGGATGGTTGGAGCACAGGAGGTTGGTTCTTATCTTCTCCGTGAAGTCACATCGAGAGCCTTACAAGTTAAGAGCCTAAATTGCTAGTTCTGACATCTGATATATGTATTAAAAGTGAGGTTTAGTCTGGCAAAAGGTTTCATTTTCCACATCTTCAAATTGGCAGTTTAAAACTCCACTACATGCTGCAATGGCAGGTCTGGGACACGTTTTAAAGTACTATTTTAGTGGATGAAAAAGGAAGTGCTGCAGGCCCACTAGAAGTACTTATTTAACAGGCCCAGGGTACAAGTAGTGCCAAATAAAGGGGACTATAAGTGAATTGGATTTATCAATCAGGTGTAAACCAGTTTGAACAAATTTTAGGAAGAGGGTACAAGCACTTTACCACTGGTTAGCAGTGGTAAAGTGCACAGGGTCATAAGGACAACTAAAATGAAATTCAGAAAACAGGAGGGGTAAAGGCAAAAGATTTTGGGAAGAACACACCAAGTGCCAGGTCTAACACTAACTGAACTAAAAGGTAAACAATGTCATTGTCTGAATAGATGTATACTACTTTGCAACTCAACATGTCCCTCCAAAAAACCTCCCAGAGCTCTCACCCTATGGCAAATTCATGGCCCCATTAGTTCATATACAATTGCACTCTGCTTCAGACAGCAAGCAGTGTTTAGTTTTTTCTAGAGGCAGATACGTAGCTGCTTGCCAGGTTGTGGGTAGCTGTATTGTGGTCCTTTTATGTTATGATGGGCATTGCACTCTTTGAGTAACCCACAAAGTATACTACCTAAGCATGACCGTTTACATGTATGTATGTATGTATGTGTCGATATGATATTTCTGTAGCGCAAACCTAGTCAAAAGGCTGTGAAGCACTGTGCATGATCAAAAAGATGCATTAAAGTCAACGAGTTAGAGCAGAATCTGAGTTGTGGCGTGGTAATGCATTGTGTTGTAGTGTGCTTTAAAGATATAAGTTATGTTATGTTATGTTATGTTATATGGATTTGTATAGCGCGCGGCTGCCCCAGCCAAGGGGCGTCCCGGCGCTGCGAACTGACCAGAGTGCAAAATGAAGGTGCACAAAAGAACGGATTATTGGAAAAGATGAGTTTTAATGGCTTTCCTAAAGGCTAAAAGGTCATGCATCCCCCGTATGGTAACAGGCAGGCTGTTCCATAGTTTGGCAACAAGGAGGCTGAAAGAACGTCCCCCAACTCTAGCAAGTCTGGTGCGTGGGATGTTCACTAGATGTTGTCCCTCTGAGCGGAGAGGTCTGCTGGGTGTATACTCAGACAGAAGGGGGCTCAGCAGTGGGGGGGAGGCGGTTTTAAGGATCTTGAAGGCCAAACACAAAGCCTTAAACTGGATCCTTCTTCCCACCGGGAGCCAATGTAGTTTCCTTAAAGTTCCAGAAACAGAAGAGTGGCGGGGTAGGCCGACCAGAGCTCTGGCAGCCGCATTCTGGACTCTCTGCAGTCTAATGATTTCGGCCAGGTTTGCTCCCAAAAGGAGAGAGCTGGCATAGTCCAGTCTTGAAAGGATCGTCGCCTGGACGATGAGCTGGCGGGTGCTGCAGTCAAAAAACTTCAGAATAGGCCTGATGTTGCGTAAAATGCCGAAGCACGTGGCGGCCACTTTCTTGGTGTGGACGGTGTATTTTAGAGCCGAGTCCATCCAGACGCCTAGATTCTTAACACAGTCTTTAGGCTTAGGGGGAGAGCCCAAAATATCAGGCCACCAGTTGTCTCCCCAGGAAGCGGTGTTTTTTCCCAAGAGGAGAATCTCGGTTTTACCGGCATTTAGTTGGAGAAAGTTCGCCGTCATCCAGTTGGTGATGTCGATGAGTGTCTGTTTGAAATGACGGGCTTCCAGACCACTGTTGTTATTCAAAGCCACCACCAACTGGGTATCATCTGCATATGATACTAAAGCCATTCCATTCCTTCTGGCCACCTCCGCCAACGGGCGGACATAGACATTGAACAGGGTAGGGCTTAGGGACGAGCCCTGCGGCACTCCCTGTCCAATGCTGTGCTCCTTCGAGATGTAAGGGGGGGTGGAGACTCTAAAGGACCTGTTAGCCAGGAAGTCTCTAAACCACCCCAGGGCTGTCCCTGTGACTCCAATTTCTTCCAGTCTCATCAAGAGGACCTCATGTGACACCGTATCAAAGGCAGCACTGAGGTCCAATAGGACCAGTGCTGCAGTGCCGCCAGCGTCAAGAATGGAACGGAGGTCCTCAGAAACACTAAGCAAGGCTGTCTCGGTGCTATGACCAGCTCTAAACCCGTGTTGGGAGTCGTCCAGGATGTTATTGGTCCGGAGGAAGTTGGACAAGATGTTATTAACGTATGCCTCGGCCACTTTAGCGGGCCAAGGGAGCAGGGAGATCGGCCTAAAGTTTTCCGGGAGTGAGGGGTCCAAGGTAGGTTTCTTCAAAATGGGGGATACCCACGCCTGCTTCCATTTGATAGGGACCCTGGCAGTGGAGAGTGACCGATTGATGAAATCACGAATGTGGTCTGTGATGAGTGCATGAGCGTCACAGAAGAGGTCAGGCTTTAAGGGGTCTGCTGGAGACCCGGATTTAATCTTTCTACAGATCTTAGAGAAAGTATCACGGTCAAGTGTGGGAAAAGAGATGAGGGAATGCCTGGAAGGATCAAAGGTGACCGGTGCCTGTGGGTCTCTGGGGAAGATGTCGTATATCTTCTTGATTTTGTCTGTGAAGAAATTAGCCATGTTGTTACAGAGGTCAGGCGAGGTAGCAATGGTATTGACCGTATGTTTAGCCGTGAGGTCTTTCAAAATTTTAAAGACCGATTTTGAGGTGTTAGAGCTGTTGTTAATTTCACTGGCATAATATGCCGCTCTCACTCTGCAGACTTTACGGTGGTAAGATTTTCGATGCAGGACATAGTCTTGTTTAAGGCTGGCAGCATAACTTTTCCTCCAGCGTCTCTCTGCCTTCTTACATTCCTTTTTCAAGGCGGCAAGTTCTGAGTTGTACCAAGGACTCGCCGTATGGGTGCGGGCCTTGGTCCATCTGGCAGGGATAAGAGTGTCGAGCGCCTGGGTGATCCAAAGGCAGAACTGGTCATATCCTGTGTCCAGGTCTTCACTCGGGGGTAGGGGATGTAATGCCAGAATGTCGTGGAGTTCATCAGGATGAAGTTTTCTCCATGGCCGCTTCTGGACTAAGTCTTCAACTTATTCTCAGCAATAATACTGTAGTTTTTGTTTCTTCCCAAGCTCTTGGTCCAACATCCTGCTGGTAGGTTTCTACCCCTTACTATGTACACTCAAATGAAGTACCCACATTCTTAGTCAGTTGCAGCCTGGATAGGAGCCACTCTTCCAATCTGGCAATGCAAGGTCCAGTGTACTAATATAATTTGAGTTTCCTAAAAAGAGATTTTTAAGGAATCTCAGTTTCTGAATTGCTGTTCACTATGACCTAAGAATTAGAAAATGTAATTTGTTATGCATCACAATTCTATGTTACTGATTACCAAATTGGGAATTGGCCACACAAACGCACTTACACACCACGCACACACACCATGCACACAAACCACACCCACATACAAACACACACACAGATTCTTACAATAACCAAATCATAAAAAGCAATTTGTAAATTGTGAACCTTGCTATGGCTGTGAATGATGATATTCCAAATTCCACTTCCTGGTGTTGAGAGCACCACTGGAGAAAATTAGAATATCTAACATGAGTACCTGAGAACATTGCCCAAGAATTACTTATAAAAAGTGTGTCCAAAAGGAGATAACAAGAAGAGGTGGGGCATGAAAGGAAGCACAAATTTAGTGAGCACATATTTTCCATTTTACTAGAAAATGTGTGGTCCATTATACCCAACAATTTGGTAAGTCATTGCTCAGGATGGAAGAAGCCACAAAAAGTGGCACATGGAGCTGAATCAATGAGTGTATACATGTGCTGGGTGTGACACTGAAGAGTATTGATGAAATAATAAGAAAAATATGGTATGACATATTCTCCGGTACTAAAAAAATCAATCAAACAGATGCAAGTGGCACTGGAAGCGTTTCACCAACTGAGTCACCATCCAACCATTTGAAGGAGGCTATGCAGAGTACTTTGCTGCTGAAAGCAGTATCTGGGGTCACCAAGACAAATACTTCTTTGTCTACACTGTCAACAAATATGTTAAAAACATATACAAATAAATATATCACATTTGTAAGCTAAAATCATTAATAGGGGTGGCAGTATTTTTTACGTTAGAAATGTGATTGAGTGCAAAAAGTTGTGTTAAATTTTATACAGCGTTCAGCTTCTACGAGTTGTTAGAAATTGGGTTGCTGGTTGACTGGGGTGTGAGCCCTAGTCAAGCAACAGCCACAATCCTTTTCAAGGTAATCCACAAAAAGTCACTAAATTAATTAGTGCTTAAAATTTGATAGCTTGGCACATGAAGCAGTCAGGCTTAACTTGGAGGCAATGTGTAGAGTATTGCAGCACACACACAGTAATAAAGTGTAAACTAAGTATTGGCGTAAAATCCGTTCCGCTCGCGGAATTTGTGGATTTTCGGCAAATTCGCGATCCGCGAATTCTCGCGAATTTGCAGAAAATTCGCCGCAGCGGATTTTTTTGCTTGGTCGCGCTTGACAAATACAATGTTGCGGCGCGCGGCGTTCACTTACCGTCATTCAGCGTTTGAAGAGGTTTTTTTTCTCCATGTTTGCGTGTGCTGCGCCATTTTGGATCTTGATGAGTTTGTCGACTGCGATGACGTCATCGCGGCCCGCCACCTTGCACAGCGAGAGTTTGTCACGCATCGCGGGAGTAAACAATTGCGAACACGTAGATGCGGCGGGCAGCAACAATCTTGCGCTTGCGAAATTGCAAAATTTGCAATTCTGCACAAGAAATCCACCAGCAGGCAGCATAAACCTTCTGAAAATGATGATTTTTATCAGAATAACTCCTCAGGTTGACATTTGCCTGCACTTTTTTTTTGCAAGGAGTCCATTTTAGGGGGGGGGGGGGTGGGAGGAAGGAAGTGCCCCACAGTCTCCAACTTCCTGTTCCTGTCCAGCAGGCTCCTCCCAGTGCTTTGTTCATGTCCTGGTCACTTTGATTTGGATCTTGACCTGGAAGGATTACTTTTTGTGGATGCTGCTGGATGTTTGGATTTGAGGCATTTTTGACTTTCTTTGGATCACTTTTGGATTAGAAATTTCACAAGTAAGTTTGTTTGGGGCATTACAGTTGCTGCAACTACAATTTTGGAACTTTTTCAGAACATTAAATAAAATATATTGTGAGTAGCCACAGTATCCAATAGGACCAGGGTTAGTTATGGGTGCATGATACAACTGTTTTGTTGAATTTCAACATCATTTAGGGCATGGATGGCATTGGATTGTGGTGACTTTTGTGTGTTTTTTCGATGTTTTGGCCGTTGTTGGGGCCTTTTGCCCAGGGGTACTCAGTGGTGCATGGATTGAGTCTTTCTGTGGGGTCTCTTTAATGTAAACATCATGGAGGGCATTGGCTTGTGGTGATTTTTGTGTGTTTTTCGATTTTTTGGCTGTTGTTGGGGCCTTTTGCCCAGGGGTACTCAGTGGTGCATGGACGGCGTCTTTTGTGGGGTCTCTTTAATGTAAACATCATGGAGGGCATGGATGGCATTGGATTGTGGTGATTTTTGTGTGTTTTTCGATTTTTTGCCTGTTGTTGGGGCCTTTTGCCCAGGGGTACTCACTGGTGCTTGGACTGAGTCTTTCTGTGGGGTCTCTTTAATGTAAACATCATGGAGGGCATGGATGGCATTGGATTGTGGTGATTTTTGTGTGTTTTTCTGACTTTTTGGGGTGGTGTTGGGGCCTGTCCATGTGGGTGGGGGCCATTTTGAGGCCTGGTCCAGGCAGGGCCTGGCCATGTGGGTGGGGGTCTAGGGGCCATTTTGAAGCCAGGCAGTGTGCTTTGTTGTGCCATAGGCCTGCACCCAGTCTGCCATGCTTTCATCCATTATGCCCAGGGGTATTCAGTGGTGCATGGAGCGAGTCTTTCTGTGGGGTGTCTTGAATTTCAAAATGATTGAGGGCATGGATGGCATTGGATTGTGGTGATTTCTGTGTGTTTTTTTATTTTTTGGCTGTTGTTGGGGCCTTTTGCTCAGGGGTACTCAGTGGTGCATGGACTGAGTCTTTCTGTGGGGTCTCTTTAATGTAAACATCATGGAGGGCATGGATGGCATTGGATTGTGGTGATTTCTGTGTGTTTTTTGATTTTTTGGTTGTTGTTGGGGCCTTTTGCTCAGGGGTACTCAGTGGTGCATGGACTGAGTCTTTCTGTGGGGTCTCTTTAATGTAAACATCATGGAGGGCATGGATGGCATTGGATTGTGGTGATTTTTGTGTGTTTTTCGATTTTTTGGCTGTTGTTGCGGACTTTTGCCCAGGGGTACTCAGTGGTGCATGGACTGAGTCTTTCTGTGGGGTCTCTTTAATGTAAACATCATGGAGGGAATGGATGGCATTGGATTGTGGTGATTTTTGTGTGTTTTTCGATTTTTTGGCTGTTGTTGGGGCCTTTGCCCAGGGGTACTCAGTGGTGCATGGACTGAGTCTTTCTGTGGGGTCTCTTTAATGTAAACATCATGGAGGGCATGGATGACATTGGATTGTGGTGATTTTTGTGTGTTTTTCGATTTTTTGGCTGTTGTTGGGGCCTTTTGCCCAGGGGTACTGAGTGGTGCATGGACTGAGTCTTTCTGTGGGGTCTCTGTAATGTAAACATCATGGAAGGCATGGATGGCATTGGATTGTGGTGATTCTTGTGTGTTTTTTGACTTTTTGGGGTGGTGTTGGGGCCTGTCCATGAGGGTGGGGGCCATTTTGAGGCCTGGTCCAGGGCCTGGCCATGTGGGTTGGGGTCTAGGGGCCATTTTGAAGCCAGGCAGTGTGCTTTGTTGTGCCATAGGCCTGCACCCAGTCTGCCATGCTTTCATCCATTATGCCCAGGCGTACTCTGTCAGTGGTGCATTTTATTGGTCTTTCCATTTTGGGGGGTGGGTATAATAAAAATGCTTACTTGCAAACTATTAATTGAAGCGCTACATATGCAACATTTATTTAACTGATGCTCCTCTGGCTTCGTTTGCTTTTAGGTGCAGAAAGACGAATCATCAGCCTCATCGTTCCTCATCAGTGCCAGGAAGAAGTCCTGCTGCGGTGTGTGCAGCACAACGTCACGTGTGGCCACAGACAACTCTGCAACTTGTGCAACTGTGGCCTGCTGTTCTGACATCTGAAGAAGATGGCCCCAAAAAAAGTTGCCCGTAGCTCCTCTAGCAAAAAAGTTGCCAGTAAGGAGCAGAAGAAGCAAGTGAGACTGGTGTGCCGACCGCCACATTTTTTGGGAAAAAAATTACGCCTGCAGCAGCAGCGGGGTCTGCTGGGGACCAAGCTGGGAGCAGCAGCTCCGCTGCATTGGGCTCAGTGCCACCACCACCACGCCAACTTAGGTCCAAGCCCTTGAGTGCTGCAGAGGCAGCCAGTATAGTTGTTCAATCACCATCGACCAGTGATGTTGGCTATACCAAAAGAAAGTAGCAGCATCCCACAATCAACACAGGTTGTTGTAACTCATCTGACGAGTGTTCAACAACCACAGCCGCAACAACAATCACATGTGCAAGTACAAGCCCAAGTACATGTGGAAGGAGAGGCAGCGCAAGGAGAGGCGCAAGCAGAGGTGCATGGAGCGGCACAAGTGCCAACAATAGTTGTTCCTCCCGAAGTAGGGGCACATCAGGAAATCGACATTCAAGCTGAGGTATCATCTGAGGAAGCCACTCCTCCTGATGATTCATTGTCTTCCAGATCCCCAGCAAGGAAAAGATCAAGGATGGTGTCTACATCTTCTTCAAGCCCCCTTCCTTCTGATGATATGGATGAAAATTGGGAACCACCAGTGCTGTCTGAGAGTGAGGCACACCATGGTCTGACAAAGGTAGCTAAGCATAAAAGGAAGGTCCCCGAAAGTCTCATAGTTATGGAGTGTGATGATGACGCTGAACAAGAATTGGCGTATACTCCTGCTGATGAAGACTCTCACGACGACGACGCAGTCATCATAGACGTCCCTCCAGCCTCAGCGGGCATGCAGCAAACAGACATTTTTACCCTATCCCGAAATGCTGCTGAGCGTGATGTTGGCGACGTGTCAATGGGACCACCACCAATGCAGTTAACTAGTACACTACCGCCTACAGCTTCCATATTTTCTCGCCAGAAGGGACCTCCATCCACCTCGACCTCCATTTCCTCAATTAGTGGTTCTGTAAGTGCACAACGTAGTAAATTTCGGCAACACACATCCTCCACTTCATCTGGCATTAGCATTCCCAGTATCGCCTCCTCCGCCCCCCACAGATATTTGAAGTCCGCAGTTTGGGACTGCTTTAGTGTTAGCCCAACAAGGGAAAACATAGCCATTTGTACCATTTGTAAGGTTCGAGTTAGTCGTGGTAAGCTTGGTACCAACTATGGTACCGGAGGCCAGAGAGGTCATCTTGATAGACAGCACACTGTCAAATGGCATGCGCACCTAAGGGAGATCAAGGCAGCCCGAATTGCAAGTCAACAAATTGTATCCGTTGATGTTTCATCTGATGATGACGAGGAGGAAGAAGCGTCAAACATTTCTTCAGTTACACCCAGTACCCCTGTCAGCAGCACACCCCCTGCTAGATATATGAGCCACACTAAGAGTGTGGGAGAGAGTGAGACACCAATGCGAAAAAGTTCATCACCACTGAGCGTAACTGGGTCGAAGAAGTCATCATCATCCCGTAAAATGGTCCAGCCCACCATTAGAAGCATGTTGTTTTCAGATGCGCCATTTGAACGCAACCACCCAACGGCGCGTCTGTATAACACTAAGCTGGCTAACATGCTAGCGCTGGACCTTCTCCCTTTTTCTTTTGTGGAAGGGGTGGGTTTTCTTGAAATGGTGGCAACGCTCTGCCCTAAATGGAAGGTTCCTAGCCGGTTCTATTTTGCCAGAGTTGCGGTTCCAGCACTACATGAAGATGTGCTGGAGGTGATTGGGGCAGCTTTGCAGAAGAGTGCTGTTCACACTATACATCTGACAACAGACATGTGGACCAGTTGCCAAGCCCTTGATTACATGTGCATCACTGTACACTGGGTCTCTTTTTCAGGGGTTAAAGCAAAGCTAAACGCAGGTGTTGACACGGACAAAGTTTATAAAGCTGCTCGGAAACATGCAACAGTAGCCATGTTTGCCATGGAGAAAACTCATATAGCAGAAAACATTTTGTATGAGTTTAACACAAAGGTCTTTCAATGTCTGTCCCCAAGACAGGATTGGTTATGTTTCCACGGATAATGGCGCCAATGTAGTTAAGGCCATGGATAAGGGTAACTATTTCAGAGTGCCGTGTTTGGCGCACTGTATAAACCTGGTTGTTAAAAAATTCTTGCGTGAAGAAAGTCCAGTCTACGAGTTACTGACCACCTGCCGAAGAATGTGCACACATTTCAACCATTCTTTTAAGGGCTGGAAGCAGCTGAGGTGCCTGCAACATGAACGTAAAGTGCCAGTGAAAGCACTCATCCAGGAGGTGGTAACACGTTGGAACTCAACCTTCTACATGCTTGAGCGTCTGTATGAGCAGTATGCGGTAGTCGATCAGTATTTCTTTAAACTGGGTACACCTATGATAGACCTGAGGATACAGGTGGAGCAATGGGAGCTAGTTAAAAGCCTGACAGACATGCTTCGTCCTTTTGAGGTCTTCACGCGTGCAGTCAGCAGGGAGGACTGTAATTTGGGAAAAGCTATCCCATTGTTGCGCATGCAAGAGCACCAACTGAAGGCGGTGTCTTCTACGTTTCAAAAAGATGGAAAGCAAGAAGCATTTGAGTTGGCGGAGAAGTTATTACAGCGCCTACTTCGCGATGAACGTCTTGAAAAGATCCACACAGAACAGCATTACATTTCTGATACTATTCTGGATCCACGGTACAAAAAGGCAGTGGCAGGCAGAGTATTCTTTCCTTTTGATGACGCAGATGTTACAAAGTACAAACATTGGCTAGCTGTGTCAGCCATTCGGTTTGAAAGAGAACGGCCGGAAATTAAAGGAAAAGGCAGTAAATCAGCATCAGCAGGCCATCCAGAGTGTGGCTGTGGCAGAAGTGAGTGATTTTCCCTGTCAGCCGTTAACGACACCAGCAACCGTATCATCTGCACCAGACACAACAGTAATATTGTGTGAAGAAGAGGATTGGCTAACTCAGCTTGGGTTTGCTTCTCAAAAGGTCCCAGAAAAAAGTAAGCAAAGTGGAGGAACCCTGGAGAACCTTGAGTCGATGGTGCAGGCCTATCTGAATGACTCAACAGAGGTCTATGTTCATCATGACCCATTGGCGTATTGGCATGGGAAAAGAGATGTGTGGCCAGAGATCACCAACCTGGCTATAAATTACTTGTCTTACCCACTCGCAAGCGTGTCTTTTGAACGTGTTTTCAGTGCTGCTGGTGGCATTGTAACTTCCAAAAGGACCCGCCTCTCGCCCAAAAATGTGGAGAGGTTAACAATGATCAAGATGAATCAGCACTTCATACCACCAGATTACAAAATACGAGAATGCACGCAGGAAGAAGATGAGGAGGACACCAACTTAGATGAGGGAAGTTCTTCTCTGTTAACTGACCTACTCCCGTCTGAATTCGCAGAGTTTGAGGACGACCTCTTCTTCCCTGACACCGAGCCCTGAAAATGAGTCAATGAATCACTAACTTTCTTTTTCGTCCTTATTCACTTTTATTTCTGTGTGTTTGTCTTTCTTTGTTTTGCAAAATCTATATAAAAAAAACTTTAATCACCTATTCACAAAAACAAGCCCATCAGCAGAACTGTCTTCACTTATTTGCTTATTGATTTGAAGGTGCCGCAGTCTGCATTCCTCAGGTTCACAAGTTCACAAGAACATGCTCCTCTATCCTCCTCCTCCAGACTCCTATTTCCCTCAAAGCAGATGGCTGGATTACCCCCAATGAAGAAAGACTCTGCACTTGTGGGGGTGTTATACTTCTTTGCGGGTGAGTTGACGGGTCTGGGGCATTGCTGTGAAGGTCTAATACCGGATAAAAGTGGTTTGGAGAAAATCAGAGGTGAAAAAGTATATTGTGTTTTTGCTCACTTGCCTGTCTTTGGGGTGCTGTTTGGGGGGCTTCGAGGTTTTTGGGGGTGGGTTTTGGGGTCTGGGAGCACTGCTGCCACAGTCTAATGTTGATTGCATTTGTTTTTCAGAAAATCCGTGGTGGAAAAGGGGAGTTAGAGCCTAGCTGCAGAGCTCATTTGGACTGCATTCCAGGTAGGCCCAAAGTTTCCTAAGTGTGGCTTTTCCCGGTGTTGCTTTTCGGCTTTTTGGGGGGTGAAACTTGTTTTTTCCCGGGTTCACGGGTCTTGGGGCCTTGCTTGGAAGGTGTAATACCGGCTAAAAGTGGTTTGGAGAAATCTGAGCAGAAAACAGTTTTTGCGCTTTTGATCACTTGCCTGTCTTTGGGGTGCTGTTTGGGGGGCTTTTAGGTTGTTGGGGGTGGGTTTTGGGGTATGTGAGCACTTCTGGCACATTCTAATGTTGATTGCATTTGTTTTACAGGAAATCCATAGTGGAAAAGGGGAGTTGGGGCCTAGCTTCAGAGCGCATTTGGACTGAATTCCAGGTAGGCCCAAAGTTTTCTGATTGTGGCTTTTCCCGGGTTTTGCTTTTTGGCTTGTTGGGGTTGTTAAACTTGTTTTCGCCCGGGTTGACAATTCTGGGGCCATTGCTGGGAAGGTCTAATACCCGAAAGAAAGTGTTTTGGAGACAATCCCTGGGGAAAAAGTTTTTGCATTTTCTGAGATTTCGCTCACTCTACCGTTTTCGGGGGGCTATTTGTGGGGGTTCCTGGTGTTTGTGGGGGGGTTTGCGAGTCTTGGAGCAATGCTGGGTATGGATACTTTTCCTTGCTTGCAAGTGGTTTGAATACAATCCATGGTGGGTAAGGGGGGATTTGGGCCTACTTTACTTTCAAAGTACGTTTTGTCACCATTTTCTACTAGGCCTCTAACAGGAAGCAGTATCGCACGTTTTTTTGAGATCTGATTGGGGGTCTTCTACATTTTTGCAACTGGGTTTAGTAAGGGTCTGGGAGCACTGCTGAAAAGGTCTAATTTTGTTCTAAAACACAGTTTACAGTACACCTAGCTTGAGGGGAAAGATCCGCTAAATTAATTCGCCCATACTTATTTATCCTTCAAAAGGAGACTCAGACAGAGTACGCACTTTCAAAAATATTGTACTGTCTATTAGGAAACTCAAAGTGTGACTTTTTGCACTACACAGCGTACATACCTTATATTTATTTGTCAGTGGTGTTCTAATATCACTTCCTGTTTTTCCATCAATAATTACAGGCCGGGTTTCAGCCTGTGCAATGGGAAAAAAAGGATGAAGTCAGGCTTCACATTAGCGAGCCGCAATTCAGCATCCGCCAGGCAGGCAGTGGACAGGGTGTCTTCTGGTCACCAACAGATGGACGGAGCGTCAGATGAAATGGAGGAGTCCCGCTAATAAGAGGAATGGTTGGATGCATGCAACTTCCCAAATTCAACAGGACAACTACAACAACATACAGATACAGTATCCGTTCTTTTCTAATTATCTTTTATGTAATGTTATTGCTGTGAACTTCTATGAGTCTGACTCTGCATTTCTTTGATCTCTGCTTCTAAATTCACCCCTACAGCCATTGTATAGGTTTTACTTCTGCTATTTTTCAAACCTAATTTAATGTACGAAGTGTTCTCTGAGTGCAGAGATAGGCAAGTGAAAACGCATAATTACTGCAGCCCTGTACTGTCTCATTCTTTCATTCACGGTTGTCGAAAGTACTACTTACTTTTCAGTAACCATGCATGCAGTAGTGCATGCACTTCCTTTATGTCACTTAAAAGATTTATTGATAGCTTTGTACCCAAAGATTTGTTTATCTTCAATTATTGTTTGTCCATGCTGTGCTTTTTTTTTCTTCTCTCAACAAAACTTTCCCAAAATCCCCCATTCCCATCCATTTTCCAAACCCTAACCCTCTTCCCCCGGGCTGTGTGGTTTTGATTGATGTGTGACTAAATGACAGCAATAATTCCACACACTTGCTGGGGAGGATAAGGTCATAGCAACAGGCTGGTGAAGGAATCCGAGGATATATTCTTACTCAGCTTGACACAGACCCATGACTATTGGCAAATATAAGCAGATTTTCATGTGCGCGATCAACTTGATTGATCATCAAGAACATCCTCCTCCTAGACGTGGCAAATGATTACGCTGCTGTGTCCTTCACCTTCAGTACTATTTCTTGTAGTAGTAGCCAATGTCAAAGAAATTCAACGCAAGTAGTAGTTATACTTTACCATTTGTTAGGCTACATTGTGGCACTGTTCTAGTGTACTGTCACCTGCTATATTCTCTATCGTACCGTTCTAATGCTACGGTAAGGACAAACAAGGTTTCATTTTCTTTTTTTTCATATGCTGCAACTGCCACTGTGTAACACCACTAGTACCACCGCAAAGATGACATTTCATCCGCCCAGGATTGCCAACCTTAATCGCCATTTACCGTGCAGCCACCCCTGTGCCTAGCCCTATTTCCAAACACAAATTACAGGTAAGATAAGCGTTTGGGGGAAGGTAGTATAATGGAGTATTAGGAGAGACGAGAGACTGACGGTAGTACTAGTAAAGTCCTAGGACTATTGAATTCACTTACTCTGTGAGAGGCACTTAGTTTTGAAAACATTTGGGCAATTACATACACAACTTGAATCAAGATGCCACTTAAGTTTCAGGATAACAAACTTACTGTTAAACCCCCACCCACCAGCCTCAAAAGCAGTAAAAAACACGTATGCTAAGATAAAGTTTAAAGTATATTTATATCCCTAACATGAATAATCTCCCGCAAGACCCAACCCACCCCCCCTCCTAACCCCAACGAATGTCCGTGAAAAGTCCCAAAAAAACCAACTCCCAATACCCACCCCCCAGAAGTCTTTAAAAAAGGGGCAAGGGACAGTCTCCTCCTACTGCTGGCTGCTGTTCACTTTTCGGGCCAGATCGGCATGCTCCTTGTGGAGGGTCTCGAGCAGGGTTTTGGTGTTCAACAGCTCCTGCTCGAGGTAGGACACCCTGAGTGAAAGGCGGTGCAGCCTTTTTTGGTACTGCTGTGGGGGGCAGCTGATTTTTTTGCTGATCGGCGGTGGTGGGTGGCTGCGGTACCCCAGCTCCGTACCGCTGGGGACCTGCTGCGCTGACTGGCTGACCCAGGGAGCGCGGAGGAGGATGCAGCTGTCCCGGTCGATGTTGTCGTCGACTGCGTGTCCCCCTCCTCCTGGGCCACCAGCCGCCGATATTCGGCGACAGTCGCCTCCAGCCTCCGTTGCCGGGCCCTTTTAGCCATCTCCTTCCGTGTTGGTTTGGAAGGAGCATCTATATGAAGAAAGAAAGACATAGTCTGTGACCAATGCTCTTTAAGATTAACACAAAATGATTCAGCAGAAAGTTGTGTCACAGTAGAAATAGCAACTTGCAAGCGCAGTACATAACTATTGTGGCCAGTATCTATCTAACCTCCCACTTCTTCATCCTTGCTCTAACATTAGTGGGAGTTTAAGGAATCAATTGTACGAGCACTATGGACTCACTCCATTAGAGTCGACTATGACAGTACACCAGTCTTATTCTTCTTCTTCTCTCTTGTTTAGCAAAATTGGCACGTTAACTTCTGCAAGCCGGCATAATGCCAGCGCAGTCAACTTGCACCCGAGAAAAACAGACGCCCGCCATGATGAGTGAGAAAGACTTGCGTTACTGTACCGGTTCAGTACATGCAGGTGGTGATGCTCTTACTTTTCTATTACGGGTGGCACTGAGAATACTCTGTTACAAGGGCTACTGCTTAATTAATTTAACTTTCACCCTACAGTGCCAATGAATACTAGAAAAGGAAAATGAAGAAGATAAATAATCTGATTATCTATCACTGCACATGGTATGTATTTGCTTACATATGGGATGACTTTAGGTGCTTTGCTTTTTATTGAGTGAACAGTGATACATCCACACATGAATGACCGAGTTCTACTAAACTTATTAACAGAGGTAGTGAGTGGCCATCGTAATAGCCGGATATATATGCTGTGCTTGCAATACAAACTACTGCTAATATTCATGGTAGTATTTGGACAAAATTAAAACTTATTTTCCTTGCCTTTCCTACACTGGAACGGACGTGCAGGTGCGGTGTTACATGCTCTTCAAAGTAACACTTAGTTCATCCAGTGACCGTCTACTCTCTCTAGATACACATATCCTATCTAAGAGTCAGATAGTACCATGATCCAGGCATCCATCAATTCAAACTATATGTCAATCATTCTTCTTCATGTCTCTCATCTGGACAAACCTTACGTTTTGTCACGGGAAAAAACCTTTTCATTTTATTTGGGAAACCGCAAGCCATACATCCGTGCTTGACTTGCATTTGAATTTCAACCAAAGGATATATTGCGCACACATACAGTTTCTGTTTCACCCACCCAGGCTGTTCTCCTTCCACCCATCCTTGCTTCATCCTTCACCCAGCCATGCATCATATTCCTTCCCAACCACCTCGGGCACCAATCAAACACGTATCATTCTTCTTTGTCAGTCATCATTACTTTTAACTTGCTCGTCCTTCCACACTTACTTACACCCTTCTTTCGCTTTTCGTTCATCCCATCCATCAAGTTCATCTCAGATCTGATTTGGATTCTCGAAAAAAAAATCACCTCTGAGTTGAAGTAAATTTAGAGGAGGCTACTACCTGGTTGATAAAAACTTTGTTCTAAATTTGAAAGTCTTCCTAATAGTATACTAACTTAACTGTACAACATATATACTACACCCGTGCAGAGAGCACACTGCAGTCTGCAATCTCAATAAGTAAGGAATATAAGAGCTTACCACTGCACGCCACTACCGTGACAACCCTCACAGCAGTTTCCTCCGGCACTTGCACCGCCTCCTCCCCAGAAGTGTCCTCCTCCACCTCCGCGCTGGCCCCGGCACCAGATGTTCCACCTACAAAGTACATTTAAGAATGTTAGATGTCATAGACATACACCACTCACTAGTATTTTGTCTAGGAATGAAGAAATGTGAATACAGAAACCAATCTAATAATTTGTGACTGTCTACTCTAAAGTAAAAATGTCCCTTTTTCCAGGGAAGGGTGTTGTCTTGCAGCACTTTTTGGCACAACTGATGAATGCTTGCTTTTTAACAGACAGAAGCTTCACTTCTAAGAACAAGAGCAAGATAAGATCATCATCACTAGGACGGAGTGACCAACGATTCAGCACCAAAAAGAAAAATTAACGTTCAAACCAGGTGAGGGCTCGGCTCGCCCACAATAAATGTGTGAAATAAATCACTAAGCACTTTTCCATTTTTAATCAACCGTTTATGTTTTATGACAAACTTGATTTTAATAAATGTTTTTACTTTTAATAAAGCTTTAAAACTTAAATAGACTCTGTGGTTTTTGGCCAAGAGTGACTGAGCAAAAGGTTTTGCAATTTGCAAGCATGAGTCCATGCCTCTGACACTTCTGGACTCTGACTCCGTACTCTTGTCCTGCGTTGGATAATCATCATTGGGGATCAATCATCGATGAATTCGGGACCTAAATGACTCTGCCACACTATCTAGTCAGTAAGGAGATTGGGGTTCTTCGAAGTCTGTTATCACTAAGGTATGTGGAAAGTCTACCTGCGCCTATTATAATTGATAAACAATGCACTATTTAGTGTCCATAGTTCTGTCTGTGCAGATTTCTCCCTGCAACAGTAGTAGTATGGATTGTCCTCCTATCCAAACCAAAAGTAAAGTAGTATCTTATTCTTTCTTGGTGGTCATTCATATTTTATTGTTGGGAATTGTCAAAGCATAAACATTTAGAAGACTTGAAAATACATTATGGACAATACCAGAGGACTGCACTCGGTGCATAGAGCAATTGCTGACTAGAATGGGAGTTTCGTTTAACACCTTTTGCCAACTGTGCAATCTTAGTTAGCTACACAGACAGACTAATAAGAATAATCTAGTAATACCACAGGGAGTCATAGTAGAGGCAGGATAAGAATTTAGATACAGTCTACAAGAAGATCAAAGACGATTTAGAAAAAATCGAATGAGGAACGCTAGGACAAAATTGGTACTCTATATTAAAATGAAAACTTACCAGGGCCAGCAAAGGAGCCCTCGCCTGACCGATCCTGGCCTTCTACAGCAGCAGCAGCCGATACCACCACCTCCTCTGTCCTCTTGCCCCTGGGGGGAGCTGATGTACAACATGAAAGAAAGAAAGACCCGAAAACATGGATGATTGTTGTCAACCAAATCAAACATTTCAAAAGAACAATAACAAAATATTTTGGCGAAATAGCAAATAGACAACTATTCCACGGGATATATTGACCTATCTCATGTGGTCTACTACGATATTAGTATTGCTTGATTTGCGGACCGTCGACTTGGAAAGTTATGTAACTCACTGAACAAACTACTAAAAAGGTTCGCCTAGGACTGGCAGGCAGCAGTCCGCAGTACGCGAAGTGACAGACAAACTCCATCGTGATTGCAGATCAGTGACAACACTAAAAAGTTTCCTACTACATTAACCAGTCATTAAAATACTCAAACTATCAATCCACCACCACTATTTCTTCTTATTACCAGGTGTACAAAGGAAGGACTGGACTTGAGTCTGTAGGGGCAGATTTACAAGCCCCTTGCGGCTCTTTTGCTCCGTTATTGCGTGACTTTTGTGACGCAGCGGCAGAACAAAAGAGGCGCCATGGTGCGGCGTATATTAACAACGTGACGCATTTGGAAGATGCATCACGTTGTAAAGCCCTGAGCCATCAGGGGGCGTTCCGGTGCAAGGGAGGGCGTTTCTGCGCAGGAACGCATCCTAAAAGTGGCTGAGGGAAATCTACAACATTTCAATCAGTCACTTTTAGGACAATGATGCGTCACTCAAATCCTGCGCCTGCTGGAAGCAGACGTACGGCTTGACGCAGCATTGGGGAGATAGGGCACCCCAGAGCATTGCTGGAGCTGCAACTCCAGCAATGCGCCGCCTTTTTGGCACATATGCGTAACGCTTCGGTGACGTTTTGGGCCCACGGTGCGCCGCATTGTAAATACGGCGCACCATGAGTGGGGGTGGCGTGGCGCACAATTACTGGCGCATCCCTGCTACTTTGCAGGGATAAGCTGGTAATTGCAAATCTGCCCCTTAGTGTCTAGCATTACGCAGTTCTGTAAACTACACTCATACATAATTTCTCAGGCCAATGAAATGAACACAAAATCGAAAACAAATAAGCATAGTAGCAACGCTACTGAGAAGGAGAGCAGTGCACCTGAAATGCACAGAAGATTTTGAAATATAATTTACCTACAATGTAATCGGCAGCATTATTGCTCTTGGTAAAAAACAAAAATTTGCAATATAATAACACACAGAGCAGGAGAAAACAGAGTAGTGATGAAATAGCTACTACTACTCACCAAGCCCGGGGATCTCAACGCCGAGCAGATCGAGCAGGTCGCGTTCCCGGTCCAGGAGATCCATCCAATGGTGGGTGGCCTGGTTGTAGGTGCGCCGGACCCGAGAGTGTTCATACATGGCCCGGCCCACCTTCTCCCACTGCTTCTGGCGCTCCCGGAGCCCGTAGCCGCTTGCGATCCTGCCGCCTGCCGTGATGGTCCTGGGGAGGCGGCGCTGTACATAGTACACTAGTGCGGCCACCTCCTCCGCGCTAAAGATCTCCCGTGGCATCACTAGCTCCCCCATAAAACGCCCGCAAGGGAGCCGGGCACGGGGTGCGGGACCCTTCCCCTTCTCGGGCTGCTTCCTGGCTCCCTTTACCATGGTCTGGGCAGAAAGGAAGGTAAATAATAAATAAGAAATAGAATAGGGAAGAAGAAAAGGAAAGAGTTTAAAAAAGTAGTTTAAAATTAACCAAAAGTAGCAGAAAACACAAAAATATAGAGCTAGAAAAATAGAGGGATAGATAATAAGTAAAATAGATCAAAAAACTTCAAACAAGCAAAGGATGGCAGAGATTGAGAGAGGATACAGAAAGGATGCCCAGAACCATTGCAATGAATAAAAAACAAGATGGCCTCGCACGTTCACGACCGCGTGGGTAAGTTGGCGCGAGATTTCCCCTGCGATCACACGCGAACTTGTACTAGCAAGCTGCACACTTCGCGAGATTACACATAGCGCCCGGAAACGGAAATACGTCACGCAAACAAGATGGCCGCGCCCATGTACGACCACTAGGGTAACTTCGCGTCGTTGCGCTACAAGCGGCTCGCGAAAACGCAAAAAAACACGCCAACTAACACGCCGTAAAAAAAAATCACATATTCGCACGAATTTGCAGCTTCCGAATTCGATCTCGTGCAAATTCGCGCCCCGCGAATCGCGCGAAATTGCAGAAAAACAATTTTTGCAAAACTGAAAGCACTCAGCAGGTGCAAAAGTTCAAGCTCATCATTAGTAACCATTCCCTGTAGTGCTTCCTGAGGGGCCCCTCCAGAGTTCAGTTGCCTACATGCAACTATTCTATGACCCTGCTCTGACTCTCACAGCAGGCTCAGAGAATAGCTACAAGTATGCCATGTTAAAAAACATCACACTGCAACAGAAAGCAATTACAGATAAGGAAGCAGGTGCCAGACTGGAAGTTCAAATTCAGTGACACATTAATCAGCCCCTAATTCATTCATGTCAGTTGAGGCAGGGCAGGTGTGCTAACGAATTTTGCAAAATTGAAAGCACTTAGCAGGTGCAAAAGTTCAAGCTCATCATTAATCAGGAAGCACTTACAGCTAAGGAAGCAGGCGCCAGCTCAAATTCAGTGACACATTAATCAGCCCCAAATTAATTCATGTCAGTTGAGGCAGGGCAGGTGTGCTTTTCCCCCCATAATCTACAGTGCTGAACCAGAGGGTGGCAGTGATGAACCAGAGGGTGGCATGGGTGAACCAGAGGGTGGCAGTGGTGAAACAGAGGGTGCTGTGATGAACCAGACGTAGAAACAACATGGTCGCGACCGTTGCGACCCGACAAGTAAGTTCGCGTTTGCGAACTGGTAAAAAGCCCTCGCGAACTGGCAGAAACCCTTGCGAACAAAAAAAAAAACGCGAAAGTTCGCGAGTTTTGCGGATTGCGAATTCGTAAATACGCAAATTCGCGAATCGTGAATTCGCCAAATTCGCCCATACTTACACAACACAAGAAAAATCCCAAATCAGTTTAGAAAAATAGAGAAAATGTTAATACATTTTTTGACACCAAGCAGCGTGCCCGAACTGTTGACTGCAATGGCGATGAAGCTCCAGAACCTACTGCCCACATCCTAAGAGCTTTGACCCCCATCATCCCTCATCCGACCAGAACAGCCTGAGGAATACGGTGGTGTACTCCCGGATTACCGAGACCCCCTCTGGTTGCCTAACACTGCTGCGGTGAGAGCGAGACCCAGCCAGCCTCGGAGGCCCTGCTGCAACAGGGGCAGCGGGTGAGCTTGAGGTTGGGCTGCGGTGACCTGCTGGGTCCCTCTCTGCCTTAGGACCTGTGGAGTGCATTGCAACAGCTCACCGAGCAGGAGAACCATCCTCAACACCTCGGAGGTCCCCCTGTCGTACTTGCCAAGGGCGAGCCTGGGGTAGGGCTAGACATATCCCACTGGGCTCTCACGCTGGCTTATGGGTCTGTGTAGACTTACTTGCAGGCCTTGCGCCTTACAACGTCCTCCTTTATGAGACCTGCTGGGGCCCAAATTGAATGTTTCAAAGTGCCCGGCCTCTGGGGCTAGACGCACCCTGTGGTTTTTGGTAGTATTGTTACCTAATAGGGAGTAACTGCACATCAAAACCTAGATAGGTGTGAGATGATCATAATTAATAATAATAATATTAGCTCAATTTGTTAGATCTTCACTTATTATATATGTTTGGTTACATCTGGTTGGTGTAAATGCGATTGTGGGTTTAAATTGCCTACATGTTTTATATACCATCTTTCTCTCAAAGCTAATACACAATATCCTAGGAGATACTTGCGACCTCTGTGGATATGTTCCTATTCTTTGTGATTGGTCATTCTTCTTGGACTCTTAGAATATTATCTTCTCTAAGTGCACCACTAGCATTCTTCTTCTGTTGGGTAGTCTCTCCATCACATCTAATCTTTTTCTTTAGCACAATTTCTTGTTGTTTCTATCTTATTATGGAATCTGATAGTGTTCTCTTATTAATAAGTCACTGTTAATGTTTAAAGGTCGATATTTGCCCGACTCATGTTTATATTGTCTATGTCTACAGCCTTGAGAAAGTCTGAATACCAATCTTGTACAGACGAAACACGTGTTGGCCGCAATTCACGTCTGAATATGACCGAGGAATAAAGAAAATTATACATCCAAACATCGTGATTTGGTCATCTTGTCCCGATGAACTTTGTGATCACTTTATGTCATTGACTAACTGGTGTATTTGTTGAACTTGGGTGTACTTTGATCTCATATACTTGTGATTGCCAAGACTTTATATAACTGTATTGGGGTGTGCTTCGCTGACCTTCTTTTTGGCACCCTGTGGTTTTGTCTGCTGCGACTGGCCTCCCTCAACATAGTGCTGCATACTGCATGAGCCCCATAGCCTCCCTGATTGTGGTACAACCTGGCCCCGCTGCACACTCAGCGCAGGGGTATCAGTAGCCTCCAGCCAGAGTGCATCTCCAATTCCTCACAGTGAGTACAACTCTGCAGTCCTCCTCATGCTCCTTTTGACTGCGTGACTGGCTGCCCACTCTACAATATCCACGGGTGAGAGTTGACACCAGCACTGCAATTCCGTTACCTTGTTGGTTCTTCTCCCGCCTGTATCATTAACTGCGCTTACACCCTGCCTGCCCCCCTACAGGCACTGCCCTGTGGGCCATCTCCTGCATGGGCACCTCCTTTGGCTGGCTGCCACCTGTTAAGGGCAACTCAACAACAGTCGATAGGCTGGAGTCTAAACTAGTAGTACTAAAGGCGATCTGTTTTAGAGAAGTACAATGTGGCTTAGTTTTCTTGGCATAACCATTTTTGTGGAGATTATTAACTGAATCAGTAATCTATTTATTTTATCTTCTTAATTACTTTATCAGCTACTAAAGGCAAAAAGAGAGACGTTTCCGGGGAGCCAGGAGAAGCTGGTCAGCTGGCGCCGACCACCAGCACGCTGCCGAGGGTTCTGCTGATCCCAGTCAATCCTTTATAATTGTTGTGAACTTTTTGGGGTAGAATCTTGGGTTATTGGAATGTTTGTGCTGTCTATCGTGGTGAATATTCAGAGCTGGCCCAAATAAGATTGTTTTCTAAATAACATTCACCATGTATGTTTGTTGAGAAGGCTTTCCATGTCCTGCTCATGCCTACCTCTAACTCAATTGAATACACAAGATAGTGGCCATTGTCATCATGGACCAACCCCATCCCCCTATTGTAGTGTGCTGCTGTCTCATTCACTTATAGTTACAGTACACCAGCAGTTTCCCATGACAGTGCAGCATGGCTGGAAAAAAGTATGAGGTCCTGCTCCAATTGCATTTGCCAACCAACAGCATATGTTTTTCATTGACCATTATTCCACCTCTGACTTGTCTAACTTTGTGAACCAATCAATCAATCAATCAGAGTACTTGTAAAGCGAGCTACTTACCCGTGAGGGTTCCAAGGCGCTGAGAGGAGGGGGGTTGCTGCTACTGCTAGAAGAGCCAGGCCTTGAGGAGTCTTCTGAAGGCGGGTAAGTCTTGGGTCTGCCGTATGTGGGTAGGGAGGGTGTTCCAGATCTTGGCCGTGAGGTAGGAGAAGGATCTGCCACCAGAGGTCGTTCATAGGATGCGGGGGACAGCGGCGAGGGCGAGGCTGGTGGAGCGGAGCTGGCGGGTGCGGGTGTGGAAGCTGAGTCTGCTGTTCAGGTAGGCTGGTCCGGCGTTGTGAAGTGCTTTGTATGCGTGGGTGAGGAGCTTGAATCTGATTCTCTTGTCGACAGGGAGCCAGTGTAGTTCTCTCAGGTGGGGGGTGATGTGGCTGCGGCAGGGGACGTTGACGATCAGTTGGGCGGAGGCGTTTTGGATGCGTTGTAGTCGTCGTAGGTGTTTGGCTGGGATTCCTGCGTAGAGTGCGTTGCCGTAGTCCAGTCTGCTGCTGACGAGGGCCTGTGTCACCGTTCTTCTTGTTTCGGTCGGGATACACTTGTAGATCCTGCGGAGCATGCGGAGGGTGTTGTAGCAGGAGGAGGAGACGGCGTTGACCTGCTTAGACATGGAGAGGGAGGAGTCGAGGATGAATCCTAGATTGCGTGCATGGTCGGTGGGTGTTGGTGCTGTTCCCAGTGTGGTCGGCCACCGGAGTCATCCCAGGCTAAGGGGGTGGGTCCGAGGATGAGGACCTCCATCTTGTCCGAGTTCAGCTTCAGACAGCTGCTCTTCATCCAATTGGTGACGGCCTTCATTCCCTCGTGGAGGTGTGTTTTGGCGGTGTGTGGGTCCTTGGTGAGGGAGAGGATGAGCTGGGTGTTGTCAGCATAGGAGATGATGTTGAGGTCGTGATGGCGGGCCACTTGTGCGAGTGGGGCCATGTAGACGTTGAACAGTGTTGGGCTGAGGGATGAGCCCTGGGGGACGCCGCAGATGATGCCGGTGGTTTCGGATCGGAAGGGTGGGAGGCGGACGCTTTGGGTTCTGCCGGAGAGGAAGGACGTGGTCCAGTCAAGAGCCTTCTCTTGGATTACGGCTTTTAGGAGGTGTGTCTTTAGAGTGTGATGGCAGACCGTGTCGAAGGTGGATGACAGGTCCAGGAGGATGAGGGCTGATGTTTCGCCGTTGTCTAGTTGGCACCTGATGTCGTCTGTGGCAGCGATGAGGGCTGTCTCGGTGCTTTGGTTTTGTCTGAATCCGGACTGGGATGGGTCCAAGATGTTGTTGTCTTCGAGGTGGCGGGCCATTTGCATGTTGGCGATTTTCTCAATGACCTTTGCTGGGAACGGGAGCAGGGAGATGGGCCGAAAGTTCTTGAGGTCCTTGGGGTCTGCTTTGGGCTTCTTGAGGAGGGCGTTGGTTTCGGCGTGCTTCCAGCTTTATGGGAATGTTTCTGTTTTGAAGGAGATGTTGATGACCTTCGGTAGTTGGGGTGCGATGGCTGCGTCTGCTTTGTTGAATACGTGGTGTGGGCATGGGTCAGATGGAGATCCTGAGTGAATGGAGTTCATGACCTTGCGTGTCTCGTCGTTGTTGACGTTGGACCAGGAGGTCAGACAGTTGGCGCTGGTAGTGTTCTCAGGGGAGGTGGAGTCTGGCATAGTCGGGGCGGTCGTGGTGTTGAAGCTGTCGTGGATGTCAGCGATATTGCGGTGGAAGAAGATGGCTAGTGAGTCGCACAGTTCTTGTGAGGGCGGGATGTCGTTGGTGTTGGCGCTGGGGTTGGAGAGTTCCTATACGATTCTGGAGAGCTCTTTGCTGTTGTGTGCGTTGTTATCCAAGCGGTCTTTGAAGGAGGATCTCTTGACTAATCTGATGAGGTGGTGGTGTCTGCGGGTGGCGTCCTTGTGGGCTGCGTGGTTGTCTGGTGTGCGAGCCATGTCTTCTCCAGTTTCCAGCATGCGCATTTAGAGGTCTGGAGCTCGTCGGTGAACCAGGTGGCTCTCTTGTTGGCGTGGCTATTGGAGGGTTTCTTGAGCGGGGCAAGGGTGTTGCCGCAGTCGTCGATCCACTGTCTGAAGTTTCGGGCTGCGGCGTCTGGGTTGGTGGGGTCGGTGGGTGGGTGGGGATCAGCTGGTCTTCGGTATTTTTGCTCCAGCAGCAGCGAGGCAGCTGTTGGGTGCGGTGGTGTGTGGTCGGTTTCTTGAAGGTGAAATGGATGCAGCGGTGGTCAGTCCAGTGGAGTGCAGTGGTGTGGTCGAAGGCGAGGATCCAGCATGTGGCTGGCGGCGTGGGTGGGTGCGGTGACGAGTTGTCTGAGGCCCAGGTTGGTGAGGTTGTCGATCAGGGTGGCGGAGTTGGCGTTGTTGTTGTTCTCAAAATGGAAGTTCAGGTCCCCAAGGAGGATGTAGTCTGTGGAGGCGAGTGCGTGGGTGCTGACGAGGTCGGCGATGGAGTTGCTGAACCGAGCCCAGGGTCCGGGGGGTCTGTAAATGGGTGTTCCTCTGAGGGTGGTGTTGGGGCCGGTGTGGATCCCGAAGTGCAGGTGTTCGGCGGTGTTGAGCGTGTCGTCTGCGTGGGTGGCGACCTTTAGGGTGGACTCGTGGACGACGGCTATTCCTCCTCCGATTCCATTGGCGCGATCCCTGCGGGTGATCTTGTAGCCGTCCGGAATGGCTATGGAGATGTCGGGCGCTGATGAGTCATTCCACCAGGTCTCGGTCAGGAAGGCCACATCTGGGGCAGAGGTATCGAGCAGATCCCAGAGCTCCGCGGCGTGTTTGCGTGCGGTACGGGTGTTGAGGAGTATGCAGCGGAGGTGGTTGGGTCCAGTCCTTGGAGGTTTGGTAGTTCTGTCACAGGTGAAGCTGCAGGTGTGGCAGGAGAAGGGTCCGTGGGTTCTGTTTCGGGACGGCCTGGAAGCAGGTGTGGTTTCGGCCAGCGTTGAGTGCGTGGAGGGTGCTGGCATCGTAGTGGATTCCGGTGTTGTGGCATTCGCGGGGTCCAGGGGTTCTGGCACTGGGCGTGGCCCAGGCACGGATGGGCGCGGTGCGCCAGCGGTGCGCCTGCTGCGCGGCTGCTTCTCGGCCTGCATATGAGGTGGCTTGGGAGGGAGAAGCAGCTGGGAGGCAAATTGGTGTGTAGGGGGGGGCGGGCCGCAGGGATGCAGCGGGGGGAAAGGGTCAGATCGGGAGCGGTAGGGGGCGGGGGGCAGGGGGAACTGGGCAGAGGGGAGGGAAAAACCCAGGAAACAAGGAGGCAGCAAGGAGTCAGGAACCAGGCAGGCAGGTGACGAGCAGCAGCGTGGGGGCGACCTGCCTGCAAGCAGGGTCAAAGGTCACAAAAAAGCGCAGAAAGGTCACAAAAAATGGGGGGAAACAAGTGGCACAGAGGCACAAAGGTCACAAGAAAGGGCAGAAAAGGTCACAAAAAATGGGGGGAAGCGAGTGGCACAGAGGCAGAAAGGTCACAAGAAAGGGCAGAAAAGGTCACAGAAAATGGGGAGAAACAAGTGGCACAGAGGCAGAAAGGTCACAAGAAAGGGCAGGCAGGTCACAAAAAACAGGGGGAAACGAGTGGCACAGAGGCAGAAAGGTCACAAAAAACTGGGGGAAATGAGTGGCACAGAGGCACAAATGTCACAAGAAAGGGCAGAAAGGTTACAAAAAACGGGGGGAAACAAGTGGCATAGAGGCACAAAGGGGAGTAGAGGCAAGAAAAACAAGCACAATCAGGGGGCAGAGTCAAGAAAAAGAAGTGCAATCAGGGAAGAAGAGGCAAGAAAACTACCGCAATCAGGGGAGCAGAAGGCAAGAAAAATGAGTGCAATCAGGGGAGCAGAAGGCAAGAAAAACAAGTGCAATCAGGGGAGCAGAAGGCACGAAAAATGGGTGCAATCAGGGGAGAAGAGGCAAGAAAACTACAGCAATCAGGGGAGCAGAAGGCAAGAAAATTAGTGCAATCAGGGGAGCAGAAGGGAAGAAAAACAAGTGCGATCAGGGGAGTAGAAGGCAAGAGAACGAGCACAGATAAGAATGCAGGCACAGGGGGTAGAAAGGCAACAGCGGTCACAGACACCAGAAGACAGTATGAGCAGTACAGAGAAGACAGACAGACAGCGACAGTGATACAAGCCTAAGGACTACCCCTGGCCACCAGGGATGAGGCGCAGGTGGTAGTCTGCGGGTGGAGGAGGGCCTCAACTTCTAGAGCAGCGGCAGTTGGGGCAGGGTCAGGACACACAGGCGGAGCTCTGTGGTGGGAGAGCGACCTACCAGCAAGGTCAAGGGTCGCTCAAGCATTTAAATGCCCAGAGTGAAAGTTGGAAGATACTGCAGTGCTAACTCAATTCAATTTCAAAGCTTTATTCGACATCAGTCATAAAAGCATTTCCATCCTAACACTGTACAATAAATACTAAATTTAAAATACACAGAATTTAAGATAAGTATTAAACAAAAAATTCGTCGAATACAATAAGCTATTATAACAATATTAAAAACAATCTTGACGCTTACTCACAAGACAAAGCATTAAAATCATGGTGACCAAGATACCTCACGGCATTTTTCCTAATAAGGTGCGTGTACGAATCACCCAGGCCCAGGCCAAAAACTTTGCAACAGCAATTACAAACAGTGGGGAACAATCAGTTTCCAAAATTCTGAGTGCTGTAGCTTGAATACGCGTCCCCAATCTTAAGCAAACGGGTCTTATCAATTTGCACCGTGGGTTGGCATACAAAGGGCAACAAAACAGTACATGGGAGACATGCTCAACTTGATCTTTACAATGGTAACAGTGCTCGTCCCAGGATGTTGACCATTTATTTTTAAACACATTTACTGGGAGTGATCCGACTCTAAATTGGAAGTACAGCTTCCTGTCGTGTGGCTTCTCAATCAGGTCCCAGTACGCTTTACACGAGGGAGACATTTTTAGGTCCAGGAAGCGTCTCGTCAGCGAAGAGTTAGTCCCACTCGCAAAGGTTCTAAGGTTCACCATCTCCCAGTACATTTGTTTCAGCTTGATCTTTGAGGGGAAACAGGACACATCAATATTACCCCATAGGTGATCTAGTTTTAACTGTGACAGTATCCCCCGTAATTCTTTCAACCAGACAATTTTGTGAAAACGGTCGAGTAAGACAATGTCTGTCAGTGCTGAAGCATAGTGGGCTAACTCTGGGGTCACCATTAAAAGTCTCCAATACAGCAGTGGACGCAACCTCGCTAGGTCCGCGATGCTTTTCCTACCGAGGTCTAATTTCAAAGGAACAGTAGGCGTACTTTGCGGCACCCCTATCAGCCCCCGAAAAAACTTGTTTTCTGCTGTGGTCAAATTTGCTAGGTTATAAAAACCCCATAGCTCTGAACCGTATAAGCTAGCACTAATAACTTTCATGTGATAGATCTCAAGAACACAGTTTACTGGTTTAGTAAGAGAAGCTCCATGTTTTAAAGATAATGCTCCTGCTAGTTGGCTAAACTTTAATACAGCAGTATCTATGTGCGTGTTCCATTTCAGGTTCCCCTGTAGTGTTATTCCAAGGTAGGTGAAAGCATCTACCTGTTCAAGGGGGGTACCTTTAAAGGTGATTACGCCTTTAAACAACGAGCGGCGGTTCATACACATGAACTTTGTCTTGCTGGTTTTCAGTTCTAAACCTCGGGAATCACAGAACTCACCAAAAGCGTTAACCGCCTTTTGGAGACCGCTTGGTGTACGCGATAATATAAGCGTATCGTCCGCAAACATTAGGACGGGAACATGTGAACCAGCTATTATGGGGGCATCAGAAGGGGACCTCTTCAGGAATTCTACTATACCATTTATATATATCGAAAACAGTGTTGGCGCCAGAACGCAACCTTGCCTCACCCCACGCTCTACGGGGAAAGGCTCGGTTACTTCTCCCTGTGAGCCCCATCTAATTTTGGCATAATTATTTTCATGCAGTCGTACAAGGAGAGTGAGAAGTTCTTGGCTTATCCCTGCATCAGCTAGGACCCTCCAAAGCTTGTCTCTGGGGACCAAGTCAAAAGCTGACTTTAGGTCCACGAAGACAGCATATAGAGGGCCGTTATTTAAGGTGACATTCCTCCAGTACAAACTCAACAGTAGTACTGTATTGCAGTTGAATTTAGGGTTGCGTATCTGACCTCTAAATTATGTGCAATGCTTCATTCGAGCCACATAGAACATCAGTGATTCCGGCTCCAGTGCCACTGCAGGAGAAGAAGGATCAGTTGGAGGGAAGAAGTGGCAGCATGGACGGTCACTGGTAAGTCACATTATTTCGTGCAATTACTATTCTCACTAGCTATTGCCATGGGGTCGTCATCAACATATGACAGGGAAGTGAACCCCCACCTTTACTTGCAACACCAGTGGGTACGTTAATATTATAACATCTTCTATCTGCAACTCAGCAAAAGCTCACATAATGTGCGTTGATGACTTGAGCCAGGCATGAAAGAATGGAAGGTTAAAAGAAAGGAAATGGTATATGAGTAAAATGGTGGGCAGGTGGGTGAAAGGGTGCATGGGTGGGTAAAGGGATGGATGGATGGAAGGATAGTTTGAAGAAAGGGTGGCTATTGAATGGATGGATAATGGCTTAGAAATTTTAGTGAGAGGCTGGACAAGAGAAAGAAAAGCTTAATCATGTTGGCTATGGGTGAATTCTAATGAAAGGATGAATGAATATTTGGATTGTTTGGATGAATAGCAAGGCAGCTCTTCTCATGAGGAGAAAGCTATGGTTCTATGTGGGGATGTTTGTTATTCTTTATTCTACTTCCTTGACTTGCTGTATCTGTTAAGTGAGTTGGATGTATCCCAGCAATCATTTATCATCTCGCCTCCCAGACCATGGCATTTTTGCCAACTATGTCCAAAATGCAGTATGGGTCAATTTTTGACTGCAGTGTTGGCTGTGTAATGTGCATATGCTTCAGTTAATGCAGCATTTACAATGTTTTCATTGCATTGCAAACAGAACACACAAGAGTGTGTTGTTTCCCTTCGCCCACTCACTTACCCTTTAGTACTTCACTCCTTTATTTTTTACTAAGTTTTTCTGTCACTGCCTACCACATTGGAAAATCTATTCTTTGCATGTGCTACATTTATTTCTATAAACATGGGAAGTGAAGTCAAGACCTCTGACCTCCTGGTCAGAATCACTGCTCTTCCCCTGGGAAGCTCCACCATTATGGGTCTGCCCTTAGCACTGCCCGGGCTCATTCCAGGTAGGTGTTCGAGGCCCTCCTCCACCCGTAGGCTCCTGCCTGCTCCTCATCCCTTGTGGTCTAGTGGAAGAGCTTGCTCTTCTGCTGGTCCACTTTGTGTGTGTCATTCTTTCTCTGTCTGCCTTTTCTCTGTTTTGCCTTTTCCCCGTTTGCCTTTTTCTGTTTGCCTTTTCTGTTTGCCTTTTTTGGTTTCTGTTTTCAGTTTGCTCCCTGCCGCTGTTCCTCTCGTGCCCCCTTGCCCCCAGCGCATCACTCCCATTCCTGACTCCCAGCTGATCACCCTGGCCTGACCCCCACTCAATGACAGTAGCTGCACAGCAAGAAGAGCAAGATGTCTGACCTCCTGGTCAGAGTCACTGCTCTGCCCCAGCGCAGCTCCACTGTTGTGAGTCTGCCCTTAGCACAGCTCCAACACCTTCCAGGTAGGCCCTCCTCCACCGCAGACTCTTGCCTGTGCCTCATCTCTGGCGGTCTAGTAGAAGAGCTTGCTCTTCTGGTAGTGCGCTCTGTGTGTCTCATCCTTTTTCTGGCTGCCTTTTCTCTGTTTTGCCTTTTCTCTGTTTGCCTTTTTCTGTTTGCTTCTTTTGGTTTGCCTCTATCTGTTTGCCTTTTCCAGTTTGCCTTTTTTGGTTTCTGTTTTCTATTTGCTCCCTGCTGCTGCTGCCCTGTGGCCCCATACCCACCCAGCGTGTCACTCCCGCCTCCCAGCTGCTCACCCTCTCCACGACCCCTACCTAATTGCGGCCACTGTGTAGCAAGAAGAGCAAGACCTCTGACCTCCTGGTCAGAGTCACTGCTCTCTCCCAAGCAGCTCCACTGTTGTGCTTAGCACCGCTCGAGCTCCTTCCAGGTGTTCGAGGCCCTCCTACACCCACAGGCTCCTGCCTGCACCTCATCCCTGGTGGTCTAGTGGAAGAGCTTGCTCTTCAGCTAGTCCACTCTGTGTGTGGCATCCTTTTTCTGTCTGCCTTGCCTCTGTTTTTCCTTTCTCTGTTTGCCTTTTTCTGCTTGCCTCTCTCTGTTCCCTCTTTCTGTTTGACTCTATCTGTTTGCCTTTTCTGTTTGCCTTTTTTGGTTTCTGTATTGTTTTCTCTCTGCCATTGTTGACCCTGCAGCCCCCCCCCCCAGCGTGTCGCACCTGCCTTCCAGCTGCTCCACCTCCCCCTGACCCCTACGTAATGGCACCTCCTGAACGGCAAAAAGAGCAAAACCTCTGACTTCCTGCCACGCAGCTCCACCGTTGTGGGTCTAGCCTTAGCGCTGCTCCAGGTAGGTGTTTAAGGCCTTCCTCCACCCGCAGGCTCCTGCCTGCGCCTCATCCTTGGTGGTCTAGTGGAAGAGTTTGCTCTTCTGATAATCCGCTCTGTGTGTGTCATGCTTTTTCTGTCTGCCCTTTCTCTGTTTTGCTGTTTCTCTGTTAGCGTTTTCTGTTTGCCTGTTTCTGTTTGCCTCTGTCTGATTGACGTTTCAATTTGCCATATTTGGTTTCTGTTTTCTGTTTTCTACCCGCCTCTGCTGCCCCCTCCGACGCAGCATGTCGCTCTGGCTCCCGCCTCCCAGCTGCTCACCTTCCCCCAACACCTACTTAATGGCGGCCGCTGCGTAGCAAGAAAAGCAAGATCTCAGATCTCTTGGTTAGAGTCACTGCTCTCCCCCCCTCAGCTCCACGGTTGTGGGTTTGCCCTTAGCGTTGCTTGAGCTCTATCCAGGTAGGTGTTTGAGGCCCTTCTCCAACCACAGGCTCCTGCCTGCACCTCATCCCTGGTGGTCTAGTGGAAGAGTTTGCTCTTCTAATAATCCACTCTGTGTGTGTCATCCTTTTTCTGTCTGCCCTTTCTCTGTTTTTCCGTTTCTCTGTTTGCCTTTTTCAGTTTGCCTCTATCTGATTGCCTTTTCAATTTGCCTTATTTGGTTTCTGTTTTCTGTTTGTTCCCCGGTCCTCTGCCCCTCTGGTCCCTCCCACGCAGCGTGTCGCTCCTGCACTCGACTCCCAGCTGCTCACCTTCCGGCAACCCCTAGTTAATGGCGGCTGCTGTGCAGCAAGGATAGCAAGACCTCAGATCTCTTGGTCAGAGTCACTTCTCTCCCCCACCCCCCAAAGCTCCATGGCTGTGGGTCTGCCCTTGGCGCCGCTCGAGCTCCTTCAAGGTAGGTGTTTGAGGCCCTCCTTCACCTGCAGGCTCCTGCCTGTGCCGATCCCTGGTGGTTTAGTAGAGGAGCTTGCTCTTCTTCTGCTAGTCAGCTCTGTGTGTGTTATCCTTTTTCTGTCTGCCTTTTCTCTGTTTTGACTTTTTCCTGCCTTTTTTGTTTTGCTTCTTTCTCTGTGCCTCTATCTGTTTGCCTTTTCTGTTTCCCTTTTTTGGTTTCTGTTTTCCATTTGCTCCCGGCTACTGCTGCCCCGTGGCCCCTCCCCACAGTATGTTGCTCCCACCTCTCAGCTGCTAATCCGGACCCTGACTCCTACTTTATGGTGGCCACTGTGCGGCCGCGCATTTGGGCATGCCACTGACGGGCCAAGGCAAGCCCATCTGCGTCCGTCCGTGACCTGTCCATGACTAGTGCCAGGAATCCTGGTCTCCTGACCCTCCTCCGGTACAACCCCAGCACTTTCTACACACTCAACCCCGGATGCAACACCTACTGCCAGCTCTCGATGCTGAGCAATACCCATGGCCCGATCGCCTGCTGACTCTACTGCCGCTCCTTCACTAACCTCCAAACCCCGGAAGCCATCCCACCGGATGCCAAGAAATCCAAACCACTGAACTGCACCCACCTCAATGTGTGCTTCCTGCACAGACACGCCATAGAAATCCGGGACCTCCCCAGCACCTATACGCCCAACGTCGCCTTCCTCACAGAAACCTGGACAGAGACCTAGACCAATGGCAGCTCCGCACCTGACATCCCCAAAGGACATTCCCAACCACCCAGGAGAAGGCCTCGTCATTGTCCATAAAAGCTCCCTTCGACTGACTACCACCAACTCTGACGATGCCTCACCCCCATGGAACACATCCACGTCCAGGTCCAGCCCAACCCCAGAACAACACTCGATGGAAAGCTCACATACAGACCACCTTGGACCCCGAACCTCCGTCACCAACGTCATCGCGGACTACATTGCACCCCACGCCCTCACCTCTCATGCTACACACTACTCAGAAACCTGAATTTCCACATGAACAACCACAGCGATCCCAAGACCATTACTCGAACAACCACAGCGATCCCAAGACAACCACTCACATGGAGAACCTCCCCAACATAGGACTGAAGCTACTCATCTCCACCCCCACTCACACTGCAGGACACATACTCGACCCCATCTTCGCCGGAGGAAACAATATTCACTTCAGTCACACCACAAACTGCTCTGGCTGGACCACCAATGCAACTGCTTCTTCTTCACAAAACCTACAGTATACAAGCACATGAGCTACCAACATACAGAAGCTGGTAGAAAGTCCCCAAAGAACATCTCACCGCCCACCTCACTTGCACTCCACCCTCAACTATGACAGATGCCAACACAGTGGCAAACAACCTCCACCAATGGATTACCAACTGCGCCAACACCCTTGCCTCCTCTAGAACACCACGAGATGACACAACCCGAAAGCCAACTGGTTCACTATGGATCTCCTTGAATTTAAACACTCCTGCTGATGACTGGAGAAGACGTGGAGAAACATTAAAACCCCGGAAGAACACCCAGCCTACAAAACAGCCATCACAGCACACCACCAACTCTTAAAATCAACAAAGAAAAACTTAATCCAAAACAGAATCCTCTCCAACGGCCACAACTCTAACAAACTCTTTGCCATCCTACAAGAATTCACCAAACCCAACAGCAAAACAATTGCTGTTCCTCCCTCCCAAGACCACTGCGACAAACTCAGCTCCTTCCTCCACCACAAGATCAAGACACTCTACGACTACTTTGACGACCAAGACCACAGCACTGCCTCAACCCCCACATCCAATGTTGCCACCCAACAGACCCTTCTCTCCTGGACCCTCTCACCACAGAAGACACCTTAAAGACAACGAAGAACATCCACTCTAGAGCACTTTCTGACCCCTGCCCACCGCACATCTTCCACAAGACCGCCACAGACATTGCACCTGCACTAAGCCGTACGAACAACTGCTCTCTTGAGACCACCACTTTCCATATGGAAGCGTACCTAAATCAACCCACTCCTAAAGACCCAACGGACCTTAAGAACTTCAGCCCGACCTCACTCCTTCCCTTTGTAGCCAAAACCATTGAAAAGGCCATCAACACCCAACTAGCTCACTTCATAGAAACCAAGACATCCTAGACGCCTTCCAATCCAGATTCCGCAGCAACCATAGCACCGAGACCACCCTCCTCGCCACCACTGACAACATACGCACCCTCCTTGACCAAGGCCACACAGTAGTCCACATCCTCCTCAACCTATCAGCAGCTTTCAACACTGTCTCCCACTGCACACTAGCCACACGACTCCACGATGCCGGCATCCAAGGAAAAGCATTAGAATGGTTATGATCCTTCCTCTCTGACAGAACACAGAGAATAAGTTTTCCTTCTTTCCTCTCAGAACCGACAGAAATCAGATGTTGAGTCCCCCTCAGCCCCACGCTCTTCAATGTCTACATGGCTCCCCTCGTAACCATCATCAGAAACCATGGGCTCAGCATCATCTCATAAGACACCCAGCTCATCCTCTCCCTCACCAAGGAACCTGATACCACGTGTCACAATTACCAAGAAGGAATGGAGGCCACTGCGACCTGGATGAGCAACAGCTGCCTGAAGCTCAACTCAGAGAAAACTGAAGTTCTCATCCTCGGCTCCACCCCATCTGCTTGGGACAACTCTTGGTGGCCCCCCGCCCTTGGAAGCCCACCCACTCCAACGGACCACACACGCAACCTCGGCACCATACTTGACTACTCATTAACCATGAATCGCCAGATCAACGCCGTGTTCTACGCATGCTTCAACAACCTCAGAGTACTGTGCTAGACGTTCAAATGGATCCCCCCAGAATCCAAGAAAGCCGTCACCTTTGCACTCATCACCAGCAGACTGGACTACGGTAACGCCCTCTATGCCGTAATCAGCAAAAAACTCCTCCGCAAACTACAAATCATCTAGAACAGTGTTTCCCAAACTGTGGTCCGCGGACCCCCAGGGGTCCGTGACACATACCCAGGGGGTCCGTAGGCAACAGTTCTGAAAGCACAGAAACACATCTTGTATACTTAGCAGCTTTCTAGCAACAATAAAAGTGTCAAGAGAATGCCAGTGATTAATGTTCCTGCTGGAGAGCAGGAGAGTTTTGTTCAGTGGCAGCTTTGATATAACTAATGTAGCAGAGAGGGTTAATGTGCCTACTGCAAAGAACGTGTAACATGCATTTTAAAAAGCAGTATTTTATGTGCCTAGGTTCGTGGTTACTGCCTTTGTCACAGAGTTTCTTTTGTTACTGTGCACTTCATAATTGACAATCCTAATCTAGCAGAGGGACCTATAAACTGTCATTAAAGAGCTGCTTGCAAACTGCATGGTACCAGTTAGTAACTTATATTTTGTCCCAGTTATTCATTAACCTGATGCTGCTAAAATGATATATTTGGGTGGAAATACATTTTTAATGTTAAAGTCAATGCTAGCCACTGTGTTATGTTCTGAATCCTGAGTTTGTGCTTTTCCAGACCAAGCACTCCTTAGACATTTTATATACACACTGATTTACATGTATGATTCAATGTCTCTATATGTGTGTGATGTAAAGTGCTCTGACATCCTACAATGGTATGAGAGATGCTATAAAACAAATTAAATACATGTGACAGAGGGGCTATTACTTCAATATAAAATACTAAGGGCCAGATGTACGATCTGTTTTTATATGCACGAACGGGTTTGCGAACCCGTTTGCGCATGCAAAAACCTATTGAGCCATGTACATAGCCTATTTCGCGAGTCGCAATTTGTTTGCCACTCTCTAAATAGGTTTTGCAACTTGCTATTTGGAAGGGGCATTCCCTTCCAAATAGCGAATCTCAAAACCATGTACAAATGTTTTGCGGTCGCAAAACAGTCACAATTACCACCTACTTCAAGTAGATGGTAATGCATTCGCAAATGGGAAGGGGTCCCTAGGGGACCCTTTCCCCTTTGCAAATGCATGCAAAATAATTTTTTAAGGGCAGGCAGTGGTCCCAGGGACCTCTGCCTGCCCTTAGAAAATGAAACGAAAATGTTTCATTTTCTTTTTTTTTTTAAATGCATGGTAAACAGGCTGCATTTTTTTTTTAAACTGCTTTATTTAAAAGCAGTCCGAGATATGGTGGCCTGCAGAGCCCAGCAGGCCACCATCGCTGGGAGGGCTGGCATTCCCAATGGGCTCGTAAATTGCGTGGAGGCTCATTAATATTAATGAACCTCGCAATTTGCGACCCCATTGGGAATCCCAAACAGTGTTAAACACACTGTTGTACATTTCATTTAGCGACTCGCAATTTGCCACTCGCAATGTGTCGCCAATTGCGAGGCGCTAAATGAAATGGTCGTACATCTGGCCCCATAACCCTTAGTACTTTGAGTATTTGTTTTGTGTGCACACGTGTGTATTTTTTTCGAATTACTGTTTTAATGTTTGAAATTTAACTCCTACAAATTGCTTGGGGGTCCCCGGCTTCCAGTGGTGACTCAATGGGGGTCCTCAGGAGTCAAAAGTTTGGGAACCACTGATCTAGAACGCTGCAGCCAGACTCATCCTCGATAACGCATGATGCGACCACATCACCTAACCACTCGACAACCTTTATTGGCTCCCCATTGAAAGAAGAATTAATGTTCAAGCTGCTCACACACACCTACAAGGCCCTCCACAACATTGGACCACAATACCTCCACAACCGAATCTCCTTCCATGCCCACAAGAGAAACCTTCACTCAGCCGACCCCGCCCCGCTACATCAGGACCAGAGCAGGCGGGAGATCCCTCTCCTACCTAGCAGCCAAGTCCAGGAACGAACTCCCACTTCACCTCTGAGGGACCCTGATACTGAACCAGTTCAGACCTAGCTTTTCGACTGACCGCACGGAGCTGCCCACTTTCTTCCCCAGTGCTTTGAGATCTTCATGGGTGAATAGCGTGCTTCACAAACTTTGATTGGTTGAACTGATTCCGGAATATATTTTATGATTTTCATTAACAGATTTATTTTACACTTGTTCAGATTTTTCCCTTTCAAATTGTACAGTGATTGAAAAAGCCAAAAATGACAAATCTAAGATCAGTGTAGGGGCCTCTCCATTCTATACCCCAAAAGCTCTACCCTATCTTTCAAATCCTTCTACCCTACCTCCTGCAGTAGAGTAAATTAAGTTTCCTTTCCTTCCTCACTGCACAGCCAATTCATTTGTTGTTAATATGTGGTGGTGGGCGAGGCCAGAGAGTAAAGTGGGAGTAAGTGCATGATTTGATGTCAAGTTTGGCGTATGGGATACACAGTGATTAATAAGTTAAAGAAAATCTTTATAGCCCATTCATTTCCCGGTAGTGCAGTCTATCAGATTCATTTTCTTTAACGTCTTCTTACGCCAGAAAGGAAAATATATTAATGTCCGCATTTCGTATGCGAGGTGTGTGACTTAGTGTCTTATTTATTATTCAGCTGCCTCTTTGGAGACAGGGTAGAAAGAGAAAGACATTTTGCGAAGAGTAGAGCCATTGGAATTAAAAATAGATAATTTTCAACTATAGCTGCAGACAGTAGCAAACTAGCCAACGCGCTGGCTAGAAATTAAACTGCTTCCTTATTTTAGCACAACATGTACTCCATATAGTGCATAAAGCCGTACTCATTAATGAGACGTAATTTATTTTTCAACTCAAATTGTCTGCCTCTGTTTATAGTTACATGAAAAGCCTTCCAAACAAAAAAAATTATCAAATCACTGTTTTCTTAATCCAGTGATGTTATTCTGGCTGTTAATACTTTTCTGCTACACAGTCAATGCTTTTTTATGTTTGGCATGTATGGGTAAAACATAAAATTGGCCTTGTGACTCTCCTAATCACAAACTCATCAAATAAATTCCAATGGCCCTAGGGGACCAGCAATGTACTGCTACTGTGTCACCCAGTGATTTAAAAACATTGTTTGCACAGAGCGTTATTTACAAAGTGTCTATTTTGGTTTTCTCAAAATAGCTGCTCCTGCTGGACCAGCCCGACCACACACCAGGCATGAGATAATGGGCCATTTGAAGCGGCAGAGGCTGGAGCGTATGCAGCTAGAATTCCAGCGACTGGTGGTCCTGGAAGAGGAGGAAATGAACGCAGAACAGCTGGGCCCCAGTGCAGCCAGTTCACCCTCAGCCTCTAGCCTCCCGGCCATCCCATCGCCGCCAGCCAACTGATGCCACTCCCTACCACACTGACAACAGTCCATTGCTATGCCCCATCCAGCAGCAACTGAACACCATCAAGGACCGTAATGGAACAGCGCCTGGACTAGCTCTGGACCGATATCCATAAAGCCCTCTCCTATCCCTTTTATAATGTGTTTGTTTTGGTGGGAGGGACTTGCTGTTTATTGAGGCTGGGTGAATAGGGTGGGAAGTGAGTTGGGACTGGAGAGACATTTACCATGGACATTTAGAGTTTTTGAACTTTAGTGGATTTTGTTTGGGGAGAGGAGTGGCCATGTTATTTCGGTAGAAAGGGTGAGTTTCTTTGCAAATAAATAAAGGTGAAACCTATTTTATTCAATATAAATTCAAGCATGAAGGTGTTTCTTTTAGTTTTACTTTGCACTTCTGCCTTCAAGAAGTTTTACGCAGCCTGTTCATGTGCTTGTAACTTAAGAGAGAGTGTAGTGCTTAGTGGTAGTGTTTTAATTCTCTAACTATCTTGAGCATTAAGGGGAATGCTACATTATGACCTGTATTGTGTACAACAATCTAGATACAGTAGCAGTTACCTGAATATAGATGCAGCAATAACAGCGAAGGGATCACAACTTAACAAGCGAGGTCCCACTTCCAGTTCAACCAAGGTGAGCTCCAACTGTAGAATTAATCTGAATGATTGATTAGTTATCCATCCTAGGCATTTAAATGGAAGTTGAAAGACTGTTAGTGAGTTATATATTTATCAACAATTTACAAAGAATTGACGCCACCTGAGTACTACATGATGACACAACGAGAATGTCTGATTATGCTAAAATACACAAAATAGCAATACTAGTAAGGTTTGGCTAATGTAGAGCTAGTATTATTTGTGAAATCATCAAGTTATAAAAAATGGACTCAAAGTCTGTAGTGGACAAGCTTAGGTTAGGCGTTTATGGTTACGCAACACAAGGGCTGAATAATGATGCTGACGCTGATGTTCTTCATTCTTTATCTAAAATATGGATCATTTGTGGTGCACGGGTTGGTAATGGGCTTGTGTGGGTTATTGCTTAGAAGATTCTACAGTAAGTTGATGTTGCTTTCACAACATCTGCCCCACCAAGTGCATGATCCAATGATGGTGTATATTAAGACACACCTCAATAAATCACACAGCCCGTGGGAAGAGAGTTAGGGGTTTGATGAATGGATGGGAAAGGTGATTTGGGGAAAGGTTTAACAAAGACAAACACAACAACACAAGGTTAACTTTCATCTTGACGATAAGCAGCAGCACATCATTTGCCATCAATCTGTTGATAGAAGGAAACAAAGGAATAAGTATGACAAGAGTACAGATAAATGAATTGCAAACCTTCCGCCCCCGAGACCCAAGTTATGTTCTGTCTTCTAGGTTGGGAGTGAACCCTCCCTCTAACTTTTCTTAAGAGGATTGTTAAAAATTATTTATACTGCATTGCAAAATTAGTTGTTTCATCTGCATTTTCCATGAGAATGTCCACTCTTTCGTGCCTGTCTGAAATGGTCTGGTAGGTAAGCAGGAGTATTGTTGAGCTCAGCTGGCTTTTGCATTTCATTCATGCAGGACACTAGAAAAAGGCCTGCAGATTTTGTAAGAGACACTGTATTTTAGTGTCAAGGAGAAGGACGGAAGGAAGGTAAGCTTCATGAGGCATGTATCAAGAAGACTCAGAGAAAGAGCAAAAAAACAAGAGAGGGACTCAGAGTCTCACTTTTGCCACAAGTCCAACACACACACACAGAGCAGCATTTCACAAATGCACCTTCCTCTATTCCACATAGCTGAGTACTAGGCCTCAGACTCTTGGTTTACCTTTGAACTGAAGTCAATAATTGATAAATTCTTGCTTCTAGCTGTTGATGAGGTAGTCCTGCAGCTCCTCCCTGTGTTCTTCCATGATCCTCCTTCTGATTCCGAGTAACTCTGTCCCAGACCAGTCACTTATCATTATGAGGACCCGAGCAAGATAGACATGGAGGGCACTGCTGTTGAAGAACATGTAGAGAAACTAGATTGCACTATTTTTCATAGGATTTTGTTTGTTAACTAAATTGACTTTTATGTTCTCTGAAGAATCAGAAAAAAAGGACAGCATGCTGCAATTAAATCTGGCTAAGTGTGAAAGAGTCGATCACCTCCAGGAGAAAAGAAAATCATTGTCCATCACCAAAAGCCCCAAACATTTCAAATCAATAATCATCTTAAGAAATTTCCCAGATTACGTTTCAACACACCCTCCCTCACTTTCTGCCTCCTTGTCAATCATCACAGTGACTCGATAATCTGATCAATTATTGCTGCAATGGTTACCTGTTCCACTCCATGCACGGTGGTAGGTTCACTATCTGCAAGGAACAGATTGGAATTTGGAAGTTTTGTAAATCAAACGATTGTCTGAGGCAGCCAACCTAGATGATAAAATAAAACTGAAGGATCATAGGAGTGGACAATACAGGTTAATTGATTTTTCGCTAATTAAGTTTGTGAAGGCCAATCACCTCCAGGGAAAAAATGATCGCCCATCACTCAGGCCCCAAACAATTCAAATCAGTCATCTCATGCAATTTGCCACATTACAGTTCAACACCCTCCCTTGCTTTCTACCACCGCATGAATCATCAATCATAATCATCACTCACACAATCAGTCACTCACCATTGAAATAGTTGAAGGTATCTCTTCCAATCCAAGCAGGGGTAGTTTAGGTTAGAAATTCAATCATCTTTGATCCAAGCAACACATTGCAATTAGGTATTGGTAGGAATTATTGTGGATAATAAATGATCTTATGGATCCTCCAGATACTCCCGGAAAATCCTGTGGATGGTCATTGATGCTTCCACTTGCCCAACCTGTTTTGCCATCACCTCTGCACTGAACCTGTGCCCTGCCAATTGAAACCAATACATTGCACAGGTTGGGTTGGTCCTTTTGTTGCTGTTGTTGCCGGTGTTCTGATTGATGGCGTTGTTGGCTGCTGTGAGCCAAGCCAAGTTCCAGCTATTCTTCTTACAAGTCTCTGTCTTGCTCTACAATCCAATTCTTGTATTTTAAAACGTCCCCTTCAGACAAAGGAATGAAAGTGGGCAGAATTTATTTGTACCGTGGATCAAGTAGTGTGGCTCCGATGTTTTCTTTGGACCCAATGATGTCATGTTGCAGCCTTGAATTACAAACAAAGGACCGAGATCTAAACCAAGGCATGCGCTTCTGTGTTTTCATTCACACCTGCGGGGTGAACCTTTCAGACACCTTCTTTACCTGTTTTTTGTAAGAGATGCAACAACTTGATAGCTTGGCCCATCGTACTATCTGCCTTGCTAACTTCCCACGTGAAAACCTCAAAACGGAGTAGCATCTGTGTCTGGCATTTGACTAGGCCCCGTTTGTCTGCATCCTTGGTCATAGCTTTCCCAACTGCATCTCCTCTTCTTTGAATGACATAATCATTGATCTGTTTGTACTGCTCAAACAGACATTGCAACATGTAAAAGTCTGAGTATCAACGTGTTGGCACCTTCTGTATCAGAGCTTTAACTGGTGCTCTATATATAATGCTAAATAATCCGCAACTGCGTCCGGGCTTTAAAAGAATGGCTTAAATGATTACAGATTCTTTTGCAGGTGGTAAAGATGTTGCTGGCTGTGTCTTCCTTTTTGAGGAAGTCTTGCATTTCCTGGTTGATGCAATGGGCCAAACACAGGAACCTGAGAACCTCCATCTGGCATGACCTTGACTATGTTACTACTATTGTCCTTGGCAAAAAATCCAATTCTGAGACATCTGGTTCACAGCCATTCATACACCTTGCTGTCAAATTCCTCCAAGATGTTCACAACTGTATGTGAGTTCTCTATGGCGGCCATGGTCACTCTAGCATGTTGCTGATCATTCTTAAGACTTTCTTCAGGGCCAAGACCTGAAGATATCTTTTTATTTACCTTAGCAAAAGAGATCCAGTGTACAGTGATGCACATGTAATTAGTCGCCTGACAACTGGTCCACATGTCTGTCGTCAGGTGGATGCTGTGCACAATACTTTGCTGTAAAGTTTGTCCAACCAGCTGCAGCAAAATAGGTCCTACTGGCTACTTTCTATTTTGGGCAGATGGCTACCACAAATTCTAAGGATTCCAATCCTCCCACAAAAAAGGGAGGAGGTATAGCACTAACATTTTTGCCATCTTCCCATTGTACATTGGGTGGTTTCAATCATAGGGACTCTCCTACCTAAACATGCCTGTAATAGTAGCCTGGATTTTCTTCTTTTCTTGGGGCACTGACACAGGAATCTTTTGAGAAGTAGATGGTAGTGGTAGACTCAATGTGCGTCGTGGTGGGGCAGTCGTGCCAGGATGTCTCCATCTCACTTTGATTCTTCTTGTGCCACTGTGAAGTCGCTGAGGTGGGTGAATTTGCTGGAGCACTGCTGGGGACAGGGCTGCTTTGTGTGAAGATGTCACCCTCTTCTTCTTCATCATCATCACTGTTCACCATGAGTGGACTAATAGCTGATGTTCCCCGGCTCTCCTCATCACCCACATTCTGCAATTTTCTTAAGGTGCTCGGCCCATTTGATTGTGTGGTGTGTTTCATATGGGTCATATGGCCTCCAGTACCATAATGTTTACCAGGCTTACCTTGATGAACATTCGTGTGGCAAATGGTGCATACTGCAATGTGCTCCTTCTCTTTGCTAACCATAAAAAAGTCCCAAACCGGCGCCGGAGTATTTTTTTTTACTGTGCCTCTGCCAATGCCTGAAGAAGAATTGGAGGTAGGTGGCAGTATTGTCGATTGACTCTCTGCTTCTCCTGAATAGCAATGTAAGACTCCTCTGTGTCACCTTCCACCATGACTACCTTGTCGTCATCCTCTTCATCATCCCCTTCCATAAGTTTAAATCTTTTGAGAACTTTTCTTTTCCCTTGCCTCTGCTGTTGTCTCCTGGTCTCTGCCGGTGTCCACTCCATGTCACTATAGTGATCATCAGAACTGGTGCTTTGAGAAGATGGTGCTGTAGTACCCTTTCTTGTTCTAGCCAATGATTCTAAAAGAGGAGGTTCAACTTCTTGCTTACAAGGAAGCTTAACCTCCTGTTCTGCTCCAACATCAGGAAAATGTACTGTGGCTGCTGTCCACTTTGCTCTGTTTCCTGAAATGATTATGTACTACTTTGCGACAGGGACAAATACAATTCAACATCAGTACTCATCATCGTCGACATGACTGCACTGGCTGTCTCACTGCCAGACATGGTCCTGGGCTTAGGTTTGATGGGTGATAATGTTAATGCAGGAGTTCTGCTCTCGAATTGCTCGCCAGAGGCCGGTGCGATAGGCACAACTTTGCCGAAAAAGGTTGTGGTTGGCACACCAGTGGTGGAAATCTGCTTTTCCGCTAGCCACTTTCTTGGCAGCAACTTTCTTTGGGACCATCTTGAAGCTGTCAGTTGTGTTGCATACTCAGTCACTCATCACGTCTTGCACAGGCCTTCCGTCTGGCAGTACTGTGGGTGTTGTCTCTTCTCTAGCGTACCTAAAAGCAAAAAAGCAAGAAGATCATCAGCGAAACGTGCTATTGTTGCAGTTCAAGTATAAGTACTAGCAAACAATATCATTTAGTGTGGTTACCTACGTTATTTTATATAATTAGCAATACAGTCTAATTATCCACATCAACATAAACTTTCATTATGTGCTGTACACTCAGCAAGGATCAGAAAGAACAACAACATACAGATGTAACTTTTTGCTTTATGTGCATCACGTTGGGATGTGGCAATCAGGGAGGTGCACATGACAATGGAATAATCCTTAGACAATGAATTATGTTTTGCAGTGCAACTATAGCAGTCATGGGGTTGATGCCAGAAGTTAAAATCTAAATAAATAAAATGAAATTAAAAAAAATTTAAATTGAAGAAATATTTTTGAAAAAATGTACAAACAAAATTCAAAAAAGGACAATCAATACAATTAAAAATAAAAATAACAAATGTTTAAGTAAAAAAATAAAATTGAAAAAATTGGAATAAAAAATTCAAGATCCATGAAATTATCCAAATATTAATTTATTAAACTGCTATCATTCTCAACCATCCATGCAAGCCTGTGGCAAAGGGCCACACTGTCTAGATGGCTTGGAGACACAAAATGGCTGCCTACCAGTGCCACATGGGTATCAACAACAATTAACACTGAGGAAGGAGGCATGGCCACAAACAAAGAAGACATGCAGGCCGATGGCAAAGGCACACTAGCTGACCATACAAATGGCTGCCAGCCAAGTGGTCACAACAACAAGCAAAAGAGCTGGAAAACAAAGAACACATGCAGACGTATGGACACTGACTATACAAAATGGCCCGAGGCCACATGGCCTGGGTAACACAGACAAGTGGTGGCCTATGACACACACACCCACACACTGGCCAGACAAAGGAGGCATGGTAACACAGAGAATACAGCATTAATTAACAAATGCCAAAAACCAAAATTAGCAGGGCTACAATGTTTACAATAACACACATCCTCCAAAGGCATTACCCCACCTATACACTGTTTGAATGGGAAAATAATTGAAACACCAATGCCAATCATGGCCTGCATGATGTTTAAAATCAACAGACACCACAGAAACAGTTGTTTCATGCACCCATGACTATAACAGGGCCTACTGGCTGGAAGGCCCGTTGGCAGACTAGGCCACATAGTGAATTAAATAAATTTAGCAAATTTATACAAAACGTGGAGAAAATGTAGTGAACGAGAAAACGTTTTTCCTTTACAAAAGATAAAGAATGAAAGGCAAAAAAACAACAACAACCAGCAAGGAGGCATGGTCACAAACAAAGAATACATGCAGGCCTATGGCAAAATAACACTCGCTGGCTACAGAAAATGGCCCCCAGCCACATGGTCAGAACAACAACAACCAGCAAGTCAGCATGGTCACTACAAAGAAGACATGTAGGAGATTGACAAAAGCACAGTGGCTGGCTGCACAAAATGGCCATCAGCCACATGGTCACATCAACAAGCAAGAGGCCTAAAAAACAAAGAGCACAAGCAGGCCTATGGACAATGACTATACTAAATGGCACCTGGTCACATGGCACGGGGAACAAAGAGAAATGGTGGCCTATGGCACACACACTGGCCAGACAAAGGAGGCATGGTAACACAAGAGTACAAAGCATTAATTTAGCAATGCCAAAAAAGAACATTCTCCAAAGGAATTACCCCACATATACACTGATTCCAGGGAAAACAAAAGCGTGAAATACCACTAAAACACATTTCATGTTTTAATCCAATGCAACCAATGGCCTAAATGATGTTTAAAATCTACATACACCGCAGAAACAGTTGTTTCATGTACCCACGACTAGTACAGGGCCTATTGGCTAGAAGGCCTATTGGCAGACTGGGCCACATAGTGAATTAAATCAATATTACAAATTTCTTTTAAAAAAGTGGAGAAAATTTAGTAAACTGTACAATAGTTTTCTTGAAATGCAAAAAATAACTAGGCCCCTACTGAAACTGCAGGCTACACACCACAATAATGTTTTTAATATACTAAAAGTACAAATAAACCTATTTAGGAAGTGCAAACGGTGCGAATCGGTAAATTCGGCCGTTTGCACTTCCTAAATACATATTTGGGATGCATCAAACATTTTATCAATATTCGCATTTTTTTGCATTTCTTAAAAATGCAAATGCATTTAAGGAATTGCATTTGTGCGATTCCTTAAATGCAATGCAACAATTAAAAAAAAAATGCGAATTTTGAAATTGGAAGTGCAAATTAACACAAGGTTGACCCTCGTGTTAATTTGCGAAAATCTTTCGAAATGCAAAAAAATGAATTTTTTACACTGTCATGTTATAGACACACATGTCCTTAGGACATGTGTGTTTGAAACATGCACTTTCAAATACATTTCAGGGGTGCAGGGCGGGGTCCTTTGGACCCCCCCTGCACCCTTGGAATGCATCAACAAATTGCGAATTCGTAAATGCCTTCCCATTGACTCCTATGGGCCTTTCGGCCCATAGGAATCATTGGTATTTGCGAAAAAGCAGTTAGGAATTCGGTATTTATTTGCGATTCGGTAAAAATTGCGATTTTTACCGAATCACAAATAAATACCGAAAAAAAATGATGCATAGCATTTTGCAATTCTTAATTTGCGATTCGGTAATTTTCGCAAATTAAGAAATGCAAAATGTATGAATGATGCATGTGCCCCAAAGTCCTTAAATCCAATGCTATATATGCAACAGACAAGGAGAGTGACCCTTCCAACTCCAAATCCCAATGAAAAGTGACTAGGAGAGGGGCAAAGCACTGAGAGGAGCCTGCTGGACAGGAACAGGAAGTTGCAGTCTTCGGCACTTCCTTTCTGTTTGAAATTAAAAGTTTTTAAAAATGGCCTCTCACACACAAAAAACAACTCCAATGGCCAGTTTGAGAAGCTAATCCACTCCAAATCCCTCTCAGCTGTATCTCCAGCAGAAAAGCTGCTCGATCGCTCCATTTGCGATCTCAATTGTCATTAGGAATACTAAATTGTTGCCATCACGACCTGAAGCTGTGTGAGTGAGCGTGAAGTCTTGTGGGAGCTCACTAGCAGTGCAAGAAGTCTTGTGTGGGCTCGCAAGCGGCCTGAGACTCTTTGTGTTCGCGGTTTACAGCCAAAGGCAAACTCTGTGAGCAGAGCAGAGTTTGAGCGGAGTTTACCACCGGGCCTACCCTCAATGTTTTGTGGTGTCAACGTTTACCGTACTATTTGGTGCAGAAAGCTTTTTCTCCACCTTCATAGTAGAAAGGTCTCTGAGCTCACGTCCACCGCCAGGGGCGTCCACTCGCTCCATTAAGTCACGTTTCTTGAATTATTGGGACATGGATACTGCTCTTCAAATGGCCCTTGAGTAGTCTCCCCTGCAACAACAAGGGGGCATATTTTCAATTCATCCCAACTTCACCCTTGCTGTACAGGAGGTGAAGCAGAAATTCACAGGCACTAAAGCGCAGTTCAGGAAGCAAAGACTGAAGTACAGTATGTGATATCCAACTAGACTCTGTGTGGTCACGGAAGGCAAAGCATGCATCTTTGAATCCCTGGCTGTTATTCTCACTTTCCGCAAGCAGCTGGGAAGTGGTTGTCCCACACGGACCCAAGGCAACCCGGAATGCTCCTTCCCATATGTTAACACCCCTCCAGTGCCAAACTTTTCAACCCCAGCTGTTTCGATGCCCCTAAGTTGGATGTGATACTCTGTTTATTTGATGTTCTGCAAAATGATACAGCTTTTATATTACTCTATGCCTTATTCCTCCCCGCAAGCTGCTGGCTTCTGCCCTTCACTTCATGGTTAATTGTTGTATTTTCCAAAAAAGGTCACTAAGTTCCATTGCTTTGCCCTCTCCCCTAGGATGATTCCATGTTTTGATCAGTTGGGGACTTTCTGTGTGGGATGGGTTCTATTGGGATTCACTGGGATCTCTGCAACTGATGTGGGTGGGGTGGGCCATCTGTGGTTTCTCTTATACCTCTTTTGTTCTGACTCCTCTATTTCCCTCTCTGTCCGACGATACGGCTCCAAGCACTGCATATTGCATCAAGCTGTACATCAGAGGCATGATTTCATGAAACCGTGACGGGGGACACTAAATGCTCGGCTGGCCTGACCCTCCGTACCTTGAAAGTATGTGGGTTTAATAAACATCAGAATGGCAAAATGGTACTGTTATATCTCACTAGACATGGTGTCAAATTTGTATTCTTACTTTAGATGCACCTGCCTCCAAAGTCATGACCAACTTTCATCACATCCCGGGGGATAGCACAGTTTTTTTGCCAGCTATAGTTCTTACTCCAGGGGTCTGCATTCTCATACATAAAATATTTCCATTAAGAACAAAGCTACCTTCGCAGACGGCCAGGGCCATTACCTCTTTGTGGCAGGGACAATGCTGGGGGAGCTCCTTTTTCTACACTTATATTCCCCAAATACTGGTGGATCCCTTTTCTATCAGAACTTATTCAGTCTGTTAGACAAATGTGAGGCAGATGATTTTCGTCATGGTTAGCAATCTGAAGATACTCCTAGACCCTGCCCTTGCCTTCTCCAGCACTCGTACCGGTAGCAAACCCCACTAGTTCTGCATCCTTCAAGACACTATCCATACCTATGCTCTAAAGAACATTTGGCGCCATCACTATCCCACCACCCTTGGCTATACCTTTTAGTCTGCAGCACACACTGTGTGGACGCTGCTAGATTATTACCTCCTCTCGGCATGGGGTGCACCCAATGTCCAGGATGTAAAGGTGCTGCTGCACACTCTCTCAGACCACCCACAAGTTAGGCTACAACACACCTGTCCATATGGTGGGGGCTAGGAGCTACGTCGGTCCTTTCTGATCCGAACTTCAAAGTGCCATAACAGAATACTTTGAGTTTGTTCTATCTGCATTTCAAAACATGCAGTGGTTCTGCGCGATATTCGTGGCAGCCTGGCACGTGTAGAGGATGTGCTTATGGCTATTGATAGTGAGGGTGCCCCACACTCCTTCCCAGCATTTCTTCATAAGTGCTCAGTTCTGCGGGAAGAATTCCATGATTTGGCCAAGAGGGAGGTCTCCTTCCTTGTTATGGTGAGGGCGAAATCCCCGGGAGTACACTAGTTCGCCTCCTGCAACCTCCATGAGACATAGGACACATTATAGACCTAGCCCTGGATGATGGCACGAGAGTCACACAAAATGAGAGAATAATACAAGAAATGGTCTACTATTACATATCTCTAAGCACGGGGCACCAGTCCTACCTTGAAGAGATCGCCATGGTCGGGCACACTACTGGCCAATCACAGTTCCTGGATTAACCATTCTCAGTGGAGAAGATAGTCCAGTCGATCGACTCTCTGGATAGCACTAAAGCTCCTGGCATTCATGGCCTCACCAGCATCTTTTTCAAAGCGTACAAAAACATCTTGAGCCCCCATTTACTGGCGGTCTACACGGAGGCCCTTGAGAGGAGAACACTTCCTCCCACAATGCGTGAAGTGGCAATCTCCTTGCAGTTTGAATTTCAAAAGGACCACACACGCTGTTTATCCTATGGGCCACTATCACTGCTCAATTTTAACAGTAAAATCCTTGTCCAAATGATGGCTAATAGAGTATTGCTACTGCTTGAACAAGTGCTATTGTCGGTGCAAAGGGGTTTTAACCCCTCACACCTCCACCTCACTCAATCTCCGTACTGTCTTCTCCGTTCTGAACATGGTGTCCCCAGGTGTTCCAGCATTTGGACGTGGAGAAGGCATTCAGCTCCCTGGAGTGGCCTTTCTATCATGCAACTTTACATAAGCTCTCATCTCCTTGTTATACTCCAATCCCACAGCTCCAGTTCGTATTAATGGCTTCATCTCAAAATTATTTTCTATATCACAAGGCACCAGTCAAGGCTGCCCACTTTCACCTTGATAATTTATCATGGATCCCCTGATACACCACCTTCATGAGCGCCATATGCACGAGGCCTTCAATTTCATCCCGGACCACTCTTTATTTAAATGTATGCCAATGACATACTACTGTTTATCCGGCACCCCTCTGAAAACCTGACCCCTGTGGTACAAGAGATAGTTCGGTTCGGAGCCCTATAGTGCCTCTGCATCAATTGGGTGAGGTTAGAACTATTCTCCCTCACAGATAGCATCACTCCTCCCACCTAGGAATACCATTTTAGATGGTCCGCCAACTCCACTAAGTACATCGGCATTGTTCAACATAGGGACAGGGAACAGGTCATCCGCTTAAATTATAGACCAGCCATGCCCAAGCTCTCAACACAGGTAGATCAATGGATACAGCTCCGCTTTCCATGGCAGACCTCATCGCTATAATTAAAGTGACATTTCTTCCTCGCCTTTTGCATTTATTCACAAATATTCCTATCCTATTGAGAAAATCTTTCTTTCTAGCGCTTTGCAGCCTACTTTTGAAGTTGGTCTGGGTGGGCCGTAGACCCCGGATTGCATGGGAAACTCTAACCGCCCCCCCATATGAGCTTCACGGTCCCCAATTTCCATATCTCTTTCCTAGTCGCCCAAGCTCATTTTGCATATCAATGGTTTCACCCAGATGCCAGACTGCCCTATGCCAAACTGGAGAAGTACCTAGCAAACCCGTTGCCATTGAATACCCTACAGCTGCGTGGTCCTAAATTGGGCCCCACTGACATTCAAACTGTCCACTAACTGCTGGGGATGGCAAAAACACAGTGGCGCACTAGGCTTTGCCTTTCTATATTGTGTACTCCACATTTGATCAAACACCTGGCTACCATTAACAGTTGAAAAGGTAGTATAACGCACATTGCCATGGCATGGTCTTCACACCTTTGGGGATCTTTTCCCCAACGGCCACGCTTTTGATACAGCGCATACAGCTATCACATTTATGGATAGATTTTTTTTAAATAGATTACATGACACATTATGATCTTGCATCCCTTCTTTCCTCCTAACACTAGATTACTTCCCCCTCACTCTCTTGATTAAGGACCCAGATGGATCACACTTAATCTCCAAACTATACAGTGCGTGCATATATGACTTTAAAGCACACTAATGACAGGAGATGCGACGAGGATGGGAGGAAGACCTGGGCACCCTATCACTGATAAAGACTGGGCTTCCGGTAGGGCACATTAAATTAGTATCACCAAACCACTGCCATAAATTGTTTCACTTCCAATTCCTACATAGATCTTACATCACTCCAGCAGGACTTGCCAAGATAGAACTCTCCAGGCCATCACTTTGTACTAAGTGCCAATTCCCTGAATCAGACTTCCCAACCCTGACCTGGACATATCCAGCTATTGTGACGTACTGGTCAGAAGTGTTTGGTACCCTATCTTGAATGATCTCCCTAGCCCTGGACCCCTCACCTTCTATGGCATTGATGGGCAATGCATCATCCATCTCTTTAACACATCACTGCTTTGCCACTATTGCTCTCTTGTTAGCAATACAAGAGATCACAATCTGTTATGGCAATGTCAAGTGCCCTACGGTCAAGGCCTGGCTGTGAATCATGACATACTGTGATCTAACTAGCAAGGTTTTTGCCTCCCTACAACCGCCCGTCCAGCCGAGGGACATTTGGCAGCCTCTCCGTTCATATCTCCTCACCCTGGAGTCGTACTCCCTAGAATCTACTCCATTAGCACTTACATTCGCCCTGTCCTCAGGTCACACTAACCAAGATAATAATGCATGACTCTTCATCTTCTGTCTCTTCCTCTTCCTTTCTTGATACATTCCCATTATTTTCCTAATCTAGTCCCGCTATTGTTTTTTCTGGTTTCCCGCTATAGGACGTTCACTCTGTATATGATATTGCTGTGAGGTGGTAATACCGTGCGCACAGTCCAGAGGTTCCCCAAAAGTGTACAAGGCTCAATGTAAAAACCAAAGTGCTCCATTAGTGGTAGTGTGGGTGAGCAGCCTTAGGTCTAACACAGAGGAGTCTAAGACATTTATTGCACAACAGTGATCAATAATGGACACACAACTCAAGAAGGAGGTCCAGACCAATTTTAGAAAATTATAGTTTGTTTGTACTTTTGTTTTAAAACCCAGTTCTTCATAATAAGGTAAATATTCTTTTAATAAAAAATACTTTCCACTTTGAAAACTTGACACTTTGAAACTTTTCAATACATTCCAATGTTATCCTATGGGAAAAACAATATTGCGGTTAAACGGGTAAGTACTGAATTTACAATACCAGTCTACAGAGCCACAAGTCATCAAGGGCCAGGGGTCATGTGAGTACCTAAACTGTCACCCACTGCACAGGGGCAACAGGGTGCATAGGTCTAAATTGGAGTTCGTCCCAATACTTTCCAAGGAAGACAAAGGGTGCCTAGAGCCACACTGCTTGCAGGTAAGTAGATTGGTTTCAGGGGCAAAGCTTTGGGGGTTATTTTAAGCACAGAGGAGACTGTAAAGAAGCACCAAACATACACCACCACTGCCAGAGATGCGGTTGGGTGCAGGGTGCAATTTCAACGTTGCTTTTCAATGGGAATTCTTCTTTCAGCAAAGAGGTTGCAGGCATGGCACTGGAGGTGCCAGGAGGAATACTAATGGCAGCAGGAGTAAGTAGAGATGTAGGCGGTCTTAGGGACACTGTTGGCTCACCTCACCACGGCCCAGGCGCTTCAAGTGCAGGGGTGCCTTTCAACGTTGGAGTCTTCTTACCAGAGCCAGTCACAGTTGGGAGGAGCCTCTGGATTCACACTGCAGGCACAGTAGTGAAGGCCAGGAGCGGTCAGCCAATCCTGGACACAAGGTCAGGATTGCGGTGGAGACTTCACTGCACAGTTGAGCTCGGGCCTTGGCTGTCGGGTGCAGAGTGGGCAGGAAACGCTGATCCACCTGGATCCGGAGTCTTGGAGTAGGTTTCTTCTGCACAGGTTTGCTGTCTATGGTAGATTGGAGTCTCTTTTGAAAAAACAGTCCTCCCAGAGGTTTCTGAGGTGGCTGGCTGCAAAACAGGTCACAGGGTCCTCAAAGCTGTAGACAGGCCGGTAGGGCTTGGGCCAAGGCAGTTGTCTTCAGGCTTCTGATGCCTGATGTCTTCTCCCTACGTAGGTCATCTCAGATCTAGGTTCTAGCTCTGGGAGAGCCACCTAAATACTAAATTTAAGAGATGTTTTAGGGGAGTAGTAGGGAGGGCCAATGGGCACTTTACCTGGGGTGACTATACCCTCTATTATGCCACCATCTGTGGGAGGGGCCATAGACCTACCCCTGGTTGGAGGGGTCTTCTCATTTTAAAGATGGTGGGGACTGAAAGGTGTGCCCCACCTCACCTTCCACACTTTAGGGGTGGAGTTGGCAGAGGTGGGCACACCTTCTATTCTTTTTAAGTTTAACAATCAGTTTTCCAGTTCCAAGTGGGGTTGTAACCTGGGGGTTCCTTTGTAACCTGGGGGCTCCCATCTGCTGCTAGCAGCAGAGGCTGGGGATCTCATTCCAAAGACGGATGGCCTTTGAAGCTCCCCTCTTTGAGCACTGGTCCATCCTGGGGAGGGGGAATGACACCTTTGCCCAGGATGTGTATTGTTTCCGATCCTAGAAAGCAGGGGCTCTCTATACAGGGATCCAAAAACATGTCTGGTGGTGGCTGGCTGCCTACAGCCGGTCAGAGACCACACCAGGGTTGGCAGGTATTCAGGGGGCACCTCTGAGGTGCCCTTTAGGTACATGCTACAATACATCCAACATTGGCATCAGTTTGGAATTTTTGAAAGGAGTAGTTTGGTACCAAACACTCCTGTATTCAGTGAAGCCATCATGGTGCTTTGGAACTCTAGTTGTCGAGTTCCCAGCCCATGTTCTCTCTATGGCTTCCCTAGCACTTAAAATGTATGGGAATGAACCCCAATATTGTGGCGGCATATCTGCTCATGCAGATATGCCCTCACCTGTGGTATAGTGCACCCTGATTTAGGGCTGTGAGGCCTGCTATAGGGGTGATTTACCTATCCCTTCAGGCAGTATTAGCTGCATGGCACTCAGACAGGGTGCCATGTCGACTATGTTGTTTTCTCCCTCACAAGGGCATGAAAGCTGCAAGAGCAGTGGCATGGTCCCAGTGAGGGGGGTCCCAATTGACCCTCTTCAGCTCCCAAGCCGTGGGTACCCAGGGAACCATTTTCAGGGAATTACAGGGAGCAGAAGTACCAATTAGGGGTTTGTTTTTAGGGACAGAGCACTGGCATAGGGGGCCTGGTTGGTGTATGATTGGTGCTGCTTTGTGTCTCCCCCTGTGCTTGTCCCAACACCCAAAGCTTGTCCCCTGCAACCTTTCCGCTTAACTGCAAGCTGCATAGCTCCAAGGACCCCCAGTCTCCATCAAAACGCATTGAGCCGAACTCTGATTTCGACCTCTGCACCCAGCCGCACCTCTGCCGCAGGTTGTGTAGTGTTGGTACTTACCTACTCCTTGCCCTCTGATGACCTTTGGTCCCAAAGACTTGAACTGTAAGTTGCGTACTTACCTAATTAACAGCAAAAGTGTTTTCCCTATAGAAGAGCATTGAACTCTTGAAATATTCTAAGTGGCAATTTTTAAAAGCGCAAACTATTTTTAATTAAAAATGTCCCTACCTAAATACGAAGATCTTGGTCTTAAAATAAAATACAAACAAAGTATAATGTTGAGTATCTATTATTTGAAACACATGTCTTACACTCCTCTCTGTTAGCCCTAAGGTTGCTCGCCCATGCTACCACTGATAGAGCACTTTGGGTTTTACATTGGGCCCTGTACACTTTTGAGGAACCCCTGGAGTCTGTGCAGGGTTATTTGTTATGACTGTCCAACATTGCTTTTCTTCATCTGCCCTTGCTGCAACTTTTCCATGGGGGTTGTGATGGCTTCTTCGTTACCATTAGAGTAGTCATCGACTCATACAATCGACAGGACTTTTCTTGTGGCTATATTATTAGACATTGCAAAACAAGTGATTATTTTCCATGCTTCTTCTCGGGTATACAGCAGAGCTCTACTACTCTTGTGCAGACACCTGAACCTACTCTTTGAAAGTCCAAATGAGCATTCAACTTCAGACCTTGTAAAACAGTGTAATATGCGAGGAATAACTGTAATAGTATTCAGATTTGGGGTGAGCAGCAAAGGTCATGTGATAGAGATGAAACATTTCTGCATTTTGTAACATGCAATGTAACATTTGTTAAGAAATAATGCCACTGTAAAGAGATTTACCTAATATGATACCCTCACCATACTCTTTTTTGCCAAATGATTGAAGATGCCATGATGTGTCTGAATAAGAAGGAATCATGTGAACTTCCATGATAACAATGCCTGTAATAATATAATTTGGATATTTAGTGACAGTTTGATCTTACAAATATGGTATAGGATCTCCGTTGCTTCAAATAGACAGATGAGGTCTTGTGTACTATCTGCACAACCTGTGGAAATTGTGCTATTGTATATAAATCAACTTTAATGTTTGTCAATTCGTAAGCTGTCTTTGACAATTAAATATGGTTTTGAAATCCTTGGAAACATTGCATCTGGAAAATATAGAAACATCCTACAGAAAGCACTGATAATTGCCAAATGCCAATAAATGGAGGGCACATAACAAGCACCTTACATGTTTAGAAATTGACTATCTTCTGTGTGTTTCACTTTCCAGTACTGCAACTCATGGTTATTTAAAATCTAATTTAGTAGTACATAAGTCGGCTTACAAAATCAGAACTGATTTGCAAAAAATCTGTTCACAATTTGCAACCATTTTTCGTGCATCGATTCTTAGGGCCTCTGGGTCCTAGATCCTAAAGTTGAGGGAATCAAAATGAGAGTAACACAGCCAATCCATTTAAAAGTCATATGTACAAAGGCTACAACTGCCATCAGTTCCCCAATCTCTATTTTACCCTTGTGTCTGTGTAAAACATCCAAGGCAATGCAAGCAAACCATGTGTTCCTGTAGATATATAACAATTGATTCCATTTTAAACAACCTGTAAAAAATGTATTGAGATACTGTAATAGCTTTCATCATTTATTAACATTCAGCATTGATGTCATTGCATCATACTCTAAAAGCCCAGCTACTTGGAATACAAATCCTCAGAAACTCACAATGTCTTCATTCACAAAATCAAAGCTAATTGCACAGACCTTCGCTAATGCTTCACCCAGAATATTGCACTCTCCCCTTTTGTATCTTGGTCTTACCTGGCTTCTGTAATTCAGATACCTGCTTCACAGGGCTGGCGTTTAGGGGGGTGTAACCGGTGAGGCCACACTGGGCCTGAACTGGAAGAGGGGCACTGACCTCAGTGGGGGCGCTCTGTTTAGCAATAACTTACGATTTAAAAGCACCTGCTGCAGAGGCCCTTCTGCATCTAGCTTTCAGGCAGCAATATTACTGTCAAATTAACTATTGTGAATAATGTTCTGCTAGAGAGATAGATCTGAGTTTTGTCTAGTGGCAGTTTTGACTCGCCATAAAGTAGTGCATAGTGTTAATATGCCTGAACAAATCTGTATTTTATGTGGATACCTGAGTGGATTTATGAAGCCAGCCTTTACCAGTGCTTTAAAACAACTGAAATGCATGTGAGAGAGGGGCTATCGAGAAATGAGGGGCCCTTTTTCAGGTTGGCAGTGAGGGATTCTGAGGAGGTGGTCATGGGCAGGGCGGGCTCCAAATAAGATTGTCACACCAGGCTCCACCAGTGCTAAAGCTTGTTTCTGAAGATGATGACTTCTGCTTTGTCTGAGTTGAGTATTAGTCAGTGCTCCTTCATCCAGGTGGTGATGTCGGTTACGGTGTTACGGAAGTTGGTCTTGGTGGTGTCAGAAGTGGTCGAAGTGGGGAAAAATAAGTAGGGGAACTGTGGGTGAAGAATCAGGGGGCAGGAATAACCGAAGATTGGATCAGTGGGCGGAGTCAGGGGTGTGGCGAGAAATAGCAAAACATACCAATTTTTAGTACGTTTAGCATTTCACTGACCAGTTACAGCTTATAATGTTATTTAATTCAAACAATGGATAAACATGTTTATTTGAGGTTTTATTCAGAAAAAAGCAAACACTCATAAGGAATACAGGTTTATGTAAAGCTTGCAAAATATAAGCAGGAACAACATGTTACCTTAATGCTCTTACTCTCATTGTTCAGAAATCCATGAGTTTTTTTTGTCTCAAACATTGAGGACCTGAATACAGGGCTCCTCCTGTACACATGTGTTAAGCAAGGCTCAGAAGAGAAAGGGACCCTTCAGGAGAATCTAGACTCACGGAAACCCACAAAGGCTCCTTCATATTCATGTCAACTAGCTGCTCAATCATAATATAGCAAAAGATTCAAGAGAAAAAAAAAGAACAAGGCCGTGTATTCCTACATTCAACATGTATATTTTGTTTTGTTCAAAATATGTAACGTGCCTCATTTCAATGTTCATATGGCAGTTCTCCATACAATATAACTTCAGAAAAACAAAAACAAATTTCCTAAAGAACATGGCCGCTGCTGACTTTTCACCCCCGCACCACCATCCTCCCTCCACCTTCACCCCTCCCTTCCTCCCACCCCCCTCCCACTTTTCCACCCACCCCACCCAGCCCACCATATGAGGCACAAGGACTATCAGTCCCTAAGAATATGGAGTGCCGCCCCCCCCTCCTTTTCTAGGTTGGGAAAGAGAAGTTTTCATTACACATAACTTAAAGTCTCCTTAAGCAGGGTGTTCACACAAAAATCACACATTCATCACCGGCTGATCATCCCATAAATACATCATATAGACAACAAATATTCTTTGGCCTCAATCTCAGAAGAAAAAAAACCTAGTGTGTCCCTTTACAATAATCTTTAGCTTAGCCGGATTCTGGAGATAAACCATCACTCCTTTTTCTTGGAACCCCGGAATGAGATGCCAACGTTTAGATACCGTAGCTTGACAAAAATCAGGTCGAACAAAAAAATTACACCCTTTTGCCTGTCTTTTTTTATCGGGTCTAGCTAGCCTGAAAAAAACTTCTCTTGCTAAAAATTTTCTGAATGGAACAAGGATAGCTCATGAACGGTCGTCCTCTCCTTGCCTTCCTCTTTTGACGGTAAATGGAAACCGGTGCCCCCTCTGTATCTCCATTGTCCAGTCCCAAAGAGTCAGTTCTGGAAATGCCTCTGAGAAGAGTTCACAAACAAATTTACGGACATCTGATTCTTCCTTTTTCTCTGGGACTCCTAAAATTCGTAGATTGTTCCTAAGTGCTTGGTTCTCCAACTCGGAAAGCTTAAAACTAATATCATCTCGTTGGGTTAGAGTTAATTTCTAGTTTCTGATCGGCCAGCTCGTCTTCCAATGTTGAAATTCTTGTCTCTGCTTCAGTTACTCTGAGCGAGGTATCTGAACATATTTTAATCACTCGCTGTACTGCATTCTGTACCTTACGACATGTTGCCTGAGTGCGAGTGTTTTCTGACTTTATTTCCGCTCTGTGTTCCATCATAGTCTGATAAATCATAGACAAAATAACTTCCTGATCAGGGCTCTGCTCATCTGGCCTCAGAACTTCGTCAGACCCGAGAGCTTCTTCAGGGAGGGGTCCCGGTATAATATTCTCTGGAGAGACCACGCCCATATCCAAAGATTTATTCTTAGAATTCGCATTCTGAGTCTTTCTGGCTCTTAATTTCTTTACTGTAGTTATAACTGTTCTTGGAGAGGTCTCATTCGATCTTAGCTTATCATCCACACTACTACCATCTTCCTGGTAATCAGCCCAATCTTTGCTTATACTTTCATCCGAGGAGTGATCAGACATTGAGTAGAAATTATCAGCAACATCTTGAGACCCAGTCAAGTCCTGTGAAGAAGCACCCTTATTTAGTACCAGCAAATCTATCTCCGAGACGAGATTATCCAATTTACCAGTGATTCCCTCCAGAGGAGAATTCTCAGGAACTCCAACTACCATAATTCCCTTCCCTGGGATTATTTCATCACTAACTGCTTCTTTATCTTTCTCTGTATCAGTAACTAGTAAATTTGCTGCAACGCCTATAAGGGTCCCTGATACAATGTCTCGAGAGGGAGAAACCCGACAGGTTTTTGTTTACAATGCCGAGAGTATCCAGTGCTGTGGTCTCGGTACTTAGTAACTGCAATTGTGCATTCTTAGATATTTGTTTTTCAAATAATGCTGGCAGAGTTTGTGCCCCTTGTTTCACAGAACTGTGGAAAATGACTAAAATCGGTATACATAAGCGGCGTTCATTTATGTTCACCATAGCCACTGTTGAGCGTAAAGTGAAAATCATGAAACATTGGCCACACCATCTTGTCCCTTTTTAGGCCCCTTCGTGCGCGTAAGTGGCAGCCATTTTGAAAACCATGGTCTCCCTGCCCAGCGCCGCTAGCTAGCACGTCTCTCCCTCTGACCTCGCAAGCATCCCCCGCGCGCTGATAGCCCCCGCTCTCTCATACCTGAACCATAAAACTCCCCTCCAGCGCGACTCTGCCTCGGAAATGCATTCCGCTCCCGGCCAACACCTCCCCATCCTTTGATGAACCCCCCCTTTCCTCTGTGCCCAATCTTCCTGCCCGTTCCCAGGGCGCCACCTGGCCCTGCGGATACCATTTATTGGCCCCCTTACAGTAAGCAGCTGCCCCGATTCAAAGGATCTCTGACTGATCAATGCCCCCCCCACCCCATGAGATCCGATCAGACCCACATTCCGGGAATCGACGGAATGTCCTGGTGTGGGATAGTCATCACCTACTGTGACCGGGGTGGGGACTTCTACTGTAAATGTGTGTGGGAACAGGCCCAAAGTGAGGATTCCGAGGATGTCTTTCCGTACATCAAAGTATTGACAAGAATGTGTTTCATGTAATAAAGCAATAAACCTGTGTATGAGAGGCCAGGCCTCAAGGATGCGTTTAGAGCACCTCGAGAAGTTACCCTGTTGTCTGATTTGACGTGTTCTGCTCCGTCGGAATAAACTCCTGTTTCCTGCCTTCCAGTCTCCAGCGCCTGCCTCTTTATTTGGTAACCGTGAGTTGGGTGAGAGGCGGCTAACGCCGGGCAAACCTTGAAAAGGGGTAATCGACCTGATCTGCCTGACCCTTTTTTCTACAATTGGCGTCCCAAACGTGGGGCCCATCAGTGACACGTGGATCCAGTGGGAGAGGTCCCAACGACAGAGTGAACGACTGCAACGGTCGGGAAGTGCACCTGCCCAATAGACCCTCGTCTGGCAGACGATCATCCGAACTTCACTGGTTCCGAGCAGACCTCTCTCGAGTGATCTACGGTCCTGACTGGCAACCATCAGGAATGCCACGACAGAAGATAGAGGACGATCGGGCGCTGGATTCGGAAGACAGGAAACTGTCCATGCGGTCCGGGTAAGGTCGTGTAACACGACGAATTGCGAATTGATTGTTTGATTGTTTGAAAATACTAGTATTACTCATTTGATTGTTTCTGAGAGATTCTCTATTTGCAAACAAGCACAGAGTCGCCATACTCTGTTTAGTCTTTGCAGATAGTGAAGGTTAGGTAACGCAGGCTTTTGCCCCCGTTGTAATCCGTCTGCCTACTTCCCTCTCCATTTGATTGATTGTTATCCAAGCATTTACTGTTTTGGAATTGGTTCTCTTTGGATCATTCTCTATTTACAAATAAGCACAGAGTCGCAATACTCTGTTTAGTCCTTGTGAATAGTGAAGGATAGGTAACGCAGGCTTTTGCCCCCGTTGTAATCCGTCGTGCCTATTTTTATCCCTCATTTGATTGATTGTTTGACCGAACATTGATCGTTCGGAATTGGTTCTCTTTGGGTTATTCTCTATTCACAAATAAGCACAGAGTCGCAATACTCTGTTTAGTCTTTGCGGATAGTGAAGGATAGGTAGTGCAGACTTTTGTCCCCTTTGTAACCGGTCATGCCTATTTTTGCCCCGTTTGTTGGTAGTTGGTTCAGCCCGGACCGCTTATTAGAGGTGAACCATCCGGCTCCACTGGAGGACACCCCTAATAAAAAGGACATATATATAAAAATGTGGATTAGCCGCTGTATCGTGCTAGCAAACTATAACATAAAAATCGTTAGGGAAAACAAAAGGAATCGAACAAAATCAGTAGGCCACTGATGGGATCTTTTTGACCCCGCTAAAATAGAAACATTAGGAACAACCCCTCATGAGAAATATGAAACTGGTGAGAAGAGCCGAACTCGACGCCATGATGGCCGCAAGACAGCTCGGCTCCTCCGCCCACCCCGCCCAAATAACGACAAACCCAATGCAAATATTATAAATATATACAACACTCCAGCAAAGTAACATGTTAAAACGTTTTATTATACAACTATTTTTCAACTATTTACATGGCAGCCGGCTGCAACGTCAATCTCAATACATTCGCCGTCTGCTTGACGCTGTAGCAATGTTGGGCTACTTTGGGCTACTTTTTAGTAGGCTTTGGGCTATAGAAAGCCTACAAAATCCATCAGCCGGCGATGTGGCATCGGTGGAGGCCTGGGATGGAGGGAGGAAGCTGGCCGAGGAAGTCGTTGTGCGTATAGCCTGGAGACGACACAACGTGCAGAGACACGTCCCCAAATCATCCAGATGTAGTGTCCAACAAGTTGCGGGCAGGGGGTGCCTTACTGACGGCCCCCCGTCACCACCCCCCTTTTTTTTTGTTGCCTGGTCCAGCCATCCTATAATGCTGCGACGGCGTGGGGTGCCCTGGGGGGGGAGGTGACGCGAACGGGCCTCCCCCACCTCCCCAGGGAGAGGTTCCTCAGCTGCAGCAGGGCGACCCTTAGCGTTTCACTCGCCGGTCAGCTGCAGCAGGGCGACCCTTAGCGTTTCACTCGCCGGTCAGCTGCAGCAGGGCGACCCTTAGCGTTTCACTCGCCGGTCAGCTGCAGCAGGACCACCATTAGCGTTTCACTTGCCGGACGGCTGCACCAGGACTGCCATTGGCGTTCCACTCGGTTGGATGGCCGGAGGACCCGCTCCGGTGGCCGGGGTGAAGAGCGGCTGCTGCTGCGGAACGCACAAAATGGCGGCCGGCTCCCTGGATTTGGGCCTGGTCCACTAGAACGGCTCTGGACTACTCTGGAACTCAAATGCTTGCCTGCTCGGGCATGAGCCACACTCTTGAAGACATTGTCCAAGCTTTAAAGATTCTACGAGAGTCGTTGGCCCTCGACTCCCGCGGGCTTCCTGTGGGGGCAACCGCCACTGTTGCTCGAATATCCCCCATGGATATGCCACTGCCCCGGGTGACCACCGCCTTATCCCCATCTGGTGCTGTGAGAGAGGCTGATTCAGCGCATCGGTGGAGGGTGTTGGCGCTAACAAACTTTTTTGAACTGCCGAAAGGGATTCTGGTCCGGCCGCTAGTTGTTGGAGGCATTTGGACTATACTCTGGACCCACCCGGCCTCGCCCCAAAATGGCGCCAGTATAGGCGAGACTTGCAACTCCTTATGACGTTTTTAGTTACGTAGCCTTGATGTTATGGGATATGTATGCGGTCCTTGAGCACGTGGCGGGTTGGGGAAGGGTACTGACTGGGCATGCGGACAACCCTACTGATATTGGTTTTTATTCACTATTGATTATTGTATTATTATAGCTTCGAAGTAAGTTTACTCATGATACTCGCCCATGGTGTGCGTATGAACGATTTTATTGTAACTGATCCTGTTATACTTTCAATTATAAAATCAACCTTCACTGATCCTGCAACCGTTTGTCACGTTTGCTTTTTTTTCAATTAAATGACTCACTTGCTTCTATACTACAGTGTAATCTACCCTTACCTCATGCGTTTCCCGTCTGTTCCGTAACCGACCTATATGGTTGGAGGCCCTTATTTGAATGCTGACATTTCCACAATAAAAGTTTTTAAAATATATGAAACTAGCATCATAACAGTCACTTTGATTGGTAAGGTTTTTTAAATACCACGCTCTGCGAATAGGAACGACCCTATACCACCGTAGGCCATTTCTTTTCCTCAAATGAAAACGTGAATCCGTCACCCCCCCCCACCTTATACCGAATGCCCCAGGCATTTGACCCCTCCCTACACGCGGTCTGTACTACCGCCCTCGGGCGACCTATGTAATGAGCAGCCTGTCATTGGTTGTCTTTTCCGCACTACCGGTTCCTCTGGGCTTCAATGCCGAGATAAAAGGGACTGCATCCCACAGAGATAAGTCAGGTACGTGGTAGGTAAAAACATTTTTTATGTTTATGCGCGCTGATGTGCTTTGAACACTGCCCCCCCCCCCTTTTCTTTTTCTGCAGGTTACATCGGAAATTCAGCTGAAGTATGGAGAGGACCTAAAACGCACCATGCTCCACGCGAGGAAAATAGGCCAGCTCTGTGAGATTGTACATTATATGCACGAGCTATCTCTGAGAGCATGAAAATTGTATGGTATGAATGTGCGCATGGGCCCTGATTTGTACGGTATGAATGCGTATGTGTGGCGCACGTCTGGGTCGATAAAAGAATGCTTTTTGTATGACGGAGGTGTTGATCGAACGGTTAATGGAATAAGAAAAATAAGCCCGAACATGGTACCTGCATGTGAAGGACGAAAAAGAATATAGCACTTACCTTACCTAGGAACGACTCTCTCCCTCTCTGGAGCTAGTGAATGGGAGAGTGGCCTACACCAGAAACTTGAAGGGTTATTGTAGTACCCCGGACCCGAACCGATATCCCAAATGTACACCCAAAATAATGCGCACCAGTGAGTCAATTTACGTGCTGACTAAATAAGAGAAGTCAAGAGTACCCCGGGTTTGGGTTCATCCCAAATCCCCCTCAGCCCAGAAATTAGGGATATTGTTATGTTTTAGATTTACCCCTTCTTCTTCCATCCTCGTAGGAAAATCAGAATTGTACCATTACACGTCCGACTGACACCCCTCCTTTACCTCAACTTGGATCATCATTTTCTAGATGTTGGAAGGCCCCACCGTGAGTATAAGCACGACTGGACTAGTGTCCGACCAACTAAGAGGGAGTAAGTATTTTCAAAAACGAGGTTACCAACAAAAATTGTCCACTATTAGGACGGAAGGAGAATAAAGAGCTCGACCCCCAAATGAATTAAATAGAATACTGAGAATGCGCAACACGCATGAAAAAGTCCTTTTGCCCAAAATAGCTCTGTGTTTTGCCTTAGGTTTTCGCACTTGATGTATGTACTGTCACACCCTTTCCGGTATTTGTGTGTACGTAAACTGTGAATTTATGTTTTCTCTCAGCTTGTGTTTTATACGTGAAACCAACCCGTATTGTTCTATATATGTGTGCACTGAATAACCTATTATCATACACGTTTTTCTCTCTCTCCCTATGTTGTACGTGCACTAATGGCCTATTTGGTGCACACGACGCTCTCTCCCTCTGAGGGCTCCCTTGCTCCCTTTTGAATAAATGGCGACACTGTACCTCGCCGGTACAGGTATAATTGGCTTTAGACACGACAGTGTTTGAACAAATTGACAGAAACAAAACAATCGTATTTTGCCATATTACTGCCTCTCCTTTCTGTAAAATGATGAAACTTAATTGGCTGAGAAAGAAAGGACAGGTAAGACGACTGATGTCCCCTAATCTGACCCTTAAAAGGGAACTATATGTCAGTGGCTTTTTGTTTTAGTGCTTTAGTAACACCACCTTCCTCATTCAGATTACCACCGCCCATTGCACAAAAGTAGAATGTCCGAAACGTCCCCGTTTTTCCAGAATGGTCCCAGTTCTGTAACCAGCCGTCCCAGAAAATCTTAAAGACTGTAGCTGATGACCTTGTTTTTAAAGATAAATCATCCAAAAAACTGATAAAAGTTAGCCGTTGCTGTCAGAAAAGAAAGAAGAAAAAAAATGCTTAACGTATGTCCTTCCCTGGAAAAAGTAGCTGCAGGCCCATGATGATAGCACTTCACACTTTTTATAAATTAGCAGACCTTGAAGAAAAATATAGCTCAACAGGATTTGTTTTAGAAAAACACGAGTCTCTCCTAGAGGAGCCGGTTTTGAATTCGATGAACCATGTAATTGTTGGATATCAGACTTCTTGCCACGTTCGCAAGTATAACAGGAATAGACACCTGACAGACATAATGTTTGAAAACAGAAAGATACTTGCAGACCTGCACCACAGGAATGATGCATGAGTTAACAGCATAAACCGATGTAAGGATTACTAAGCATCCACCCTATCGTGACCAATAAACGTTACCCCAACTACTTGGGGTTGGGAGAGAAATCAAAGTGTGTAAACATCTTCCCCTGCCAGTTCTCTAAGACTTGTTTTTCTTGTACTCATTTAAGGATAATGTGCGGTCATCGGAGGAGAGGGGCCGGAAGTGACGCACAGATTGGCTGCAGATCGGAGAATATCTATGACCTCGACCAAGGTGGAGCCACAGAGCAAAGAGTTGTGGGACAAGGCACCATTCTCAACGCAGAAAGTGAAGGAAAGAAGGGCTGTCCAGAAGCCCCTGCATGTTGATGAGCTTGTGCCGAAAGTCCCAGCCCATTGTGCCCGATTGATGGGCACACTTGCTTGAAATATCTGCCCTCCTTGGTCCGTTTCAGATCTGATCCCACTCCACCCTCTCTTCCCTCGGCCTCCCAAAGCACGCCCCCATCGCCCCTTTTTTCCATAAAGAGTTTTTCTTTGAACTTGACTTGAAGAAGAAGCACAGCACAAAGATAGAGTAGGGTTTGGCACGAAAGAAGAACGGAATGCGGGTACCCCGCCTAAGGTACCTATGATAGATTAGTTAGGGAACAGGACAACCAGGACTGTGGTCCGAGAGCAAAGAGTGGCCACACCCTGCAACGCGAAATCTGAATTAGAGCTGGACGCATAGCTCCACCGCCGGTGCTCAACAGTGCCAACGAAAGAAGAAGAACAATGAGAGCCTACCAGGGATGGCTCGCTGTAATAAGACACTGGAAAGACGAACCCTTTTTGAACATTGCCACCCCTTGACTGACACTTGTATTAATTTGAATTCCTCTCCCAACCACTTGTATTGATTATCACCCAATTGAGCTTTCGAAACCTTACATCGGTCACTTTCAACTGTACATGGATAACTAAGAAAGCGTTAACTCTGTATCATGATGATTGTGGAACACCAGTTATGCACATGAGCATACTGTCTAGTTTTGATCCCCATGGAGTCCAGACCTCAAGTAATAATAGCCCTTATTCTGCCAGAACATTTTTGTATGACATCATGTTTGTATTCGAACGAATTTCCTACATCGTCTAAATAATGTCCCCGTCTCCAAGGTCTAACGTATGACACAGCTAATGTAATTTTGTATGCACTGCCTCCTCGCCTATCGCATTGACTACATGTGGTTATGTACGATTCTGCCAGCATTGATAGCAGGATTATTTCCATCTGCCCGTAATGCATATGGGCTACCAAAGACCTCAATAGACAGCCCAGCCACATACTTCCCTTATTAGTATAACTAAATGTCAGCTTGTACGTCCTTACCTCAGACATGAACAGAAATGAACTAACTCATGATAAAAACTGGGGACTGTGGAAAATGACTAAAATCGGTATACATAAGCGGCGTTCATTTATGTTCACCATAGCCACTGTTGAGCGTAAAGTGAAAATCATGAAACATTGGCCACACCATCTTGTCCCTTTTTAGGCCCCTTCGTGCGCGTAAGTGGCAGCCATTTTGAAAACCATGGTCTCCCTGCCCAGCGCCGCTAGCTAGCGCGTCTCTCCCTCTGACCTCGCAAGCATCCCCCGCGCGCTGATAGCCCCCGCTCTCTCATACCTGAACCATAAAACTCCCCTCCAGCGCGACTCTGCCTCGGAAATGCATTCCGCTCCCGGCCAACACCTCCCCATCCTTTGATGAACCCCCCCTTTCCTCTGTGCCCAATCTTCCTGCCCGTTCCCAGGGCGCCACCTGGCCCTGCGGATACCATTTATTGGCCCACTTACAGTAAGCAGCCGCCCCGATTCAAAGGATCTCTGACTGATCAATGCCCCCCCACCCCATGAGATCCGATCAGACCCACATTCAGGGAATCGACGGAATGTCCTGGTGTGCGATAGTCATCACCTACTGTGACCGGGGTGGGGACTTCTACTGTAAATGTGTGTGGGAACAGGCCCAAAGTGAGGATTCCGAGGATGTCTTTCCGTACATCAAAGTATTGACAAGAATGTGTTTCATGTAATAAAGCAATACACCTGTGTATAAGAGGCCAGGCCTCAAGGATGCGTTTAGAGCACCTCGAGAAGATACCCTGTTGTCTGATTTGACGTGTTCTGCTCCGTCGGAATAAACTCCTGTTTCCTGCCTTCCAGTCTCCAGCTGCATTAATAAGAGCGGTGTAGGGGGATGGGAATGTGCGAGGCAGCCCCCCACTCAAAAAGTCTTCAAACAATTAGTGCCTCGCCCATGTAAACATCCTTCTTCTGCGTAGACCGGGTAGGGATATAAATGATCACTCCTACCTTGGATATGTCCAATAACATAAACAAAAAGGTCTGGATGTATTCTTTTCACTTAAAAATAGATCACACAGGGCCAAATCATTCACCAACAGAAAAGTTGTGAGAGATAGAGAGAGTACCTCACGGTAGAACAACCCGAGGGAGTTCCCGGTCAATAATTCCCGGTATACCCACTTCTCATCATCGGCGACTCTCTCTATTTGTGAAAAGACAAACGTGCACTTAACAGGAAAGTAGTGCGGACGTGAGAGTAGTGAGAAAATGAAGACAGAGCACAAATAGTGATCAACATAAAAAGGTGTACAAATACACGTAACGAAACCCCATGTAAACCACACCAAAAAACAAATGGGTGGTGGTGCTTTGCTTGCTGATACCGTTTTATTCTGATGCAGCAAGGCACTACCAATTAAAATTGGTTACTTATATACCAACACAGATTATCTCCTCAAGCCGGCATGTTTCATCGCTCCTTCTTGTGGCGATTTCATCAGGGCAACTGAGGGGTTTGTTATTCTCAAGCTTTTCACATTAAAAATGGACCTGTGTGAAACAAAAACACGCTCAAGGCGTGATTCAAGTACCTCATCCAAGGGGCACTACTGATACAGCATATATAGACACACTGTTTAAGCCTGCCTTACCTGGAGTGCGCTATGTCAGCACATACCAGCGTCACTCCTCAGGACTCCGTGCCAAATGTTCACGTGTCCGTGACCGTGACCTGGACAATTCACAGTCACCTATTAGAGTTAAAAAGACACAACAACAGCGTATTCAGAATCCCCACATGTATGCGCATGCAGACCCTGTCTAGCACTGCCCAGGGGTTTATGCCCTTTCCTGAAGACACCAGCGTATTCCATCTGAATTGCTCTGTAAATGCTGTCTGGCGATAAGATTATAAACCACCAAACATATCAACCCTTGTTGTCATTCCCATTAGCCATCAGCACACTTTAATACTGCTCGGACAGCCTCTATTCACTCGAGCTTCCTCATGTTTAGGTCGGCGTGGAGTGATAAAAACATATACCCCCCATTCCTTTTCTTACTGTCAACAGACTCCGCATTTGTACCAGCACTGGGAAAGAAAGGCATATATGGCGTGGCAAAAGTCCCCGCACTCGTTCACTCGGTCAAACACACACTCTTACTCAAGCCGCGTCCCTCCGGCGCTTCCGACGGTCCACAAGCACGGACTGATTGTCGGAAAGGAAGTAACCAGCGAGAGCGGAGCCCCGCCCCTCACGGTTACGTGCGGCGGCCATCTTGGAGTAGGTTCGTTTCAACAGTTATGGTGGCATATTCTTTGCCTGGACACAGTGAGCAGAGTGTGAACCAAATGTAAAAATTGAGAAATTGAAAGGCAGTCGCACCCAATCCCAATATAAGTAGAACTGGTCATATAATGATACCCTACTAGGTAATGCTGAAAATGAGGCATTATTCACGGGGGAGGAAGAGAGATATATATAAGGCAACAGTGCCACGGGGCTCAAGGGTGAAGTGGAAAGCGTATGACAGAGCCCTGTCAGCGCCTACTGATCTTATTCCACTCAATATTTTCATTGAGTCCCTCCCGGTCTGCCCGTTCCAAATATATCCACTTGGACTCCTTTTTCGCCAAGATATTCTCCAAATTGTGAGAATCGCCCACCACCTTTTCAAGGACAGTCCACTTCAAGTCCCTCGGGTCATGTCCTGATGTGTTAAAATGTTGTACCAGCCGCGTGGTCAACTTCTTAGCACGGATGGTGCTCAGATGTTCCTGCACACGTATTTTTATTTTCCGGGTAGTTAGGCCAATATAATAGAGACCGCAGCTGCACATCAGTCTATAAATGACGTGTGTCGTATTGCAGTTGCTGAATCTATTAAGAAACCATGTCCTACCACCACGTAGAGTTACCATCTTAGTGGCCTCTGTGAGCCCACAGACAGAACAGTTTCCACAAGGATAGTGTCCAGCTGGTACAGTGCTGGTATTAGATATGTCCCTATTGCGTGTGTGGACCAATTTATCTCGTAAATTGGGGGCTCTCCTGAAGGCAAATCATGGCATGGGCATCTTGTTTTCCATTGTGTCAAGGATGGACCAGTTCTTCCGAATGATCTGTCTAATTTTACTCGATAGGGGATCAAAGGTGGTCACTACTGGTAAACACACTTGCTTCTCTTTTCTGTTGCGCTCCAGTAGGTCTCTCGGGGTATTCAAAGCCCTCTTCCATGCATGTCTGATGACTTTGGCTGGTTAGTCTCGCTGTTGTAACCTGTTCACAAGTTCAGAGGACTGCTCAAGAAAAGTTTCTGTGGAGGAGCAATTCCGGCGGTAACGCAGAAATTGTCCCACCGGAAGGTTGTCCCGTAACGACCTCGGATGGAACGAATGGTAATGGAGGAGGGAGTTCCTATCCGTGGCCTTGTGGTGGACACTAGTGACCAACTTAGAATCTGTTACAGTAATGTCTACGTCCAGATACACCGCAGAAGTATTACTGATGGACCAAGTAAACCGCAAGCTGGGGTCCACCTGGTTCAGCCATTGTAGGAATGTATTGAGCTGGTCCCCTGTACCCGTCCAGATACAGAGGACGTCGTCAATATAGCGTCTCCACAGGGAGATATTATCTCTGTAGGGATTGGACTCATGGAGGACCACATTCTTCTCCACCTGACCCACATAGATGCAGGCCAGGCTGGGAGCAAATGTGGCCCCCATGGAAGTTCCAGAGGTCTGCAAGTATAATTGTCCACGGTACTCAAAGAAATTTCTCGTGAGAGCCAACTCAATACATTGCATGACGAAGGTTTGGGGTGTGTCATAAAACCACTCCATCGACCCCAGGGCCCGTGCTGCTGCCACCAGCGTGGCGTTCTGGGGGATGCTGGTGTACAATGACTCGATGTCAATTGTAATAAGTAATTGGTTGTCAGGGTCAAAGGATATGTCTTTCAAGATGTTCAAGATGTCAGTCGTGTCTTGTACATAAGACTCTTGTGTGACCACCGCCTCTCTCAGAAAGAAATCAGCAAACTGGGAGAGGGGTTCCAAGATGGATTGAATCCCTGAGACGATTGGGCGTCCAGGGGGCGGGCGTTGGGGCTTATGGATCTTTGGCAAGATATAAAATGCCGGCACCCTCGGGTTACTGTTGATGACAAAGTCCGCTTCTTTGGGTGAGATCCATTTATTTGTGACAGCATCTGCAACCAACTGCTTGATGGTTTTAGCAAGTTCAGGTGTGGGGTCCCGTGTGAGAGGGTGGTAATTTGTACGGACACCCACCAATTTCAGTATTTCCATCTCGTAGTCAGTAGTGTTGAGTACTACTACGGCCCCGCCTTTATCGGCCGGCTTGATGGTGATAGCCAAGTTTTTTTGTAAAGTCCCAACCGCCTGCCATTCTGTCTTCGTCATATTATGACTCAGTTTTTGTCCAGTAGTTTGTTCCAGGGATTCAATTTCCTGGATGACTCGTTGTTCGAATGCAGCCACCTCAGGTCCCAGAAGTGATGTTGGCGGGCAAAAGGTAGACGGCCTATGTAGATTGGTGTTAAAGAGGGACCCCCAGGACGCCACGCTGGTGGCAGCAGCACGGGCCCTGGGGTCGATGGAGTGGTTTTATGACACACCCCAAACCTTCGTCATGCAATGTATTGAGTTGGCTCTCACGAGAAATTTCTTTGAGTACCGTGGACAATTATACTTGCAGACCTCTGGAACTTCCATGGGGGCCACATTTGCTCCCAGCCTGGCCTGCATCTATGTGGGTCAGGTGGAGAGGAATGTGGTCCTCCATGAGTCCAATCCCTACAGAGATAATATCTCCCTGTGGAGACGCTATATTGACGACGTCCTCTGTATCTGGACGGGTACAGGGGACCGGCTCAATACATTCCTACAATGGCTGAACCAGGTGGACCCCAGCTTGCGGTTTACTTGGTCCATCAGTAATACTTCTACGGTGTGTCTGGACGTAGACATTACTGTAACAGATTCTAAGTTGGTCACTAGTGTCCACCACAAGGCCACGGATAGGAACTCCCTCCTCCATTACCATTCGTTCCATCCGAGGTCGTTACGGGACAACCTTCCGGTGGGACAATTTCTGCGTTACCGCCGGAATTGCTCCTCCACAGAAACTTTTCTTGAGCAGTCCTCTGAACTTGTGAACAGGTTACAACAGCGAGACTACCCAGCCAAAGTCATCAGACATGCACGGAAGAGGGCTTTGAATACCCCGGGAGAAGACCTACTGGAGCGCAACAGAAAAGAGAAGCAAGTGTGTTTACCAGTAGTGACCACCTTTGATCCTCTATCGAGTAAAATTAGACAGATCATTCGGAAGAACTGGTCCATCCTTGACACAATGGAAAACAAGATGCCCATGCCGCGATTTGCCTTCAGGAGAGCCCCCAATTTACGAGATAAATTGGTCCACACACGCAATAGGGACATATCTAATACCAGCACTGTACCAGCTGGACCCTATCCTTGTGGAAACTGTTCTGTCTGTGGGCTCACAGAGGCCACTAAGATGGTAACTCAACGTGGTGGTAGGACATGGTTTCTTAATAGATTCAGCAACTGCAATACGACACACGTCATTTATAGACTGATGTGCAGCTGCGGTCTCTATTATATTGGCCTAACTACCCGGAAAATAAAAATACGTGTGCAGGAACATCTGAGCACCATCCGTGCTAAGAAGTTGACCATGCGGCTGGTACAACATTTTAACACATCAGGACATGACCCGAGGGACTTGAAGTGGACTGTCCTTGAAAAGGTGGTGGGCGATTCTCACAATTTGGAGAATATCTTGGCGAAAAAGGAGGCCAAGTGGATATATTTGGAACGGGCAGACCGGGAGGGACTCAACGAAAATATTGAGTGGAATAAGATCAGTAGGCGCTGACAGGGCTCTGTCATACGCTTTCCACTTCACCCTTGAGCCCCGTGGCACTGTTGCCTTATATATATCTCTCTTCCTCCCCCGTGAATAATGCCTCATTTTCAGCATTACCTAGTAGGGTATCATTATATGACCAGTTCTACTTATATTGGGATTGGGTGCCACTGCCTTTCAATTTCTCAATTTTTACATTTGGTTCACACTCTGCTCACTGTGTCCAGGCAAAGAATATGCCACCATAACTGTTGAAACGAACCTACTCCAAGATGGCTGCCGCACGTAACCGTGAGGGGCGGGGCTCCGCTCTCGCTGGTTACTTCCTTTCCGACAATCAGTCCGTGCTTGTGGACCGTCGGAAGCGCCGGAGGGACGCGGCTTGAGTACGAGTGTGTGTTTGACCGAGTGAACGAGTGCGGGGACTTTTGCCACGCCATATATGCCTTTCTTTCCCAGTGCTGGTACAAATGCGCAGTCTGTTGACAGTAAGAAAAGGAATGGGGGGTATATGTTTTTATCACTCCACGCCGACCTAAACATGAGGAAGCTCGAGTGAATAGAGGCTGTCCGAGCAGTATTAAAGTGTGCTGATGGCTAATGGGAATGACAACAAGGGTTGATATGTTTGGTGGTTTATATATCTTATCGCCAGACAGCATTTACAGAGCAATTCAGATGGAATACGCTGGTGTCTTCAGGAAAGGGCATAAACCCCTGGGCAGTGCTAGACAGGGTCTGCATGCGCATACATGTGGGGATTCTGAATACGCTGTTGTTGTGTCTTTTTAACTCTAATAGGTGACTGTGAATTGTCCAGGTCACGGTCACGGACACGTGAACATTTGGCACGGAGTCCTGAGGAGTGACGCTGGTATGTGCTGACATAGCGCACTCCAGGTAAGGCAGGCTTAAACTGTGTGTCTATATATGCTGTATCAGTAGTGCCCCTTGGATGAGGTACTTGAATCACGCCCTGAGCGTGTTTTTGTTTCACACAGGTCCATTTTTAATGTGAAAAGCTTGAGAATAACAAACCCCTCAGTTGCCCTGATGAAATCGCCACAAGAAGGAGCGATGAAACATGTCGGCTTGAGGAGATAATCTGTGTTGGTATATAAGTAACCAATTTTAATTGGTAGTGCTTTGCTGCATCAGAATAAAACGGTATCAGCAAGCAAAGCACCACCACCCATTTGTTTTTTGGTGTGGTTTACATGGGGTTTCGTTACGTGTATTTGTACACCTTTTCATGTTGATCGCTATTTGTGCTCTGTCTTCATTTTCTCACTACTCTCACGTCCGCACTACTTTCCTGTTAAGTGCACGTTTGTCTTTTCACAAATAGAGAGAGTCGCCGATGATGAGAAGTGGGTATACCGGGAATTATTGACCGGGAACCCCCTCGTGTTGTTCTACCGTGAGGTACTCTCTCTATCTCTCACAACTTTTCTGTTGGTGAATGATTTGGCCCTGTGTGATCTATTTTTAAGTGAAAAGAATATATCCAGACCTTTTTGTTTATGTTATTGGACATATCCAAGGTAGGAGTGAAAAATGTATATCCCTACCCGGTCTACGCAGAAGAAGGATGTTTACAGGGCGAGGCACTAATTGTTTGAAGACTTTTCCAGTCTCCAGCGCCTGCCTCTTTATTTGGTAACCGTGAGTTGGGTGAGAGGCGGCTAACGCCGGGCAAACCTTGAAAAGGGGTAATCGACCTGATGTGCCTGACCCTTTTTTCTACAGAACGCGCAGCAATACTTGGCTTTGCAGAGCGCTTGCCCTCTTTCTTTTGGTTTATACCTGAGGGAGTCTGTGAAACTGACTTCCCGCCTTCTCCCCTCCCACCCATCTCTCCTGAATCTCCGTCATTGCCATTTTCCGTGCCTTGCATCGGTGCAGGCTGAGCTTTCGTTTTCCCACTTCGGGTATTCGATTTCGGAGGCATTCTACTCCGCACTCCTCCACGCCCACGAACCATTCGCCGGTGTAGTCCCGCGAAGAAAGCCGGGAACCGCCAGACCGGTGCTCTGATCAATCGGGAAATCAAAAGCCTGGAAACCATACGACGCTCCGCAAGAGGACAGCAGTACACTGGCATTCACCGGGATATCGGGATACTCCTCCCCTTGAACCGGTGAGTCGAGCACCAACGCTGATGACTCGAAGAAAAGAGACGTATTGGCTAAGATTAATCAATTATCACGAATTGATATATTATGCTTACTAGAAACCCATATTGCTTGGGCAAAAAGGGGATGTCTGAAAAACCTAGGGTTAGAGCTAGTTGTTTGTTCAAAATAAACTGGGATTAAGAGAGGGGTAGCTATTCTTATAAAACGGGCCTTAGGGATATGTTTAAAGACTTTGGAAGATAAATGGGGGCGGTGGGTAATTGGAGAATTTAAGATTAATCAGAGTAGATTTACGTTGTGCACTATATATGGTCCAAATCTGGACGATTCTGAGCTTATGAATTCTATAAACATCGAATTAGCTCAATGGCCCCAACCAGTGATTATGTGCGGGGATCTGAATATACATTTGGAGGCGAATTTTGATATTAGAAAAAACATGGGGTATGCTGGAAGAAAACATCAGACCTTTAGGGCCCTACGGGAGTTAATCTTAGAACATGGGCTTAATGATGTGTGGAATTTGCTTCACGCAGAAGATTCAGGTTATACCTTTTTTTTGGCCCGCACAAAAAATTCCTTCGATTAGATCATTTTTTTTATTTCGCAGCAATTTATAGGAAAAGCTAATTTAGAGATTTTGCCCAAACTCATATCAGATCATAATCCTTTAATACTTGAATTAACTCTGGGTCCATATACAGGAGATGGGAGTGGCACCTGGTCTTTTGAAAGAAATGTAATATTGGATGAAGATTACTGTCAACATATGGTTAAAGTCATACAGGAGTTTTTTTTAATTAATAAAAAAAACTGCACCAAATAGAATAGTCTGGGATGCCTTTAAGGCGACAGTTAGGGGAGAACCCCGTAAAACGTAACGACGTAAAATAAGATGGGCTAAACATAAGAATGAATGAAATCGACATGGTTTTGTTGGCAGAACGTAAGCTAGCCGATACGATTAGATTAAACCAGGATATAGCAGTGGCGCAACGAGACCTAACAATTACAAGGGCTACCGTGTATTCTAATATTGCTGACCAAACCGCGCTTAAACATAACCAACATAAGATAGAATATTACGAATTCAGTGAAAAAACTGGCAGAATTTTGGCTAAAAGGCTTCGTCAGAAAGCAGTCTTTCACGATATTTCAAAGATCTTAGATCTGAATGGGGTTATGCAAGAAACCAAAAATGCGATATTAGAAGCTTTTCAAAAATGTTATCAATCCTTATATAGTGCACCAATAGAAGAGATGTTAGGGGGGAAGAGGGCCGCGGAATACTTGAAAGATTTAGAGACCATGGAACTTACAGAAACGCAAAAAGTACTGTTATCAGCACCCATAACCTGGGAAGAAATAGAAGCAGCCTTATTAGATCTAGCTCCAGGTAAAGCTATGGGACCGGATAGTATTCCACTCAAATGTTTTCGTACTTTTAGAAAGATACTAAAAAAAGAGTTAATAGAAGTTTGTCAACAAGCCTTCTTGAGTAATCCCCCAGATTCTTGGTCTGAAGCAATTATCGTAGTCTTTAAGAAAAAAGGCAAGACTGATACTCATATGGGGTCAAATAGACCAATTTCGCTTATTAACGCGGACAGCAAGGTCTATTCAAAGAGATTGGCTAATAGACTGAATGATCTCATGCCTAGTCTAGTTTCAAAGAGACAACATGGATTTATTTTAAACCGAGACACAACAGGCCACGTGTTGGACTTTGGCCCTTAGGGCAGGTTCACCCCTAGACTTTTTGCTTGAAATGGTGACCTGGAGATGGTGATTTTTGGATTCTGCGCACTTTCACTGTGTCCCAGGGGAAAGTGCGTGCGCACTCTGAGTGCATATGCTGAGCTAGGCCTGCCCGCCCATAGGAATGCATGGGGAATGTATGTGTCCCTGGTAGTTCCTGATGCGTGGGGTGTACAGGCTTGAGTCTGGTATGTGTGAACTCGTGAGAGTGAATGCTGCGAGATGGTGTATGCAGCATGTATGTGTCTAGTAGCGAAGCGCCATTTCTAGACATGGCTGTACGTGTGCTGTGAGGGTGCTGGCATGTGATTGGCTGGAGCTGGCTGGCATGCCAGGCTCCAGAAAGTCTGGATGGGTCTGCCCGGTGGTGAGTGGGAGTTTAGCATGAGTGATGTGTGGGAGGAGTGTACCTGTGTCCTGGATGGGCTGGGTTTTCCCCACACAATGCTGGCTCCGCCCCCCTGTGGTGTGTCTAATGACCCAAGCCCTGCCAGTGAATAGAGAGGGTGGTTGAGGTAAACAGAGTACTCAAGAACCAGCTGCGACTGGTTCCGCCCCCACTCTGCACCCTTGAACAAAGGAATGCACTGTATAAAAATGGGGCTGTGTCCCCACAGATGTTGTTCTTTTCCAGGATTTAGAGGGGGCAGTTGCTGCTGCTGGGCCAGAGGACCGCCACTTGGGGTGTCTCCCTGCCTGGAGACCCAGTGTGCTGGCTCTGGGCCCAGCCTTGCCCCCCTGCCTGCCCAAGGACTTGCTGGAACTCTGCCCTGCTTGCTGAGGGCACCTGGGAGCGCTTTATCCTGTTTGTAGCGCTAGGAGCGCGCTTTATGCCCTCTAGCGCTTGGAAGCGCTTTGTTTTTGATTATAGCGCTTCGAGCGCTGTGATTGTCCGCCTAGCGCAGGGAGCGCTGTAAATTGCCTGTTAAGCGCTGAGGAGCGCTTTGCCTGCCTAGCGAGTGCCTACCTCGCTTTATAATTGATTAGGAGGCCGGTGCCCACCCGGCATTGCCCAGGTCCGTGATTTATTGAAGTCACGAGGGAGCCCACTCCTCGGATAATGGGAGCCCGCCTGCCTGCCTAAAAGCGAGCCGCTGCGCTGCCCACGGCGACCCGGAAGTCCCGCCTCCCTACCCCCAGGGCCGCGCTGCCATTGGCGGCCCCAGAGGAAGTCAGGCAGATTGCTACGTGACGAGGCCAGGCGGGAGACTGAGGAAGCAGCCGGCCGCGTCATAGCCCGGCCGCGCTGGGATTGGCCCAGGTGGTCGAGCCCCCCTGCCGCATCATCGGAGGAGCGGAGGGACAGGAGACGCAGGAAGCAGCCTGCAGCATCTCGGCGAGGCTCCCGAGTGAGGGGGAGCCCCGCCCGCGGCCCCTGCAGTGCCGCCCAGAGAGGAGCAGCGCGAGAGGAGCCGTCCTGCAGCAGACAGCCGGTGAGTGTCAGGAAGGGAGGGGCGCCGGGAAACATTGTCGGTGTCCGCCCCCCCCCCTCTGCCCGGTAGCGCGAGCTCGCGCTAGAGTCTAGAGTGAAGCCAAGAGGGCTTCCAAGGGGCCACCACAGCCTGCATTTTCATTTAGGAGCCCAGAGAAGGCTCCTGGGGGCAATTTTGTAGTTTGCGAGCCCAGAGACGGCTCGAGGAGGGGCAGTTCATGGTTCGTGAGCCTGTGAGGCTCTGGGGGCATTTGTCTTTGCTCCTGAGTCCCCCGAGAGGGACTCCAACGTGGCCATGGTTCTTTGAGCCCCGAGAGGCTCTCCAGTTGTGCCTGGGTCCCCCGTGAGGGACCCCGCCTGCCTAGTGAGGCAGAGTCCGTTGTCTGCAAGCCCAGAGAGGCTCTGAGGGTCCAGTGGTTCTGGAAAGAAGAGCCTGAGCGAGGCTCAGGGCGCCATTTCTTGTCCAGGAGCCCAGAGAGGCCCCGCAGTGCCACAGTGGTGGTTCTTGAGCCAGAGAGGCTCTAACGTTGTTCTAAACTTTCCCTGCACCAGTTGCCCAGCACTTTGTGGGCAACTGCGACGTTTAGGCCCTGACATTGGAACACAGGGACAGTCACAGGTGGTGACTTCTGAGTTTTGCGCAACTGTACTTTTTCTGCACCTCTGAATGTGTTTTTATGTGTCATGTGCTTTACACCTCTGAATGTATTGTGATGCATCATGTGTTTTCCTCCCTTACACCTCTGAATGAATGTTATGCATTGCATCATGTGTTATGTGCTTCCACCCCCACAGGTATTGTGATGTGTAGGTGGTTGTTTTCTCCCTAGTGCAGGTGGTGCTAGTGAGGTCCTGGTTACCAGTGATTACTGGTTGTGCTATTTTGTGCTAAAGTAATTTTACATTCTAAGTGCTATTTTTACTAAGTGTTACTTCTGATTCCTGACAGTGGTCCAGGTGGCCCTGTCTTGTACAATATCCCCTGTAAATTCTGCCCGTGCCTCTGGCACATTGTAAAGTGTGTGTTTTATCTAATGTGTTTTGGTGTAATACAAAGGCTTTTTTTATATAACCTTGTGTGGAGTTTCCTTTGTGGTGGGCCTGGGGGTTGTTGCTGGGGTGCGTGCGCAAATACTTAACTTACATCGCCTCCAAGTTTAGCCTTGCTGCTCGCGCCACGTTACCTAGAGGGTGAGTAGGGGTTATCTTGGCGTGTAACTCCCTTGCCCTGACTTGGGTGTGGTGGTCTCTGACTGACTTTGGCGAAAGCCCTGGCCAGCCGGGGATCCCATTTCCAACATTGGCGGCAAGCGGTGAGGATAAGGATTTGTGTTTGCGTTGTACCTTAGTAGCAGCTGGCTGCACCACAAAACTCTGCATTTTAGATGACCACATTTTTGGGGATTATTGTTTTTGGTGAAATTCCATTGTTTCTTCTCCTGAAGAGTGTCATTTGATAATTGTGTTCAGTACATTTGTCCCCCGCCCTGCTTCCAGAGTTTGGTACCTGTGTCGCTTTTGGTCAGGTTGAGAAGTCAGGGGTGGTAGAAACTGCCTTACCGATCCGAGGGGAGGGTGTGTGTGGATGAATGGTGTGTTTTCCTGGACGCATGAGTGAGTTCTCTTTGATAAGGAGATTGTTGAAGTTTTGGAATTGTGTACTCTTACTTCAGATTGTTAAGTCCCCTGTGTTGCACGTGTCTGTGAGCATCTTGCCAAGATGGAGTCTGCTTTTAATGTCTGGGGTCTGTTTTTGCATGAACTGAGAGAGTTTTGCGAAGAGAGAGACATTGCAGTGAATGAGTCAGACACCCAGTTCCAACTTAGGGGTAACCTGATCCAATGGCAGAAGGATGACTGGGAGCGTGAGCACAGTGAGGAGAGGGCCCGGGTCTCACACCATGAGGGTGGTGGGTCAGAGGGGAGCCCTGAAGAGTCTGAGGAGGAAGAAGATGATAGCACAGGGACGCCAGCAGATAGTGAGGACCCCATAGATAGGGAGTCCCTTGCTGGGTCCGGTGTAGGAGGCAGCGCCTCCTCCCTTTCCCTGTCCCCAGAGGAGCTGGAAGATAGGAGGAGAGAAAGGGAGCACCAGCTGGCTTTAGAAAAGCTCAGGTTGGAGCATGCCCAGGCTATGGCACAGCTGGGCGTTAGAAAGCAACAGCTGTAGGTTAAGAAGCAACAGCTAGAGACCGAGAGGGTCTTAGCGCAGGAAAGGATAGAGGAGGCTGAGAGGGCCGCCACCAGAGGCAAAGTAGCTCTGGAGGGTAGACTATCCCCTGCGCGCAGTGTTGAGTTTCTGGATCCCCCAGGGAGGGTTGAGTCCAGTGGTGGCAGCTATTTAGATTTCAGTGTAGGAAATCCCAGTCCCAGTTCCCCCAGTCTGGTACCTGTTTCCCCAGAGGAAGAGTTAAGGGTGAAATTCAGGGGCAGTAGGAAGCTGCCTCACCAGTCCTGGGAGAAGTTTGAGGATGAATGTCATGGAGCACTGTGGGCTTGGGTAGAGGTTCACACTGACTCTGATTTTGAGAAACTGTTTGATATGATTGTCAAAGAGCAGGTGCTCAGTGGTTGTTGTCCAGAGTTGCGCCAACACCTGTTGGATTATGGGTCTCCTTGTCCAGAGCAGCTTGCCGCGGAAGCAGACCGCTGGGAGAGGGCCAGAGGTTCTCTAGAGTCCCTAGTGAGTGACTCCAAAAGTAGTGGTTCAGGTATCCTCCAGCCCAGCGTGGTGGAGGAGGCTCAGTGTAGCCCAGCTAGGTCCCAGGATAGCGAGGAGGGTGTAGGGGCTCACTGCCTGGCTCAGTGGAGCAGGAGTGTGGGGGAGACCGAGGTTCCCCAGACGCCCGAAGCCCTGCCTCAGGACTTGGATGGTTTCTTGAGGGAACACCAGGTTGGGGACCTAGGCTGTCCTGTTAGTCCATTTGAGGAGGATCTCCTAGTGAGTAGAGGACCTGGAGTGTCTGTAACCAGAGCTCCTGTGGTTCTAGAGGCTGGCAGTACCGCTCCGGTAGGGAGGGTACAGGAGTCCAGCGTGAGGAGTGATTGGGGGATGAGTGTCCAAGTGGATGCACCAGTGGACCAGGGACTAGCCAGTTGGGCTAGATCTTCTTGAAGGGACCCGGGTGGCGCCACTTCTGGTCTGGGGGATCGTCACGCACTGTCAGGTGGACAGAGGGCGGGAGATCTGCGCCAGACAGACAGTCACACAACAGATGTGACATTTGTTAGCCTCAGGGGGATGGAGTGTAAGTCCCCAGAAGTCCTGGAGTGCCAGGCAATTGTTCCACCGAAGGTTTTAGACCAGAGGTTGGAAGGCCAGGTTCAGGGTCAGCCTGACCTGAAGGGTAGGACGACTGTAACCAGTGTCCTGACCGGTTCTTCTTCCAGAGGAACTTCTCCAGGTGGGAGAGGGCAGACCTCTGGAAGGGGGTGCAGAGGGTGGGAGAGCCCACCTCTGACCCCGGTGCAACCTGAGTGGATAAGCCCTGGGTTGGAATGGCGTTCTAGGTGTACCCCTCGCCGGAGGAGGAGGAACCCTAGGAGAAGAGGTAAGGGGAGGAGAGCCTTCCCTGAGACTCCTGGTCCGCCTGAGGTTGTAGGCCCTAGGCTGGAGAACCAGTGGCAGTCTAGTCCTGTCTTGCAGACAGGAAGAGTGGAGAATGGCTCCTATGTGCCAGGGGTTACTACCCCCCGCTCTGCGAATTGGCATGGACCAGTGGCACCTGGGTGGCCCAGGGCCTGGTCCTGGCCGCGGACAACTTGGGAGTACCAGTGGGGTAGCCCAGTTGGTCCGGACAGTGTGTTTAGAAGGAATCCCATGGGTTCACCGTGGCGTAGAACAGGAGGGTGTCCCTGCAGTTGCGGGCCTGCGTCCGTGTTCTACCGCCCCAAGCAGGGAAGTCCATCACGGTGGTGATTGGTCTCCCCTGCGTTTTGGCTGGAAGGGGGTTATGTTGGACTTTGGCCCTGAGGGCAGGTTCACCCCTAGACTTTTTGCTTGAAATGGTGACCTGGAGATGGTGATTTTTGGATTCTGCGCACTTTCACTGTGTCCCAGGGGAAAGTGCGTGCGCACTCTGAGTGCATGTGCTGAGCTAGGCCTGCCCGCCCATAGGAATGCATGGGGAATGTATGTGTCCCTGGTAGTTCCTGATGCGTGGGGTGTACAGGCTTGAGTCTGGTATGTGTGAACTCGTGAGATTGAATGCTGCGAGATGGTGTATGCAGCATGTATGTGTCTAGTAGCGAAGCGCCATTTCTAGAAATGGCTGTACGTGTGCTGTGAGGGTGCTGGCGTGTGATTGGCTGGAGCTGGCTGGCATGCCAGGATCCAGAAAGTCTGGATGGGTCTGCCCGGTGGTGAGTGGGAGTTTAGCATGAGTGATGTGTGGGAGGAGTGTACCTGTGTCCTGGATGGGCTTGGTTTTCCCCACACAATGCTGGCTCCGCCCCCCTGTGGTGTGTCTAATGACCCAAGCTCTGCCAGTGAATAGAGAGGGTGGTTGAGGTAAACAGAGTACTCAAGAACCAGCTGCGACTGGTTCCGCCCCCACTCTGCACCCTTGAACAAAGGAATGCACTGTATAAAAATGGGGCTGTGTCCCCACAGATGTTGTTCTTTTCCAGGATCCAGAGGGGGCTGTTGCTGCTGCTGGGCCAGAGGACCGCCACTTGGGGTGTCTCCCTGCCTGGAGACCCAGTGTGCTGGCTCTGGGCCCAGCCTTGCCCCCCTGCCTGCCCAAGGACTTGCTGGAACACTGCCCTGCTTGCTGAGGGCACCTGGGAGCGCTTTATCCTGTTTGTAGCGCTAGGAGCGCGCTTTATGCCCTCTAGCGCTTGGAAGCGCTTTGTTTTTGATTATAGCGCTTGGAGCGCTGTGATTGTCCGCCTAGCGCAGGGAGCGCTGTAAATTGCCTGTTAAGCGCTGAGGAGCGCTTTGCCTGCCTAGCGAGTGCCTACCTCGCTTTATAATTGATTAGGAGGCCGGTGCCCACCCGGCATTGCCCAGGTCCGTGATTTATTGAAGTCACGAGGGAGCCCACTCCTCGGATAATGGGAGCCCGCCTGCCTGCCTAAAAGCGAGCCGCCGCACGGCCCGCGGCGACCCGGAAGTCCCGCCTCCCTACCCCCAGGGCCGCGCTGCCATTGGCGGCCCCAGAGGAAGTCAGGCAGATTGCTACGTGACGAGGCCAGGCGGGAGACTGAGGAAGCAGCCGGCCGCGTCATAGCCCGGCCGCGCTGGGATTGGCCCAGGCGGTCGAGCCCCCCTGCCGCATCATCGGAGGAGCGCAGGGACAGGAGACGCAGGAAGCAGCCTGCAGCATCTCGGCGACGCTCCCGAGTGAGGGGGAGCCCCGCCCGCGGCCCCTGCAGCGCCGCCCAGGGAGGAGCAGCGCGAGAGGAGCCGTCCTGCAGCAGACAGCCGGTGAGTGTCAGGAAGGGAGGGGCGCAGGGACACATTGTCGGTGTCCGCCCCCCCCTCTGCCCGGTTGCGCGAGCTTGCGCTAGAGTCTAGAGTGAAGCCAAGAGGGCTTCCAAGGGGCCACCACAGCCTGCATTTTCATTTAGGAGCCCAGAGAAGGCTCCTGGGGGCAATTTTGTAGTTTGCGAGCCCAGAGACGGCTCGAGGAGGGGCAGTTCATGGTTCGTGAGCCTGTGAGGCTCTGGGGGCATTTGTCTTTGCTCCTGAGTCCCCCGAGAGGGGCTCCAACGTGGCCATGGTTCTTTGAGCCCCGAGAGGCTCTCCAGTTGTGCCTGGGTCCCCCGTGAGGGACCCCGCCTGCCTAGTGAGGCAGAGTCCGTTGTCTGCAAGCCCAGAGAGGCTCTGAGGGTCCAGTGGTTCTGGAAAGAAGAGCCTGAGCGAGGCTCAGGGCGCCATTTCTTGTCCAGGAGCCCAGAGAGGCCCCGCAGTGCCACAGTGGTGGTTCTTGAGCCAGAGAGGCTCTAACGTTGTTCTAAAATTTCCCTGCACCAGTTGCCCAGCACTTTGTGGGCAACTGCGACGTTTAGGCCCTGACATTGGGACACAGGGACAGTCACAGGTGGTGACTTCTGAGTTTTGCGCAACTGTACTTTTTCTGCACCTCTGAATGTGTTTTTATGCGTCATGTGCTTTACACCTCTGAATGTATTGTGATGCATCATGTGTTTTCCTCCCTTACACCTCTGAATGAATGTTATGCATTGCATCATGTGTTATGTGCTTCCACCCCCACAGGTATTGTGATGTGTAGGTGGTTGTTTTCTCCCTAGTGCAGGTGGTGCTAGTGAGGTCCTGGTTACCAGTGATTACTGGTTGTGCTATTTTGTGCTAAAGTAATTTTACATTCTAAGTGCTATTTTTACTAAGTGTTACTTCTGATTCCTGACAGTGGTCCAGGTGGCCCTGTCTTGTACAATATCCCCTGTAAATTCTGCCCATGCCTCTGGCACATTGTAAAGTGTGTGTTTTATCTAATGTGTTTTGGTGTAATACAAAGGCTATTTTTATATAACCTTGTGTGGAGTTTCCTTTGTGGTGGGCCTGGGGGTTGTTGCTGGGGTGCGTGCGCAAATACTTAACTTACATCGCCTCCAAGTTTAGCCTTGCTGCTCGCGCCACGTTACCTAGAGGGTGAGTAGGGGTTATCTTGGCGTGTAACTCCCTTGCCCTGACTTGGGTGTGGTGGTCTCTGACTGACTTTGGCGAAAGCCCTGGCCAGCCGGGGATCCCATTTCCAACATTGGCGGCAAGCGGTGAGGATAAGGATTTGTGTTTGCGTTGTACCTTAGTAGCAGCTGGCTGCACCACAAAACTCTGCATTTTAGATGACCACATTTTTGGGGATTATTGTTTTTGGTGAAATTCCATTGTTTCTTCTCCTGAAGAGTGTCATTTGATAATTGTGTTCAGTACATTTGTCCCCCGCCCTGCTTCCAGAGTTTGGTACCTGTGTCGCTTTTGGTCAGGTTGAGAAGTCAGGGGTGGTAGAAACTGCCTTACCAATCCGAGGGGAGGGTGTGTGTGGATGAATGGTGTGTTTTCCTGGACGCATGAGTGAGTTCTCTTTGATAAGGAGATTGTTGAAGTTTTGGAATTGTGTACTCTTACTTCAGATTGTTAAGTCCCCTGTGTTGCACGTGTCTGTGAGCATCTTGCCAAGATGGAGTCTGCTTTTAATGTCTGGGGTCTGTTTTTGCATGAACTGAGAGAGTTTTGCGAAGAGAGAGACATTGCAGTGAATGAGTCAGACACCCAGTTCCAACTTAGGGGTAACCTGATCCAATGGCAGAAGGATGACTGGGAGCGTGAGCACAGTGAGGAGAGGGCCCGGGTCTCACACCATGAGGGTGGTGGGTCAGAGGGGAGCCCTGAAGAGTCTGAGGAGGAAGAAGATGATAGCACAGGGACGCCAGCAGATAGTGAGGACCCCATAGATAGGGAGTCCCTTGCTGGGTCCGGTGTAGGAGGCAGCGCCTCCTCCCTTTCCCTGTCCCCAGAGGAGCTGGAAGATAGGAGGAGAGAAAGGGAGCACCAGCTGGCTTTAGAAAAGCTCAGGTTGGAGCATGCCCAGGCTATGGCACAGCTGGGCGTTAGAAAGCATCAGCTGTAGGTTAAGAAGCAACAGCTAGAGACCGAGAGGGTCTTAGCGCAGGAAAGGATAGAGGAGGCTGAGAGGGCCGCCACCAGAGGCAAAGTAGCTCTGGAGGGTAGACTATCCCCTGCGCGCAGTGTTGAGTTTCTGGATCCCCCAGGGAGGGTTGAGTCCAGTGGTGGCAGCTATTTAGATTTCAGTGTAGGAAATCCCAGTCCCAGTTCCCCCAGTCTGGTACCTGTTTCCCCAGAGGAAGAGTTAAGGGTGAAATTCAGGGGCAGTAGGAAGCTGCCTCACCAGTCGTGGGAGAAGTTTGAGGATGAATGTCATGGAGCACTGTGGGCTTGGGTAGAGGTTCACACTGACTCTGATTTTGAGAAACTGTTTGATATGATTGTCAAAGAGCAGGTGCTCAGTGGTTGTTGTCCAGAGTTGCGCCAACACCTGTTGGATTATGGGTCTCCTTGTCCAGAGCAGCTTGCCGCGGAAGCAGACCGCTGGGAGAGGGCCAGAGGTTCTCTAGAGTCCCTAGTGAGTGACTCCAAAAGTAGTGGTTCAGGTATCCTCCAGCCCAGCGTGGTGGAGGAGGCTCAGTGTAGCCCAGCTAGGTCCCAGGATAGCGAGGAGGGTGTAGGGGCTCACTGCCTGGCTCAGTGGAGCAGGAGTGTGGGGGAGACCGAGGTTCCCCAGACGCCCGAAGCCCTGCCTCAGGACTTGGATGGTTTCTTGAGGGAACACCAGGTTGGGGACCTAGGCTGTCCTGTTAGTCCATTTGAGGAGGATCTCCTAGTGAGTAGAGGACCTGGAGTGTCTGTAACCAGAGCTCCTGTGGTTCTAGAGGCTGGCAGTACCGCTCCGGTAGGGAGGGTACAGGAGTCCAGCGTGAGGAGTGATTGGGGGATGAGTGTCCAAGTGGATGCACCAGTGGACCAGGAACTAGCCAGTTGGGCTAGATCTTCTTGAAGGGACCCGGGTGGCGCCACTTCTGGTCTGGGGGATCGTCACGCACTGTCAGGTGGACAGAGGGCGGGAGATCTGCGCCAGACAGACAGTCACACAACAGATGTGACATTTGTTAGCCTCAGGGGGATGGAGTGTAAGTCCCCAGAAGTCCTGGAGTGCCAGGCAATTGTTCCACCGAAGGTTTTAGACCAGAGGTTGGAAGGCCAGGTTCAGGGTCAGCCTGACCTGAAGGGTAGGACGACTGTAACCAGTGTCCTGACCGGTTCTTCTTCCAGAGGAACTTCTCCAGGTGGGAGAGGGCAGACCTCTGGAAGGGGGTGCAGAGGGTGGGAGAGCCCACCTCTGACCCCGGTGCAACCTGAGTGGATAAGCCCTGGGTTGGAATGGCGTTCTAGGTGTACCCCTCGCCGGAGGAGGAGGAACCCTAGGAGAAGAGGTAAGGGGAGGAGAGCCTTCCCTGAGACTCCTGGTCCGCCTGAGGTTGTAGGCCCTAGGCTGGAGAACCAGTGGCAGTCTAGTCCTGTCTTGCAGACAGGAAGAGTGGAGAATGGCTCCTATGTGCCAGGGGTTACTACCCCCCGCTCTGCGAATTGGCATGGACCAGTGGCACCTGGGTGGCCCAGGGCCTGGTCCTGGCCGCGGACAACTTGGGAGTACCAGTGGGGTAGCCCAGTTGGTCCGGACAGTGTGTTTAGAAGGAATCCCATGGGTTCACCGTGGCGTAGAACAGGAGGGTGTCCCTGCAGTTGCGGGCCTGCGTCCGTGTTCTACCGCCCCAAGCAGGGAAGTCCATCACGGTGGTGATTGGTCTCCCCTGCGTTTTGGCTGGAAGGGGGTTATGTTGGACTTTGGCCCTGAGGGCAGGTTCACCCCTAGACTTTTTGCTTGAAATGGTGACCTGGAGATGGTGATTTTTGGATTCTGTGCACTTTCACTGTGTCCCAGGGGAAAGTGCGTGCGCACTCTGAGTGCATGTGCTGAGCTAGGCCTGCCCGCCCATAGGAATGCATGGGGAATGTATGTGTCCCTGGTAGTTCCTGATGCGTGGGGTGTACAGGCTTGAGTCTGGTATGTGTGAACTCGTGAGATTGAATGCTGCGAGATGGTGTATGCAGCATGTATGTGTCTAGTAGCGAAGCGCCATTTCTAGAAATGGCTGTACGTGTGCTGTGAGGGTGCTGGCGTGTGATTGGCTGGAGCTGGCTGGCATGCCAGGATCCAGAAAGTCTGGATGGGTCTGCCCGGTGGTGAGTGGGAGTTTAGCATGAGTGATGTGTGGGAGGAGTGTACCTGTGTCCTGGATGGGCTTGGTTTTCCCCACACAATGCTGGCTCCGCCCCCCTGTGGTGTGTCTAATGACCCAAGCTCTGCCAGTGAATAGAGAGGGTGGTTGAGGTAAACAGAGTACTCAAGAACCAGCTGCGACTGGTTCCGCCCCCACTCTGCACCCTTGAACAAAGGAATGCACTGTATAAAAATGGGGCTGTGTCCCCACAGATGTTGTTCTTTTCCAGGATCCAGAGGGGGCTGTTGCTGCTGCTGGGCCAGAGGACCGCCACTTGGGGTGTCTCCCTGCCTGGAGACCCAGTGTGCTGGCTCTGGGCCCAGCCTTGCCCCCCTGCCTGCCCAAGGACTTGCTGGAACACTGCCCTGCTTGCTGAGGGCACCTGGGAGCGCTTTATCCTGTTTGTAGCGCTAGGAGCGCGCTTTATGCCCTCTAGCGCTTGGAAGCGCTTTGTTTTTGATTATAGCGCTTGGAGCGCTGTGATTGTCCGCCTAGCGCAGGGAGCGCTGTAAATTGCCTGTTAAGCGCTGAGGAGCGCTTTGCCTGCCTAGCGAGTGCCTACCTCGCTTTATAATTGATTAGGAGGCCGGTGCCCACCCGGCATTGCCCAGGTCCGTGATTTATTGAAGTCACGAGGGAGCCCACTCCTCGGATAATGGGAGCCCGCCTGCCTGCCTAAAAGCGAGCCGCCGCACGGCCCGCGGCGACCCGGAAGTCCCGCCTCCCTACCCCCAGGGCCGCGCTGCCATTGGCGGCCCCAGAGGAAGTCAGGCAGATTGCTACGTGACGAGGCCAGGCGGGAGACTGAGGAAGCAGCCGGCCGCGTCATAGCCCGGCCGCGCTGGGATTGGCCCAGGCGGTCGAGCCCCCCTGCCGCATCATCGGAGGAGCGCAGGGACAGGAGACGCAGGAAGCAGCCTGCAGCATCTCGGCGACGCTCCCGAGTGAGGGGGAGCCCCGCCCGCGGCCCCTGCAGCGCCGCCCAGGGAGGAGCAGCGCGAGAGGAGCCGTCCTGCAGCAGACAGCCGGTGAGTGTCAGGAAGGGAGGGGCGCAGGGACACATTGTCGGTGTCCGCCCCCCCCCTCTGCCCGGTTGCGCGAGCTCGCGCTAGAGTCTAGAGTGAAGCCAAGAGGGCTTCCAAGGGGCCACCACAGCCTGCATTTTCATTTAGGAGCCCAGAGAAGGCTCCTGGGGGCAATTTTGTAGTTTGCGAGCCCAGAGACGGCTCGAGGAGGGGCAGTTCATGGTTCGTGAGCCTGTGAGGCTCTGGGGGCATTTGTCTTTGCTCCTGAGTCCCCCGAGAGGGACTCCAACGTGGCCATGGTTCTTTGAGCCCCGAGAGGCTCTCCAGTTGTGCCTGGGTCCCCCGTGAGGGACCCCGCCTGCCTAGTGAGGCAGAGTCCGTTGTCTGCAAGCCCAGAGAGGCTCTGAGGGTCCAGTGGTTCTGGAAAGAAGAGCCTGAGCGAGGCTCAGGGCGCCATTTCTTGTCCAGGAGCCCAGAGAGGCCCCGCAGTGCCACAGTGGTGGTTCTTGAGCCAGAGAGGCTCTAACGTTGTTCTAAAATTCCCCTGCACCAGTTGCCCAGCACTTTGTGGGCAACTGCGACGTTTAGGCCCTGACATTGGGACACAGGGACAGTCACAGGTGGTGACTTCTGAGTTTTGCGCAACTGTACTTTTTCTGCACCTCTGAATGTGTTTTTATGCGTCATGTGCTTTACACCTCTGAATGTATTGTGATGCATCATGTGTTTTCCTCCCTTACACCTCTGAATGAATGTTATGCATTGCATCATGTGTTATGTGCTTCCACCCCCACAGGTATTGTGATGTGTAGGTGGTTGTTTTCTCCCTAGTGCAGGTGGTGCTAGTGAGGTCCTGGTTACCAGTGATTACTGGTTGTGCTATTTTGTGCTAAAGTAATTTTACATTCTAGGTGCTATTTTTACTAAGTGTTACTTCTGATTCCTGACAGTGGTCCAGGTGGCCCTGTCTTGTACAATATCCCCTGTAAATTCTGCCCGTGCCTCTGGCACATTGTAAAGTGTGTGTTTTATCTAATGTGTTTTGGTGTAATACAAAGGCTATTTTTATATAACCTTGTGTGGAGTTTCCTTTGTGGTGGGCCTGGGGGTTGTTGCTGGGGTGCGTGCGCAAATACTTAACTTACATCGCCTCCAAGTTTAGCCTTGCTGCTCGCGCCACGTTACCTAGAGGGTGAGTAGGGGTTATCTTGGCGTGTAACTCCCTTGCCCTGACTTGGGTGTGGTGGTCTCTGACTGACTTTGGCGAAAGCCCTGGCCAGCCGGGGATCCCATTTCCAACACCACGTGAAAAGGATTGTTTCTCTCCTGGATTGGACTTAAGCTACAAGCTTTCCTGTCGCGGTAGCCCTGTTAGATGCGGAAAAAGCATTTGACATGGTTTCCTGGAAGTTTTTATGGTCTATTCTAAATTTGAAGGGATTCCCTGGGGAATTTATCAACGCAATACAGGCACTGTATAGCCATCCGAAGGTCGCAATTCGCATTGGGGGAAATCTTTCGGATAATGTAGCAATAACACAGGGGACAAGACAAAGGATATCCTTGTTCCCCCTTTTTATTTGCCTTGTATATTAAGCCCTTTTTAAACAGACTAGAAAGTGAACCAGGAATCATCCCGGTTCAGATACATCAGATAGCGTATAAGGTGTTTGCATACGCAGATGACATTGCAATTGTAACATCAGATATTAAGGCTGCGTTACCAAAGATAGTGGAAGCAGACGAAAAATTTGGGAGGTTTTCGGGTTATAAATTAAACATTTCTAAAACTCAACTAATTCACTCAGAAGCAGGGCGTCCAAAGGATATGAGCTTTGCGTCTGAAGCCCCATATTTGGGCATTATAATTTCAGCAAAAATAGATGATATAGTGCGGCTGAACATGGATCCCATATTAGGCTCGGTAAATAAAACGTTGGAAAGGTTGAACTATGTTCATTTATTTTTATATGGGCGGAGTAACGTTTTAAAAATGTTAATTTTTCCGAAATTCCTGTATTTTCCAACATGTTTTTTTGTTAGAATTGACAGATTGTGCTCTAGGTTTCTCTGGCGCTATCGTAGGTCCAGGAGAGAAATGAAGTGGTGTATATTACCTAGAGATAGAGGAGGTTGGGGGATCCCTAATTTTCGAATGTATTATCGGGCTGCACTTTTGAAACATATGGGTGTTTTGGTTTTTCATGATGTAACAATAGAAGAACCCGTTAGCCCTTCAATTTATGAGATGGTATTGGGTGAGGAGGCCAGGCAATGTTTAGTGTGAATAATTGAGCCCAGTTATTATAAAAAGACAACATTTAAAATCTTATTGACTGCTTTTGAAATTTGGAAAAAATTAAAAGGTAGATTTGGTTGGAACTCCAGCCTGAATTACTATACACCTTTAAATAACTGCTGTTTATTACTGGAGGTTTTTAGGGATTAGGTGAAGGTTAGATGGTATCTAGCAGGGATACGTACAATGGGAGAACTATTTCAGGGGGATCAAATAGTCTCTTTTCTCTTTTTGCAGTATAAAAATAATTTGGCTAGGACAGATTTTTTTAAGTACCTTCAATTACGAAGTTTTCTGGATCAAAAAAAAATCCAGAATCAAATAATGACTGATAAGCAATAGGAGCCAGACTTAAAATAGGCCCAATTTACCAATTTTTGTTAAACAAATTAGACGATAATGTGTGCGTCTTGGAGGACAAATGGCAAAGGAAGCTTGAAATCGACAAAATAGATATGGCTAGAGCAATTGAATTATCAACAAAAGTTTTGTTTAAAGGTCCTTTAAAAAGTCAACATTTTATGTCCATATTTGATTTATACTACACCCCCGCGAAACTGGCAAAATGGAAATCCATAATAGGGGATAAATGTAATCGTTGTGGGGGTATTGCTGCAGACGCTGCTCATATGTTTTTTCATTGTCCGAAATTGAGTCAATTTATTACTGATGTTGATTATTTCCTAAATACAAACTTGGGGATCCGGTTGCAACTGTCAGTAGAAATGGTTATTATGGGTCTGCAGGTAAATCAAGTCAGATGCAGGACGGAAGCAGAGGAAGGGTTTCTATTTATTTGTATGTCAATCTTTCGGTTATGTATAACAACTCAATGGCTAGATCCAGATCCACCAGTTTTTAATAATTGGCAATCTAGATTACTTTCGACATTTCATCTGGAGATTTCAGCATATAAATCAAAAGGATCAAGAAGAAAGCTATTTGGCCAGAATCTCTGGTCTCCTCTGTCAAACTGGATATGAATTTATGAACCATTGAGCAATTGTCTGTAAATGGAATTATGCTGCAATATATTGTTTGAATATTGGTTTATTTTGTTTGCAACTTGAATGTGAAGATGTATTTGAAATGGTTGCTTGCTGACATAAATGATAATTAAAAAAAACATAATATAGCAAAAAGAATAAGTGGTGGACAGAATGCAGAACAATGTCATGCATTCACCCCAGTACAGAGATCTGGGCCTAAATCCATCGTTTTTTTGCTCACCATGTCATTCCAGTTTGGACCCAGGCATATGCAAATCAGTCTTGATCCTGCACCCAATGGGAACATTCCAGCCTGAACTGCCAGGCCAGGTCCTCCCTGGACTGGAAACAAGCATCCTAGGACCGGTTTCGGGCTTTCAGCCCTCATCAGAGGATAGTTTGATTCCAGTGGCATGGAGAGCACGGGACCCACGTCTAGCATACCTGTCCCACTTTGAGTGACAAAAGCAAAAAGAACAACTGATGGGCAGAATGCAGAACAATGTCATGCATTTACCCCAGTACAGAGACCTGAGGCCTAATTCCATAGTTTTTTTTTTTGCTCACTATGCCATTCCAGTTTGGACCCAGCCATATGCAAATCAGACTTGATCCTACACCCAATGTGAAAAGTGCAGCCCGAACTGCCAGGTCCTCCCTGGACTGGAAACAAACATCCCAGGACCGGTTTCGGGCTTTCAGCTCTCATCAGCCAGGATAGCTTGATTCCAGTGGCATGGAGAGCACGGGACCCACGTCTGTGCATACCTGTCCCACTCGGGGTGGCAAAAGCAAAAAGAAGAACTGATGGACAGAATGCAAAACAACGTCATACATTCACCCCAGTACAGAGATCTGGCCCTAAATCCATTGTTTTTTTGTTCACCGCTCCTGTCCGTTCACCGCTCCTGCTCATGCCTAATCACTGCTTCTGCCCCGTCACCTCTCCTGCCCCGTCACTACTCCTGCCCCGTCACCACTCCTGCCCCGTCACCACTCCTGCCCAGTCGCCACTCCTGCCCAGTCACCTCTCCTGCCCAGTCACCTCTCCTGCCCAGTCACCTCTCCTGCCAAGTCACCTCTCCTTTCCTGTTGCCTCTCCTGCCTGTCACTGCTCCTGCCCCATCACTTTTCCTGCCCCATCACTCCTCCTGCCCATTCACTGCTCCTGCCTGTTCACTACTCCTGTCTGGTCAGCACTCCTGCACGATCACCCCTCTTGTCCCATCACTTCTCCTGTCCCATCAGTTCTCCTGCTCCGTTCACTGCTCCTATCCGTTCACTGCCCCTATCCGTACTGCACCTGCCCGGTAACCGCTCCTGCTCATGCCTAATCACCGCTCCTGCCCCGTCAACGCTCCTGCCCCGTCACTTCTCCTGCCCGGTCACCTCTCCTTTTCTGTTGCCTCTCCTGTGCCGTCACCACTCCTGCCCCGTCACTTCTCCTGCCCCGTCACTTCTTCTGCCCGTTACTTCTCCTGCCTGGTCACCTCTCCTGCCCCATCACCACTCCTTTCCTGTCGCCTCTCCTCTCCCGTCACTGCTCCTGCCCCGTCACCTCTGCTGCCCAGTCATCTCTCCGACCCTCTCACTTTTCCTGCCCATCACATCTCCTGCCTGTTACTTCTCTTGCCCGGTCACCTCTCCAGCCCCATCACCTCTCCTGCCCCGTTGTCTCTCCTGCCCCATCGCGTCTCCTGCCCAGTCACGTCTCGTGCCCAGTCACCTCTCCTGCCCAGTCACCTCTCCTCCCCAGTCACCTCTCCTGCCCAGTCACCTCTCCTTTCATGTTGCCTCTCCTGCCCCGTCACTGCTCCTGCCGCTGCCCCATCACTTTTCCTGCTCCGTCACTTTTCCTGCCACATCACTGCTCCTGCCCCACCACTTCTCCTGTCCCATCAGTTCTCCTGCCCCGTTCACTGCTCCTATCCGTTCACTGCCCCAACCCGGTTACCGCCCCTGCTCATGCCTAATCTTTGCTCCTGCCCGGTCACCGCTCCTGCCCTGTCACTTCTCCTGCCCCATCACTTCTCCTGCCCGGTCACCTCTCCTTTCCTGTCGCCTCTCCTGTCCAGTCACCTTCCCTGCCCCGTCACCTCTCTTTTACCGTCGCCTTTCCTGTCCAGTCACCTTCCCTGCCCCGTCACTTCTCCTGCCCCGTCACTTCTTCTGCCCCGTCACTTCTCCTGCCCGGTCACCTCTCTTGCCCCATCACCTCTCCTTTTCTGTCGCCTCTGCTGTCCCGTCACTGCTCCTGCTCCGTCACCTCTCCTGACAAATTACAGAAGGGGGCAAGTTCCCCAACGTACTCTGGGGAAACCTCCTCTGTAATCACTAACATGGATCTCACTGGCACATGACATGCTAAAGGCAGAGGGCGGGCGCATTGTCATTCGACAGGGGGTAATCAGCCTTAATCGGAATGACAATGGGCCTGCCCGCAGTCTGTGCAAGGTCAGGGAGGGGCTGCTGCAGCCTCTGGAGTTCAACAGAAGTACGAGCCGTCCCAACAAGCTGAATGAAAAAGTTATCGTTTTAAAGTAGAACTATTCTTGCCGACCCAATGCTTTTTTGAAAGACAGAAGTAGGGGAACGGACTCAAATATTTTTTTTAAGTAGCGGCACGCCGTGCCCTTTCCGATCCCGCCCTCTTCTACCGCTTTGTGTCAGCGTCTTCTGTGAGAGGATGAGCTGAGCGGTGTATGAGATGATGTTGAGTCCATGGGTGCAGGTGATGTCTGCAAGAGGTGTCATGTAGGTGTTGAAGAGGATGGGACTCAGGAAGGAGCCCTGGGGGACGCCGCAGATGATGTATTTGGGTGTAGAGGAGAAGGGAGATAGATGGATCCTCTGTGTTCTGCCGGAGAGGAAGGAGAAGATCCAGTTGAGTACGTTGCCTTACATACATCTCATCTTTTCAAACAACTCTGCCAGATCTACCCCTGCTATCTCCAACATACATCCACTGAATGTAGAACGCTATGCTACCATTTCCTAACACAAACAGTCATCCTTTTGCAAGCTCGCCTTGACTGTTCCCTTGTAAAGCCTCTTTTGTGCTGGAATATGCATTTTCAAAATAGATACTAATCATGTACTTCAAAATCTTTGAGCTCTTAATCTCCTTTTTATCCGTTTTCCTCCTTACTACGATAAATTGGAAGCACTGATGGACTAATCTAAGTGAAAAAGTACACGTACATACAGTACCAACGTTGTTTACCCTACCAACAAAGACAGTGAGTGCATGGTCAGGCTTTGTGAATCGGCATGAAGAATCGGGCATGAACTAAGCATGTGTATGTCACGATGTTTTCATCCTAGAAGCTACAATAGTTTGATGAAGCATAACTTACTCCTAGATTGAGACCATTTAACTGCGCCATTTTGCTCTGGTTTTACACAATGTTAAACCGATGTTCTGCAGTGAAGGCCACGAACTGCGCATGCGTGCACATCAATGAGTGCAATTTATATGACCTGGAAGGGCACACAAAAATGCCGAATTGTAGGACGCGCGTGTCAGCTGCACAGTCACTGGGCTGGCAGCCTCGTCGCCTACTGTAGAAGAACGGCAGGTGCTTGGAAGGATCACGACATGCCATGCCAGCACTATGAAAATGCAGCTGACGTCTCGTGTATTCTTCCCACCAGTTTTTTACTGTTTCTCATCTGAGAATGCGAGCAGGTGCAACCGACCATAAATCACCTAATATTTGATATGACTGGTAAAATTAACTAATGGTGAGATTTCTCGTTCTTCCATGCGTATGCTTCAGTAATGGATCATCGAACTGGGCTCCCGTTGGAGCAGGGTTCACCATTGTAATTGGCATTATAAATACAATTTTCCCTGCAAACATAATGAAATGTAACGTGGTAAAATTAGTGTTCACAAAATTATTGCAAAAAACCTGCTTTGCAACTCAGAAAAAGGTATTGTTTTTGGTATTTACCACATGCAAGACGGACACCTCACATGCCAGGGCAGACATGATGAGACCCTGGGGAGGCAAAGCAAGCAGTGAGAGGTGGTGCAAAAATCAAATTGTTGCAATATTACTTTTTTTCTCGATTAGATGAAGAGAAGGGCACTTTTCCATACACGTTATACACATTAATTATATGTTCTCACTTGGGGGCATTTATTAAAGTGTGTAGTAGTTAAAGAGCTATCCAGTAAAACCCTAGCCCCAGTACTCTAAACACAGTAAACGGAAACCTGTTGAATAAGGCACCCCATTTAGAAAACAATTGCCCGATGGAAGTGCAAAGTGAGAATGTATAGTTTACCCCAGATTTACAAAATACGGAGCCTGTCCCAGCTTCTATAGAAGGTGATGAAACCTGTGAAAAAAAAATAGCTTGAATGTTTGCAAACGCACGAAGATATTGTATCAACTATGCTCTAAAACAAACCAGGTGTATAGTATAAAAGACATCACAAAATAAAACGCAATCATCCTTCAGGACTGAATTCGAAGGAGGGAATTAGGGGAATGGGCGGGACATCGTGGAGTGCACCCTCAAATCACATACAAACAAAGACAAAGGCAATCCAATGCCTATAGTGTGCCGATAATTTCTTTCACATTTTTCGGTGCACTATACGAAATCCAATCTGTATGTCCAATAAAAGGTATAGGCAATTCAAGGAAGTCCTCGATAAGCCCTCACACCCATACTCAGTGTCATGCTTAATCCTCAGGCTTCCTCATTCGTCAAAAATGCTCATAATGAAAAATGAGTTTCTCGAACTATGAGAATTACATTATTTGGAGGCAATGAAAGAAGGGGATCTGGAAATACAAACATCCAAAATGTCTCAAGTACACACTTACTTAGCAAGGAAATAGTTGCTGATTCCCAGGCGACAACTACTCCTGTCCCGTTCCAGTCGACATGTTTCTGCCTGGTGGCCCCAGCGCAGTGCGTAGAGTTTATCGCCACCAGGATCAGTGTTGTATAACGATTTGAGACCCACAAATTCAAAACAACAAGCATACAATTCAGAACTGGTGCATGCTAAACACCTGGATGAATGCTCACAAATGGCAGTCTCTTGTGGAAACTAGCAAGGAACAAAGAAACAAAGGGACAGACACAAAGGACAAAATCATATTTTGAAATTAAATATACATAAAAACAAGAAAGTCATGCTGCATAGATATCGTATGCAGGGCATGCTGAAGTGTTGGTGACACATAAGCATGGGCGGATCTAGCGGATCTCGCGTACGCGAATTTGTGAATTTACGGATTTGCAATCCGCAAAAATACGCGAACTCTCGCGGATTTGCGGATTTTTACGGTTTTTGTGTTGGCGAGCGTTCGCGAGGATTTGTGGACCATTTCGCAATTGCGAACTTACTTTTCGGCTCGCAACGGCCGCGACTATGTTGTTTCTACGTCTGGTTTATCATCACAGGTTCACAGCACCCTCTGTTTCATCACTGCCACCCTCTGGTACACCCATGCCACCCTCTGGTACATCCTCACTGCCACCCATTAGGTTTGTTTATCACTGTAGATTATGGGGGTGAAAAAAAGCAAGCACACCTGCCCTGCTTCAACTGCCATGAATTAATTTGGGGTTGATTAATGTGTCAGTGATTTAGAAACTTCCAGTCTGGCTGGCACCTTCTTCCTTCCTTATCTGCAATTTGCTTTCTGTTGCAGTGAAAGCAAGCACACCTGCCCTTCTTCAACTGCCATGAATTAATTTGGGGGTGATTAATGTGTCAGTAATTTTGAAACTTCCAGTCTGGCTGGCACCTGCTTCCTTCCTTATCTGTAATTTGCTTTCTGTTGCAGTGCAATTTTTTTTCACAGGACCTTTATGGTCTACTTGTACCTATTCTATGAGCCTGCTGTTTGGGTCATAGCAGGGTCATAGAATAGTTGCAAATAGGCAACTGAACTCTGGAGGGGCCCCTCAGGAAGCACTAGAGTGAATGGTTACTAATGTTAAGTTTGAACTTTTGCACCTGGTGATTGCTTTCAGTTTAGCAAAAATCGTTTTTCTGCAATTTCGCGCAATTTGCGGGGCGCGAATCCGCGGCATGTATGTTCGCGTGATTTTTTGCGTGTTCGCAAGGCGCTTGTAGTGATACGTTTGCAAACTTACCCACGCGGTCGTACACGGGCGCGGCCATCTTGTTTGCGTGACGTTATTCCGTTTCCGGCCGCTATGTGTAATCTCGCAAAGTGTGCTGCTCGCTAGTACAATTTCGCACGTGCTCGCGAGGAAAATCTCGCGCGAACTTACCCACGCGGTCGTGAATGGGCACGGCCATCTGGTTTCTCATTCATTGCTATGGTTCTGGGCATGCTTTCTGTATCCTCTCTGAATCTCTGCCATCCTTTGCTTGTTTGAAATTTATTTGATCTATTTTACTTATTATCTATCCCTCTATTTTTCTAGCTCTATATTTTTGTTTTTTTTGCTACTTTTAGTTAATTTTAAACTACTTTTTTAAACTCTTTTCTTTTCTTCTTCCCTATTCTATTTCTTCTTTATCATTTAACTTCATTTCTGCCCAGACCATGGTAAAGGGAGCCGGGAAGCACCCTGAGAAGGGGAAGGGTCCCGCACCCCGTGCCCGGCTCCCGTGCGGGCGTTTGAGGGGGGAGCAAGTGATGCCACGGGAGATCTTTAGCGTGGAGGAGGTGGGCGCACTAATCTTCTATGTCCAGCGCCGCCTCCCCAAGACCATCCTGGGAGGCGGCAAGATCGCAACCGGCTATGGCATCCGGGAGCGCCAGAAACGGTGGGAGAAGGTGTGCCGGGCCATGTTTAAGCTCTCTGGGGTCCGGCGCACCTATAACCAGGCCACCCACCGCTGGACGGATGTCATGGACCGGGAACGGGACTTGCTGGACGCGCTCGGCGTAGAGGTCCCCGGGCTTGGTGAGTAGTAGTAGCTATTTCTAGCTATTTCATCACTACTCTGTTTTATCCGACTCTGTTATTTGCAAATCTTTGTTCTTTACCAAGAGCAATAATGCTGCCGATTACATTGTAGGTAAATTATATTTCAAAATCTTCTATGCATTTCAGGTGCACTGCTCTCCTTCTCAGTAGCCTTGCTTGCTACTATGCTTATTTGTTTTGTATTTTGTGTTCATTTCATTGGCCTGAGAAATTATGTATGAGTGTAGTGTAAAGAACTGCGTAATGCTAGACACTAAGGGTCATATTTTCAATTACCGGAACATCCCTGCAAAGTAGCAGGGATGCGGCAGTAATTGTGCGCCATGCCACCACCCCAACCCATGGGCCCAAAACGTCACAGAAGCCTTACGCATCTGTGCCGTAAAGGCGGCGCATTGCCGGAGTTGCGTGCCAACGATGGCGCAGCTCCAGCAATGCTCTGGGGTGCCCTATCTCCCCAATGCTGCATCAAGCCGTGCGTCGGCTTCAAGCAGGCGCAGGGTTTCAATCACGCATCATTGTCCTAAAAGGGACTGATTGACATCTTGTAGATTTCCCTCAGCCACTTTTAGGATTCGTTCCTGCGCAGGAACGCCCTCCCTTGCGCCGGAGGAATGGAGGAATGTGAGCCGCAAGGGACTTCTAAATCAGCCCCAACAGACTGAAGTCCAGTACTTCCTTTTAGACACATGGCTATAAGAAGAAATAGTGGTGGTGGTCGGTGGATTGATAGTTTGAGTATTCACTGATCTGCAAGCAGGATGGACTTTGTCTGTCACTTCGCGTGCTGCGGACTGCTGCCTGCCAGGCCTAGGCAAACCTTTTTAGTAGTCTGTTTAGTGAGTTACATAGGAACTTTCAAAGTCAACGGTCCGCAAATCAGGCAATATGAATAACGTAGTATACCACATGAGATAGGTCAATATATCCCGTGGAATAGTTGTCTATCTATTTGCTATTTCTCCAAAATATTTTGTTATTGTTCTTTTGAAATGTTTGATTTGGTTGACAAATCTCATCCATGTTTTCTGGTCTTTCTTTCTTTCATGTTGTACATCAGCTCCCCCCAAGGGCAAGAGGACACAGGAGGAGGAGGAGGAGGGTGCTGTTCAGGAGGATGCAGGCCAGGATCGGGCAGGCGAGGGCTCCTTTGCTGGCCCCAGTAAGTTTTAATTTTAATATAGAGTACCTATTTTTTCCTAGCGTTCCTCATTCGATTTTTTCTAAATCGTCTTTGATCTTGTAGACTGGACCTAAATTCTTATCCTGCCTCGACTATGACTCCCTGTGGTATTACTAGATTATTCTTATTAGTCTGTCTGTGTAGCTAACTGAGATTGCACATTTGGCAATTACATTGGACTCCCATTCTAGTCAGCAATAGCTCTATGCACTGAGTGCAGTCCTCTGGGATTGTCCATAATGTCTTTTCAAGTCTTCTAAATGTTTATGCTTTGACAATTGCCAACAATAAAAAGGTGAATGACCACCAAGAAAGAATAAGATACTACTTTACTTTTGGTTTGGATAGGAGGACAATCCATTCTACTACTGTTGCAGGGACAAATCTGCACAAACCGAACTATGAACACTAAATAGTGCATTGTTTATCAATTATAATAGGCGCAGGTAGACTTTCTTTCCACATACCTCAGTGATATCAGACTTTGAAGAACCCCCCAATCTCCTTAATGACTAGATAGTGTGGCAGAGTCATTTAGCTCCCAAAGTCACCGATGATTGATCCCCAATGATCATTAGATTATCCAACGCAGGACAAGAGTACGGAGTCAGAGTCAAGAAGTGCCAGAGGCACTCATGCTTGCAAAAATTCCAAAACCTTTAGCTCATCCACTCTAGTCTGGAGGACCAAAAACCACAGAGTCTATTTAAGTTTAAAAGCTTTATTAAAAGTAAACACATTTATTAAAATCAAATTTGTCATAAAAGTAAACTTTTCAACTGAAAATGGAAAAGTGCTTAGTGCTAACGATTAATTGGACACATTTCTTGTGGAAAAAGGGACATTTTTACTTTAGAGTAGACAGTTACAAATTATTACATTGTATTTCGTTTTTTTAACATTTGTTTATTCCTCCTAGACCAAATATTATATAGTAGTGAGTGGTGTATTCTAACATTCTTAAATGTACTTTGTAGGTGGAACATCTGGTGGCGGGGACAGCGCAGAGGTGGTGGTGTTGGGCGAGGACTCTGGGGAGGAGGCGGTGCAAGTGCCGGACGTTCCTGTGAGGGTTCACACGGTGGTGGCGGGAAGAGGTAAGCTATATATTCCTTACTTATTGAGATTGAAGACTGCATAGTGTGCTTTCTGCATGGGTGTATTATAAATCAACCAGGTAGTAGCCTCCTCTAAATGTACTTCGACTTAGCTGTGAAGTTTTTGGTGAGAAGAATCCCAATAAGATCTTAGATGAACTTGATGGATGGGATGAACGAAAAGCGAAAGAAGGGTGTAAGTAAGTGTGGAAGGACGAGAAATTTTATGATGGCTGGCAAAGAAGAATGATATGTGTTTGCTTGGCCCCCGAGGTGGCTGGGAAGGAAAGAATATGGTATGGTGCATGGCTGGGTCAATGATGAAGCAAGGATGGGTGGAAGGACAACAGCCTGGGTGGGTGAAACAGAAACTGTATGTGTGCATATACTTTGAATGGATGGATGCCTGGAGCATGGTATTATCTGACTCTTAGATAGCACATGTGTATCTAGAGAGAGTAGATGGTCACTGGATGAACTAAGTGTTACCTTGAAGAGCATGTAACACCGCACCCGCACGTCCGTTCCAGTGTAGGGAAGGCAAGGAAAATAAATTGTAAATTTGTCCAATACTACCATGAATAGTAGCAGTAGTTTGTATTGCAACTGCAAGCACACCATATATCCGGTTATTACGGTGGACACTCCGTACCTCTCTTAATAACTTAAGTCTAGTAGTAGTACGTCATTCATGTGTGGGTGTATCACTGTTCACTCAATAATAAGCAAAGCACCTAAAGTCATCCCATATGTCATCAAATACATCCCATGTGAAGTGATAGATAATCAAATTATTTAGCTTCTTCATTTTCCTTTTCTAGTACTCATTTGCACTGTAGGGTGAAAGGTAAATTAATTAAGCAGTAGCCCTTGTAACAGAGTATTCTCAGTGCCGCCCCTAATAGAAAAGTAATAGCTTCACCACCTGCATGTACTGAACCGGTACAGTAACGCAAGTCTGTCTCACTCATCATGGTGTGCGTCTGTTTTTCTTGGGTGCAAGTTCACTGCGCTGGCATTCTGCCGGCTTGCATAAGATAACGTACCAATTTTCCTAAACAAGAGAGAAGAAGAAGAATAAGACTGGTGTACTGTCATAGTCGACTGTAATGGAAGTCCATAGTGGTCGTAGAATTTGTTCATTAAACTCCCACTAATGTTAGAGCAAGGATGCAGAAGTGGGAGGTTAGATAGATACTGTCCTCAATAGTTATGTACTGTGCTTTCAATTTGCTACTTGTACTGGGACAACTTTCGGCTCAATCACTTTGTGTTATTAATGTTAAGGAGCATTGGTTACAGACTATGTCTTTCTTTCTTCATATAGTTGCTCCTTCCAAATCGACATCACGGAGGGAGCAGGCTCGAATGGCCCGGCAACGGAGGCTGGATGCCACTGTCGCCGAATATGGGCGGCTGGTGGCCCTGGAGGAGGAGGACACGCAGTCAACCGGTGGAACCACAACATCCTCCACTGGGACAGCCGCATCCTCCTCCGTGCCCCCACGGGCTGCCAGCCAGCGCAGTTCTCCAGCGGTACGGAGCCGGGCTAACAAAGCCAACCGCCACCGCCAAGCAGCAAAAAGACCAGCTGCCCCCCACTGGAGTTGCAAGGCACGCCAGCGCCGCCTAGGGGTCAGAATGTCCTACCTGGAGCAGGAGGTCCTTAGGTACAAGAACTTGGTGGAGGGCCTCCGCTTCGACCATGCCACCCTCCGCAAGGAGTATGATGCCCTGGCCGCAAAATTCACCAGCACCCTCCAGTAGTGGAGTGTCCCTTGCCCTTATTTTAGAGACTTTTGGGGGGTGGGATTTGGGAGTTGGGTTCTTTTTGGGACTTTTCAAAGACAATCGTTGGGGTTAGGGAGGGTCTTGAGGGAGATTATTTTGTTAGGGCTACATAAATATACTTTTTTAAACTTTATCTGACCATACCTGTTTTTTTACTGCTTTTCAGTCTGGTGGGTGTGGGTTTAACAGTAAGTTTGTTTTCCTGAAGAGTCCTAGGACTTTAGTAGTACTACCGTCAATCTCTCGTCTACTCCTAATACTCCATTATACTACCTCCCACCAAACGCTTATCTTACCTGTAATTTGTGTTAGAAATTAGGGCTAGGCCCAGGGCTGGCTCCACGGGAAATGGGGATTAAGGTTGGCAATCCTGGGCGGATGAAATTTCCTCGCTGCGGTGGTACTAGTGGTGTGACACAGTGGCAGTTGCATGACTATGGAAAAAAAGAAAACGAAACCTGGTTTGTCCATACTGTAGCATTACAACGGTTACGGTACGATAGAGAATATAGCAGGTGACAGTACACTAGAACAGTGCCACAATGTAGCCTAACAAATGGTAAAGTATTGCAAGTATAACTAGTACTTGCGTTGAATTTATTTGACATTGGCTTCTACTACTACAAGAAATAGTACTGAAGCTGAGTAAGTCTAGAATATATCCTCGTATTCCTTCACCAATGTGGAATTATTGATGTCATTTAGTCAGACATCAAGCAAAACCACACAGCCCGGGGGAAGAGGGTTAGGGTTTGGAAAATGGATGGGAATGGGGGTTTCTTTTTGGGTAGGTTTTGTTGAGAGAAGAAAAAAAAAGCACAGCATGGACAAACAATAATTGAAGATAAAGAAATCTTTGGGTACAAACTAAAGCTAACCACATGCAGTCACACTCATAGAAGAAAACAATGGATAATGTATCTGTATTCTGTATGTTGTTGGAGTTGTCCTGTTGAATTTGGTAAGTAAGTTGCATGCAGCAAACAATTCCTCTTATTAGCGGCACTCCTCCATTCCAGCTGACGCTTCGTCAATGTTGGTGACCAGTGACCACTGACAGAAGACACCCTGTCCACTGCCTGCCTGGCGGATGTTGACTGAAACCCGGCCTGTAATTATTGAACGGAAAACAGGAAGTGCTATTACAATACCACTGATAAATAAATATAAGGTATGTACGCTGTGTGGTGCAAAAAGTCACACTTTGATTTACCTAATAGACAGTACAATATTTTTGAAATTGCGTAATCTGTCTGAGTCACCTTTTTAAGGATAAATAAGTATGGCCAAATTAATTTAGCGGATCTTTCCCCTCAAGCTAGGTGTACTGTAAACTCTGTTTTAGAACAAAATTAGACCTTCCCAGCAATGCTCCCACCAAGACCCTTACTAAAGCCAGTCGCAAAAATGTAGAAGACCCCCAATCAGATCTCAAAAAACGAGGCCTAGCAGAAAAATGGTGCCAAAACGTACTTTGAAAGTAAAAGTAGGCCCAAATACACTCTTACCCACCGTGGATTGTATTCAAACCACTTGCAAGCAAGCAAAAGTATCCATAGCCAGCATCGCTCCAAGAGTGCTCTAAGACCCCAGAAGAACTCAGTTGCAAAAATCTAGAACACCCCGAAACACATTCAATCCTGCTGCTAGGGCTAACCCTAACGAACCCTAAGTTACAAAAAGTGCCAAAAGGCTTTTCCTTATGGATTTTGTCCAAACCACTTCTATCCGGTATTAGACCTTCCCAGGAATGCCCCAAGAGACCCGCCAACCCACCCGCAAAAAAGCACGCGACAACACCCCCAAACAGCCAAAAAGCAAAATCTCATACTTACAATATCTCTCGGCCTTCGGTCCAAACGCGCTGTGCAGCTATGTCATCATCATCATAACTCCTGTTTTCCACCACGGATTTCCTGAAAAGCAAATGCAATCAAGATTAGACTGTCGCAGCAGTGCTTCGACAGAGACCCCGCAACCCACCCACAAACACCAGGAAGCCCCCCAAACAGGCCCCCGAAAACGCTACATTGAGCAAGATGTCAGAAGAAATAGCAAAAAAAAGGCTTTTCCTTATGGATTTTGTCCAAACCACTTCTATCCGGTATTAGACCTTCCCAGGAATGCCCCAAGAGACCCGCCAACCCACCCGCAAAAAAGCACGCGACAACACCCCCAAACAGCCAAAAAGCAAAATCTCATACTTACAATATCTCTCGGCCTTCGGTCCAAACGCGCTGTGCAGCTAGGTCATCATCATCATAACTCCTGTTTTCCACCACGGATTTCCTGAAAAGCAAATGCATTCAAGATTAGACTGTCGCAGCAGTGCTTCGACAGAGACCCCGCAACCCACCCACAAACACCAGGAAGCCCCCCAAACAGGCCCCCGAAAACGCTACATTGAGCAAGATGTCAGAAGAAATAGCAAAAAAAAGGCTTTTCCTTATGGATTTTGTCCAAACCACTTCTATCCGGTATTAGACCTTCCCAGGAATGCCCCAAGAGACCCGCCAACCCACCCGCAAAAAATCACGCGACAACACCCCCAAACAGCCAAAAAGCAAAATCTCATACTTACAATATCTCTCGGCCTTCGGTCCAAACGCGCTGTGCAGCTAGGTCATCATCATCATAACTCCTGTTTTCCACCTCGGATTTCCTGAAAAGCAAATGCAATCAACATTAGACTGTCGCAGCAGTGCTCCCAGACCCCAAAACTCACCCACAAACACCCGAAACCAAAGAGCACCTCAAAGGCAAGCAAGTCAGCAAAAACTGCAAGAAATTTCCGCCTCATATTTGGTCCAAAACACTTTTATCCGTTATTAGAGCTTCACAGCAATGGGCCCAGAGCCGTCAACTCACCCGCAAAGAAGTAGAACACCCCCACAAGTGCTGAGTCTTTCTTCATTGGGCGTAATCCAGCCCTCTGCTTTGAGAGAAATAGGAGGAGGAGGATAGAGGAGCATGTTCTTCTGAACTTGTGAACCTGAGGAATGTAGACTGCGGCACCTTCAAATCAATAAGCAAACAAGTGAAGACAGTTCTGCTGATGGGCTTGTTTTTGGGATTAGGTGATTAAAGTTTGAATTAAATTAACTGTGCAAAACAAAGAAAGACAGACACACAGGAATAAAAGTGAATAAGGACGAAAAAGAAAGTTATTGATTTATTGTCTCATTTTCAGGGCTCGGTGTCAGGGAATAAGAAGAAGAATTCGTCATCATACTCTGCGAATTCAGACAGGATGAGGTCAGCGTCACCGAACAGAGAACAAATCCCCTCATCTACGTTGCCGTCCTCCTCGTCTTCATGGGGCGTGCTTTCTCGTACTTTGTAATCTGGTGGTATGAGGTGCTGATTCATCTTGATCATTGTTAGCCTCTCCACATTTTTGGGTGAGAGGCGGCTTCGTTTGGGAGTTACAATGCCACCAGCAGCACTGAAAACACGTTCAGAAGACACACTTGCGAGTGGGCAAGACAAATAGTTTATAGCCAGGTTGGAGAGCTGTGGCCACAATTGTTTTTTCCCATGCCAATACTGCAATGGCTCATCATTAAGAAAGACCTCTGTTGAGTCATTCAGATAGTCCTGCACCATCGACTCAAGGTCCTCAACGATTCCTCTACTTTGCTTACTTTTTGCTGTGCCTGTGACCTTTTTTCGAGAACCATACCCAAGCAAAGTTAGCCAATCCTCTTCAGCAGCCACTGTTACTCTTGTGTGTGGTGCAGATGATCCGGTTGCCGGTGTCTTTAACGGCTGAGAGGTCACTTGTGCCACAGCCACAGGTGCAGAAGTGGATTTTTTTGACTGGGGATGGCCTGCTGATGCTGATGCTGATGTACTGCCTTCTCCTTCAATATCCTGCCGTTCTTTTTCAAACCTCTTGGCTGACCAGGCTAGCCAACGTTTGTACTTTTTAACATCTTCATCAGCAAAAGGAAAGAATGCTTGCCCTCCAGCGCCTTTTTGTAGCGTGGATCCAGAATAGTAGCACAAATGTAATGCTGTTCTGAGTTGATCTTTTTAAGACGTTCATCACCACGTAGGCGCTCTAATAATTTCTCCGACAAAAGAAAAGGGTCTTTTTTTTTTTCATCTTTTTCTAACTCAGAAGACACCGCCTTCAGTTGGTGCTCCAGCATGCACAACAATGGGATAGCTTTTCCCAAATTACAGTCCTCCTGGCTGACTGCACGCGTGAAGAACTCAAAAGGACGAAGCATGTCTGTCAGGCTTTTAACTATGTCCCATTGCGCCGCACCCATCCGCAGGTCCTTCTGAGCTGTACCCTCTTTTAAGAAATAGTGATCGAGTACCGTATACTGCTCATACAGATGCTCAAGCATGTAGAAGGTTGAGTTCCAACGTGTTGCCACCTCCTGGATGAGTGCTTTCACTGGCATTCGACGTTCAAGTAGCAGGCTCCTCAGATGCTTCCGGGCCTTAAAAAAATGGCTGAAATGGTTGCACATTTTGCGGCAGGTGGCCATTACCTCGAACGCTGGACTGTCTTTATCACTCAAGAATTTTTGAACTACCAGGTTGATACAGTGCGCCAAACACGGCACTCTGAAATATTCACCCAGCGCCATGGCCTTAACTACATTGGCGCCATTATCCGTGGAAACATAACCAATCTGGCGTTTTTTTGGGGACAGCCAGTGAAAGACCTTTTTGTTAAACTCGTCCAAAATGTTTTGTGCTGTGTGACTTTTCTCCAAGCCAAACATGGCTAGTGTTGCATGTTTCCGAGCAGCTTTAAAAACTTGGTCCGGGTCAACACCTGCGTTTAGCTTTGCTTTAACACCTGAAAAAGAGACCCAGTGTGCAGTGATGCACATGTAATCAGCGCCTGCGCCACTGGTTCACATGTCTGTTGTCAGATGTATTGTGTGAACAGCACTCTTCTGCAAAGCTGCCCCAATCGCCTCCAGCACATCTTCATGTAGTGCTGGAACCGCAACTCTGGCAAAATAGAACCGGCTAGGAACCTTCCATTTAGGGCAGAGCGTTGCCACTAATTCTAGAAAACCTACCGCTTCTACAAAAGAAAAAGGGAGAATGTCCACAGTTAGCATTTTAGCCAGCTTAGTGTTATACAGACGCGTCAGTGGGTGGTTGCGTTCATATGGCGCGTCTGAAGAAAACATGGTTCTAATGTTGCCCTGGACCAAGCATTTACGGGATGATAATGACTTCGTTGACCCAATTATGCTCGCTGGTGAACTTTTGCGCGTTGGTGTCTCACTCGCTCCAACACTCTTAGTGTGCCTCACACGGGGTGTGCTGCTGACAGGGGTACTGGGTGTAAGTGAAGTGTTTGACACGTCTTCTTCCTCCTCGTCATCATCAGATGCAACACCAACGTTTTCTTGACTTCCAATTCGGGCTTCCTTGATCGCATCTAGGTGCGCAAACCATTGGACAGTGTGCTGTCTCTCAAGATGACCTCTCTGGCCTCCGGTACCATAGTTGGTACCTGACTTACCACGACTAACTGCAAGCTTACAAAGGGTACAAATGGCGAACTTTTCCCTTTTTGAGCAAACAGTAAAGAAGTCCCAAACTGGGGACTTGAAGTGTCTGTGGGGCCTGGAGGAGGCGGCGATACTGGTGGTGGTGGTCATGCTGCTAATGCCAGATGAAGTGGAGGATCTAGATTGCCCAACTTTTGTACGTTGTGCACTTTCACCGCCACTAATTAAGGTCGAGGTGGATGGAGGTCCCTTCTTGTGAGAAAGAAATATGGAAGCGGTACGAGTTGGTGTACTTAACTCCAATGATTGTGGTGTTTCCACTGCCTCCTCGTCGACAACATCATCATCATCACGCTCAGCAGCTTTTCGGGCTAGGGTCAAAATGTCTGTTTGCTGCATGCCCGCTGGGGCTGCAGTGACCTTTATTATGACTGGGTCGTCGTTGTCAGAGTCTTCATCAGCAGCAGTATCCGCCACTTCTCGTTGAGCCTCATCATCACACTCCATAACTCTGAGACTTTGGACGAGCTTCCTTTTACGCTTAACTACCTTTGTCAGATCATGTGCCTCACTCTCTGACGGCAGTGGTGCTGGTTCCCAATTTTGATCCGTATCATAAGAAGGAAGTGTGCTTGAAGAAGATGTAGACACCACCCTTGATCTCTTCCTTGCTAGGGGTGTGGAAGACAATGAATGATCATCAGGAGGAGTGTCTTCCTCAAATGATACCTCGCCTTGATTGTCGATTTCTTGATGTGCCCCTACTTCGGGAGGAACAACTATTGTGGGCACTTGTGACCCTCCATGCACCTCTGCTTGCGCGTCTCCTTGCGCTGCCTCTCCTTCCACATGTACTTGGGCTTGTACTTGCACATGTGGTTTTTGTTGCGGCTGTGGTTGTTCAACACTCGTCAGATGAGTTACAACAACCGGTGTTGATTGAGGGACATTGCTGCTACTTTCTTGCGATGAGCCAATATCACTGGTCGATGGTGATTGAACAACTAGACTAAGTGCCTCTGCAGCACTGAAGGGCTTGGACTTAAGTTGGCATGGTGGTGGTGGTGGCACTGAGCCCAATGGAGCGGGGGTGCTGCTCCCAGCTTGGTCCCTAGCAGATCCAGCTGCTGCTGCAGGCATACTTTTTTTTTTACTCCCAAAAAAAGGGGCGGCCGGCACACCAGTCTCCTTGGTAACTTGCTTCTTCTGCTCCTTACTGGCATCTTTCTTGCTAGAGGAGCTACGGGTAACTTTTCTTGGGGCCATCTTCTTCAGAACAGCAGGCAGCAGTTGCACGAGTTGCAGAGTTGTCTGTGTCCAGACGTGACGTCGCGTGACGTTATGCTGCACACACACACCGCTGCAGGACTTCTTCCTGGCACTGGTGGTTCTCTAGAGTCTTGTGCACCTAAAAGCAATGGAAGAAAGAGGAACATCAGTTCAGTTATACACCCCAAAAAATGGAAATACACAGAAAAATAAGCACAATCCCATGCCATCCATGATGTTTACATTCAAGACACCACACAGAAAGACTAGGCCCATGCAACACTGAGTCACTACCCCTAGGGATAATGGATGAAAAGTAGGCAAAATAAGTGCAGGCCTCAGACACTGCCTCTCTTCAAAATGGCCCCTTGCACCCCAAGCACATGTTGCCTGTACCAGCCAGCACTCAAGATAGCCACCACCACCACCCACATGGCCAGTCCACATCAACAGTACACCCCAAAAAAACAGAAAAACACCCAAAAATCAGCACAATCCAATGCCATCCAGGATGTTTACCTTAAAGAGAGTGAGACCCCACAGGCACACTCAGTCCATGCACCACTACCCCTGGGCAAAAGACCACACCAGCAGCCCCAAAAAAAATGACAAAACACACAAAACACAGCACAATCCCAGCCCATCCATGGCCTCAATGGTGTTTAAATTCAAGAGGACACCCCACAGAAAGACTGGGCCCATGCAACACTCACCACCCCTGGGCAAAGGGCCCCACCAGCAGCCCCCAAAAACGACAAAAACCACAAAATTCAGCACAATCCCAGCCCATCCATGCCCTCAATGGTGTTTAAATTCAAGAAGACACCCCACAGAAAGACTAGGCCCATGCAACACTCACTACCCCTGGGGATAATGGATGAAAAGTAGGCAAAATAAGTGCAGGCCTCAGACACTGCCTCTCTTCAAAATGGCCCCTTGCACCCCAAGCACATGTTGCCTGTACCAGCCAGCACTCAAGATGGCCACCACCACCACCCACATGGCCAGTCCACATCAACAGTACACCCCAAAAAAACAGAAAAACACCCAAAAATCACCACAATCCAATGCCATCCAGGATGTTTACCTTAAAGAGAGTGAGACCCCACAGGCACACTCAGTCCATGCACCACTACCCCTGGGCAAAAGGCCACACCAGCAGCTCCAAAAAAACGACAAAAAACACAAAACACAGCACAATCCCAGCCCATCCACGGCCTCAATGGTGTTTAAATTCAAGAGGACACCCCACAGAAAGACTGGGCCCATGCAACACTCACCACCCCTGGGCAAAGGGCCCCACCAGCAGCCCCAAAAAACGACAAAAACCACAAAATTCAGCACAATCCTAGCCCATCAATGCCCTCAATGATGTTTAAATTCAAGAAGACACCACACAGAAAGACTAGGCCCATGCAACACTCACTACCCCTGGGGATAATGGATGAAAAGTAGGCAAAATAAGTGCAGGCCTCAGACACTGCCTCCCTTCAAAATGGCCCCTTGCACCCCAAGCACATGTTGCCTGTACCAGCCAGCACTCAAGATGGCCACCACCACCACCCACATGGCCAGTCCACATCAACAGTACACCCCAAAAAAACAGAAAAACACCCAAAAATCACCACAATCCAATGCCATCTAGGATGTTTACCTTAAAGAGAGTGAGACCCCACAGGCACACTCAGTCCATGCACCACTACCCCTGGGCAAAAGGCCACACCAGCAGCCCCAAAACAACAACAAAAAACACAAAAAACAGCACAATCCCAGCCCATCCATGGCCTCAATGGTGTTTAAATTCAAGAGGACACCCCACAGAAATACTGGGCCCATGCAACACTCACCACCCCTGGGCAAAGGGCCCCACCAGCAGCCCCCAAAAACGACAAAACCACAAAATTCTGCACAATCCTAGCCCATCCATGCCCTCAATGGTGTTTAAATTCAAGAAGACACCCCACAGAAAGACTAGGCCCATGCAACACTCACTACCCCTGGGGATAATGGATGAAAAGTAGGCAAAATAAGTGCAGGCCTCAGACACTGCCTCTCTTCAAAATGGCCCCTTGCACCCCAAGCACATGTTGCCTGTACCAGCCAGCACTCAAGATGGCCACCACCACCACCCACATGGCCAGTCCACATCAACAGTACACCCCAAAAAAACAGAAAAACACCCAAAAATCACCACAATCCAATGCCATCTAGGATGTTTACCTTAAAGAGAGTGAGACCCCACAGGCACACTCAGTCCATGCACCACTACCCCTGGGCAAAAGGCCACACCAGCAGCCCCAAAAAAACGACAAAAAAACACAAAAAACAGCACAATCCCAGCCCATCCATGGCCTCAATGGTGTTTAAATTCAAGAGGACACCCCACAGAAAGACTAGGCCCATGCAACACTCACCACCCCTGGGCAAAGGGCCCCACCAGCAGCCCCAAAAAACGACAAAAATCACAAAATTCAGCACAATCCTAGCCCATCCATGGCCTCAATGGTGTTTAAATTCAACAAAACAGTTGTATCATGCACCCATAACCAACACTGGTCCTACTGGATACTGTGGCTACCCACAATATATTTTATTTAATGTTCTGAAAAAGTTCCAAAATTAAAGTTGCAGCAACTGTAATGCCCCAAACAAACTTACTTGTGAAAGTTGATTTCTAATCCAAAAGTGATCCAAAGAAAGTCAAAAAGGCCTCAAATCCAAATATCCAGCAGCACCCACAAAAAGTAATCCTTCCACGTCAAGGTCCAAATGAAAGTGACCAGCACATGAAGAAAGCACTGGGAGGAGCCTGCTGGACAGGAACAGGAAGTTGGAGACTGTGGGGCACTTCCTTCCTCCCCCCCCAAAAATGGACTCCTTGCAAAAAAAAAGGCCATGCAAATGTCAACCTGAGGAGTGAATCTGATAAAAATCATCATTTTCTGAAGGTTTATCCTGTTTGCTGGTGGGTTTCTTGTGCAGAATTGCAAAATCTCTATTTCGCGAGTGCGAGATTGTTCCTTTCCGCCGCAACTACGTGTTCACAATTGCGAACTCTCGCGAGGCGTGCTGTGCAAGGTGGCAAACTGCGATTACGTATTCGCGGGCGCCAAACTCCCGTGGGATCCCGCAGCAAGATCCAAAATGGCTCAGCACTAGCAAAATATGATCGAGAAAAACAACTCGGCAAACGCTGAATGACGGAAAGTGAACGCCGTGCACCACACCGCGCGCCGCAATATTGTATCACCAAGCAAAAAATCCGCAGCGAGCGAATTCACGGATTTTCGACAAATTCGCGAGAGTTCGCGGATTGCGAATTTGCCGAAAATCAAAAAAATCCGCGATCGGAGCGGATTTTACGCCCATGCTTAGTGACACAGCAAAGTGCACATAATTTGATTCATTCACATGCACTCATAGCATACCCTACATAGCAATTAGCTCAGGCCCATGAAAGTACACATGGGAAACATCTTGAAGTCACACACTAGGCGAGGATAGGTAGAAATGCCAATAACTAATCATAAAGAAAGAAACAGTAATCTTCCGAAGTTTATATAAGGCACCTGATCTGATGTAGATCCTACAGTCAATACTCACTTGTTGGCGCGTCTCTTGCATGTTGCTGTATGTCAGACAGCTCAGTATTTGTATTGCTTTGCTTGCTTGCAGGCAGTTGTGTGCTAAGCATTGGTACACACTATGCTGGCGCGATTTTAAAACACCGCAAGTGGAGATGAATGGAGTTTTCCCTCCTTTGTTCACAATTGTTGGACTTGGACCTCTCGGCAGGGTCTCCACAAAATGGTTTACCTTCTCTCAGCCTGTTTTGTGGAATTTGTTATAGTTGGCCTTGGGACGCCATGCACATTACTACTGCTAACGAGTGCTAAAATGCTTGTGCTCTCTCCTTAAAACATGGTAAAATTGGTGCAAACCTGATGGGCAGATTTGATTTACTTATAAGTCCCTAGTAAAGCGGTATATTATACAGCCAAGGCTGGTAAATCAAATGCTCCTAGTCGGCCTGCAGCATATATTGTGCCACCCACTTAAGTAGCCCCTTAAAACATGGTTCATGCCTGCCATTTCAGCCTCTTTTGTCGAACTAAAGGGGCAACCCAGTACCTCACGAACCCATCAGGAAATTAGCCTGTCAGGAATCTATGAACCCCCTCTAAAGTACATGGTACTTGTCTAACCTGATGCCAGAAAGGGGGTCCCCAATAGGGTCAGTAATAGACCCAACAAACAGTCCCCTGTTAAAAACCCTCCCCTATCCCGTACAACCAGCACTACCTGATATGGCATGTTGTAAATAATGTACACTGATGTTGGGTAAACCATTTCATGGTTATAGTATATGTATTTGGTATACTGTAGTGTTATTGAAAACTTTACTGACATATCATGATTATAGTATCTCCTAGCACTCATGGTTCGATATGCAAGCATTATGGCTAAATAGCAATATGGCAGAAAGAAAAATGGACAGCTTACTGAACTCGAGCTGTACGCCTCGTGGTCAGTATTGATTGCTGAGGGAAGAGGAATGGCCCTTGGTGACACCACGTATGTTGGTATGGCAGCCATCTTGGTCAGGGCCGGACTGGGAACCACAACCGGCCCTGGCAAAGTGCTCGGCTGGCCCCCCTCCCCCCACTCGGGGGGTTGGAGGTGTTTCCGAGCACTTTCCTGGGGCCGGTTTTCGGCCGATTTTGGTACAGGGCCAAAGTTGCAGCCATGCTGCAAAAACAGCCCTGTAACGAAAATGACCCCCAGGGGCCCAATTCCGGCCCCCACCCGTGCGGCGTACCGGGGGATTGCCTGGTGCCCGCTATGGCCAGTCCGGCCCTGATCTTGGTGTGGCAAGACTATTTAAGGCCTCCCCCGATTCTGGAAGGTGCTTAGCCTTCCGGCCTTTCAACCATAGCGATCCTGTATCCAGGGACGCTTACCTGGAAATCGATGTGGTGTTCATTCTTCAGTTTCCCGATCTCCGGAACAGCGCGTCATCCCCTTGAACATCAGAACCTGTGGAAAGACAAGAAAGAAAAGAGCTAAGTTTAATTTACAATTTTAAGGTGCCCATCGCAAGAAAGATTTTGTAACTGATACTCAAGTACTAGAAATCTAAACTAATTTATCTTCTTAAGAACAATACACCATTTTGGAAATGATTACAGAAGTGTTTTATTTCTTAAACACCAAGGACAATTGTGTTGCATATATTTGTATATTTCTCTATTTATCGTAGTGCACTTTTTAGTTGCATTCAAAGTTTGTGAACCCAAGAATTCCGCAGTAGTGTAGGTAGATGCAGTAAGTATAAGTATAGATTGTGTTTAGTTATAATATTCAAATAATACAAAAAACATTTGTGTAGTAGAGACCTGTTGGTTTCTTCATTAAAGTACTGTCAAATCTACCAGCCTAGTGATGTGAACTACGCCATTGCCATACCACTGCAGAACCTCTAGAAAGAAGCCACTACAAACTATATGGATGCTGCGTATTAAACCTTCACATCACAGGTAGGAGTCTGTATTATAAGAAGATTAAGATTACACTAAATACCATGTTTTTTGTAGATTTGGCTCGTTTTATAGCCTTGAGTATGCCTGAATAGAGGCGCGTACCTATCTGTCCCTTCTGACGTCGGACTACGATTGCTATACTTGCACGAACCTTCATGCGTTTGGTCGCGCTACCCCATTTCTGTAAGTGTCTATCACTATAGCAAATTGCTGCACACTGTCCACTGGTTTAATGGTTTTGCCCTAAAACAATCAATGTATTTATATCTAGGAGTCAGAGATTTCCCTCAAAATTGGACTTACGCCTCACTGAATAAACTCCCGATTTCAAACAAGGTAAACTTGTTGGGCAATTCTGTTTTGGCCTTCTGAAACGTCTATTAAGCTTCTTAGACAGGTTCGAGCTCATTCCTGTTTAACTGTCACTCTATCACCAATATGTAATAGCGTAGGTTTCAGTCCTCTGATTGAGCAAACGAAGATTGAATCCCCCAATGTGTAACTGTTATCAATATACTCACTATATGTAGACAATGATTTCTTGGCTGTAGCAAGTGTTGATATGATAGAGAGGCTTGCAAACTTTTGAAAAATTTTTTTTGGGGTCTACAGAACTGTTTATGATTCTTTGAAGTTAACTGGGCAATGAATATATTCATACAATCTGCCCTTTCAATCATTCTACATTGATTTTGTGTGTAAATAATGTATTGTGTTCTTGCTATGTTTTATGTATTGTCAGTAGTATATTATGAATGCGTGTCTACCAAGGTGTTATGGATAAAATAATTTGAGTTAAGAATTGTGTGTAACGGAAAAAACATTTTTGTTGCAGATTACATTGTGTCAAGATACAGTTTTTAATTGACTCCAGTCCTGAAGATGGTCTCAATAAATACCCTCTAAAGAGACCGAAACGTCGACTCCCACCTCATCCTTTTGTATCATTTACTGTACTTTTTGGATAGGTGTTTCTAGGTTCTGTAGAGTTATATATTTATATATTATTTATAAACCTTCAGACCTATTGTTTTCACTGTATATATTGAATGAATCATCTTTTGATAAAATCATTTTTCTATACACCTTGTTTGTGTTTATGTTTAGTGTTTGTGTACATATTCATGGTTTTGTGATGTTTTGTGATTTGAATTTATTGACATAGTGAGAGTAAATCCACATAGGGATCATTAATTCATCCCTCCAATTCAAATTTGAAAATCAATTCAAGCTCTTCTAAACGAATTCCCTTGAAGGCACCTCTACCCCTCTATCCTAATTACCCAAGCCCTCAAGGGTATCCTGGGTTGCTCACTGTTTGAATTATTGCATTATAAGAAGGGCATATACTTAAGAAAAGGGAGGGACCAGCAGTAAAAGGTGTTTGTGAGAACTGAAAAGCATTCTTGTTGCCTCGCAGGTCGACAACAGGGATTCTTCCAGCGTCCTGTATCCGGACCTCCTACCTGAACCCACTACATATTCCTAGTGAATTACTAACTATACAGATTATAAGGTAGGGCACTGGGAAGTTGGTCCATAATGTCTCTGCATAACACAACCTTGTGGACTTAAGATAAGAACACATGGTCATTCTGACACCCAGACCCGAATTCAAACCTGTGAGAAGACAGGTGATGTGACAGATGCGTTTGTCATCCAAGATAAGAACAAAGCCCTCCGTTCAGAAGTGAAAGACGTTCACTGACAGCAAGTTCTATTCTATAAAAGGCTGAACACCAAGCTCACCTTTATGTTCTTATCTCAGATGACAGACACATTCATCACGGCACCTGTCATCCCACAGGTTTAGGCTGAACACAAGCTGCACCTTTACGGAGGGCTCAGTTTTCCACTACTGTAAGGCCTACCTCTTCCATAGTATACATTTGAGTTACCTTATTATCTTTAAAAAATACAAACTTTAAATTAGGAACAGGTATAATTTTCATGTTTAATCTCAAATGAATTGTAATTTAAAATCCTCTTTAATGATAAAGTTGGTTTTTAAGACAATATTCTGAAAATGCCAATTTTAGAAAGTTGGCATTTTTTTGTGCTAGACGTTTAGTGCCTGTGAATAGCTTTGCAGATGTCCTTTGTGCATTCCTCTCAGACAGTGAGACAAAGGAGGACTAGGTGTTGGCAGGATAGGTCACCCTGTCGGGATTGGTGGGGCGGAGGTGGTCTCTACCCCTCTCACATTTTAAAGCAGTGCCCCCAGCACACTCACAAAATAACTTAACACCGGACTATTGTCACCCTAGACTATTTAGAGCCTGGGCAGGGGGAGGGAGGAACTTTTTAGAATCATATGTGGGAGTAGCCAAGAAGATTCCTCTACTTCAAAGTCTGGTACCAAGTGTAAAAATTAGACCCTCAACCAACTATTCAGTACACTTCTGGACATTCCCCACATGACTGCTCTGCTGCTAGAGGCTTGCCTAGACCCCACTCAAACACTGTCCTGTTGCTTCCAGAATCCTGCCTAGCTACTGGGGACCTGCCTGGACACTGAGAGGACTGATGTGCTGCTTGAGACCAGCCTTTCTGAAGGAGTATTCCCAGAAAGACCTGAGTGACCCCAAAGACCAGTTGGCTGATCTCCTGTTCTGAGCTGCAGAGACACAACAAGCTCCAGGGGAGGTCCCCCTGCAACTGCCAAGCTGACCTGCTGCAACTGGAGCTGCCTGGTCCTGCAACTGGTCCTGTTTGGGCCCTGCTGACCTATGCTAGAGTGAGTCCCTGTTTCCCAAGAAGTGCTCCCTCAGGTCCTGAACCCTTGTCTGGCCTTAGAGTGCACTCCTCTGTGGAGACGGGAAAAACCCTGAAGTTTTGGTCTCTTCACAAACAGGCCCATTCACACCAAAACTCTGCGGGCTGCAACGCCACAAATGCAAATCTCTTGTGAAACTGACTCTTATTGCTACAGCAAAGCGAGATCTGCACTTTGCACTACAACAACGATAGCTTGCGGTGACCAGCAAATCTAAGCTCCAGCAATGACCATCTGCAACTCATCACCAGATCTTTGCACTACAGCGATGACTGTGTGCTTTAGCAGGTCTGCTATTCAAGCTACAAGATGACCATCCGCATTTCTCTCCCTGCTCCTCATGGTCTTCTACATGCAACATTTGCACTGAACTTTGAGAAGATAATTTTTCAGCAGGAACAAATTTGGTCCCTGTATCCAACCCATGCTCTATCTTGGTCGGCCTGAACGTGTGACTTTCTCCGGGTCTACCATGACCAGATGACCGCATGTGGCGCTTTGTGCTTTTAGGCACTATATCTACCTAAACCTTTCAAATCCAATTTCTCAGGTTCTACTGCTTGATTTTTTGTTGCTTTAGTATTTATTACATTTTACTCTATGTATCTAAATTGGTTTGGGATTTTTCTTGTGTTGTGTTTTCACTTTATTACTATTTATGTGTTGCATAAATACTTTGTATTTTGCCTCTAAGTTCAGTTTGACTGGTTTTGTGCCAAGCTATCAGAGTGTTAAGCACAGGTCAATTTAGGGACCTTTGTGGTTCACCCAGACAAGGACTGTCGTTGTTGCTTGAGAAGGGTGTACACCCTTTCAGCCAATACCCCAATTTCTTACAGATACAGTTCCATTTGCCACTTTATTCTATGTCCCTTCCTGCATCTGCAGCATAGACATTTCCTTTGCCATACATTTATGTTTCCAACAACCAGTAAGGATGTCACAAAAAATCTGAAACTCCATGCAGACATACTCAAGCACAGGATTATTCTATAATGTCTATCATTGGTGATTTTAGGCATAAGTGCTAATACACCTCTGGTGAATGTACATTCTGTAAGAAGGCCTGCCATAACTTAACAGAACAGAACATACAGCACTGTGTAAAGAGAACTGTTTTCTCTCTACATTGAATGGCCCCTTTAAACTCATAGATAGAGAATTTTTAGCTTGAGTTGAGACCCTGTGGTCAGTTTGTTCTGTTTGATGGGTGGTGTATCATCTCACCCCTTCTAGTTTCTTGTGGAAGTATAAACGTCACTATTGCCAATGAACCGGGGAGTTGGCCCACTGGTGTGTCACAAGATGATTTTTGGGCGGGTCGCCAATGTTCAGGCAATACATGAAGAATCCTTTAAATTCTGTATTTTTTAGTGACACATTTGCTGTGCTTCAAAGACAGAGGTCAAATGTCAAGCTGGGTTTTCTGCTGATTTTTTTTAACATGGAGACTGGTGTTTACAAACTCCTCTCACTTTGCAGCCTGAGATAGAAAACTAATGTGAAATATTGGACAGTGCTGCTGGGGTAGATGAAGTGTGAAAGGAAAGCTGGAGGATGCCATGTCAACAAAATGTAAATACATGTAAATGAACTGTATAAATTCAGCCGTGAGGAAAGCAAAATGATCCACTTTTTGTTAAATTGTGAAATGTGATAGAGCCAAAGAATTTTTTAGGATCAGAACTAACCAAGACACTTTATTTGGTGATGCACTAATAATAAATATTGAGCGAAACATGATTTCCACACACTTCATCATTTGTATGCAGTATAGTTTTATCTATAAAACTGTATGGCTGTGCAAATTTAGTGACCATTTCAAAAGAAAATGTGCTGTCTGAAAATAACAATGCGCTATCCCACAATGCTTTATTAAATAAAAAATGCTCAGCCACATGTCCATTAATGATACGTGGGTCGCAAAAGTTTATAATACTAAAAAGTGGGAGGTGGTTCTAAAAAGTTTAGGAAGCACTGCTTTAAGTAAAGGGTGACATTCTCCTCTGTCGGGCTCTGAGAAGTATATCAAAAAACTTTCATCTATGTGGGTATGGATTAGGCTACTGCAAATACTTGTATATGTGAGTGTTACACTTTGTTTACTGGACCTTTACTCTGTGGAAAATGTTGTTCTTAGACAGAAGGGAATATCACAGGCATGTCAGTGAAGTGAATGCAAGTACTAGCATATATTGAAGGTGTGAATCAATTGCCTGGATAGCATAGCTGACGTCTAACAATCACTGCAGGATGGATGTGGTATTTAATTGGCAGAGGCAAATCACTAATGTTTTGATGGTGCTTTGTAGCTTTGGGCCAGATGTAGGTAATTCTATTTTACCGATTCATAAATACCGAATTTTACCGATTCGGTATTTATGAATCGGTAAAATAGAAGGGGGAAGATGTAGGTAGAATCGGAAATTGAATTACCGATTCTGTACAAATCGGTATTTACCGAATCGGTAAATACCGTGTCGGTAATGCCCATTGATTCCTATAGGCATTGAAGCTCATAGGAATAAATGGGCATTACAAAATCGGTATTTACCGATTCGGTAAATACCGATTCAAGCAAGGGTGCAGGGGGTGTCACTTTGACACCCTCTAGCACCCCAAATACTGGCATGTGTGCCATGTGGCAGACAGACATGCCCTAAGGGCATAGGTGCACACCTGGATTTTGTATTTTACCACCCAATTTGATTGGGTGGTAAAATACCGAATCAGTAAGCCCTTAGGGACGCTGAAGAGTCCCACCTACATCCCGAAATTACCGAATCAGTAAAATTACCGATTCGGTATTTTACCGATTCGGTAAATTTACCAAATCGGTAAATGTAGCCCCCTACATACCAGAAACCCATTTACCGGTCGGTAACGGCCGAAATCGGCCGTTACCGATCGGTAAATGGCCACCTATATCTGGCCCCTACTGATTTCCTGGCATTGGATACTCAACTCTTCTGCAATCATGTTACTCCATATCAGGTGTCTCCAGCCAGTCAATCGTGAGCTACCATTAGTGAGTTCATTTTTAAAGAGGTACTGGGTCAATAAATAAGTATTGTATTTTTCTTATAAAGTTAAGGGAAGGCTCTGTTTATTTTACATTATTATCGTCAGGCTGCAGATAGCAGGGCATGGTAATGAGCAATGCTCAACTCAGCGTTATGCCCCGGGGTGAAGCACAGAGGGGAAGAACTGAAGAACTGCATTAACTCTTTAGTGAAAGGTCAACTCAATATAGTAGAGAAGTAGAACAAAATGATGTCTTGGAATGCTTTTAAATGAGAAAAATTTTAAAAAAATAGTTAATTTAATGATAAAGTTAACTCTTTATTTTAATATTCTCCCATTTCAAAGTATCACATTAACATACAGGTACCTTACTCCAAGTGGGCTGTAGACAAAAAGCGATATTTATAACTGAAAAATACATACATTTTTTTAAATGGAAGAAATTTAAAATGAAGGAACATTTTTCTAGGAAAATCCAAGAGTTATTATTTTTCTCCACTTTCAATTAAGCCTATTGCGTCTTAATGTTTTATGAAACATGTTTTTTCACTTTACATTCCTCCCATTTAAGCAAGTAGCTGTATTTTGTCTGGTATAAATATGACACAATGTCTACAGGCCAATTTGAGCAAGATGCCTGAAGCATATAAATGCGACATGTACATGCAATACTTTTAAATGGGTGTCGATTGATTTAATAAAAATAGTATTCACTTTATCCTGAAATAATAAAAGTGTTAAGTAATAGAATTGCTTTCAACAGATGAAGGGAAAGTGCGTTTCAATAGACTGTAAACCATCTGCCTGTTTTAAGCACAGTGTGTTCACCATCTGCTGATGTTAATTTCTAAGAGCCCTGGCAGCATAATACGTAGCAATACAACTAGCCAAATAAGAGGCTGCAATGTCAAGAAGACATTGTAACTCTAGAGTCTAGAGTTACAATGTCTTCTTGACAGTCTAGACATAACAGGCTGAAAAGGACAGGTAGCCAGTGTGAAGCTCCCCTGGCAGCTGTACTGTTATCCCTCCTCCTATGGCAAGGGAACAGCCATCCCTCTGGTTTATTTGGCTGTATTGTTCTCTCCACCACACTCAGAGATGTTTTGTAAAACAATTATAATTCATATCATATGATGTCCTCCAAAGGAATGAATTCTTTTAGAATTCCCTCTTTCTCATTTTGCTAAGATTTTTTTATATAGCAAACACAAGGAGATGATGGAAGGAGCGCTGAAACTTTTCAGACACTCACCCCCAGTCACAGATCTGGGTTGAATCCATCATCATTCTTTAGCCCACTTCGCCACCTCGGTTCAGACCCAGCTATATGCAAATCAACCTAGACCCTGTGCCTCATGAGAGCTGTCAAGCCTGAACTGCCAAGCCATGTCTTCCCTGAACCAGAAACAAGCATTCTGGGACCGATTTATTTATATGCCATCTCCTGTCATTTTTCCTCATTGGGTGACATTGGATTAATTGATTTGACTGGCCCTGCTGCTTCTCTCTTCGGAGTTCATGAGGGATCATGTATTGTTTAAGGTCATTAGCATCTGTTGTCTGAAATCTCTTAAATTGCCTTTACTTGTAATTGGCTGTTTGGTGGTCCACTGTTTTTTTTGTAAATTTGATTAGATTTGGTTATTTATAGAGCGCATCTATCACTCTAAAAGGAGCATGCTGGCGCTATGCGGGAGAGAGAAAATGAAGACTGGTCCCCCAACAATATGAGGGATGAACAAGGGTGTCGGAGGATCCAAAGATCCAAGTCTTCAAGGCCTTTCTGAACTGGGTTTCTATTTCCATCAGCCTTAAGTGTGTCGGCATGAGTTTCCAGGCTCTGGTTCCTAGAGCTGCTAAAGATTTACCTACTTTGGTTTTGCACCTAAAGGCAGGGGTTTTAAGAAGATTTGCTGATGAGGATCTCAGTATCCTAGCAGTGGTGTAGGGGGTGAACCTAGCCAATAGATATTTGGGTCCTAAGTTTCTAAATGCTCTGAAAGTGATTAGCAGAACTTTGAATAGGATTCTCTTGTGCATAGGCAACCAATAGAGGGTTTTAAGGGCTGCTGAGGAGGATGATCTGCGGGGTAGTTTTAGCACTAAGCAGGCCGCGGCATGCTGTGCCACCTGTAATCTCTTAAGTACTTGTTTGTTTACTCTTGCGAGTAGGCTGGTGTAGTAGTTTAGTCTTGACAGACTGAGTGCCCCCGCAACTGTCTTCCTTGCAGAGAAGGGAATGAAATCAAAAACATTTTTAAGGGTTTAATTATGTTGAAGCACATCCCTGCCACTGTCAGGGCGTGAAGTCGGAAAGAGCGTGAGGCATCAAATTTCACTCCCAGATTAGCTACTTCTACTGTGTTTGGTGGAGCTGGTGCGTCTTCCGACCACCTTTGGCTTAGCTCGAAGGGATTGTCCTTTCCTATCAGCAGGATTTCAGTTTTGTCCGCATTGCATTTAAGGTGGTTGAGCTTCATCCAAAGGATGACCTCTTTGAGGCATAGCTTAAAGTTGAGTTCTGCATTAATAGAGTCTTTTTCTAAGGCCCGGATCAATTGCGCATCATCTGCAATTATGTTATTTCAATGCCAAAAGAGGCTATCAATGAGATGAGAGGGGCCATGTAGATGTTAAACAACAGTGGGCTAAGAGACGAGCCCTGTGGGATGCCCGAATGTAATGGGCCGTTTAGTTGAAAGGAAGGTTCCTAGGGCCACTGATTGTCTGTGGTTGATGAGGAAGGACTTTATCCAGGCTAGTGTGGTATTGGATATGCCGCTGTTTTCAATCCGTGTAAGGAGGATGTCATGTGAAATGCTGTCAAATGCGGCAGACATGTCTAATAGAATCAGCACAGCCTTCTTAACTTTATCTAGGGTTAATTTCAATGTGTCAACTATTTCCAATAGTGCAGATTCAGTTGAGTGTTTAGAGCGGAAGCCCGATTGGGGGAAGAATCTTGGCGTTCTCAAGAAATGTGCTCATACCTTGTGATTCTCTAAATTTGAATTTTTTAGGCAAATGTCATGTAAACAATTTTTAACAATTAAATGTTGTGAACTCTGTCTAGCCCCAGCCATTAATTTTTGTATGATTAAACTTTGAGTTGGTCAAGCTACAGTAAAAAGAAACAAAAAAAATCTTTGCACAGCTTTTGCTTTTTGTGGACAGCAGATTTCATGGGTAGTTGATTTTGAGTTATAGTATCCAGAATTATAACAAAGTTGATTACTCGTGGGGTGGATGGTAGTCCACGACAAGTAATAATGGACTTGTTAGGACAAGTAAGTGTTTTAGTAATTTAAACTTGAGCTCAACCCCTGATAGCTATGCACAGAGCAGACATTCTTAAATTAAGAAAATGTGCAAAACAGTTTAGGTTAAACCTACAATTTCTATATATACCATGCATCCTGCCCAATAGGCATTTAAGGCCAACCTTAAAAATGACTTAGAAGTGACTTAGAAGTATTAAAAAATAACTTTGAGGCCAGTGAAAAGGAGTATTTTGACAGGTTGAAATGGCAGTTTTAAAACCGCACCATCAGGCTGCAGTGGCAGTCATTGAAACATGTTTACCTTGTTACTTTAGTCGTGGCACAATATATACTGCCATCCACTAGTGACTGTGAACTTGCCAGGCCCGGGTACATAGGTACGCTAAAGTGGGGACTTATAGGGTAATTAAATGCTTCAATCAGGGATTTAACCAGTTTGACGTGTTCTAGGGGTCAGACCACATACGCAAGGGCCTGGGTAACAGAGATACGGTGTACAGAGACAGACAAGATCAGTATCAGCAGAAAAGAATGTGAGTGATCATGGAAAAAGAAGCATTTTCTTAAAAAATGAATTACCTCAATTTGGCCACACACAACCTCACAGCCTCTGTAATGTGAACTTGTTCACCATATCAGGCAGAGAGAGTATGGTTCAAAGAGTGTCATCTTGTAGGCAACTGTGTATAAAGGACCTCTAGGGAAGATATGTGCAGTCAAAACCACATAAACTGGAAGTAAAGAAAATTAGAAATAGACTAGCAATTCAATGTTGTATTGCCAAAGGTATGTTATTTGTTACAGATTGACGCAACTATTTATTTCTAGAAACAGCTCAGGAAGCAAGTATGATCAACCTGAAAATTCTCAGATATTTATGTTTGGAGGGAGATTGAGTCATCGAAGAAAAGAGACTGCGGCTCCTACAGCCTAAGTGGTGCTTAGTATACGTATTAAAACTTAGGGCCATATTTATGTACGCATTGCATCGTCTTTGCACCATGCAACATGGTACATGCGTGACACAACCCCAAAATGCAATGTATCAAGCCATGCATGGCCCTTTGCGTGGCCCTGAGTGGCTTGATAAATCAGGAGTAACGTAATGCAGAGCAAATCACTGCATTGTGTTACTCTGTGTTCAGAAAGGTATTCCATGTGTGTTGAGTGGGTGTACCCATGAAACATCCATGGGGTTTGTTGCATTCCCAGATTTACCATTACCGGCAGACTGGGAAATTAACCACAATGCTACGTCTTCCCATGGGAAACTTAACGACAAGAAATATCTTTATTTCTCCTCATTACTTTCTCTTTGTGTTGGAGCAAACAGTCATTTTGTTAATTGAAGCTGCCAAGATATTTGACATCCTGGAGTGATCGTACATGTTCCAGGTTTGAGATCCTGGTGGAGGTGGGGTTTGGGCCTGATGTAGATAGTGGATCAAAGTAATGTATCAAAAGCCAAAGGAGAGGGCATGGTTACACCTGATCCAACCCATTCCACCTGGAGAAGGAAACTAGACTGGGTTTCCTTCTGCCCCCTATGATCCTTGTATTTGCTCAAGAGCCCCTTGCATGCTGAGCTTGGAAAACCCTCTGGTAATGGGACTGCGGTGGAAACACACATGGGACAACAAAATCTCCCTTTATGCGTATGAATTACTCTTGCATCTGGCACCGCCTTAGTTCATAATTGACAGATTCTGAAAGATCTTCATGATATCTGGTAAATATTCCAGAAACAGGCTAAATTGAGAAAGGTATCTTTTCCCTTGACTGGATGGTCCCATCTGCAACAGTCATATGGAAAAATTCCTCCACCACAACTTATACAATCTACTAGGCAAATTTAAAAACAATGAGCCTGATTCACAAAGGTAAACTGAGATGAAAATCTAACCTTACGACTTTCGGTATTCACAATGGGCTTTTACTAGTAGTAAAGTTAGACTTCTGTCTCAGTTTAAAATACGTTTTGGAATAAAGGTCAACTGAGACTAGACTTTTGGTCTCAGTTAAACTTAAGACCAGAACTTAAGTTAAACTGAGAAAATCCTAACTTTACTACTCATAAATGTCATTGAATTCTGAAATTCATAAAATTAGACTTTCGTGTCAGTTTATTTTTGTGAATCGGGCCCAGTGTGTGACTTTGAAGTTCACTGCAATTATTATTTCTGGGCTGAGCAGCTATATTCAAAATGATGGGCCTACCAAAGGTTCACTATATGCTTTAACCCCTTCAGTGCTGATGACAAAGCCAGCTCGTCAAGGGCGTTACCTGCGCTACGCGCATGACGAGTTGGCTTTGTCACGTAACGCGGGTTTTTTAAATTTTCAGCGCACAGCGGGAAAACCGCTAGCTCGCATGCGGTTAAACATTTCCTGTAGGGTGCCTTAGTTGTTCCTCAGAAACGTAAAGGTCGAGGTTAGTCTAAGTCTCTGGAATGGAAAGCCTCTGTGCAGTGCATTCAATAAACTGACAAAGGGGGTTTTACAATGGAGGATTGCACTCCAAGAAATCCCAGCCCTTTGTATTTTGCTCATCAACCTTGATGCTGCTCCTTACGGAAAAAGCCCAACCCAAATGCCTGGTTATGTCCTCGCCTGAACCTGAACACAAGCAACAGAGGACTGATTTTGCTCTTATAAGGGCTCATCAGCCCAGTAGGTCTTAGTTACAGTGGCAGTGGGTTGCCTATGTTCCGGTTCATATAGGTCCTGCCTTGGCAGTTCAGGATGAACTGTTCCTATTAGAGCAGGGTCAAGACTGACTTGGATATGGCTGGGTCTATTCTGAGGTGGTATGGTGGGTAAATGAATAATGTGTTGGTCTGCAACGCCATGCAATTTCAATGGTTAGACTTGCTGTCGGCATTCTACCATCACCTTTTGGGTGTTTGATGTACCCCACTAAGTGGCCAAGTATATGCCCAGATGTGAGTCGCTTGCTCACTGTGACACTGGAACCAAGATACACCGAAGAAGCCCAATCAAGGGAAACCAGTTATTGGATGCTTGAGTTCTGGTTGAGAGGGGACCTGCCTTGGCAGTTCATGTTGGACTGTTCCTATTACAGAAGGTTCAAGAATGATTTGCATGAGACTGGGTCTCATATGAGGTGGGATGGTGGGGAAAATATTGATGGGTTAGAATACTCCTCCAAGCAATTGCCAGTGGTTCGACTTATTGCAAGCATGAATGATGATGAGATCTGGAATGCATGATAGCATGACTGTGGTATTTGAATGTGATGTTTGGGACATGACCATTGTATTAACCGTATATTGAATACTGTTTTTGTTATATATTTAGTAAGCAAAAAGTTGATAAAAAGTCTTTTGCAAATATGAAAATAAAAAAATGACTATTTTTGATTAAATAATTCCATTGTTGAATTATTTTTGACATCTGTCCTGGTCCGCTCTGGTGTGTGTTGTTTGTTAGTATCAGGACCCTCTTCTAGGGCCTCAGTAAAACTTGTGTGCAGGTAATTCCTTGCTGTTCGCTGGTCCCCCCAAGAATCAGGCTTCAATTATAGTGATGACCAGATCCACACAGAGATAAATGTGTGGTTATAGTCATTTTAAAGCCACTGCAGAGATAGTGTGAGGCTATATGAAGTTCTCAAGAAATGTGCTCATACCTTGTGATTCTCTAAATTTGAATTTTTTAGGCAAATGTCATGTAAACAATTTTTAACAATTAAATGTTGTGAACTCTGTCTAGCCCAGCCATTGATTTTTGTATGATTAAACTTTGAGTTGGTCAAGCTACAGTAAAAAGAAACAAAAAAAATCTTTGCACAGCTTTTGCTTTTTGTGGACAGCAGATTTCATGGGTAGTTGATTTTGAGTTATAGTATCCAGAATTATAACAAAGTTGATTACTCGTGGGGTGGATGGTAGTCCACGACAAGTAATAATGGACTTGTTAGGACAAGTAAGTGTTTTAGTAATTTAAACTTGAGCTCAACCCCTGATAGCTATGCACAGAGCAGACATTCTTAAATTAAGAAAATGTGCAAAACAGTTTAGGTTAAACCTACAATTTCTATATCTACCATGCATCCTGCCCAATAGGCATTTAAGGCCAACCTTAAAAATGACTTAGAAGTGACTTAGAAGTATTAAAAAATATCTTTGAGGCCAGTGAAAAGGAGTATTTTGACAGGTTGAAATGGCAGTTTTAAAACCGCACCATCAGGCTGCAGTGGCAGTCATTGAAACATGTTTACCTTGTTACTTTAGTCGTGGCACAATATATACTGCCATCCACTAGTGACTGTGAACTTGCCAGGCCCGGGTACATAGGTACGCTAAAGTGGGGACTTATAGGGTAATTAAATGCTTCAATCAGGGATTTAACCAGTTTGACGTGTTCTAGGGGTCAGACCACATACGCAAGGGCCTGGGTAACAGAGATACGGTGTACAGAGACAGACAAGATCAGTATCAGCAGAAAAGAATGTGAGTGATCATGGAAAAAGAAGCATTTTCTTAAAAAATGAATTACCTCAATTTGGCCACACACAACCTCACAGCCTCTGTAATGTGAACTTGTTCACCATATCAGGCAGAGAGAGTATGGTTCAAAGAGTGTCATCTTGTAGGCAACTGTGTATAAAGGACCTCTAGGGAAGATATGTGCAGTCAAAACCACATAAACTGGAAGTAAAGAAAATTAGAAATAGACTAGCAATTCAATGTTGTATTGCCAAAGGTATGTTATTTGTTACAGATTGACGCAACTATTTATTTCTAGAAACAGCTCAGGAAGCAAGTATGATCAACCTGAAAATTCTCAGATATTTGTGTTTGGAGGGAGATTGAGTCATCGAAGAAAAGAGACTGCGGCTCCTACAGCCTAAGTGGTGCTTAGTATACGTATTAAAACTTAGGGCCATATTTATGTACGCATTGCATCGTCTTTGCACCATGCAACATGGTACATGCGTGACACAACCCCAAAATGCAATGTATCAAGCCATGCATGGCCCTTTGCGTGGCCCTGAGTGGCTTGATAAATCAGGAGTAACGTAATGCAGAGCAAATCACTGCATTGTGTTACTCTGTGTTCAGAAAGGTATTCCATGTGTGTTGAGTGGGTGTACCCATGAAACATCCATGGGGTTTGTTGCATTCCCAGATTTACCATTACCGGCAGACTGGGAAATTAACCACAATGCTACGTCTTCCCATGGGAAACTTAACGACAAGAAATATCTTTATTTCTCCTCATTACTTTCTCTTTGTGTTGGAGCAAACAGTCATTTTGTTAATTGAAGCTGCCAAGATATTTGACATCCTGGAGTGATCGTACATGTTCCAGGTTTGAGATCCTGGTGGAGGTGGGGTTTGGGCCTGATGTAGATAGTGGATCAAAGTAATGTATCAAAAGCCAAAGGAGAGGGCATGGTTACACCTGATCCAACCCATTCCACCTGGAGAAGGAAACTAGACTGGGTTGCCTTCTGCCCCCTATGATCCTTGTATTTGCTCAAGAGCCCCTTGCATGCTGAGCTTGGAAAACCCTTTGGTAATGGGACTGCGGTGGAAGCACACATGGGACAACAAAATCTCCCTTTATGCGTATGAATTACTCTTGCATCTGGCACCGCCTTAGTTCATAATTGACAGATTCTGAAAGATCTTCATGATATCTGGTAAATATTCCAGAAACAGGCTAAATTGAGAAAGGTATCTGTTTCCCTTGACTGGATGGTCCCATCTGCAACAGTCATATGGAAAAATTCCTCCACCACAACTTATACAATCTACTAGGCAAATTTAAAAACAATGAGCCTGATTCACAAAGGTAAACTGAGATGAAAATCTAACCTTACGACTTTCGGTATTCACAATGGGCTTTTACTAGTAGTAAAGTTAGACTTCTGTCTCAGTTTAAAATACGTTTTGGAATAAAGGTCAACTGAGACTAGACTTTTGGTCTCAGTTAAACTTAAGACCAGAACTTAAGTTAAACTGAGAAAATCCTAACTTTACTACTCATAAATGTCATTGAATTCTGAAATTCATAAAATTAGACTTTCGTGTCAGTTTATCTTTGTGAATCGGGCCCAGTGTGTGACTTTGAAGTTCACTGCAATTATTATTTCTGGGCTGAGCAGCTATATTCAAAATGATGGGCCTACCAAAGGTTCACTATATGCTTTAACCCCTTCAGTGCTGATGACAAAGCCAGCTCGTCAAGGGCGTTACCTGCGCTACGCGCATGACGAGTTGGCTTTGTCACGTAACGCGGGTTTTTTAAATTTTCAGCGCACAGCGGGAAAACCGCTAGCTCGCATGCGGTTAAACATTTCCTGTAGGGTTCCTTAGTTGTTCCTCAGAAACGTAAAGGTCGAGGTTAGTCTAAGTCTCTGGAATGGAAAGCCTCTGTGCAGTGCATTCAATAAACTGACAAAGGGGGTTTTACAATGGAGGATTGCACTCCAAGAAATCCCAGCCCTTTGTATTTTGCTCATCAACCTTGATGCTGCTCCTTACGGAAAAAGCCCAACCCAAATGCCTGGTTATGTCCTCGCCTGAACCTGAACACAAGCAACAGAGGACTGATTTTGCTCTTATAAGGGCTCATCAGCCCAGTAGGTCTTAGTTACAGTGGCAGTGGGTTGCCTATGTTCCGGTTCATATAGGTCCTGCCTTGGCAGTTCAGGATGAACTGTTCCTATTAGAGCAGGGTCAAGACTGACTTGGATATGGCTGGGTCTATTCTGAGGTGGTATGGTGGGTAAATGAATAATGTGTTGGTCTGCAACGCCATGCAATTTCAATGGTTAGACTTGCTGTCGGCATTCTACCATCACCTTTTGGGTGTTTGATGTACCCCACTAAGTGGCCAAGTATATGCCCAGATGTGAGTCGCTTGCTCACTGTGACACTGGAACCAAGATACACCGAAGAAGCCCAATCAAGGGAAACTAGTTATTGGTTGCTTGAGTTCTGGTTGAGAGGGGACCTGCCTTGGCAGTTCATGTTGGACTGTTCCTATTACAGAAGGTTCAAGAATGATTTGCATGAGACTGGGTCTCATATGAGGTGGGATGGTGGGGAAAATATTGATGGGTTAGAATACTCCTCCAAGCAATTGCCAGTGGTTCGACTTATTGCAAGCATGAATGATGATGAGATCTGGAATGCATGATAGCATGACTGTGGTATTTGAATGTGATGTTTGGGACATGACCATTGTATTAACCGTATATTGAATACTGTTTTTGTTATATATTTAGTAAGCAAAAAGTTGATAAAAAGTCTTTTGCAAATATGAAAATAAAAAAATGACTATTTTTGATTAAATAATTCCATTGTTGAATTATTTTTGACATCTGTCCTGGTCCGCTCTGGTGTGTGTTGTTTGTTAGTATCAGGACCCTCTTCTAGGGCCTCAGTAAAACTTGTGTGCAGGTAATTCCTTGCTGTTCGCTGGTCCCCCCAAGAATCAGGCTTCAATTATAGTGATGACCAGATCCACACAGAGATAAATGTGTGGTTATAGTCATTTTAAAGCCACTGCAGAGATAGTGTGAGGCTATATGAATATTCAAGTCCCTGCAGAGACTGTGTGTGGTAATAGCCATGTTCAAGTTCCCACAGAGATAGTGTGCGATGATAATCATGTTCAACTCCCCACAGACAGCGTCTGGTGATAGGTATCTTCAAGTCCCTGCAGAGGTAGTGTGTGATGACAGCTACGTTTGTGTTCTCGCAGAGACAGTGTGCAATATTATGATGCCCAGGTCCTAACAGGGATAGTGTGTGATTATAGTTATGTTCAATCCCCTACAAGCTATTATGTGATGATAGTCACGTTCAAGACCCTGTAGTGTGTGATTACAGCCATGTCCAGATTCCCACTTCGGTAGTGTGTGAATATTTGGATGCCCTGGTTCCCACAGAAAAAGTGTGCACTTATAGTAAGGGCGGGGTCTCCACAGAGGTAGTGTGTGGTAGTTATTATGATAGTCATGTTCAAATCCCACAGAGATAGTGTAATTATGTTGAAGTCTCCCAATACATAGTATGATAGGATAGTGATGTTCTAGCCCCTATAGCAGCAAAGCTCGAATTATCCCACTTGATCTAATGACCCTATTTCAGTTACAACACTGACTGACTCAACTTTGTGTGTTCATGAAAGTCCAACCTTCCTCGGAAATCTAAATACCTTAGTTCTCATTCCCCTTTCTAGCAAACACCTTCTAGAGTAGCCTCCCAAGGAAAGATAACAGTTTATTTTTGATTGCAACATACCTCACATGTTAATTCTTTCTAACCTTTGGGTTTATTAAGTTGGAGAAATAGTTTCACGATCTAGCGTTTCTTTATTGTCTCTGGAATGTAATGTGTTTTCTCTTTCCAAATATTCTAATTCTGACAGAACAGAGAATTTCTTCTAACTACCCTTAATGCCCTAGCTAGGCTTGCCCTTAATAAAAAACCCTGCATACATGTGATGCAGCGCGACTCCCAAACAACCCTCACAACTCATCTCACTTAACCCAGGAGCTAACTTATTTACTAATCGGTGGGGCCCATAACACCGCGAGTCACACATTCTCACACCACACGGCTCCTGAGATCAGTGAAAAACAGTAGGCGAGCTGCTGGATAGAGGGGTACCTCATTAATCTAGATTCTGAATTTTATACATTATATACATATATGTACATATCACTTTCCCTCAACAGACATAAGGAATTAACATCAAGGTACTCTGCTGTTTGGTCAATGGACCAGCTAGTAGAAGTCAGTTGATAGCGATTAAGACCAGCTCAATCACAATATTCCCATTATGTTATTATTTTAATTTGTCATGAATTTTATTCTAAGTAAACACAGACTCAGATTATATTTTATAGAATCTTTTATCTAAACTCAAATAGAAAAGAAAATAAACTTTCAAGCACAAATGTTAGCATTTAATAACACTTCGAAATTAGAAAACGTATTACCACATTGCCATCGGCGATGACAAAACTGCAGTGAACAGGTTCCCAAGCTGACTGTCTTTCTAACCTCCTCGATGTCTACCTCCCAACAGGACTCCGCATTTGATCTTTTGTCCCATCAAAATTTAAAATAAAAAATAATTCAAAGTCTTGTTGCACCAAAAGTCGTTCAAACAGACAGCATGTCGTGGTGCGTAATAAAATCCACGGAACCAACCTTTTCCCTCTTTCACGCAGGCTCTTTTATACCCTTTTTCCTAACTATCTAACTCAAAATTGAAACTTTGAAGGCCCACACTCATTGAGGGGTGGTGATGGTCACCTTGTGTCCTCCTTGCTCAAACCAGTAGTTTTGCTATGTCATTCTTAACTATTTTCTCATAGAGAAATTGTCCACTCCATCCTTGTATCTTTTGTACATCCTAAGGCTACATCACGCTTGTTTCCCAGGCTTCCAAATGCAAGCATCCTTTGTCACGCTTCTTGCTCTTAGGTCAGGCTAACCTTGACATCTTTTGCCTTGAGCACAGGCCATTCATTCAATACTAGCATGTCTTGCGCATGGGAAACATCACTTACAACGCAACTTTTACCACGCAATGCTTTTACATCGCAGCTTTTACAACGCAAACCATTACAACGCATTGCGCTGGGGGGCGCTCTAGGATAGGGAATAAGTTTAATTTACTGTCCAACACCTTCCCTAGTGTCCACGGGGACTGGAGTTGGAATAGTAAATTAAAGTATTCACTATCCAGCACCCCAAAGCGCTATGCGTTGTAATGGTATGCGTTGTAAAACTCGCGTTGTAAAACCATGCGATGTAAAAGCATGCGTTGTAATGTCGTACACCCCTTGCGCATGTGTAGGGGCCATCTCTCCCGAAGTCTCACTTAACAGCCATTTTCAAACTAGGCCACACAGGCCTCAATGGGAACTAATATGAAAACAAACACAACAGACGTTAGATTTAGAATTTTAGCCCTTCTGTTTACCTCCCACCACTCTAACTTTCCCTGTTAGAGGTAACCTAGCAAAAGCGTACACATATGTGACATTTACTTACCAATGTTATTGTTTTTGCCACGCAAACTTTTAACATAAGCACAAATACACACTTTTATCTGATTAATTTTAAAAATACCACAGCTCTATATTAGTATGACTCTTTGATTAATTAGTAAATTTGTTTTTTGCAAATCAGCAAATTAGTTTTCCCGCGTGTAATTGTATTCTATGTGTACTGGGTTGATTAATTTTCATGCTCCACACATTTAATGAATGTTACTGTTATGAGAGACTGACTTTACAAGGGGTACACAAAATTTTGGTCTCTCCCCTGCTCCATCACATGCACCCTCATTTCACACTTATTTCACAGTGAAACTAAACTGAATGCAAGAATTTACAATAATTTTCCTCCTTGCTCAAACCAGCTCCTTGAAAATGATTAAGAACCAATTCCAATACAGGTCTATTGCTGTGAAGATCACATTTCTTTAACAGGGTATACAGTTGACAAACTGAGAATACAGCATTGTCCTTTTCTGTAAAAGACAACTTATTCTTTTGATAACATTCCGCTGACATCCAGTACTTACATTATTCTGACTCAATTTAGGTAAACTGAGTGATATAAGGAGGCGCTAGGGGGCGCACATCGGGATGGCTGGGTAATTACACAGCTCCGCCGGACGGCTCGATAAACGCTGTCTGGGCTGATCATATGTCCCCCCCGATCGCCGAAAACTGAAGGATCTGAGGTGCGAAATTCATCTAGCACCCAAAGTGGCGTTTGAAGGTGTCCATAACACTGCCTTTCACCAAGAAACAGAGGTAAAAATCGGCCGTGACCGGAGCGGGGAGGCAAGATGGCGGATGCCGCTACGGTCGACTGGTAAGACATCGCGACGCTGCAGACCCTTGGCCCCCTGAGCGGGATCCGGCAACAGATTGCATATATTGGCCACCACCACGGATAGTATATGAGCGCAAGAATCAGGTGCGACCATTAAAATACGAGGATGAATATCGGGTGGCTCCTTTAAGAGGATGTGATCACCGGAGCACAAAATGGCGGCGCCCATCTACACCATGTACACCGTGAATGACTTGACCAGTGAGGCCTGCGATCGAGGTTGGATGCGGCGGTGGACAGACCCGGAGGTTAGCGCACTGATCACCGAGGGTAAACCACCAGGCTCGGAGTAAGATATGTGTATCAGGGTCGAGGTGCCTTACACGGACTAGCGCTCCAGGTGGAAAAAGGCACGAATGCGCAGTGAATAACGGCCCCCTGACTGCGGGATGATCGAACTGCCGAATACCAACGGTGCAGCGCAACTACCGGACATGAAGGCCTTCACTTGACTAATAAGTCAAATCCTGGGTCCGAATGACAACATGGTACAGTAGTGGTGAATCGACAGCTCAGTCTTACACATTGGGCGAACAGTAATGGAAAGGAAGTGTACACAATTTGCAGCCCACTAATTCATGCAGGAGCAGTAACACACAATGGTCGGGGAGATTGATGAGGCAGCGCAAAACGGGGTGGAGCCCATGCCCTCGTGGTGGCCAGCTACTAACACAAGCAAGGGACAACTGTGGCACGGTGAGTGGATGTCCCTACCTCCGCTCACGCCTACACAAGTGGAGACAAGGCCCCACCTTTAGCAAGAGCAATACAGTGCAGCAAGAAGGGGCAAGCACCGCGTCAGTGGGAGTGTATGCAGCGCGTTGTAAATCGCAGGCACAAACATCTCACCGGCCCACGGGCATTATGCGTCAAGGTGTTGCGAAGGACAGTGGCACTTACAGCGAGACCCGTGACGTGGAGAGGTTCCCCGCTGTGACTCTCCAGTCAGCTTAAAAAACGTCGCGCTGCAAGACAAGCCGACCGGCCTGGTTTGACCACTTCACCCCACTTACAGCGAGGGCGCAGTTGTAATTAGCATTGAAGCGCCATGCACATACGCAACAAGGTATGATCCCTGAAGGCTCCCGATAAGTGAGGATAAGAACACGCAACGGAGGGATCTGGGGGACCACCTGACTGTGGAGCCCCCCAAGATCGCTACACGGGGAGCGACGACGGCGGCGGTAGCCAGGACCACCAGATCCACGAGCCAAACGGCGGAGAAAGGACCTTCTGAGCCAGCAAAAATGGGCAAGCCGGACAAACAACAACAAAAGATTTCCTTTGAGAACAAAAAAACTCCTAAAATCACAGAACAATGGGCAGAGGGAGACGTAGCACCGACGATGGAACCTACTACTGTCGTGTATTTCTATAGGTTCTGAATCGATCCCCCTATTCCTGACCCTATTCTGGTTAAACTACCTAGCTAGTTAACTAACAGTCAGCCCATGAGGCAAGAAATCCCCCATGATGCAGATACCGTTATCTGACGCAGTCACACTACGGCACAGGAACGTGTTATCTGATTAGGTCATAACGCTTGAGATCTAATTAGACAAGCGATATTCCTCCAGCCCCTGATAAGGCATACGACGTTCTCATAACAAATCAAACCTATGACAACCTGGATAATCCGTGCGGCCATTGTTTTGATTTCACAGAGAACTTTAGTAAAGAATGTGCTAACGAGCAAGTCGTATGACATCTTTATTGACGTACCTATGTCCATCCTTACGTCAATCCCGGCACCTTTAAGGTATAAATATTGCCGATCTTGCCCTATGCAAAACACACGCGTGGTGACAAGACGGAGCAGCCATACTTGCCGAAGCCGAGAGCAGAAGCAGACCCCGCAGGCAGCAGCCCCGCCTTCCTGACGCGCTGAGAGACGCGCTGCTATCTCAAGCCGAGAGACCCAGCACCGGCGCTTCCGGGTAGCCCTCGCAGGCAGCCTGGAATATCGAGAGCAGAGAAAGAGATACCATTCCTCATTCATCCTAAATTCCAGGTACAGAACTGAATAACCCCTCCTAGAGAATTCTTTAGTTATTCACTTGGCAAAAACAAACTTAACTTAAACTGTAACTTTCTATTCCCGCCCACGCATTAGACTTAGGTCAGGTACACGGGGTAGGCGTATTTAGAAACACCAGTTGAGCACGTTTAGTCAAATGTATATGTGTATGTAAATATATTTTAATCATTTTAAACATCATATGGCTCAGAAACCATATCAATGTTTTTACAGTATTATTTTATACTATTGCTTCTAATGTATGCACTTTACTTAACTATAAGTATCGCAATAATATCGATCCATTTCTCTTGTACGAGAAAAGAGACTGATCAATAAATAACATCTTTTTATTGAACACGCCCGTCTCTTCCTTTTCTCTACATTCTGATGAGACTAAGAATGCACGTACTGACTGAGTAAAATAATTGCCTTGTGCTCACACGACTCTTGAGATTGACTCTTGATTAGGGGAGAGCAAAGTTGTCATGTTCTATGGTTGTCAGAAACTAAATCCCTTCTTGTCTAATCAGGGGAGTTAATCCTTCCTTGAACATTCGAGAAAGTTTCTAGCGAACTCTGAGCTTAGCTGGCAAACCCAAAAATTAAGTTTAGTATCGACAGTAGTAGACCTAGTTAACGTCTGGCCTAGGCCTTTACTGCTGTAGGTACTATTCCAATGCGCAGAGCCTATTGGGAAAATAGGAACTACACTACATGGCGCCCAACGCGTTTGGAAAGGGCGATAAAACTAACGTAAGACATTTAGAGTAACTCAGTCGTGCTTTCTCACTCAGACCCCTTTTCCCAAATACTCCAAAGACGTCTGGAGTGGGTGAAAGGTTATAAAATCCTCCAAAACCTCGCAGGAGGGAACTCCTATGTATGGTTCTTGGTATAGTCAACGTTGAAGGATAAAACAGTTCCAAAATATTGTGCACCTAATCTCTGTTTCCATAAAGAAACCTGATCTGCAAATAAACATAATACCATCCTGTCTGTAAAATGGGAGACAGTGATGGAGAAAGAGAAGCAGTTAGATTAGCGGCTGAAATAACAGCAGCTGATAATGCTGCACTAGATGCGGACGCGGATATAATACTCATTCCGGTCGCCAAAAGGAGATCTATAACCTTAAAACTTATAGAAAATGGACTGACACCTAGAGGTGGCACAGTCATATTCGTAATCGAGGCACACGAATATCGGCAGACAGAGGTATACTATACATGGATACATTTTCCAGCAGCGAATGCTGTAACAAAGTACTTCCACTATTACAAAATAGAGGTTCCTCCAGAAACGTACACTCCTTTCGAGGAGGTGGAAGTACCACTCAAATTCCAAGAGCATTTGCTCTTATTTGATGGCGCCCTAAAACATAATAATCACATTACAAGGCTCGGTCCTTTAGGAAGACCAGGAGCAACGTGGCCGGTCTTAGCCGGATACACACCACATCCAGACATCGACGAGATGCCTGCACCAGAGCTATTAATACAGCTAAAACAACTACTAAAAATTCACAGACAATTAGTTCAGTATGTAATGCGGACTTCTACAATTCAGCCAGCGATTAAACTACCACAGCTGACCTCTCACCAGGGGAACACAAATAAAATTACACCACAGAACATCCAATCCTGCCTAGGTAAGGTTCCAGCTAAACGGGAACAGATACCATTCTGGTTGGCACAGAAAATCACCCAAATAGAGGCGGTGTTTCCTGACACCACCCCGCTAGAAAAACACAGGATTCTGACTATATGTCTCCCAATGGGAATCGCACCACACATTGAGGACTGTGACACTTGGGGTACAGTCTTTGCTTCCATCTACACAAAAACGCACGGTGTCCCATCCATTTCGGTGATACCAGATGTGCTAAAACAAATTCAAGATGAATACGGTCCAGAACCTGCTTTAACTCTTGGTATGAAATTACTGAAAGACTTCAAGCAGGTCTCGGCTATATTACTAGCCAACATAAAAGGTGAAGCAGCAAACGTGGCGATCCGCCAGAGGTTAAAAGAGACAGATATAGCAGACCAACCAGCTGAAATTGCCAGAATCATAGAAAAATCCTATGAAGAACTAGGCAGAGATAGTCTAGGTGGAATACCAGTAAAACCGCAACTGACTACAAGTCCAGAAAAAATATTTTTTAATAATAATAATTCACCAAAAAAGAACTGGGATGGAAACAAACAATCCAATCCAAAAGAAAAGAAATTCCAGTCCAGAGGAAGGTCTCCTAGGCGAAGAGAGAAATCTCCAAACCCGAGACAAAGGTCACCTCAGAGTGAACCCTCTGGGAATAGATATAACCTTAGAAATAGGGATAATATTAAAAAACCTGATAGATATCAAGACATTGATACACGTCCCTCTCAATCTTTTCAGAATTCCTCGCAGAAATCGGAAAGAAGAGGACGATCAGAAGAGCACGCCAAGTCCAAAGACAAGGAACCTGCTCAACTGAAAAAGAAATCACAATTTCCAAAAAAGAAGGTAGCCAGTATCAAGGTAGTTAACAATGCCGAGAATACTGAGGACACAATTGAAAAACGGAGAGTGGGCTCAGACAATGCTAGACAGCGCAGCAGAGGTGAGCATAGCTCGCAAAGTCCTTATGAATCATCTGGAGACAGTGGACACGAATGAATACCTTCAAGTGGAAACTGCAGATACCAGAGTTAGCAAGCCCCACAAAATATACGAGATAACATTACGTATAGAGGGAGATAAGACTAGGAAAATAAGGGGACTATTTTGGGATAACCTATCCAAAGGCTATGACATCCTTCTAGCTGAAAAAGACTGGCCACCGGAGTTTGTCAGGGAGTGCCCTCATGGCGAAGAAGTAATTATGCCTGCCTTCTCGAATCAAATACCGATTCATAAAAAATACACACTTGCTAGAAAGTGGGCAGTGGCCTTAGCACCTGCTTTATATAAAAATCATGTAGGATGGGATGAGGATTCTCCTCCTCACAAAGTCCAGTTAAAATCACAACCAACTGCACAAAGGCAGTACCCAATTAAGCAAGAAGCTAAAAAACAAGTAAATGAAATACTAGATCAGCTAGAATACCAAGGGGTGATTGAAACTTGCACCTCACAAATGAACAATCCTTTGTTTCCGGTCTCCAAACCAGACAATTCGTACCGTCTAGTTTTGGATTACCGACACCTTAACACATGTTGCAAAACTTTTGCAGTACAAAACTCACACAGTGCTGCACTAATGAATAACATAGTGCGCAAAAAATACAAAACAACCTTGGACATCTCCAACGGATTCTTTTGTCAAAACATAGCACCAGAGAGCAGATATTTAACTCCATTCTCAGTAAATGGCACTCAAAAACAATTCTGTCGGTTAGCCCAGGGGTACAAGAATAGTCCGGGGGTATTCTGAGCGAGAGTAACAGAATTACTACAACAATATGATGATGAAGCATTATCTTATGTCGATGACATTTACTTAACAGATGATGACTTGGAAACTCACTTGAAAAGAGTGAACACCATAATACTTGGTTTCGCTGCAGAGGGTTACAAATTCAACTTCAAAAAGTCCAGAATTGCCCATCTGACGGTCCTATTCTTAGGATATGAGTTATCAAGTGAAGGCAAAAGCCTGGCAGACAATTTCCTAGAGAAATGTGCCGTAATCCAAGCTCCTAAAACACTAAAAAACCTACAGTCAATTCTAGGCTTCCTAAATTTCGGAAGAACTTACATTGCTAATTACGCAGAAAGGGTCAAGCCCCTTTACGATCTAATTAAACCAGACTTTAAAAGATCCAGTTGGACTCAAACACACACAGAAATTTTGAGATCCTTACAAACAGACATGCTAATTAAAACAAAATTAGAAACCCGTGATAATACACGCAACCTTGTGATCCGAGTAATCCCAGGGAGATGCGGATTCACATACCTAACCTCTAATGAGGGAGATAAGGTACCAATTGCATTTAAATCGCACTTGTACACTAAGGCTGAAATGAAATTTAGCCCAACGGAAAAAATTCTTACAGCAACACAGACAGCTATAGCAAAAGAACGAGCCCTGGCACAAGGTAAACGAATAATAATCGTGACACCAATACCAGCCTTAGAGGCAGTAACAAAGGCAAGCATTCCAAATGCGAAAGCACTCCATCCGAGATGGATACAATGGGCTAACTCTCTTGCTGCAACAGACGTGGTGTACGAATTTGATCCTTACTTAAAAACACAAGAATTTCTACAATATGAATTCGAATGTCCTCTGCCAACCGAAATTCTGCCTCTAGACCAATACGGCTGTATAATATATACAGACGGATCAGCACAACCCGCAGTAGGGGTAAACAAGCTTACAGTGCTGCGTGCGCGATTGTTAAAGGTCGTTGGCACGAAGGGAAATTTAAACCAACCCTAACTAAGACCCAATCTCTAGGAGATTGCACAGCTCAGCGAGCTGAATTACTAGCATTCAAGATGGCGCTTGAAAATACCGATCGAGAATTCCCCACACTCATAGTGTGCGATTCGTATTATTGCGTTCAATCTTATAATGAATACTTGCAGATCTGGCTTCAAAATGGTTTCAAGGATGCGAAAGGAGGCACAATCAAGCATAAAATGCTATGGGAACAAGTAGCTCTTTTACAAAAAGAACTACCAAAGACTCACGTGATACATACACTGAGTCATCAACGTGATGGCGTTCACGTTGCAGGGAATTCATTGGCTGATGAGGCCGCGAAGGCAGCTGTGCAAACGGCTTCCGTAGCTGCCATCACCCGGTCAAAAACAAAAATAGACAGCGAAATATTACAAGCTGTCAGCGCTTCTGAAAAGGATTCGATAGAACCACTCCCTAAAGGCTTTCCATTAAAGTACTCATACATAACAGATGAAAAGAATGTTCCTTTTGCTCAAATCCCTGGAGTGGGGGATAGGGCAATTCCAAACATGGAACACAGATTAGGACTAATAATAGCGGCACACGAAGGGCTTGCTTCTACCCATGCTGGCGTCTCAGCCACAGTATCATTATTAAAACAGAGATACTGGTGGCCGCAAATGAGAAGACAAACAAGGAACTATGTTCTAGCATGTGAAATATGTCAAAAAATGAAAGTATCAACTGTGAGACGTCCAGCACAGACGCCCCTTCTAATCTCGGATAAACCATTAGCCTCTGTTTATCTAGACCACTGCGGTCCCTTACAAAGGGACGGTAACTATAAATATATCTTGGTCGCAGTGGACTCATGCACGAGATTCATATGGATGTGGCCCCAGCGAACGGCTGACGCCAGAACTGTTATAAAAGATTTGCGGGTCTTTATCGGCACATACGCAATTGGCATTCTGAATTCGGACAATGGTCCTGCTTTTAGCTCTCGGGCTTATAAGGAGGCCATGGTCAGCATGGGCGTGCAATTGCGGTACTCTTGTCCATTTCACCCTGAGGGGAACGGAATTGTTGAAAGAAAAAACCGTGACATAAAGCAATCTATAACGGCAAAGGTATTAGGTTCGGGAGCTGGGTGGGTCAAACATCTAATAAGTGTCCAACGTAGTCTAAATAACTTGCCAAGAAATTCTCTGAAGGGATTCAGTCCGTACGAATTATTATTCGGAACTAGGATGTTGATCTCTGACCTTGATAGTCAGACTTCAGTGGTAACAGAAAAAACCTTTGATGTCAAAGACCGTTTGGCTATTTTGCAGGACTTAAACAAAACAAGAAAAGACCTGAGCAACATACAGTTGAAACAACAGCCAACAACCACTGAAGATTCACCACCTGTCCCAGCAAGACCTGTCTGGATTCCAAAAGTCGGGGATCTAGTCAGGGAAAAGATCGCGGTAAAGAAGGAATTTGGGCCTTTTTTACAGAAAAGCAGTTCCTGTCTTGTCTGTCAACGGGACAAGATCAGTTGTACTACCGCCACTTGCTGGAAAAAAGGAGAACCGAGTTGTATCCATCGACCTGGTAAAACCACAACAAGTGGCCGATAACAAACAGTAGGCCAAGTGGACTCCCAATAAGTAGCAGAACACCAAGGTTTGCTACCAGTACAGAGGTCCTAACAAAGAGGCTCATCACATTCGAAACGCCTACAGAAGAACAACAAGGACTATGCAACAATGCAATAGAACTTAGACCTCTGAAAACCCAAATAAAGACATTTAGTAGAGACACACCAATCTATACAGAAGTACCAAGTGAAAAAGCAAGAAACAAAAATCCTGAACCAATTGGAACAATTGACAGAACTGCATCCGGTTACTTCATCAACTTCGATGATTCCTCTGAAGGCTTCAGCGAACAAAAGACACAGCCATCATCAAAATCCTTTAAAGACAAAGCAAAGGAGCTTTTGAAACAACTAAAAGAAACATATCTGATTTCTCCATGGATTGAATTTTGGGTGGGTTTTGGTGCATTTATCCTCATACTTTGGCTCATCATGGTATTTACCTTGGGACGCTTCATTGAGGGAAAATATGCTAAAATGGACACAGCAAGTCAGAACATCAACTTGGTCCTCAAACCACACACATCTTCACACGTCGAGAAACGAGAACTTTCTTCAGAACTTTCTTCAGCCAACTTCACAGCAATTCCAATACCTGGTGGGGTAGCCTGGGACAACACTGACTATGAAATTTATGGTCCGGTCGAGATCCTGAAATATCCACACCAAATCAAGATCTCTTTGAGTGACTTTGCAAAACCAAACTCATTTGCTGATGATTGGGACTTTGAAAGTATTAACAATATGATGTCTGACTTAGTAATGTCTGCTAAATTTACAAAACATGATTATTTGCAGGGTTCTACAAATTATGATAGTATGTATTGCTATAACCACTATGGTAACCATTTCTTGCATAAATCTGCACAACCTAGAAATGTTTTAAGTTATAATCAATGGGAACATTGTGCTACACCTCCAAAAGGGAGCTCTAGAACCGTATATGACAAATATTCATATTTTTCAGGTTTTAACATAACTAATGCTGAAACATTTTATTACAAATTGTCAAACAAGACAGGGATGAAAACACACAAAATTGATATATTCAGATTCTTTCTTTGAAAAAATGAATACATTTGGATTTGATTATTGGGACAAAAATGTTGATTTGAAAAGTGTTTGGGGTACAAAAGAATGGCAAGTACAGGGTTTAGAAGCTTTGTTTAGAGCCTGCATGATCCCAGAACAAATGATATTTTTAAATGACACCGTCCAACAAACGACCTGTCTTGGCCTAGCAAAAATCAAAGATTTAAATAACCTGTCTATTCCAAAGCCAACAATGTTTAGCAATAACTCTGATACAGATGAAGAAATAGACATAAACCATATACTTAACCAAAACAGAACACATCCTGATTGGAAACAATGGTTGATCTGGCCCACAGATACAAATAACTGTCAAGATAGATTCCTGAATAAAACACAGGGTTTCAAAATGACCAGGCCAGACCCTAGATATCCTCAAAGACATCACCCAGGGATAATAACAACCTACAGTGTGGGCAAATTATGCCTCCAATGGCTACAGTATTCCACACTGCCTGAAATTAAGCAACACCTAACTTTACTTACTGATGGTGCTGACTTGCGTGATTTCATACTGGGACCACGCAAACAGCGTCAAAAGCGTTTCATAGCAGCCTCTGTATATGCAGCATACAATGAGGCCTGGAAGGTTACTCAAATTGAGACAGCAGAAAGAATACGGGAAATTGACCGTATCAATTTGGAAAAATCACTTTCTGTAGTGGACAATGGGTTAATGACTCTGTCCTCCAGAATTTTTTCATTGGACAGCATTGTGTCTTCAGCAATCGACATATTATCGCAAGACTTACTGTTATTACAACATGGTCAGTCACAATTGCGTTCTATTGTACAGCTTGGTTGGACGTTACAAAATCTGCGTTCAGGCTATGTGCCTTGGCGTTTAATCAACACAACGTCACTATTCCAAATCTTTAACCTTACTGATAGACAAATCGGTATGGCGCAGAAGGGTGCTGATTATACAATCTTGAGCATTGAAAAACTAGAAAGATTACCAATGACAATGTCAGAACGACCTGTCAGTGAATGGATAATACACGGAATCATAAATATTCCAATCTCAACCTTCAGGTTTCAATACTGCCAAAAATATATACAGGCTGGCATGTACGAGAAATTGGGAAAAGGGTACCTTAAAACAACTTGGAACCTGCCCTATTCACATGCATGTGTCAGTAACAAAGGACAGAAAGTGTTTCTTAGTGGCAACAATTGTGCTATGTCACTGAGCGGCACGCTTCTGTGTAACGGTATTAGTTTGCACGGAGCCTGTGAAGGGAATTCATACAACCTTTCATGTCACCAGCAAGGCGCACCTGCAACTGAAATAGAACCATTCTTTCAAAGACTCTATAATGGGAGTTACATTCTTATTGTAGACCGCAGATGCTGTAGTCTTATGCCCGGGACTCCTTATCTCGTCACTACGACGGCGAAGGTCAAGTGCTGTGGACGTTCTTTGTTCCCCAGCTCCTTTCCAGACAGGGAGGCAAGGGCATGGCCCGGTCTGAAAATTACTTCTATTCGAATAGACACTTTAAGCAGAATGAAAACAGTGCTTCTTCAGACGCCTACAAGGCTCACGTCATCTAAAGAAACGTATGATCTACAAGTCGCAAGGATGACTGCAGAGATACATACATTATTATCAACCAATTCCCCCGTACATTTCGCGGAAATCCTGAGCGAAATCTTAAATATTTCTGATACCACAGGGGTCTCAAAGGTATTTAAGACAGTATTTTCGATGGCATTAACACCATTCAAAGCCATACTGGGTATTTTTCCAGACTTCGTCCATTCGATTTTTGGCGGACTTCCCCTGATCCTGGGACTAATTGCAGGAATCCTATTCCTAGTCCTTATATTTCGTTATGGCAACCCATGTCACAGATCAAACTCTGACGACAATGGAAGAAACGATCCTAGCCATTGGATACCGGGACCGGATATCAAAAATCCTGGGACTCTCCCGGCTTAGAGACCTGAACATGACTTGGTTTCTATCTTTTCGACCAATGTGGCAAAGGTGTGTTTTACCTGTACTAAGGTGTCTGCTATGCGGAGAAGAATGCGTGTTAGACACCTGTCTGACGCTACAATCGGATGCGCCAGTGGATGCAGATACACTGTTGGTTCCTACCAAGGTTCACGCACTGTGCTGCCCTCAAAGGCTGCCAATTCTGATGACGGCATTCCTGGAATCTTCACCACTGCGATTGAAGAGTAGTGAAGTTCAAGATGAAAGCAGCATCGAACAGGTACGACCTTCTGTCAGCAATGCAAATCAGAATGTCAATGCAGACAATCATGCGCACGAATGCATGGTTACCCCAATTTCCGACTTAGTGGAACTTTCCCATGAAGCTGTTGACAGTTTTTTCGAAAGCCTGAATGATATGATGTTCTCTCCGGAACAGAAATAGAGACTTTTGAGTAAACTCGCACGCGGCGTTCCCTGAATTCGGCCTTCAACTTTAATAATAAAGTCACATGAACAATTACAATCCAGTTCACGGACAGCAACTTTTTTCAGCAAGCCCCTAAAATATTCTTCTATATATTTTTTCCCGGGACACTGATCTTCTGCTTAAAGTAAGAAACTATTCCTAGAGAACTAAGATTTCTATTTTTTTAGATTCTTTATAGACTTTATATAGACTTTAGCTGCCCACTGGTATGTTCACAATATATTTTATGTGATGAAATGGTTTCGACTTTTTTTCTGTATAGCCATATTAAGAGCCATTTCATGTGTATTTCTCATATACCAACAAACAATAATGCATAACAATGCGTGTTTACTTTTGCATTTGATTCATAGCTTAAGTGCATACGATATATATGACTGCAATTTTTCAGTATATTTGAAAATTTCAAAATGCATTTATGTATTTTGGGGTGGTAAGGTATACACTATACTCTATAGTATGTTGTACTATGTTATACTATGCATAGATTAGTAGATATGACCATAGTTAGCGTGGAGTGGGTGTCGTGTATTTCTATAGGTTCTGAATCGATCCCCCTATTCCTGACCCTATTCTGGTTAAACTACCTAGCTAGTTAACTAACAGTCAGCCCATGAGGCAAGAAATCCCCCATGATGCAGATACCGTTATCTGACGCAGTCACACTACGGCACAGGAACGTGTTATCTGATTAGGTCATAACGCTTGAGATCTAATTAGACAAGCGATATTCCTCCAGCCCCTGATAAGGCATACGACGTTCTCATAACAAATCAAACCTATGACAACCTGGATAATCCGTGCGGCCATTGTTTTGATTTCACAGAGAACTTTAGTAAAGAATGTGCTAACGAGCAAGTCGTATGACATCTTTATTGACGTACCTATGTCCATCCTTACGTCAATCCCGGCACCTTTAAGGTATAAATATTGCCGATCTTGCCCTATGCAAAACACACGCGTGGTGACAAGACGGAGCAGCCATACTTGCCGAAGCCGAGAGCAGAAGCAGACCCCGCAGGCAGCAGCCCCGCCTTCCTGACGCGCTGAGAGACGCGCTGCTATCTCAAGCCGAGAGACCCAGCACCGGCGCTTCCGGGTAGCCCTCGCAGGCAGCCTGGAATATCGAGAGCAGAGAAAGAGATACCATTCCTCATTCATCCTAAATTCCAGGTACAGAACTGAATAACCCCTCCTAGAGAATTCTTTAGTTATTCACTTGGCAAAAACAAACTTAACTTAAACTGTAACTTTCTATTCCCGCCCACGCATTAGACTTAGGTCAGGTACACGGGGTAGGCGTATTTAGAAACACCAGTTGAGCACGTTTAGTCAAATGTATATGTGTATGTAAATATATTTTAATCATTTTAAACATCATATGGCTCAGAAACCATATCAATGTTTTTACAGTATTATTTTATACTATTGCTTCTAATGTATGCACTTTACTTAACTATAAGTATCGCAATAATATCGATCCATTTCTCTTGTACGAGAAAAGAGACTGATCAATAAATAACATCTTTTTATTGAACACGCCCGTCTCTTCCTTTTCTCTACATTCTGATGAGACTAAGAATGCACGTACTGACTGAGTAAAATAATTGCCTTGTGCTCACACGACTCTTGAGATTGACTCTTGATTAGGGGAGAGCAAAGTTGTCATGTTCTATGGTTGTCAGAAACTAAATCCCTTCTTGTCTAATCAGGGGAGTTAATCCTTCCTTGAACATTCGAGAAAGTTTCTAGCGAACTCTGAGCTTAGCTGGCAAACCCAAAAATTAAGTTTAGTATCGACAGTAGTAGACCTAGTTAACGTCTGGCCTAGGCCTTTACTGCTGTAGGTACTATTCCAATGCGCAGAGCCTATTGGGAAAATAGGAACTACACTACACTACCAACATGGAAAGGATACTACTATCCATACAAGCGAATGTACAGGATATCAATGAGAAACTAGATAACCTAACATGCAGGATGGATGGGATGTCCGACAAACTTGAGAAACATGGCGAAAGACTAGAAAATGCCGAATCCAGGATATCATCGGTAGAGGATGAGTCACATGCCATGAACAGCAAGTGTACCGGCATGGAACGCGTCCTGGAAGTGATAAAAGCAAAAGAGGAGGAGTTGGAAGCGCGCTCCAGACGCAACAATGTGCGCATCACGGGCCTGCCAGAGTCAACAAACACGGGCAAGATGGAGGTCTACATAGAACAATTGTGCAGAGACATTTTTGGTGCAGAGGCCCTTTCTCAAATCTTCATTGTCGAGAGAGCCCACAGATCCCTAGCGCCCAGACCGCGGCCGGGAGCGACACCACGGCCGATTGTGGCGAGAATACTCAATTACCGAGACACTACGTGTCCTCCATCTTATGTTATGTGTGCATGATTAAATATGCATATGTATCCCCCATGTTCGATTAAAGACGCAATTACAGTTGTGTCCATCACTAGTATGCCAGTTTCCAGTTCTCGTGAAAGCTACGAGTATCAGGCCTATGTAAAGTTACGTTGCCACGTTTCTCAGTGTGCACGTTATTTTATTGTAAAGTCCCCGTTTCTAGGCCTCAAAAGGGCCCGGACACCAGATTCAGCTCCTGTCTTCTGAGTCCTCGCTGAGGAGCGATACAGCCCCCACCTGTATCCTCGACCCTTCACTTACTTCCTGCCTCACAGTGCCCGGCTCAGCCTGGCTCTGCCTCTGAGTCTGCCAAGAGTATGTTATGATTCTAGTTATCAGTCCAGCCCTCCTTCTCTGCATTCTTAAGCTACTGAATCGCATCAATAGTTTCCGTCATTGTCTAGCCTTTACGTCTCCATGTAAGAGAAATACTGCATTTAATGGTCATTTAATATTCCTCAACACGCACTACATGTAGAATAATGCATGCACCATTCTTAGAGTCTGTTAGCCTTTACCCCGATAACTTTTGGATTCTATCAACATGTTCTCTAAACATCAGATACTAGATACTGTTTAGGTACATGTCGCCCTGACTCTCCAGACTTCAGTCTCTACTCCTAGCACAGAGTTCATAGCCCCCAGCTTCTCCTAGTAACACGTCATTGTCAGTTTACGCGCACCATTAGGTTAGAGGTCCCGGCTCCTTAGGTAGCCCCCTCCATGTTTCCGCCCCATTTATGACATATTCTGTTACGTTTGCATCACATGTCTATGTATACGCCCCTGTTACACCCATTTTCACCCTTATCTTTCGCGACTGCTATTGACCACACCCACTGCTCCGCCTACTGTAATTCATTGTAATGTAACTGTTTTAGTATATATATTTGTGCACTGTTATTAAATGTTGCGCCGATTCTGATCCTGCCCCCGGCAGCGCTGCCATCCTGTTCCCGTGCAGGTTGTCCTGTTCCTGTCCTTTATGCTGTATTAAACCTGCAAACTCCTACTACCTCGAATCTTGACTCTTATTTATTGAGCTATCTGTTATTGCTATGTCCAGTAAAACCTAGATCCGGTATTATTTATTTATATACCACATAATGGCGTCCGAATAGGGACTTGCCCTTTCCCCACGCGCCGGTGAAGCCACGCCGGCCCCCTGACCCTCTGCAGCCGTGACGGAACCATACCGTGCACGTGCAGATATTTCTGCTTCAAGTATCCCTCAGGCCCACGGAGGAGACGGAGGTGGCGGTCCAGCATCCAGACGAGGCGGTGGAGGAACGCGGCGAGTCCCGACCAGAGCCCAAGCCGAGAGTCCAAGGTCCGAGGTATCCGGAGGCCCACCCGTAACAGAAGTCCGAAGTTCGTCCGTCCGGCGTCGAAGCAGTCCAGTCCAGTCCGAGGCCTTCCGTTCTTGCTGCCCGGTGAGTACCATTGCTGGGGTAGTATCTAGACAGGGTCAATCTAATTGACTCTGGTCCGTGGGTTGGTGGTACACAGACCCAAAACGAAGTGTCCACTTCGGTGGATGCGGGTCCTGACGTGTCTCTTTATGAGACCGGTAAGTTTCGTACTGTTTCAGCAGTGCATCTAGTTTCTGTTCTAGTCAGTTCTGTTCTCGAGAAAATTCATGTATTCTGTTTTCAGTATTCCAGGTAGTATTCTGTTCGAACTGTTATTTTAAATGTTCTGCACGTATTTTAATGTCGTGGTATGAATGTGGAGTAATTATCGTGTTCATTGTGTATTGTATTGTGTCTAGATTACAGTTCAGTTATGCCTTTATTCTCGAAATTACGACAGTTAAAAACCAGAAAAGGTCTGCTAGAAGCAGCAGTACCTGTCCCGCCTAGGGACAGTCCAGGTCATTTTATGTATCAAAAGCATGGCATAAGTGCCATATTATATCTAGATTTATGGGTAGAGTATACCAGAGAGTTAGAGGAAAAGTATAGATGGCCCGTATCAGGTACGTGGGATGCCGAGTGCATCATGAGAGTAGAAGAAGCATTATGGAAAAAGAAAGCCAGACAGTCACAGAAAGACGCCATCGAGTTATGGCGCAAAGAATCTCATAAAAGAACCGAAAAAGAAATCAGAAAGTCAGAACTAAGTAGAGAATCCTTGGAACGAGCCCAGGAAAGGGAACTAATCGAGATAGGTGAACGAGTTAAAACAGAACAGTCAGACAGACAGAGGAATGCCCTCATCAAGGGTATGTATCCTCTTCTTGCCGAGGGCTTGCCAAAAGCGACCCCGGAGGCATCCAGTAATTTTCCGCCACCATTAGTTCCGACCAAGCTACGTCACAAACCGACCGCAGCTGATATTTTCATCTCGTCCTATTTGGACGACACCGTCCCGGAATATGCAAATCCTGTTCCGCCAGTCCCTGTAAATCAGGCAATTCCTGCTCCCCCAGACACCGGGGCACCTCTTGGAGTACCTGCTACGGTACCCCCGGTCCAGCCTACATTACAATTTCCCGCCGCGCTGGTACGAAGAGTATCAGTCGACGATTCCAGTTTAGGGGCCGCAGGAGGGGGTCCTCCTGGTACCCCGCCACCGCACCAACGTAGAACGTTGGCCGAGTTACATGAATGTGCGTTACAGCGTACGCCCAAATTTAAGTCCGTTGCAGAAATCCGACGAGCTCTCACTGAATGCCGCTATGATCCAGTTGCAGGTGATGATAGTACAGTAATATATTCCATCCGTGTAAGACGGGTGACCGGGTATTTAGACACCCTACCAGATATGAAAGGAGATCTAGACAGAATATATCGTTTCATCCGTACAGGGGATGATCCAGAAAGTATTGGCGAAGCCATGTCTCAAAGGAAAGCTGAGATCCAGCTCATGATATTAAAGTTTCTGATTAATTGTCTAATAAGAGAACAAGATTACCCGACTAAAAATCCGGCCGAAATGAAAATCCTGACAAGGTGGAGTGATAATATAGCCGAGGGTAAACACAAGACTATCAGTAGTATAGAGAGTATGTACAAGAAAATTCGTAAGGAAATACTAAAGTTACACGAACAACGTAAAGCAGCACAAGTAAGCGAGAAAGAAAATGACTCTACTGAAGAGGTAGAGGACGAGAATCCCACTAGAATAGCGTATGTAGGAAAATCTAGATTTCCAGATCGCCATTTGCGCCTAGAACACAAGTCAGTTTTACATCATCCAGCACCAGAACAAGGTTCTCTGGAACAAGTATTTCAAGCTACCGATCACATTCTGAAATCACGAATCGGTTACAGTGAGTTAAGTACTATGCATGAACAAGAACTAGCCCGATCAGCAGTCCGATGGATTACTGATTCTACCACTTTTCCAGATGAAATAGTGGCACAAATGTTTCTGAAATTGCCCCCAGCCGAGCAGCGACTGGTGGGTATGTATATGATCCAGCACCTCATTACATTGTATGAGGGTCAACATTCTGATCCAGGTCCGTTACACGATGTCCTGAACGAGTTACTCCAGTATAGATGGAAAGGTTTAGGTACCGATTTAATTAGTGTCATTCTAGAACAGCGCCACAAATATAGTATGTTTTTGAACCTGCTATTATGTGGTATATAAATAAATAATACCGGATCTAGGTTTTACTGGACATAGCAATAACAGATAGCTCAATAAATAAGAGTCAAGATTCGAGGTAGTAGGAGTTTGCAGGTTTAATACAGCATAAAGGACAGGAACAGGACAACCTGCACGGGAACAGGATGGCAGCGCTGCCGGGGGCAGGATCAGAATCGGCGCAACATTTAATAACAGTGCACAAATATATATACTAAAACAGTTACATTACAATGAATTACAGTAGGCGGAGCAGTGGGTGTGGTCAATAGCAGTCGCGAAAGATAAGGGTGAAAATGGGTGTAACAGGGGCGTATACATAGACATGTGATGCAAACGTAACAGAATATGTCATAAATGGGGCGGAAACATGGAGGGGGCTACCTAAGGAGCCGGGACCTCTAACCTAATGGTGCGCGTAAACTGACAATGACGTGTTACTAGGAGAAGCTGGGGGCTATGAACTCTGTGCTAGGAGTAGAGACTGAAGTCTGGAGAGTCAGGGCGACATGTACCTAAACAGTATCTAGTATCTAATGTTTGGAGAACATGTTGATAGAATCCAAAAGTTATCGGGGTAAAGGCTAACGGACTCTAAGACTGGAGCATGCATTATTCTACATGTAGTGCGTGATGAAGAATATTAAATGACCATTAAATGCAGTATTTCTCTTACATGGAGACGTAAAGGCTAGACAATGACGGAAACTATTGATGCGATTCAGTAGCTTAGGAATGCAGAGAAGGAGGGCTGGACTGATAACTAGAATCATAACATACTCTTGGCAGACTCGTAGGCAGAGCCAGGCTGAGCCGGGCACTGTGAGGCAGGAAGTAAGTGAAGGGTCGAGGATACAGGTGGGGGCTGTATCGCTCCTCAGCGAGGCTCAGGAGACAGGAGCTGAATCTGGTGTCCGGGCCCTTTTTAGGCCTAGAAACGGGGACTTTACAATGAAATAACGTGCACACTGAGAAACGTGGCAACGCAACTTTACATAGGCCTAATATTCGTAGTATTCACGAGAACTGGAAACTGGCATACTAATGATGGACACAGCTGTAATTGCGTCTTTAATCAAACATGGGGATACATATGCATATTTAATCATGCACACATAACATAAGATGGAGGACACGTAGGGACACAGAACATGACAAAATTTACTTTTCCACATTCCCTCCTTGTCACTACGTTTCCATCAGGAAACATCAATATTCATGATACCATCTATCATTTCATACAGTATCATTTGCTCGTCTCGAATTTTCTTGGAACGGGATTTAGGACGGGACTCGGGACTAGGAATACAAGATGTAGCACAAATGCCGCAAATCGCAGGGCCACATTGTAAACAGAGGCAGCAACTGAATATGATCGCTACTGCAATACCCAGAAATGACAATACTTTCCATCCCCAGGCGGAAATCATATTCCAGAACCAACCGGACCATGTCCAGGTGCCTGGATCTTGGTGTAACGTATGGCAATTTTATGGAGTCTGGTAATAGCTGAATAAACAGACGGTGCGTTATTAGGAATGAAAATGCAGCAACTAGATCCGATGACTCTACATGCCCCGCCCCTATCGGCCAGTATGACGTCAAGGACGAGACGATTCTGGAGCACGACAATTCTCATAAAGGATTGTTCTTCGGTTAAGTTACCTAGAGCAGAAGTAGTCTCGATCACTACTGCTTCAAGTGTTCTGGTTAATCTACGTATCAGTTTACTATTTACAACAGTACCTAAGTAGGGGAAGACACCTTTATTGATATCTATGTATTGTTCTAGAGCAGTTTCAGTATAATCGACAATCGGGAGATTTCTCTTGTGTCTAGTATGTACTAGGTGGGAATTCCTATGATAGTCAGGTGGGGCTAGGAAAACTGGTGGCAGTAGGAAGGCAATGTAACATGTACCATCCCAATCAAGGGGCAGACGAACATATGCGGTCTGACCACAAACAAAATAAGAATGACGTGAAGCTTTGAAAATAGATTTCCTACTGTCACTATACTCGACAATAGTAGTACAATCACTATGGCCTACATGTACGGAACCATTATTTCGGACACATAATTCACCTTTGACTGGTAGTACTGAAATAGCAGGTAAGTCTGGAGTAGAATCAGACTGAACATTCAGGACCATGAAATTCGAAGAATAATCACCTAGATTATAAACTTCATTCTCTAGATCTAACCCTGTTCTGTGGGGAAGACCTTGCTTGTCTGGGAAACATGTACTGTTCAGAAAAGACATATCTGTTGAGGATGACGTTAACGTGGACCATGCTCCACACGAACCATTATGTGAAAATGGATAAGGAAAGAGTGGCAGAACTCCCTTCGGTGTCTGGAAAGGGGGGAGTCGACCACACACCCAACAATTTGTGGCATTGCTGGTCTGGTGTGAATAATGTAACATGCAGATAAAGGAGTTATTACGCATAGCAAGACGATATGAGAGTTCATGAGGAGGCAGATCACTAAACGTGTGCTCTACTGTAACATTAGCAGACTTATTTACATGAGAAACTGAAAAATACAAATAAAATGCATAACTGGTGCAGGAAATTATAATGCTGAAATATAGCAGAAAACATAAAATAATAGTGCAACTTCTAGAGTTCTCACTAACTCTCTCTCTATGGGGGTCTATTATATACATGTCAGAAACCGGTCTAACCGTTTCACCTAGGGGAGGACTTAGACAATCAAACTGGCTGACTTATTTTACTAGACCTTAGTTTAAGCTTATACTCCTGCTGCGGAGTTTTCTCTAACAGGGAAGGGTTCGTAGCAATGTCTTTTGCGGGACAGTCCTTAAGAATAGTACTTTGGCAGTCTTTAGAATCCTCGGAAATGTTCTTTGAAACAGGCTTTAGTCCAAAAAATCTTTTCACATGTGACAGGTGGACCCAGCCCTTCCTGCCTTCCAGCTTGACGGCAGTACGGGTGGCCAGGAGGACCTGTCGGGGTTCCTTCCAGCGAGGCTCCAGCGGACTTGAACGATCAAAATTCCGGACAAGAACCATGGATCCGGGAACGATTTCATGCGGTGCCACCTCGGTATTGTCTGGAAATGCGGCAGCAACCTGTGAACGACAAGAGTTGAGGGCAGACATCAAGGAAGCTAGGTAATCTGTCAGCATATTACTTGAAACATCGGTAATACTTCGGGGTCTAGGTGTACCCCACATGTTAGGGGGGCGGCCGAATACGACCTCGTACGGGGACAGACCTGATCTGGAATGTGCGACCATGCGCATATAAAATAGGGCAACTGGCAGAGCTACTAGCCAGTCCACACCTTTCTCTTTACATACTTTTGCAATTCGTATTTTCAGGGTCTGATTATGTCTCTCTACGAGACCGGCTGCTTCTGGATGGCGTACACAATGGAACTTCCACTGGTACCCTAACAACAGGGAAATATGTTTCATAAGCTCGGATGAGAATGGTTGGCCGTTGTCTGAATACACGACCCTAGGGAGTCCATAACGGGGGAAGAATTCACGAACCAACTGCTTGGCAGTGGTCGCGGCTGTGTAATCTGGGACTGGATATGCTTCTGTCCACCTGGACAAAGCGCATACAACTACGAGAACATACTTGAAACCTCGACATCGCTCCATCTGACTATAATCCATCTGGAGGACTTCAAAAGGGTGGTCAGGGGGCTGGAATCCACCTTGTTCCACCGGAACACTTTTACCTGGATTAAACTGGCAACATATCATACAAGTACGGACCTTCTGCTTGGCTGCAGCTCGTAAATGCTTGTTGAACCAAATGTTCTGGATACTATCTAACATAGCTTTTTCTCCTAAATGTGCTGGACTATGTGCGGTATTGATAATGACTTGAACCATAGAATCGGGGAGAAACCATGTGGCTTTACCCTTCGTTACCCATCCCTGATCTGTCTGGACCCCTCCTTGTTCGGACCATTTCTTGATTTCCTCGGGAGTAGCATGTAACTGGATATCTATGACATCTTGAGTAGGGTCCTTAACTGTCATACAGGTAGTCAGATCTGGAGTGTATGTAGGTGTCTTATTAACTGGAATGTCTGGTGTCTGTGCTGTAAGCTTGGCTGTGCGATCTGCTAGATCATTACCTTGAGAAATAGTGTCGGTAACTTTCGTATGTGCTTTGCATTTCATGATAGCAATAGATGTCGGTAGGTGTATGGCATCTAACAGAGCTTGAATAAGGAGACCATGCTGAATCTTGAGTCCATGAGAAGTCATGAAACCTCTCTCCTGCCAGAGCACTCCGAAGTCGTGTACGACTCCAAATGCGTAACGTGAATCTGTGTAAACATTAACTTTCAGGTTCTTGGCGTGTATGCAGGCTTGAGTCAGAGCAACCAGCTCTGCTGCTTGAGCAGACAGGGTGTCAATACGATGTGTTTCAATAACTTCAGTGTCAGTAGTCACTGCATACGCGGCTACTAGTTCTCCTGTACTTGTTCTCATACATGAACCATCCACATAAAGTGTCAGGTCGGGATCTGGTAATGGAATATCTGTCAAGGCTTGTCTTGGCTTAGTCATAATGTTAACTACTTCCACACAGTCATGTGTGGCAGGATTTGAAGTAACTGACGGTAACAGTGTAGCAGGATTTAAAACGTTGCAGCGTCTGATTTCTATGTGTGGCTGGAACAGTGTCAATTCATAACCTGTTAAACGTGCAATTGTCAAGTGCTGAGTCTGTGTTCGGTTTAAAAGAACTTCCACGGAGTGTGGAACTTGTACTGTCAAGGAATGTCCTAATACTATGGAATCACTTTGTCTGATAGCTAGTGCTGTGGCTGCAACTGACTTGAGGCACGCAGGCAGAGCCTGGGCTACAGAATCTAATGTGCTCGAAAAATAAGCACAGGGCTTGTATTGTCCTGCTTGATCTTGTGTGAGAACAGATAATGCTGTACCTTCGCGTTCAGTGACAAAAAGTGTAAAAGGCTTACTGTAGTTCGGTGTTGCTAGAACTGGAGCTTGGCATAGAGCTTTCTTTAACTCATTAAAACTAAATGTATGTTCAGATGTCCAAGGGAGGACAGTCGATACGGCTGCCTCCTGTGTCGTTAACTGTATCAGTGGTTTAGCTAGAAATGCATACTGAGGAATCCATTGTCTGCAGTAAGAAGTAAGGCCGATAAAAGCACGTACCTCCTTCTGGGTCTTGGGCTGAGGAAGACTCGCTATTAACTGGATACGGTCAGGTGTCAATTGCCTACCCCTCTTGGACAGTAAGTGGCCTAAATAGATCACTTGCTGGACACAGAATTGAAGCTTAGAAGGGGACACCTTGTGCCCCATCTCGGCAAGGAAATACAAGACTGTAAGGGATGCTCGCTCGCAAGCACGTTCAGAACGGGCTGTGATCAGTAGATCATCGACATACTGGAGCAGGGCAGTGTCAGTTGGCATGTGAATGTTGTCTAGTTGTCTCTTAAGTGCTTGACTGTAAATACTTGGACTTTCTGTGAAACCTTGAGGAGCTCGTGTGAACATATAGCTCCTTCCATTTAAACAAAATCCGAAAAGGAACTGGCTGTCTGGATGAATGGGGACACTAAAAAATGCGTTCTTGAGGTCTATGACTGAAAAAAATGAGGCTTCAGAATCAATGGCTGTCAATAGGGAAGAGATATCTGGGACAACTGGGTACTGGGGAATAATACATTTGTTGAGTTCTCGAAGGTCAATCACTAATCGATATACTGGGGGTGCATTTGGATCAGTACGTTTCATGACTGGAATGATCGGAGAATTACATACATTGGAGTCAGTTTCTACAACTACTCCTTGAGCGATGAGCTCGTCAATAATTTTGGATAAGGCTGCTACAGCCTCAGGTGGCAATCTGTACTGTCTGATTCGTGGTAACACTACACCTGGTTTGAGAGTCACACGATGGGGTGTGATTTGCATATAACCAACATCAGTTGGACCTTGCGCCCATAGATGCTGCGGAACATTAGACAATCTCGGATCAAAATCTCGTAATACATAGTGACCCTTGAAGTCACGTAGGAACAATCGTATTCCCTCTGGGGAACAGCATATGACTGCACCTAATTCTTTCAGTGTCTTAATGCCTAACAGATTTTCTGGACATGACTTCGTAAGTAACAGATCAGTAGTGCGGGACAATGGACCTACTTCTAGAGTAACTGGCTGAGATATCTCATTTACAATAGGCTTTCCTGAAAATCCAAGGGAAACATTTCTAGAGCCTGAGAGCGGAGCCCCTGGAACTTCGGCGTGACTGATGGTGGTCCTACTTGCCCCTGTATCAATCAAAAACTTTCTGTCTTTCCCTAATACTTGACTATGAACATAGTCTCTTGATCTACAGGTATCTCGATGAGAGGCAAGCCTACCTCCCTCTCTAGGCTGTTTCATGAATATGGCTGATACTCTGGATACTCGGACTGTGCATACTGGTACATCTGCTGTGTAACATGCTGTGTTGCAGCAATAGGCTGCGGTGCTGGAACTGTCTGTTGTGCATTCTGTGGCTGAGAAGTCTGTGAAACTTGTTCTTGTCTAGGCGGACGTGGTCTTTCTTTAGTCTTACCGGTAGCTATATTATGTTTCAGAACTGCACACTCGTTTATAAAATGACCTGGCTGTTTACAATAATTGCATGTCCCTTTAACGGGAACTGCAGGATGACTGGCTTGATTCGTACCCCTCTTCTGACTGTCTTGTGGAATAGATTGTGCAACCAGCACTTTCATTTTCGTGTCTTTCATACGTTTCCTTTCGTGATCTTGTTCTTCTCTGATTCTATTCTGGTGGTATTTGAGCATCTGTAACATCTGGGACGGGGTATTAGCTTGCCAGGTACTTTCGACTTTCAAAACTCGATTCTTAACTTGTGGACTTGAATTCTCGACTAATTTAGTAACAAAAAGATGAGGGTATGACTCGCTACTTGTCTTGAGGCCACTGTTTATACTAAAACATTTCTCGAATCTAGAATAAAAATCACTAGTGTCTTCGTCTTGTTTCTGTTTACAGGCTGAGATTGCATCCCAGTCTTCCTTTTAAGTGGCTAATAATCTTGGCAAAACTTGGATTAACAGTTCAGGTAATTCTTTACATTTCTCTCCTAGACCGGTACCTGGTACTCGTATCTTATCTTCAGCTTCGAGAACTGCCCAATCGATCTTTTTCTCTCCCACCTCCCATTCTTTTTCCTTGAGTTTCTCGTATACCCCTGCGGGCAACAGGACTTTTAACATTTTAATTATATCTGGATACGTGTATTCTCCCATACGGAGCATGTCTTTTAATTCTCGGTGGAACCCTGCTGGATCTTTGTCATGACAGGGAATTAATTTTTTCATCTCTAAGAGTTCCATCTTTGTAATCGGAGTGTAAACAAACACTCGTTGCATTTCACCATCTGTTGTCCTAACTGGGTGTACTTCTCGTAACGGATTCTGTCTGTCTATGTAAAACTGTTTACTTTCTGGAGGTGAGACATGAACAAAATGCGGGTTCAAAAACATACTATATTTGTGGCGCTGTTCTAGAATGACACTAATTAAATCGGTACCTAAACCTTTCCATCTATACTGGAGTAACTCGTTCAGGACATCGTGTAACGGACCTGGATCAGAATGTTGACCCTCATACAATGTAATGAGGTGCTGGATCATATACATACCCACCAGTCGCTGCTCGGCTGGGGGCAATTTCAGAAACATTTGTGCCACTATTTCATCTGGAAAAGTGGTAGAATCAGTAATCCATCGGACTGCTGATCGGGCTAGTTCTTGTTCATGCATAGTACTTAACTCACTGTAACCGATTCGTGATTTCAGAATGTGATCGGTAGCTTGAAATACTTGTTCCAGAGAACCTTGTTCTGGTGCTGGATGATGTAAAACTGACTTGTGTTCTAGGCGCAAATGGCGATCTGGAAATCTAGATTTTCCTACATACGCTATTCTAGTGGGATTCTCGTCCTCTACCTCTTCAGTAGAGTCATTTTCTTTCTCGCTTACTTGTGCTGCTTTACGTTGTTCGTGTAACTTTAGTATTTCCTTACGAATTTTCTTGTACATACTCTCTATACTACTGATAGTCTTGTGTTTACCCTCGGCTATATTATCACTCCACCTTGTCAGGATTTTCATTTCGGCCGGATTTTTAGTCGGGTAATCTTGTTCTCTTATTAGACAATTAATCAGAAACTTTAATATCATGAGCTGGATCTCAGCTTTCCTTTGAGACATGGCTTCGCCAATACTTTCTGGATCATCCCCTGTACGGATGAAACGATATATTCTGTCTAGATCTCCTTTCATATCTGGTAGGGTGTCTAAATACCCGGTCACCCGTCTTACACGGATGGAATATATTACTGTACTATCATCACCTGCAACTGGATCATAGCGGCATTCAGTGAGAGCTCGTCGGATTTCTGCAACGGACTTAAATTTGGGCGTACGCTGTAACGCACATTCATGTAACTCGGCCAACGTTCTACGTTGGTGCGGTGGCGGGGTACCAGGAGGACCCCCTCCTGCGGCCCCTAAACTGGAATCGTCGACTGATACTCTTCGTACCAGCGCGGCGGGAAATTGTAATGTAGGCTGGACCGGGGGTACCGTAGCAGGTACTCCAAGAGGTGCCCCGGTGTCTGGGGGAGCAGGAATTGCCTGATTTACAGGGACTGGCGGAACAGGATTTGCATATTCCGGGACTGTGTCGTCCAAATAGGACGAGATGAAAATATCAGCTGCGGTCGGTTTGTGACGTAGCTTGGTCGGAACTAATGGTGGCGGAAAATTACTGGATGCCTCCGGGGTCGCTTTTGGCAAGCCCTCGGCAAGAAGAGGATACATACCCTTGATGAGGGCATTCCTCTGTCTGTCTGACTGTTCTGTTTTAACTCGTTCACCTATCTCGATTAGTTCCCTTTCCTGGGCTTGTTCCAAGGATTCTCTACTTAGTTCTGACTTTCTGATTTCTTTTTCGGTTCTTTTATGAGATTCTTTGCGCCATAACTCGATGGCGTCTTTCTGTGACTGTCTGGCTTTCTTTTTCCATAATGCTTCTTCTACTCTCATGATGCACTCGGCATCCCACGTACCTGATACGGGCCATCTATACTTTTCCTCTAACTCTCTGGTATACTCTACCCATAAATCTAGATATATTATGGCACTTATGCCATGCTTTTGATACATAAAATGACCTGGACTGTCCCTAGGCGGGACAGGTACTGCTGCTTCTAGCAGACCTTTTCTGGTTTTTAACTGACGTAATTTCGAGAATAAAGGCATAACTGAACTGTAATCTAGACACAATACAATACACAATGAACACGATAATTACTCCACATTCATACCACGACATTAAAATACGTGCAGAACATTTAAAATAACAGTTCGAACAGAATACTACCTGGAATACTGAAAACAGAATACATGAATTTTCTCGAGAACAGAACTGACTAGAACAGAAACTAGATGCACTGCTGAAACAGTACGAAACTTACCGGTCTCATAAAGAGACACGTCAGGACCCGCATCCACCGAAGTGGACACTTCGTTTTGGGTCTGTGTACCACCAACCCACGGACCAGAGTCAATTAGATTGACCCTGTCTAGATACTACCCCAGCAATGGTACTCACCGGGCAGCAAGAACGGAAGGCCTCGGACTGGACTGGACTGCTTCGACGCCGGACGGACGAACTTCGGACTTCTGTTACGGGTGGGCCTCCGGATACCTCGGACCTTGGACTCTCGGCTTGGGCTCTGGTCGGGACTCGCCGCGTTCCTCCACCGCCTCGTCTGGATGCTGGACCGCCACCTCCGTCTCCTCCGTGGGCCTGAGGGATACTTGAAGCAGAAATATCTGCACGTGCACGGTATGGTTCCGTCACGGCTGCAGAGGGTCAGGGGGCCGGCGTGGCTTCACCGGCGCGTGGGGAAAGGGCAAGTCCCTATTCGGGCGCCATTATGTGGTATATAAATAAATAATACCGGATCTAGGTTTTACTGGACATAGCAATAACAGATAGCTCAATAAATAAGAGTCAAGATTCGAGGTAGTAGGAGTTTGCAGGTTTAATACAGCATAAAGGACAGGAACAGGACAACCTGCACGGGAACAGGATGGCAGCGCTGCCGGGGGCAGGATCAGAATCGGCGCAACATTTAATAACAGTGCACAAATATATATACTAAAACAGTTACATTACAATGAATTACAGTAGGCGGAGCAGTGGGTGTGGTCAATAGCAGTCGCGAAAGATAAGGGTGAAAATGGGTGTAACAGGGGCGTATACATAGACATGTGATGCAAACGTAACAGAATATGTCATAAATGGAGCGGAAACATGGAGGGGGCTAGCTAAGGAGCCGGGACCTCTAACCTAATGGTGCGCGTAAACTGACAATGACGTGTTACTGGGAGAAGCTGGGGGCTATGAACTCTGTGCTAGGAGTAGAGACTGAAGTCTGGAGAGTCAGGGCGACATGTACCTAAACAGTATCTAGTATCTGATGTTTAGAGAACATGTTGATAGAATCCAAAAGTTATCGGGGTAAAGGCTAACAGACTCTAAGAATGGTGCATGCATTATTCTACATGTAGTGCGTGTTGAGGAATATTAAATGACCATTAAATGCAGTATTTCTCTTACATGGAGACGTAAAGGCTAGACAATGACGGAAACTATTGATGCGATTCAGTAGCTTAAGAATGCAGAGAAGGAGGGCTGGACTGATAACTAGAATCATAACATACTCTTGGCAGACTCAGAGGCAGAGCCAGGCTGAGCCGGGCACTGTGAGGCAGGAAGTAAGTGAAGGGTCGAGGATACAGGTGGGGGCTGTATCGCTCCTCAGCGAGGACTCAGAAGACAGGAGCTGAATCTGGTGTCCGGGCCCTTTTGAGGCCTAGAAACGGGGACTTTACAATAAAATAACGTGCACACTGAGAAACGTGGCAACGTAACTTTACATAGGCCTGATACTCGTAGCTTTCACGAGAACTGGAAACTGGCATACTAGTGATGGACACAACTGTAATTGCGTCTTTAATCGAACATGGGGGATACATATGCATATTTAATCATGCACACATAACATAAGATGGAGGACACGTAGGGACACAGAACATGGCAAAATTTACTTTTCCACATTCCCTCCTTGTCACTACGTTTCCATCAGGAAACATCAATATTCATGATACCATCTATCATTTCATACAGTATCATTTGCTCGTCTCGAATTTTCTTGGAACGGGATTTAGGACGGGACTCGGGACTAGGAATACAAGATGTAGCACAAATGCCGCAAATCGCAGGGCCACATTGTAAACAGAGGCAGCAACTGAATATGATCGCTACTGCAATACCCAGAAATGACAATACTTTCCATCCCCAGGCGGAAATTATATTCCAGAACCAACCGGACCATGTCCAGGTGCCTGGATCTTGGTGTAACATATGGGCAATTTTATGGAGTCTGGTAATAGCTGAATAAACAGACGGTGCGTTATTAGGAATGAAAATGCAGCAACTAGATCCGATGACTCTACATGCCCCGCCCCTATCGGCCAGTATGACGTCAAGGACGAGACGATTCTGGAGCACGACAATTCTCATAAAGGATTGTTCTTCGGTTAAGTTACTTAGAGCAGAAGTAGTCTCAATCACTACTGCTTCAAGTGTTCTGGTTAATCTACGTATCAGTTTACTATTCACGACAGTACCAAGTAGGGGAAGACACCTTTATTGATATCTATGTATTGTTCTAGAGCAGTTTCAGTATAATCGACAATCGGGAGATTTCTCTTGTGTCTGGTATGTACTAGGTGGGAATTCCTATGATAGTCAGGTGGGGCTAAGAAAACTGGTGGTAGTAGGAAGGCAATGTAACATGTACCATCCCAATCAAGGGGCAGACGAACATATGCGGTCTGACCACAAACAAAATAAGAATGACGTGAAGCTTTGAAAATAGATTTCATACTGTCACTATACTTGACAATAGTAGTACAATCACTATGGCCTACATGTATGGAACCATTATTTCGGACACATAATTCACCTTTGACTGGTAGTACTGACATGGCAGGTAAGTCTGGAGTAGAATCAGACTGAACATTCAGGACCATAAAACTCGAAGAATAATTACCCAAATTATAAACTTCATTTTCTAGATCTAACCCTGTTCTGTGGGGAAGACCTTGCTTGTCTGGGAAACATGTACTGTTCAGAAAAGACATATCTGTTAAGGATGACGTTAACGTGGACCATGCTCCACACGAACCATTATGTGAAAATGGATAAGGAAAGAGTGGCAGAACTCCCTTCGGTGTCTGGAAAGGGGGGAGTCGACCACACACCCAACAATTTGTGGCATTGCTGGTCTGGTGTGAATAATGTAACATGCGGATAAAGGAGTTATTACGCATAGCAAGACGATATGAGAGTTCATGAGGAGGCAGATCACTAAACGTGTGCTCTACTGTAACATTAGCAGACTTATTTACATGAGAAACTGAAAAATACAAATAAAATGCATAACTGGTGCAGGAAATTATAATGCTGAAATATAGCAGAAAACATAAAATAATAGTGCAACTTCTAGAGTTCTCACTAACTCTCTCTCTATGGGGGTCTATTATATACATGTCAGAAACCGGTCTAACCGTTTCACCTAGGGGAGGACTTAGACAATCAAACTGGCTGACTTATTTTACTAGACCTTAGTTTAAGCTTATACTCCTGCTGCGGAGTTTTCTCTAACAGGGAAGGGTTCGTAGCAATGTCTTTTGCGGGACAGTCCTTAAGAATAGTACTTTGGCAGTCTTTAGAATCCTCGGAAATGTTCTTTGAAACAGGCTTTAGTCCAAAAAATCTTTTCACATGTGACAGGTGGACCCAGCCCTTCCTGCCTTCCAGCTTGACGGCAGTACGGGTGGCCAGGAGGACCTGTCGGGGTTCCTTCCAGCGAGGCTCCAGCGGACTTGAACGATCAAAATTCCGGACAAGAACCATGGATCCGGGAACGATTTCATGCGGTGCCACCTCGGTATTGTCTGGAAATGCGGCAGCAACCTGTGAACGACAAGAGTTGAGGGCAGACATCAAGGAAGCTAGGTAATCTGTCAGCATATTACTTGAAACATCGGTAATACTTCGGGGTCTAGGTGTACCCCACATGTTAGGGGGGCGGCCGAATACGACCTCGTACGGGGACAGACCTGATCTGGAATGTGCGACTATGCGCATATAAAATAGGTCAACTGGCAGAGCGACTAGCCAGTCCACACCTTTCTCTTTACATACTTTTGCAATTCGGATTTTCAGGGTCTGATTATGTCTCTCTACGAGACCGGCTGCTTCTGGATGGCGTACACAATGGAACTTCCACTGGTACCCTAACAACATGGAAATATGTTTCATAAGCTCGGATGAGAATGGTTGGCCGTTGTCTGAATACACGACCCTAGGGAGTCCATAACGGGGGAAGAATTCACGAACCAACTGCTTGGCAGTGGTCGCGGCTGTGTAATCTGGGACTGGATATGCTTCTGTCCACCTGGACAAAGCGCATACAACTACAAGGACATACTTGAAACCTCGACATCGCTCCATCTGAATATAATCCATCTGGAGGACTTCAAAAGGGTGGTCAGGAGGCTGGAATCCACCTTGTTCCACCGGAACACTTTTACCTGGATTAAACTGACAACATATCATACAGGTACGGACTTTCTGCTTGGCTGCAGCTCGTAAATGCTTGTTGAACCAAATGTTCTGGATACTATCTAACATAGCTTTTTCTCCTAAATGTGCTGGACTATGTGCGGTATTGATAATGACTTGAACCATAGAGTCGGGGAGAAACCATGTGGCTTTACCCTTCGTTACCCATCCCTGATCTGTCTGGACCCCTCCTTGTTCGGACCATTTCTTGATTTCCTCGGGAGTAGCATGTAACTGGATATCTATGACATCTTGAGTAGGGTCCTTAACTGTCATACAGGTAGTCAGATCTGGAGTGTATGTTGGTGTCTTATTAACTGGAATGTCTGGTGTCTGTGCTGTAAGCTTGGCTGTGCGATCTGCTAGATCATTACCTTGAGAAATAGTGTCGGTAACTTTCGTATGTGCTTTGCATTTCATGATAGCAATAGATGTCGGTAGGTGTATGGCATCTAACAGAGCTTGAATAAGGAGACCATGCTGAATCTTGAGTCCATGAGAAGTCATGAAACCTCTCTCCTGCCAGAGCACTCCAAAGTCGTGTACGACTCCAAATGCATAACGTGAATCTGTGTAAACATTAACTTTCAGGTTCTTGGCGTGTATGCAGGCTTGTGTCAGAGCAACTAGCTCTGCTGCTTGAGCAGACAGGGTGTCAATACGGTGTGTTTCAATAACTTCAGTGTCAGTAGTCACTGCATACGCGGCTACTAGTTCTCCTGTACTTGTTCTCATACATGAACCATCCACATAAAGTGTCAGGTCGGGATCTGGTAATGGAATATCTGTCAGATCTTGTCTTGGCTTGGTCATAATGTTAACTACATCCACACAGTCGTGTGTGGCAGGATTTGAATTAACTGACGGTAACAGTGTAGCAGGATTTAGAACGTTGCAGCGTCTGATTTCTATGTGTGGCTGGAACAGTGTCAGTTCATAACCTGTTAAACGTGCAATTGTCAAGTGCTGAGTCTGTGTTCGGTTTAAAAGAACTTCCACGGAGTGTGGAACTTGTACTGTCAAGGAATGTCCTAATACTATGGAATCACTTTGTCTGATAGCTAGTGCTGTGGCTGCAACTGACTTGAGGCACGCAGGCAGAGCCTGGGCTACTGGATCTAATGTGCTCGAAAAATAAGCACAGGGCTTGTATTGTCCTGCTTGATCTTGTGTGAGAACAGATAATGCTGTACCTTCCCGTTCAGTGACAAAAAGTGTAAAAGGCTTACTGTAGTTCGGTGTTGCTAGAACTGGAGCTTGGCATAGAGCTTTCTTTAACTCATTAAAACTAAGTGTATGTTCAGATGTCCAAGGGAGGACAGTCGATACGGCTGCCTCCTGTGTCGTTAACTGTATCAGTGGTTTAGCTAGAAATGCATACTGAGGAATCCATTGTCTGCAGTAAGAAGTGAGGCCGATAAAAGCACGTACCTCCTTCTGGGTCTTGGGCTGAGGAAGACTCGCTATTAACTGGATACGGTCAGGTGTCAACTGCCTACCCCTCTTGGACAGTAAGTGGCCTAAGTAGATCACTTGCTGGACACAGAATTGAAGCTTAGAAGGGGACACCTTGTGTCCCATCTCGGCAAGGAAATACAAGACTGTAAGGGATGCTCGCTCGCAAGCACGTTCAGAACGGGCTGTGATCAGTAGATCATCGACATACTGGAGCAGGGCAGTGTCAGTTGGCATGTGAATATTGTCTAGTTGTCTCTTAAGTGCTTGACTGTAAATACTAGGACTTTCTGTGAAACCTTGAGGAGCTCGTGTGAACATATAGCTCCTTCCATTTAAACAAAATCCGAAAAGGAACTGGCTGTCTGGATGAATGGGGACACTAAAAAATGCGTTCTTGAGGTCTATGACTGAAAAAAATGAGGCTTCAGAATCAATGGCTGTCAATAGGGAAGAGATATCTGGGACAACTGGGTACTGGGGAATAATACATTTGTTGAGTTCTCGAAGGTCAATCACTAATCGATATACTGGGGGTGCATTTGGATCAGTACGTTTCATGACTGGAATGATCGGAGAATTACATACATTGGAGTCAGTTTCTACAACTACTCCTTGAGCGATGAGCTCGTCAATAATTTTGGATAAGGCTGCTACAGCCTCAGGTGGCAATCTGTACTGTCTGATTCGTGGTAACACTACACCTGGTTTGAGAGTCACACGATGGGGTGTGATTTGCATATAACCAACATCAGTTGGACCTTGCGCCCATAGATGCTGCGGAACATTAGACAATCTCGGATCAAAATCTCGTAATACATAGTGACCCTTGAAGTCACGTAGGAACAATCGTATTCCCTCTGGGGAACAGCAAATAACTGCACCTAATTCTTTCAGTGTTTTAATACCTAACACATTTTCTGGACATGACTTCGTAAGTAACAGATCAGTAGTGCGGGACAATGGACCTACTTCTAGAGTAACTGGCTTAGATATCTCGTTTACAATAGGCTTTCCTGAAAAACCAAGGGAAACATTTCTAGAGCCTGAGAGCGGAGCCCCTGGAACTTCGGCGTGACTGATGGTGGTCCTACTTGCCCCTGTATCAATCAAAAACTTTCTGTCTTTCCCTAATACTTGACTATGAACATAGGGACCCTCTTGATCTACAGGTATCTCGATGAGAGGCAAGCCTACCTCCCTCTCTAGGCTGTTTCATGAATATGGCTGATACTCTGGATACTCGGACTGTGCATACTGGTACATCTGCTGTGTAACATGCTGTGTTGCAGCAATAGGCTGCGGTGCTGGAACTGTCTGTTGTGCATTCTGTGGCTGAGAAGTCTGTGAAACTTGTTCTTGTCTAGGCGGACGTGGTCTTTCTTTAGTCTTACCGGTAGCTATATTGTGTTTCAGAACTGCACACTCGTTTATAAAATGACCTGGCTGTTTACAATAATTGCAGGTCCCTTTAACGGGAACTGCAGGATGACTGGCTTGATTCGTACCCCTCTTCTGACTGTCTTGTGGAATAGATTGTGCAACCAGTACTTTCATTTTCGTGTCTTTCATACGTTTCCTTTCGTGTTCTTGCTCTTCTCTGATTCTATTCTGGTGGTATTGAAGCATCTGTAACATCTGGGACGGGGTATTAGCTTGCCAGGTACTTTCGACTTTCAAAACTCGATTCTTAACTTGTGGACTTGAATTCTCGACTAATTTAGTAACAAAAAGATGAGGGTATGACTCGCTACTTGTCTTGAGGCCACTGTTGATACTAAAGCATTTCTCGAATCTAGAATAAAAATCACTAGTGTCTTCGTCTTGTTTCTGTTTACAGGCTGAGATTGCATCCCAGTCTTCCTTTTTAGTGGCTAATAATCTTGGCAAAACTTGTATTAACAATTCTGGTAATTCTTTACATTTCTCTCCTAGACCGGTACCTGGTACTCGTATCTTATCTTCAGCTTCTAGGACTGCCCAATCGATCTTTTTCTCTCCCACCTCCCAATCTTTTTCCTTGAGTTTCTCGTATACCCCTGCGGGCAACAGGACTTTTAACATTTTAATTATATCTGGATACGTGTATTCTCCCATACGGAGCATGTCTTTTAATTCTCGGTGGAACCCTGCTGGATCTTTGTCATGACAGGGAATTAATTTCTTCATCTCTAAGAGTTCCATCTTTGTAATCGGAGTGTAAACAAACACTCGTTGCATTTCACCATCTGTTGTCCTGCCTGGGTGTACTTCTCGTAACGGATTCTGTCTGTCTATGTAAAACGGTTTACTTTCTGGAGGTGAGACATGAACAAAATGCGGGTTCAAAAATGTTCTATATTTGTGGCGCTGTTCTAGGATGACACTAATTAAATCGGTACCTAAACCTTTCCATCTATACTGGAGTAACTCGTTCAGGACATCGTGTAACGGACCTGGATCAGAATGTTGACCCTCATACAATGTAATGAGGTGCTGGATCATATACATACCCACCAGTCGCTGCTCGGCTGGGGGCAATTTCAGGAACATTTGTGCCACTATTTCGTCTGGAAAAGTGGTAGAATCAGTAATCCATCGGACTGCTGATCGGGCTAGTTCTTGTTCATGCATAGTACTTAACTTATTGTAACCTTTTCGTGATTTCAGAATGTGATCGGTAGCTTGAAATACCTGTTCCAGAGAACCTTGTTCTGGTGCTGGATGATGTAGAACTGACTTGTGTTCTAGGCGCAAATGGCGATCTGGAAATCTAGATTTTCCTACATACGCTATTCTAGTGGGATTCTCGTCCTCTACCTCTTCAGTAGAGTCATTTTCTTTCTCGCTTACTTGTGCTGCTTTACGTTGTTCGTGTAACTTTAGTATTTCCTTACGAATTTTCTTGTACATACTTTCTATACTACTGATAGTCTTGTGTTTACCCTCGGCTATATTATCACTCCACCTTGTCAGGATTTTCATTTCGGCCGGATCTTTAGTCGGGTAATCTTGTTCTCTTATTAGACAATTAATCAGAAACTTTAATATCATGAGCTGGATCTCAGCTTTCCTTTGAGACATGGCTTCGCCAATACTTTCTGGATCATCCCCTGTACGGATGAAACGATATATTCTGTCTAGATCTCCTTTCATATCTGGTAGGGTGTCTAAATACCCGGTCACCCGTCTTACACGGATGGAATATATTACTGTACTATCATCACCTGCAACTGGATCATAGCGGCATTCAGTAAGAGCTCGTCGGATTTCTGCAACGGACTTAAATTTGGGCGTACGCTGTAACGCACATTCATGTAACTCGGCCAACGTTCTACGTTGGTGCGGCGGCGGGGTACCAGGAGGACCTCCTCCTGCGGCCCCTAAACTGGAATCATCGACTGATACTCTTCGTGCTGGCAGAGTGGGAAATTGTAATGTAGGCTGGACCGGGGGTACCGTAGCGGGTACTCCAGTGACTGGAGGAGCAGGATTTACATTATTTACAGGAGCTGGCGGAACAGGATTTGCATATTCTGGGACTGTGTCGTCCAAATAGGACGAGATGAAAATATCAGCTGCGGTCGGTTTGTGACGTAGCTTGGTCGGAACTAATGGTGGCGGAAAATTACTGGATGCCTCCGGGGTCGCTTTTGGCAAGCCCTCGGCAAGAAGAGGATACATACCCTTGATGAGGGCATTCCTCTGTCTGTCTGACTGTTCTGTTTTAACTCGTTCACCTATCTCGATTAGTTCCCTTTCTTGGGCTCGTTCCAAAGATTCTCTACTTAGTTCTGACTTTCTGATTTCTTTTTCGGTTCTTTTATGAGATTCTTTGCGCCATAACTCGATGGCGTCTTTCTGTGACTGTCTGGCTTTCTTTTTCCATAATGCTTCTTCTACTCTCATGATGCACTCGGCATCCCACGTACCTGATACGGGCCATCTATACTTTTTCTCTAACTCTCTGGTATACTCTACCCATAAATCTAGATATAATATGGCACTTATGCCATGCTTTTGATACATAAAATGACCTGGACTGTCCCTAGACGGGACAGGTACTGCTGCTTCTAGCAGACCTTTTCTGGTTTTTAACTGACGTAATTTCGAGAATAAAGGCATAACTGAACTGTAATCTAGACACAATACAATACACAATGAACACGATAATTACTCCACATTCATACCACGACATTAAAATACGTGCAGAACATTTAAAATAACAGTTCGAACAGAATACTACCTGGAATACTGAAAACAGAATACATGAATTTTCTCGAGAACAGAACTGACTAGAACAGAAACTAGATGCACTGCTGAAACAGTACGAAACTTACCGGTCTCATAAAGAGACACGTCAGGACCCGCATCCACCGAAGTGGACACTTCGTTTTGGGTCTGTGTACCACCAACCCACGGACCAGAGTCAATTAGATTGACCCTGTCTAGATACTACCCCAGCAATGGTACTCACCGGGCAGCAAGAACGGAAGGCCTCGGACTGGACTGGACTGCTTCGACGCCGGACGGACGAACTTCGGACTTCTGTTACGGGTGGGCCTCCGGATACCTCGGACCTTGGACTCTCGGCTTGGGCTCTGGTCGGGACTCGCCGCGTTCCTCCACCGCCTCGTCTGGATGCTGGACCGCCACCTCCGTCTCCTCCGTGGGCCTGAGGGATACTTGAAGCAGAAATATCTGCATGTGCACGGTATGGTTCCGTCACGGCTGCAGAGGGTCAGGGGGCCGGCGTGGCTTCACCGGCGCGTGGGGAAAGGGCAAGTCCCTGTTCGGGCGCCATTATGTGGTATATAAATAAATAATACCGGATCTAGGTTTTACTGGACATAGCAATAACAGATAGCTCAATAAATAAGAGTCAAGATTCGAGGTAGTAGGAGTTTGCAGGTTTAATACAGCATAAAGGACAGGAACAGGACAACCTGCACGGGAACAGGATGGCAGCGCTGCCGGGGGCAGGATCAGAATCGGCGCAACATTTAATAACAGTGCACAAATATATATACTAAAACAGTTACATTACAATGAATTACAGTAGGCGGAGCAGTGGGTGTGGTCAATAGCAGTCGCGAAAGATAAGGGTGAAAATGGGTGTAACAGGGGCGTATACATAGACATGTGATGCAAACGTAACAGAATATGTCATAAATGGGGCGGAAACATGGAGGGGGCTACCTAAGGAGCCGGGACCTCTAACCTAATGGTGCGCGTAAACTGACAATGACGTGTTACTAGGAGAAGCTGGGGGCTATGAACTCTGTGCTAGGAGTAGAGACTGAAGTCTGGAGAGTCAGGGCGACATGTACCTAAACAGTATCTAGTATCTGATGTTTAGAGAACATGTTGATAGAATCCAAAAGTTATCGGGGTAAAGGCTAACAGACTCTAAGAATGGTGCATGCATTATTCTACATGTAGTGCGTGTTGAGGAATATTAAATGACCATTAAATGCAGTATTTCTCTTACATGGAGACGTAAAGGCTAGACAATGACGGAAACTATTGATGCGATTCAGTAGCTTAAGAATGCAGAGAAGGAGGGCTGGACTGATAACTAGAATCATAACATACTCTTGGCAGACTCAGAGGCAGAGCCAGGCTGAGCCGGGCACTGTGAGGCAGGAAGTAAGTGAAGGGTCGAGGATACAGGTGGGGGCTGTATCGCTCCTCAGCGAGGACTCAGAAGACAGGAGCTGAATCTGGTGTCCGGGCCCTTTTGAGGCCTAGAAACGGGGACTTTACAATAAAATAACGTGCACACTGAGAAACGTGGCAACGTAACTTTACATAGGCCTGATACTCGTAGCTTTCACGAGAACTGGAAACTGGCATACTAGTGATGGACACAACTGTAATTGCGTCTTTAATCGAACATGGGGGATACATATGCATATTTAATCATGCACACATAACATAAGATGGAGGACATGTAGGGACACAGAACATGGCAAAATTTACTTTTCCACACTGCGCCTGGCGCGCAAAAAAGGGAAGATCACGCATCAAGGAAACACTCTAGAGTTTTACCCGGATCATACAGTGGCGGTCCAACAAGCGAGGAAAGAATTTGCATCTGTCAAGGCCAAACTTAGAAATCTCAACGTGGGATACTCAATGCTGTATCCGGCGCGACTGCGTGTCACATGGGAAGGCAAAGCAGTGGTGTTGCCGTCCCCAAAGGCAGCTCAGAAATTCGTTAAAAAGGTGACACAGCACAACAAGCAGTGAGCACGAGACGATCATCACACGGACTCGGACGGCACAGAGTAAGAGTGGGGGAGGATTTCTGAAGACTCATGGTAAGACTTTGTTTTTTCTATCCCATGAAGTACTTTACACATAGACCCAGTGGGCCAAAGGCTTATGTGAAATTTGCTCCCATTGATAGGAGCGGGCCCAGGCTCGAGACTCTCACGGATGTAATAACTATATGCCAACACTATGACCTCTGACCTAGGCCGTTGTGGCTGGGGGACATTAACGCACAGCTTGCATGGACCCCAAACATCTGATGGATGTCACAGATGGGGTGATTGCAGTCTCTGCAGATCAGGAGACGGAGTCTCGAGCTTGAAGCAGTCGCACAACGAACTGACTATGAACACGTTATTTGTGCCGATTGACCCTGCTTGCTCCTAAAACCCGGCTATTAATGATGTCGCACGATCCTATTTATTCCGCTGGCCACACTATGCTGGGCAAAATGCTTAGATGGTACAATGTCACAATCGCATTGCTTTAATGACATGTTATGCGGCAGATATGGATCCACAGGATCATGTATTGTACAGATTTCACCGATTTGGAACTAAGTATAAGCACTTGCTATATACCTTTAGACTGCACTTACTGCAGGAAACGCAACAATACTGATGCCTTACTGATGTAATGTTATAACACACAGATCCATTGTTTCAGTTATGCACGGATTGTTTATCAGGTTTCGGTGGGAAGGGACGGGGCGGGGTCGGCGGGACATGACCCACAGATATTGAAAAACAAAATGTTGAATGAGCCGTCCACACCCATTTGATTGGGTGTTGAGTTGTGCCCCAAGCGGACCTCCCAAAGGGTATTCCCCACATACGTTCTGTTAACACAGGATGTTTTCTAAATGTTCTCTAGTTTATGGGTATCTATTCCAAGGGAAAATGGCTTCGGCAGGTTTGGGTTGCTGGAGTGGGTGGGGGGGTTGAAGGGCAAGGGTAAGGTTCATGTTCAAAGACCACACACTATTGAGGTTGTTGAGATCATTACCATTGCATGGCGGGGTATTGCCAGATCACCTGACACCGAGAACACTACAATGCTGAGGATAGGTAAACTTGACTACCAATCGTTCATATCATGGACGTCATGGCCGTATAGATGACACAAGACACGAAAAGCACAGACAGAACACACTTACATTTTCTAACATGGAATGTTAGAGGCTTCACGCAACCACAGAAAATCAGACAGGTGTTTTCCTACTTGAACAGATGGAACATAGATATAGCCGTACTGCAGGAGACTCACATCGCACCAAACACGCATCAGCACATAGGCAAACGCTGGGCCGAAGCGACTTACACTGCCACAGACTCCTCGTACTCGAGAGGGGTGATCACGCTGATCAAAAAAGGGGTGAATTTTAAGATACATCGGGTGATACAAGATCCTAATGGGAGATACGTTTTGGTGTCTGGCACACTACGCGGACAAAGCATAACACTCCTCAATGTATACGGCCCGAATATAGACTCATCAGACTTCTTTCAGGAGATATGGGGTCATCTGCAGACGTTCACTAACACGAATATAATATGTGGGGGCGACTGGAATGTAACACTGACGGATGGGGTGGACCGGTCCGTACATTCTGTAGAACAACACAGACAAGCAAGGGCGAAACTAGTTCATATGCTTCAAAACATGTCACTGACAGATATATGGAGGAAAAGGGACGCAGACACACCAGGTGCCACTCGCATTTCAGCGATTTACAATAGCTGGTCACGCTTAGACTATTGGCTGGGAACGACTAACATTGCTTTGTGGTCGAAGCATTTGAGCGTATTACCACGCACACTATTGGACCATAATCCAGTACTACTGCAACTACTGATTCCACAAAACACTCCGCCTCCATTTCACTGGAGGTTCAACTCACACGCACTCACTGACACTGTCTATGCTGACACCATTAAGAAAGCGATCAAAGAATATTTTCACATAAACAAACCAGTAATAGATGATCCGGTACTTCTGTGGGAGGCATTCAAGGCCACCATACGGGGGGTATGCATGACAACCACCATTGGTATACTAAAAGACATTCGACACCAGATAAAGCGATGTGAACAGTGCATGAGAGAACTTGAAATAGCTTTTGAAGCAACGCAAGATATCACCTTACTAGGAGAACTGCGTTAAGTGCATTCAGAGCATCAAACGTTTGTCGAGGATGAAATTCGATATCTAGACCGAAAACACACGGCTAGGACCTTTGGAGAGGGCGGTAGACCGGGAAAAGTGCTAGCACGCAAAATATGTGAGGGAAAGAGTCACTCGGCTATACTACGGATCAAATCATATGATGGCACAATACACACACAAGCATCGGGCATTTTAGATAGTTTTGTGGATACCTATTCGAAACTATATAAATCACAACCGACTGCGCCCGCGGCGGAGATCTTTCAATATTTAGATGATGTAGCAATTGGATGGCTATCGAACGGCCATAGAGAATACCTGGCGAGGCCAATCACAGTAGAGGAGGTGTCTGATGTAATCAAGACCCTCCCCAATGGCAAAGCACCTGGCCCAGACGGGTACACTAATGAATTCTACAAACAATATGTAGATGTACTTGCTCCATACATAGTGGAGATGTTTGGTGCCACGTTTGACCAGAAAGAGCTGCCTCCCACACTTCGAGAGGCTGTGATAATAGCTCTTCTAAAGCCCTCCAAGGACCCGGATAGATGCGATTCGTACAGACCGTTATCTCTCATCAACACTGACTCTAAAATACTAGCGAAACTACTGGCGGTTCGCCTAACCCCACTAATGATGAAATTGGTTCTTCCGGACCAGGCGGGCTTCATTCCCACACGGTCAACATCGCATAACACTAGGTCATTATTTGCTCTATCACACTACTTTCAGCCCTCTATGAAGGCAGCAGCAGTCACGCTCGATGCCGCCAAGGCTTTCGATTCCATAGAATGGAGCTATCTGATTGCTATACTATAGAGAATGGGCTTCCCCAAACGCTTTGTTCAATGGGTGACTTTAATATACACCAATCCATGTGCCAGGGTTCGAGTGAATGGTTATGTGTCCAACATCTTCACAATAGAGCGAGGTACCAGACAAGGGTGCCCACTTTCACCCTTGCTATTCGCACTAGCGCTCGAACCACTGGCCTGCATAATTAGACAAAATTTCAAGTCATCGGCCCTACGCTTCAACTCCAGACCGCTCCACATATCTCTTTACGCGGACGATATGCTCCTATACGTCCGCACTGCTTTGAGCACTCTCCCACCCAAGCATGACGAAGGATGCCGCAAGGGACTAGAACCAGAAACTAAGCCCCCCACCCAACTTCCACCCACCCCCACGCCCCTCCCAGTGGTGGTAGCACTAAACCCACTCGCACAACACTCAGCCGCGCAGCACTCATACTTGGAATAAATGGAGGGCTCGAACCGTAGGCGGGCAAACCGCCGCTTGCAACCCATTGGAGAGAAAGCGGACCAGGGGGCCCCAACGGAATATGAAATTTTTAAAATCACCCAGAAAAATATCAGCCATGCGCTCCATGCTTAACAGTCTCCACAAACGTGAATGCCACAAGGAGACCGCTGGGCCTTCTCTCTTTTTCCAGGCCGCCGCCAGGGTGACCTTGGCCGCTCCAATACAAAGCCCGTGGATCTTTTTGTCCGCCCGAGTCTGGTGATCCAGAATTGGGTCCCGTAATCCTAGCAACACGTAGGCCAACAAGTCCTCTATCGGGTATCCCAAGATCTCTTTGATATGGGACAAGATCTCTTCCCAATAGGGGCGAATGATGGGACAATCCCACCATATATGGCGGAAGTCCCCCAGCAGGCCGCAACCCCTCCAACACCTATCGGAAGAGTTAGGAAATATGCGATGCAACTTAGCTGGAGAGAGGTACCAGTCCATCATTGTCTTGAGATGGGCCTTCAGAAGCTCCACCGAGTGGTTAATGTTTGCTTCTTTATTGCTCAAGAAACGGGCAACTCCCCCCAGCAGCCATGGTGCCACCATGCACAGAAAAGGTCATTTAAAATGTGTTAACAGTCCCCTTAAGAGAATACCGTTTATGAGAATGACGCCAAAAAGAGCAAAGTCTTTCTTGGCCATCTTGTAGATCGTACATGGAGATGTATATTAATGCAGAAGTAAATAGCAAGACACCAATGCCTTACTGACATGAGGGAAGAGGTAAAAGCCAAGGAAAGGCAACCAGCAGGAGATTCAAAGGAAAAGCCAACTGTAAGGAGCAAAACCAAGGACATAAATAATAACAAGAAGGCAAAGAATGCAACAAATTATAAGGGAATTAATGTGTTACAGAAATCCATTACTCGTAAATATCTCTTAAATACATAACTCAAACAGGAACTGACATCACATGAAAAGACTAAATTATCTCTCGACTGTACTTAGATTGAGAACCTCAGCAGTTTTAGAGATGAGTTATAGGGACTGAACAGAATCACTGGCTAGCTTCCATTTTTCAAATGGAATGAGATTAAATATGTTTTTGTTAGGACCCTGCATGTCAACCTTGTTAAAGAGGTAATTCCAATACCACTTGAATGAGGGTTGTAAATAGAAATTTGCGAAAACAATAAAAACAAGGACTGACTCTTTATAATCATTTCCCAAAATGTGTGCTCAAACTCCTTGGTAAATTATATATTTGATTATGAAGTATTTTAAGCACGCCCATTTATTTGGACTGGCTGACTACAAAAATGTCTATATATAAAACATTCTGAAGAGAAGCACTTCCACAACAGCCACAAATAGAAATTATGACGGAAGATTAGGCGGATAAGAGCCAGGGAATGTGATTTACTAAAGGGAGGAGGTAAATGAGAAAAGTTAAACTGTGTAAAACAGGAAAAATGAAATTGAGAGGCATAAAAGATGAGAAAAATGAGAAACAGTGAATCCATGCAAGAGAGAAAAACAGTGAAAGAATTGGATTGAGAAGGATACAGAGTAAAGGACAATATGGAAGGCCACTGCAAAAATCCGGCACTTTATTACCAGTTTATGTGGCAAAGTTGAAGGAACTATAGACGGAAAGTAAAGGCAATATATGTAGCTATAGCACAATGTATAATGAAAACAATTTATGCATTATATTCTGCACCATTGTTCTCTTATTATTAGGCATTCAAACACCTGTAGTTATGCATTTTAAAAAAGTACGTTTGTGGAAATCATAGAGGTTTTGTAGCGTAGTTCCTATATCCCTGATAGGCTCTGCACATTGTAATAATATACACTATAGATTTGACATAGGACTGAGGTCAGTATGTCTCTATCAAGTACATTAAACTTAATTACTTGTGTGCCAGCTAACTCAGAGGTCACTAGAAACTTTCTCAAATTAACAAGAAGGGATTCGTTTCTGACAACCGCATAAACATGACAACTTTGTTTCCCTTAGAATCGGAACAATATCTTCAGAGTCGTGGAAACAATAGATTACAGTTTCACTCAGACAATCGTGCATGCTTCGTTTCTACAGAGTTGCACAGAAATAGAGAGATGGGCATTTCAATAAAAAAGGTTTATTTTTTTCTCATGCAAGAGATATGAACTGCTACAATCGTAGGACAGAATGCGAAGTACAATATGTACAGCGTTAACAGTAATATAAAAACTACTGTAATAGCATGGTCTGTAGCTATGACATATAAAAATACATACATAAATAACAAGGGCTAAAAAACACAACTGGTGCTTCTAAAAATAATCCTACCCCAGTGTACCTAACCTAAGTCTAGTACGAGGGAAGAAGTAGGTGCTGTTTTAGCTATAGTTTAGTTTAGTTTAGTTGTGCCAAGAATTGCCAAAAGTTTCTCTAGGTTCAGCTCCAAACCTTAGAATGAGAGAGGTTGGTATCGCCTTTCCGGGACTCGATCTCTAACACCCCGCAAGGGGAGTCAGAAACACTGGAGCTGGATTCTTGGCGAGGAGGATGACAGCGTCTGGTCTGTGCGGCAGTTGGGCAGTTGACTTCCTTCGGGACTTGCTGTGGCGAGCCGCATCGTGCAAGTAGGTAGCCGAAACGCACCATGCCTTGGCATAGCAAGTGAATGTATATTTATACCTTGAAGGTGTTTAGGAATGCCAGTATTGACTTACAAGTCGGGCATAAGGACGTCATGAATAAACCGCTAAGGAATAGATGTTCATGCATAATAAATGAGTTCTTGGAGAAATCAGTATCCAGGCAAGGGGAAGTCCTAAAGTCTTAAGAGTCTGGTTTTCCAAGAACTCGTTGTGACGAAGAGTATCGGATGTAGTTGACCATGCCAGTATTTGGTTAGCATAAGCAATGCCTAAATAGGGGCTGGATTTCTATGCCTAAATAAGGGCAATATGAATTGTACCTATATATGGGCATTGATCGGGAAATCTATATACGGTATCTAAATCAACACACAACAGTTTGCTAAGAAGGAAATCTGTATATAGGAAATGTAATACAACACTTTCTTCAAAACTATTTATAATATTATTTAGTATGTAATATAAGGTAACCACTTTTATTAATAGTATTCCTTCTATTCTCTTCACAACAGTTTGGGTGAAAATATGGTGTTGCATTTTTCATAAAAAAGTCAATGTGTACAAATGTCTAATATTTAGAGGAGTGCTACTTTTATTCAGTGCATCTTAGTTATGTTTTAATACTCATCTTCTGGAGCCTGTTGTATATATTCTGTTTTAAAATCATAGGGCGTCTTGAAGAACTTTGTTCTAATCAAACAGCTTTATACAACAGTGCTATCCATTATAAATGTGTTATATTAATGTTTCAAAGGAGACTGTCTGACCTGACAGCCTTAGAGTGGTCTTCCCCTAATTTTTTCCTGCCTCCCTCAACTTGTCTGACTTTGTTTTTGGGGCTCTCTCCCCTAAACACAGTAACATTGGTTCATTTCCAATTTGCATGTTTAATTTACTTATACGTCCCTAGTAAAGTGCACTACATGTACACAGGGCCTGTAAGTGAAATGCTACTAGTGGGACTGTAGCACAGATTGTGCCACGACATTAGTAGCTCCATAACCATGTCTCGGGCCTGCCATTGCAGGTTTTGCATGTGCAGTTCACTGCGACTTCGATTTGGCATTCAAAGCTACTCCCCTTTTATTACGCCTATGTCACCTCTAAGGTAGACCTTAGGTAGCCCTAACGGTAGGGTGCTTTGTAATTAAAAGGTAGGAAATGTACTCTTACATTTTACATGTCCTGGTAGTGACAAATGGCTCAATTTGTTTTCACTCTTGTTGAGGCCCATTCCTGCCATAGGGTAACATTGGGGATTCTTTAACACACTTTTAAGCTGTTCCTCTTGATCGTAACGGAGTGGCTACAATATGTTTTATGTTTTTGGAATGAAAATGGTAAATCGTCTTTACTGGTAAAGTTGGATTTAACATTAATATTTTAAAAAAGGGCAATTTTGGGGGAAGGAGCTACGCTAGCAACCAAGATGGCCGCTTATGCTCCCGGCTCCGCCGACCTCCGTATCCTGCCAGATGATCCCGCGATAATCCTGATTTTATGCCGACCTCCGTGTGGATGAACCGATGCACACTCCGATGGTGCAACTCTGAAAACGTAATCTGCTTGGTGAACGGAGCTGCGTCGAGTTGAAGTTTGCGGCCTAGTCCAGCAGGAAAGCCGGGGCCTCGAGTTTTGATCTGGCCGAGTTGCAGTTGAACAACATCGGCCGTGAGAACCAATCAGGGTCCGGTCTACCGCAGTGGAGATTTTTCTTTGCCCGATCTTGATGGCGCTCATTTTGATTGACCAACATTGAGGGAGGAGAGACGTGGCACAACAATGGCCGTGGGTGGAGGTCCCTGTCCCGCGGACCCAGTTTGCCGCCGCCGGGGTTCGGTAGGTCGGGGTCTTTGCTCGCGGCAGCAGAATACAGATTGTTGCTGCAGAAACCGATCAGCCACCCTCCGACGTCGTCCGTTCCGCTCCTGTCTGTTCCCCCGGAGAAACCGGGGCTCTCTGGGGGAGGTGAACACGATCGGTACTGAGCGTGGAGAAATGGACCGGATAGAGTGTGAGCTGTCGCTGAAGACAGTATTGGCAGCCATCGGGGCATTTCATTCACATGTGGATGCCCTGGTTCGCAAAATGATAACGTGCTTATTGGAGATGGTGTGTGTGGAACCGGACCCTGTTACACCTCAGGTACTGCCACCGACTACGATTTCCATGACGACCATTTTGATTCTGGACGAGGACCCCGTGCGACAAGAGGTGCCACAGCCCTTGGTCAGTATACTGGAGAATCCCGAACCCAGTGTTTTGAACGTATTAACGCACCTACCATCATTGCTGACATTGGGAGAATCGATTGGCGTTCCCTTCCCGGAAACTCCTGTGGGTGATTGTTTTTGGACTTCTGTTATATCCTTTCCCTCTTCAGTGACTTTACGATCGTGGAGGAAACTACATTGGGACTATCCGCCCATGGGGGAGTGTTCCTGTGCTGATGGAGTTCTTGAGGACTTACTGTCTTTGAATTGTTTTGGACCGAATTTTTTCAGACTCTTTTTGCACTTTGATTCTCCTGTAAAATTAACGGTCCTACCGGGAGCGGTTCGCATGATAGTTCGTAAGGGCCAGGGCTGAGATTGATTGACTGTGGTTGGTGCTATGGCCTTAATGGATGTGGGATTCTTGGCTGGGAGGTTGACCGGGAGCCCATACGGAAATGCCCTCCCCCACTTTTTCTCTTTTCTACTTTTAGAACCTAGTTAGTTGGGGAGAGAGGCACACTGCTAGTTGGGGTTAGGCGATAGCCATATGCAGGGGTGCAGGGTGGGGGGATGGGTTTATTGTTTTATTTCTGTTTTTATTTTTATGGTTTTCCTTTTTTTCAATCTTCTCATTAGTTTTTCCAATTAGTAATATTGGCGAAAAATCCTGATTTTGTTTCTAAATTCTAGTGTCTGGTTTCCATGAATCTTTTGCTATTCTCATTTTATGGTTGGGCTGGCTTGGAGGATCCGCGTTTAAACTGTTTATCGATTGTAATGTTGCAAGTTCTACTTTGTACTCATTAGCGCGGGCCTCTCAGTGACTCTTCTGTTGCTCCACGTCTATCCTGTAATTATACCTGTTCACCCTATTATCAATGTACGTATGTATGGCACCAGATATGTCTATTCCCTTTTCCTTGTTCTCAAAATAATAAAAATAATAAAAAAGAAAAAAAGAAAGGGCAATTTTATAAAGGGGACATTTCTATGCTCTTAGCTATGCTTCACAGCCTGCTTCCAAATACACATCTCGGGTGGGTGACAGCTACACTTTGTGCATTTCCTCCAGACAGCCACAAACGCTAACTATGCCTGAGTACCCATCTACATACATCTGCATTCGGATGGCTGTTCCTGGGCAGGAAGGGAGGGAAGGGCTAACACTTACACTTCAATAGGGAATGGCCTGACTCCTCACAAAAGAGTTGATTACCCATACTGATAGTCTGGAGCCAGGGCTTGTGCACTTCAAACACCACTCTTCGAAGTCACCCCGACTTCACACACACATTTGGGTATAAGTACTGGGTCTCTGAGCCTACCAAGGTAGTACACGTATGGACCTGTGATCACTCTGCCAGGAAGGAATCTCTCTAGAGCTAAAGGACTGCCACTCTGCTGTATCTGCTGTTTTTCTAAACTCTTGCCTTGCTGTGTTGCCCTGATGCTGCTGCTCTCTCTCTGCCAGGGTGAGAAGGATTGGACCTGCATCACTTGAACCCAGAGTGACTCCAATGGCTTGCCTCCTGTTTCTAAGTCTCAGGGACACAAAGGAGTTAGAACTCTCTGTTTCCAACCCATGGGCTCATCTGCTGGTGACACTGTCCTGCCAAGAAGTGCCAACCCAGGACCCTTAAGCGTGGACCTACGGGTCTGCTGCAGTATTAACGACGTATCATCTTCTGTAGCTGGAATTTGATTGACGCATTGCACCAAGGAAGAGGTGTGGTGAGGTGTGGCGCAGCGGCCAGGTCGACTGACCCTGGGGATCACGGTTCTATCCCTGGCTCCGGCGGCAAGGGGCTGCCCAGCACCATGCAACCCTGGGCAATTGCTCGCTTAATCTTCCCAATGGCCCCCAGTGCCAAGGTACCCCTTTGGGGGTGATTTGTGCGCTATACAAGTACTAGATTTACAGTTTACATTTTTTGCACACATAGCCGCCACATTGTGCTCTGACCTGACAAACTCCAGGACCAATGCTTTGCCTACCACCTTCGTCTCATCGCCACTGCTGTATTGGGATCACAAAAGCATTGAACGCTGAACCCCACCTCTGTCAACACAAACCTAGGATCAAGGAACTTTTGTTTAGTGGGCCTAAATGGGTCCCTGCATCTGGCTCGTACTCTCTTGCAGATGGCCTGAACTCTTAATTTTGTCCTGGTCCAGTGCAACCAATGAGCCTTTTAAGCGATATTTGCTTCTAAGCGCTACTTTGACATTTATTCCTTCAAACATTCCTATCTCAACTCCAACATATTGGATTTTTGTCATTTTTGTCTTGTTTTATTTATAAAATCATAATCTATTGTTCTAACTTTGTGTGGGGCCTTTTTGTGATGTTTTTGCTGTGTTGTTGTATGAAGTGTTGCACAAATACATTCCCACATTGTCTATTAAGCTAAACCTGACTGCTTTGTGCCAATCTACCTGATGTTGAGCACAGGATAATTTAGGTTGTGTTGTAACCTACCCTGCCTAGGATTGTGGTTCCCTCTTGGACAGGGAACCAGAAACTCAATTTCTAACAGAGACATTTTTAGATTCAAGATGGGATTTGGCACCGGAGCACCCAGCTTGCCAACTGCCAGTGGCCTCTTGTTCCAGCCAGATCCAGTTGCTGCCATTTGACACCTCTGCAGTCCAGGTTTTCCCACTCTGACTTTTCCCACTCACTGTTATTCGAATATGAATTTACCTTGAAACAAACAAGAGGCTTTTGGCAAAACAGAAACAGTTGATTTAATCAAACACTAGGGCTGGGAGCAGTGACAGATTTGGGGTCTGAGGACTGTCTCAAAGTACAATCATTGTTAAAGCCTTTTGCACATTTTTTAAGCATCATAAAACAATCCATAGATCCTCTTTTAGGAGTGGAATGTGGGCCTAGTCACAAAGCCATAAATTACTCCCACCTGATGACAAATGCAGGTGGGTCTCGACCTTATGTGGACACAATGAAGGCCAGTCGGCATGGGGGGCACATGATTACTGCATGTGTTGTGTGTGCTGTCTCCTGATTGGCTGAGTGTTGACAACTTCATGTGGCTTCTTTTTTTATAGTGTTTTGGAAATGTGTCCCCATCGGCCATGTGTGTTTTAGTTGGGCCATTTCCCCAGCACCATTGTGGTTTTGCTGCCTATCTATGGGACTAATCTGGGGTTTTCCTGTTCGCCTTTTTTGTCCTGCTGGTTAAGTGCCATCCGACCTATGATCTGCCAATCAGTAGCCTCAGGCATAGGGCCTGCCAAACCACGTATTTCTGACATGTATCATTACGTACATCAACATAAATATTAACACCACCAACAGAGATGTCTCACTCACCAGGACATACTTAATGCTGGCCGCAACATGACCGCATCAGTAGGTACCTGGGCACCTAACCTGCCACTTGCCAGTGGCCTCCAGTTCCTGCTTGTTCCAGCCTGATCCAGTTTCTGCAGTTTGACCAAGTGACACTACTGTTGGCTGGGTTTCCCCTCCTGGAATTTTCCAGCTCACCATTCTTCCCGCTAATAGAAGCCACACCCACCCCAAGACCTACTTAATGCAAGCTGCGGTATAACAGCACAACTGGTGTGTTGCTGGCATGCCAAAAGCAAACCCGTCTGTTGCCGTCCATAACTGGAATGTGCCCAGCTCCAGGAACGCTGGCCCACGACCATCCAACTCAACTCCAAGGCCACCAATGGAGCCAATGACCACTGCCACTACTCCTTCGCCATCCTCTGTGACAGCAGAAACCAACACCAGCAAAACCGCTGCTCCAGCACATCATGTGGTTACCGACCTAATTTTCTACACAACCAGAAGAGCACAGTGCAGAAGAGTCTTAACATCAATGCTTCGTTCCAAACCAGTGAGTAAAACTCCTAATAGTTTCCGAATAACAATAATACCCTCGCCTGACTTTAATGCTGATCTTGCCATATCCCTCTACAATAATGGAAGCATCCTCATGCAAGCTTCTGACCAAACTGTTGAGTGTTTTGACAGAAGCCTTATGAGGATTAAAATGCTTTGGATAACAGAGTCCCTACTAGGCTACCTAATCAACGTCTCAAACTCAGCTGTGGAACCTCTCGTATTATCCTCCTCTGTCTGCACCAACTCTTCCTCCCCCTCACTCAATCTAAGTCGGTTTGATAAATCTCCTGACACAGATGGTGAATGCAATGCCAATACACTTTACCCTGATATATCAACTCCAATCTGCCTAAATACCAAAATGAGTGCTCCACCTACCCCTCATCTAGCTTCACACTCTAGTACTCTACCCTCTAACCCACTAACCCTCAACATCCCATCTTATGCCAATATGTACCTCCTCATCTAGGACAAAGCCTCTTTGCCCCCCCCACCACTCCTCTCCAAGGACTGTCTCATGAACTGGTTACCCCTGGACCTGCCATCCACAGTGCCAACCCTCCCTCCACGGAGGTTAAGATGATGGACCTCAAATTGGATCCAGTCCCCTCCCTCAATTTGTACCTTTGCCTTTGTGAGGAAACCATTCTGCCTTCCAACACCCCTCTCCCCATGGGTTGTCATCCGCCATCTACTTCTAGACCTGCCGCTGACAGTGGTAGCCTGCCCTACATTGAGGAGAAGTTGGCTGACGTCAAGCAGGATCTTCAAATTGTTCAGGAGAGCCTGCAGATCCTCTTACACTTCTCTTTGAAGATGGAGAAGCTTTGGAACTTCTATACTACCTTAGAGACTAATCAACCCAACCCTCCAGGAAGGGATAAACACAGAAGGAGAAAAATGTCTTCTTCCAAAATCTCGTTCAGTCCACTCTGGAAAACACGGCCTCTTCTTAATCACCACTCCAGGCCCCATAGTTCTATTCACCATCTGTCTGATGATGACACCCTCTCGCTACTTATATCTTGCAATGGTTCTTGCAGTGTCTCCTCACAACCACCAATCAACATCCAAACTATTTCCTCCAACCCGTTTAGAAAACCGAGTGTTAACCTGAGATCTGTGATCAACAATAACCTATTACTGGTTGCCACTTTTCACCTAGAAGCAGTAGCAACTAACTCGCACATCAAATCGATGCTTTTCAACTGCAGGTCAGCAGTGCAACATACAGCAAATATTTCTGACCTCATCCTCACGCAAGATCTGGACCTCCTGATCCTAACTGAAACCTGGCTTAATGACATCTCCTCTCCAATCCTTGACATCTTAGTCCTTCCCAAATAAGATATTATCAGACTCGATAGACCTGCTAAAGTTGGGGGTGACATTGCTTGCATCTATCATCCCTTCCTCACATTGAGACAGGGAAACATTTCTATGATGTCCTCCAATGAACACCTAGATATTCAAATCTAGAACAATGGCAAGATTGTCTGTTTGCTCCACACTGTATACTATCCCCCTGGTGATAACCTGCTCTTCATCGCACAAATCTTGGAGTCTGTTGCCTCCAACTCTGACTAAAACCCCAAACATATCCTCCTCGGGAATTTTAACCTACACTGGAACAACACAAATTACCCTTTATTTTGCTCATGCAAGGCATACCTGTCCGACTTCAACTTCACCCAGGCCTGCAATGGTCCTACCGACAACAAGGGTTCCACCCTCGATCTAATCATAGTTAAAGATAAGATCATTCAACTTGATAACATATCACCTTGTGACTGGTCAGATCATTACCAAATCTCTTTTCACATCCTGGAAAAGGTCCTGGTCAGACAAGGTCAACCGCACAAAACCAAACAGCTGGCTCGAAATCTGAGAGATATCAACATTAATGATCTAACTTCCTTCAGTAATAATCTATTTCCTCCACCCCCTAACATGCTAACCTGGATGACCCAACGGATCACTACATCCACACCATGACAACGCACCGAAGCAACTCAGAAGGATACAGATCAAACAGTCCAAACCCTGGTTTAATGGCTCACTAAATGAGGAACGCCACAAACTCAGGCTTACTGTGAGTCTATGGAGAAGCCATACAAACCTCAATCAGTTAAGGATGAGTAGAAAGTCATATAAAAAGCTTATCTGCAGTGCGAACATTGATCACCCCAGGTGACAGCTTGACAGTGCCAAAAACAGACCTAAAAAACGATTTGAAATCATCAAACAACAAGCTAATCACTCAACCAACCAACTCTCTGCACCGGAGACCTTCTACCCCAGTCGGGAGGACTTCTCAGCACACTTCACTGAAAAGGCAAGAAAAATTGAACTTGACCTACAACACGTGTGTTGTGTTATTACTTTATTACTGTTTGTGTACTGCATAAACCCTTTATACATTGCCTCTAAGTTAAGACTTACTGTTTTTGTGCCAAGCTACCCAGGCTTAAGAAGAGGTTCTTTTTTTTACTTTTTGTGGTCCATCCTGTAAGGGATTGCGGCTGTTACTTGACCAGGGGGGCCATGGTAACTACATCATTACAGAAACCTGGGATGAAACCCAGAAAGATATTTGTGCCTTTAAGTAAAATCTACAGTTTGCAGCCCACAGGTATTGAACAATCCAACCAGCAAAGAACTTTCTGTATCCAGAGGAGAAGAAACAGGAGACTGAGAAGTCCGGATGAAACCATTTACTAGGTACTGATCCAAATACTCCTTTATATGTTCATTTTCCTTTCCCCTAAGCGCAAGGATTCTGCTACAAGGCAATTCGGTTTCAGGTTCCAAATCTATCTTGTAGTCATAAGGCCTATGAGGAGGAAACTTTCAGCTTCAGTCAAATTCTGATATTCTTGAGGAATTTCCACTGTCTCCATAGCACAGATCATCTTTGAACTGGTAGCCAAATCTTTGACTGAGGAACACGTAAAATTATCTTCTGAGAAACAATAACAATTCTATCTGCAGTAACTGGAATTCAATTGAACAGCTCTTTTTTCCCAGTTAATCTCAGGGTTATGCTTTGTCAACTAAGGTAACTCCAAAATTAACTGAATTGAGGAGCATCAATAGGATTATATTAAATCTTCCCCCCGATGTCCATGAAGATCTTCCAGTTCTATGGACTATATCTCATCAGTGATTGGTCCAGAGGAGAGATTGGTACCATCTACTGCTCTTACTGTCTCTGCAATGGTTTTCTTAACAAAACTAATTCCAATTCTTTTGGCGTACAGGATATCACAGAAATTCCCGGTAGCTCAAGACTCCAACATAACTGAGATTCCTTTCAGGACTCTTCCTCAAAATTTGGCATTGAAGATCTTGGGTAAATGGGGTGAAGCAGACTGCAAGATTTTAGCCACTTGTTGACAATCTTGGCTTGACTTTTGACTATCATCTCTCAGGGCAACCCTCCTCACTGATGGTGTTTCTCTTTTCCTGAATAATTATTACTACTCTTTGGTTTTCTCGGACACTCCTTCACAAAATGCTCTGACTTTCCACATTATAAACAAAGGGTTCCTGATCTTCTCTGTTCTTTTTCTTTCTTTGAAAGAGGGCCTCAGACACTGTCAATCTGCATTGGTTCTTCAAAAGAATGACTTAGAGCCTTCAACTTTACCTCTGTCAAATCGGGGTGGCAAGAGATGAAATTCCCTTTTTCGCTCATCTCTTTTTTCAAATAGGCGCTGATCTATTTGTAACACCAGATCAGTTAACTTATAAACTTTAGTAGGACGATCAGGGATTTGGACCAATGCATCCTTCAGCTCGTCACATAACCGTCTATAAAAAATAAACAGTCTTTTGCTTTGAGGCCATTCTGTTTCCACAATTAACTTGTTGAATTGAGCCAAATATATTAAATCCTTATTTTCTTGCTTCAGATCAACAAATTCCTTATCACTAGCCTGAAAAACTGCTCTGCAATCAATTATTCGGAAGAATTCAGCTTAACATTTTTCAAAATCATATACCATCAAATCATTTTGTGATACCAAAAGCAAGGACCATGGCACAGCATCACCACTCAAATAAGACAATACATAGGCTGCTTAAGACTGATCGTCAGCAAAGATGACAGGTCTGCAAAGAAAGTGCAGGGAAAATTGGGTGAGGAGGATTTGAGCCTTATGAGGATCACCATTAAAGCATTCAGGTGGAGCTAATGGAATAACTGGGAAAATTGAATGTATCACTTGAGTGGTGACCTCATAGGTTGAATTGGGGAAGTTTTTACTTGGAGCCCCAAAAGCCAATTCATGTAATCTCTGTAAAAGTTGCTGAGACTCGACTTTCCTTAAACTTTTATTTTCCTCAATACTTATGGTTAACTGTTGCTGCATATTATCAATCAGTACGGCAAATGAGTTTACAGCAAAACCCTCTGAAATTCTGCTCAGGTGGAATTATGGAACTTCAATCTGTCAAAACGTCACTTGGTACCAATATTTCCACAGGAGCAGATGCTCAGTAACCAAATCCCTCCAGTGACTGCAGGCACAGATCCGGGATTTCCTAAATCATGATCTACTTCCACAAGGAGGGGAGGGGAATGGGGGGAAAGAGAGACTGCGCTGGCGAGGCTTGGAAGAATCCAAGTCTGCAGGGTTCTCCATCTCAGTCCCTAAGGTTTCTTTGTTACTGTACTTGTTTATACGAAAGTAAATACCAAAGTTTATCAGAAAGTAACCAAGTAAACAAGTTTGTATTCATACCTATTTATATGCTCGTATTCAAGCTTATGATTTGAAAAGTTCATTCACATGTTTTAAATTACATCAAAGTTTAAATGAAATGCCACAACCTGTGGTTTCGGGTTTCATTGAACCCTTCCTCAGGGGTTTTAGTTTTTGGATTAAATCAAAGATCCGTGACTTGAAGTTCCAAGGCGTGATTCTGAAATGTAGAAAATAATACAGCAGAATATAACAATATTCATTTGGTAACCCTTAGTATTTCCATGCCTTTTTTTTAGAATTCGCACATCCAACTATTCATGCGTTAGAAAGAAGCTTTTTACGTGCATAGAAAAGTGCAAAGAAAAGCTATTGGAGTGGTAATATTGTAGTGCGCCAAATGTGTAGTGCTCATAATGAGATTGTTCCAATGCACCTCCTGGTGAGCATGACATGGTGCTGTGATCCATACTGAAAACAAACTATTCAATTTCAGTGACATTACATGATATACTCACTGAAGGAATAATGATTAGTGCGGGATAAATACCCACGTTGAATCAGACTTCCGTATACTCTGTTTGAAAAAAACGGTGGAGCGTTGTGACCCAATGTTGGTCAAAGCTAAGTGTATGCCTTCCATAATAATATATAATACAATCTTACCACGCCAGTTTACATATATCGAATGTCTGACTCCTCGACAAACTCTTAAAATCGATAGTGATTGAAGATCAAAGGATTTGATTTCCGGAAAGTTTTCTAGAAACGTGTATAGGTTTAAGTTAGTAACCTCAAACTCAACGGAGACAATAAAGTGATATCTGAACACTGATTGATTGCAAATGCCCTTACCAGAACTGACCCGTTAACGGCGTTCTAGGCTTTCTTCGTGCTTCTTAGAAGGTGTTATGCGGTCCTGAAATTCAATGAACTAAATTAAACACTTAATCGGTAAATTGTTTGAGACGTGTATGAAGCGCGCTACTGGTGTGGGGTGCCTACCTCCCATTAGTGTTCTGAGAACGCGAAAATCCGACGTCACTGACTTCCGGTGTTTACATCCGGTGTAGCCTCTTCTGATCTTTAAAGGGCCGGAACGTAAAAAACTTTTTAAAAAACGCGATATTAAATAAATGTTCTTTGGACCTTATTTTACTCATTATCGAAGAATTATCTCTAATTTTAAATGACTTAAAGTAGGATATTTTCAAACTAAAAGAGGAGCTTTCCAGAAATATACCAGCAGAGAAGTACATGATCGCAAAATCCGGAAATTTCGTAGAGATATGATAGATTATAAGCTGGACGAAGTGTATAAGTGGGCGGAAGCATATGCTCAGAAAAGATTTTTCACCAAACATACCAAACAAACGTCCTGAGAAGAGAGCATAGCACCTGATAAAGACCTAACCTTACAAAGACCTCCGGCACCACTAAATGGCTCACAGACAACCAGCGGAACCCTAGGTCCAGGGATCACCATGACTAACAAACCGTCTTTTTTAGAGGAAGGCCCATCACACAACCTTCCACCGGACAAATCTACGGAGCAAAGAAGAGACGAACCAGGCGTGGACAAAACCATGAAAAAACCAAGCGAAAGCAGAGACCTCAGCGGATAGTGAAAAGAGTGATCTAGTAGTAAACATCTCAAAAAGGACATTATCACGCGAAGAGACAAACGTACTAAATAAAGGCACATCATTTGTTCCTACAAATGTTTCAAATGGCTTGAAAACAGAAATAGCGCTATTTAAATTTTTGAGAAAAATGCGATTAAAATGGTTTTTTTCGACAATTGATAACACTGGTCGAAACACTGTTCCCGAAATTTTCAAGCCAAAGAGCAAATTCATGTCTCCGATGTCACACAAGACACTGGATAACTTTGAAATACTCGTCAAAAAGGACCTGGAGAAAGTCAGTTATCACAAACCTAAAACCACCAACCTATCGCAGAAAGAAATGAGGATTTTAAATGAACTGAGACAAGACACCCAGATTACTTTTCAACCAGCAGATAAAGGCGGGCCCTTGTAATGATGGACACCACTTTCTATGAGCAGAAAGTGGATGAACATGTTCTTGACACAGATACATACATCAGATTGGACCATGATCCCACCAATGAGTTTACAAAGATTCTGGAGGAAATTATAACCAAAGCTGAAGGAAAGGGATTAATAAACACCAATACTAGAAAATACTCGTCACCTACCACACCACAGATACCCCACATATATATGTTACCAAAAATTCATAAACATCCAACTAATCCACCGTTTCGACCCATCGTGGCAGGATGTGGCTCCATTCATGAACCTGTAGGACGTTTCATAGATCATCACATGCAACCGCTGGTACAGTCATGGACTACATACATCAAGGACACGACAGATTGTCTTCTCAAACTCGCAGCGGTGAGTGACCAGGTTAAAGAAGAAACCTTATTCTGCACTATAGATGTAGTGGCCTTATATATTGCACATATGGAGGGATTGGAAGCCATGGTATGGAGATTGTTGAGTTCAGATTTGGACCAAGACTTAGGTGTACTGGTATTGGAACTATTGCACTTTTCACTGTACCACAGCTACTTTTCCTAGAAAACTCAATATTTTTTACAACGCACAGGGACATCCATGGGCTTTCCTGGAGCGCCATCTTATGCGAATACATTCATGGCTCATTTTGAAAAAGAACACATCCTAAATAATCCAATCTGGAACACACATACACTGTTGTTCTTAAGATTCATTGATGACATCCTCATCATGTGGAATGGAAGCAGAACAGAATTGGAAAATGCGATACTGGAGATTAATCAGAAAAACCCAAGAATCAAATTCATACACAACATACAAACTGAGCGGATTTCATTTCTAGATATAGAAATTTATAAAACCGCACAAGGTATTTCCACTACAGTTTTTCGGAAATCAACAGATGTCAACAATGCCTTGCATTACACCAGTGCTCACCCCAGAACGCTTAAAGACCATCTGCCTACGTCACAACTGATACGTATAAAAAGAATCTCTTCGGATCCTCAGCATTGCGCGGACTTAACACACAAGCAAATTGAGCGATACAAACAACGGGGTTACCCCACACAAGTATTAGAGAACGCACAAGAAAAGGTAGCGGTAATGTACAGAACATTGTTGCTTAGACCCTCAAAAAAACCCATGAAAGAACGCATGGTTTTTGTCCTAAAACAATCTGTTCAAGCCAATACCAGCAAACGTATCATTAGACAAAGATGGGACATGATTGCAAATGAACCGGACTTTGAGGATTTATTCAAGGATACCCCTATCTTCGCCCATACATGTTCGAAGAATCTAAGAGAACTGTTGAAACACAAACGAATACCAAGTCAACACAGATACAAAGGCATGAACAAGTGTTACAACTGTGGACAATGCAGGAATGTGATAATCAGAAATTCTTTCTCACATCCCAAAACAGGCCAAAGTATCAAGCTGAAACATAATGCAGACTGCAATACCATGGGAGTAATTTATGCCATTCGCTGTCCATGTGGCCTAGTATATGTCGGCAGAACATCCAGAAAAATTAAAACTAGAATAATAGAGCACAAAAGCACGATACGCAAACGCCATATGTCATCGACTTTAGCAACACATTGGATACAACAGGCACATAACATCCCACAGGTTCGTTTCACAGTGCTAGAAAAGGTTGAGTGCACAACAGGCAAGGAAACTCATACTCTTTTAGCCAGAAGAGAAACATTATGGATAAAATTTCTAGGAACCATGAGTCCAGGGGGACTCAATGACCAATACGAATTATTATGTTTCCTATAATAGTAAACTTCATGTTCATCTAGATGTTTGACAACATGTACAAAATGGCCTTGATGTTGCAGAGTTTATGATATCTTTCTCATGTATAGCCAGGATATTTTTCAACCAGATGTCATCACTGAACTGTAAAGACATGGTTTAGAAAACATACAGTACCAGAAGAATTGTATATGAGTTGATACTCGACATCAAAGCAATGTTCAACAGACCACAGGGTCATGAACTACTGTAAAGGATTGGCACACACAAATCCAACTCTTATTAATTAATTTTCTTCAGCACTGGGATCCCACGCACCATGCACATGTTGCTCTACTGCAGATTCCTTCTTCACTCTTCATCTTTTTGATTTATATCTCCTGGTTCACGACTTTCCTTTTAGTTACAAGATCATATCACCTTACGCACTTTTCTATCATCACATAATATTCAAACCGAGGCACATCGTTATCGGCGACATAATCACACTTATTAGCTCTCACGGAGGTTGACTTGACCTCTTGAAGTCGAGCAAAGCACACAATATATTATCACATTCACTCTGACACACTTCGCTGATAAACACGATATGCAAGCTTGTGCACTTGCATAGCAAATAAAGGGGCATATTATCAAGGGGGTTTATCTCCGCTTTTTTGGCTTTAAAAGCCAAGAAAGCGGAGATAAAATTATCTCCCTATTACCTAGCTGTCGCTAACACCAGTTAGCGACAGCTAGTAGGAGATAGCGACCATCTTGGGCCCTGCTTTGCATGTCAGTGAAATTTATCACTAATGACATGCAAAGTGGGCGTGCCAAGATGTTAGCGACTGGAAACAGTCGCTAACATCGCTATCTCCTATTACCAACTTTTGGAGATATTCGCGCTAACACCTGCCCCTAAACAGTTCTTAGCCAATGGTAGGTGGATAACATGGCTAAGAGCATTAGCTTGGTAATGCATGAATATCGCTGACTTTTCAGCAATATTCATGCATTCCGGCCGATTTTTATCGCTTAGGACATAAACCTTGATAATAGCAAGGTTCCTAAGCGATAAAAATCGCCGCAGCTCGGCGATAAAAATATTGCCGCTAAGCCAACATAGCGATAATTATCGCTAGTTGTTGGTAATATGCCCCAAAGTTTTTTTTAAAGTTTTTTACGTTCCAGCCCTTTAAAGATCAGAAGAGGCTACACCGGATGTATACACCGGAAGTCAGTGACGTCGGACTTTCACGTTCTCAGAACACTAATGGGAGGTAGGCACCCCACGCCAGTAGCGCGCTTCATACACGTCTCAAACAATTAACCGATTAAGTGTTTAATTTAGTTCATTGAATTTCAGGACCGCATAACACCTTCTAAGAAGCACGAAGAAAGCCTAGAAAGGGCCAGTTCGGGTAAGGGCATTTGCAATCAATCAGTGTTCGGATATCACTTTATTGTCTCCGTTGAGTTTGAGGTTACTAACTTAAACCTATACACGTTTCTAGAAAACTTTCCGGAAATCAAATCCTGTGATCTTCAATCACTATCGATTTTAAGAGTTTCTCGAGGAGTCAGACATTCGATATATGCAAACTGGCGTGGTAAGATTGTAATATATATTATTATGGAAGGAATGCACTTAGCTTTGACCAACAGTGGGTCACAACACTCCACGTTTTTTTTCAAACAGAGTATACGGAAGTCTGATTTGACGTGGGTATTTATCCCGCACTAATCATTATTCCTTCAGTGAGTATATCATGTAATGTCACTTAAATTGAATAGTTTGTTTTCAGTATGGATCACAGCACCATGTCATGCTCACCGGCAGGTGCATTGGAACAATCTCATTATGAGCACTACACATTTGGCGCACTACACTATTACCACTCCTGTAGCTTTCGTTAGCACTTTTCTATGCACGTAAAAAGCTCCTTTCTAAGGCATGAATAGTTGGATGTGCGAATTCTAAAAAAAAGGCATGGAAATACTAAGGGTTACCAAATGAATATTGTTATATTCTGTTGTATTATTTTCTACATTTCAGACTCACGCCTTGGAACTTCAAGTCACGGATCTTTGATTTAATCCGAAAACTAAAACCCCTGAGGAAGGGTTCAATGAAACTCGAAATGCATTGGGAATTATTATTTTGAACTGTTTTACTCATTTTGTAAACCACAGGTTGTGGCATTTCATTTAAACTGTGATGTAATTTAAAACATGTGAATGAACTTTTCAAATCGTAAGCTTGAATACGAGCATATAAATAGGTATGAATACAAACTTGTTTACTTGGTTACTTTCCGATAAACTTTGGTATTTACTTTTGTATAAACAAGTACAGTAACAAAGAAACCTTAGGGACTATGGTGGAGAACCCTGCAGACTTGGATTCTTCCAAGCCTCGACAGCGCAGTTTTCAGACAGGGTTGCGGGGACGACCCTCAGCAGGGCACTCCCTTACTAAGCAAAAAATTGATTACAAAAAATAGTTTGAGTAATTACGGAGTGCAGGTCTAATAACGACAGTGAGGAAAGTGAGACTGCCTCCTGTCCTTGTATTCTGCCAGAACTTATTCCTTTAACGTCTTTGCCATCTGTTCTATCTGCGCACCTGGGTTTATTATTTGAGGAATCCTCTGGGCCACCTGCATTAGTATGACAAGAACATTTTGATTAGCTTCTTCCTATCTACCAAATCATTCTCCAACCATATCAAACCATTCCTTTCACTCAAATACCTTGGACTCTAGAATTGGCTTGCCTCTCTCTTGCATTATTTTAATTAGTATTGTAATTAGTCTTTGGTTTTCAATCCTTCTTCTTTCTAATAAATTCTCTGGAATTAATCTGTAAACAAAATGTAGCTATTTAGCTTAAGCTTGTAAAACTTTAGTCACAATCAATGTCTTTTCTCTTACTGTCCCTTGACCACTGATGTAAGTCAAGTCTGTAGATCCTTCTTTGAAGGCTGTAGCTTTTTCTGGAACCCTGAATCTTTTTTAATCGTTTTTCTGCCCAACTAAGGTTTGCTTCAAACTATCTCAGGGGAATACCTTCCCTGGTGCGCACACCGCTCCGTAAGGAAGGAGCCCACTACTAACCGAAACTGACTCTGACTACTCTGAGCAGATGTGAAACGTCTCTTGACTGGGCAAAAAGTGTTGTCATAAAGTGTCGGACGAGCCGCGGTTGTGATTGTCTGTACAGGACGGCTGGATGTAGCCACAAACTTTGCTTATTTGCATGTGAGAGACCCCTGCAGGACAACACAGTGGGATAACGTATCCGGTGGAAGGTTCCTGACCTGGGGGGCAGCGAGGATCCTCTTCCGGGCGCAATTGTGGGAAATGCGCACTTCGGTCGTGCATTGAAGGCAATGTGCATAGCTTCCTGTGAGCGCAAGTGGAGTTAATTGCGAAGGGGTTTAAGAGTTACTGATGACCCCATTTCCTTAATCAGACATTGGATCCGAGAGACTAAGTCTGGGCGCACACTCAATGAGGTATTTGCCACATTGCTGGCTTAATTAGAGACTATGGCGATGTTTATTCATCGTAAGCAGCCAGCTGCCGGATCGCAAAATGGCGGCTCGAAGCTAAATATGGAGCTTTTCTTTACACATTTAAACTTTGGTGTCCTGCTACCGGTATGCTAGGTAAGCGCTAAAATAGTAATGCCTGCAAGTTGCAATATATTTTGACGTTTTACATCCAAATGGGACTTTGGGATGATTTTCGGATGAACAGTGCCTGACTTTAAAATGGTGACTCAGTAAGACATCGAGTACAGATAACGAGAGGCGTCCGTCTGTTTACACTGCGGAAGTACAGAGCCCTAAAGAATATTGCAGCACTGATAAACAGATAAATGCGCGTCCAATGCCTCAAAAGCCGGAATGTAGGAACGGAGACATTATAAGACATGTTCCAGGTTATTCCATGCCCCCCCCACTAATCTTCAGCGTTCATCACCTTCAGTTCACTTGTCGCTCGATGTCCTTATCTCCATTGCTGCCTGACCTTAATGAGGACGACCTGCAACTGTTGGAGGGTAACAAAACCACCTGTTCCAATGCAATGAACCCTAACGAGATCTCCAGTTCAGACATTTACCCCCCACTAACACCTTAACCGACACTTTTGATGGAACTTTTGATGATGCCTCCTGGGCGGAAACCAGAACTTGTCTTTATTTTCAGCGGTGCCTGAGCAACAGTGGCTGATACCCGGTGGAGCTGTCTCTTGCAGCTAAAGAGGAAATTGGCTCTGGTTCACCCCTTGGCTGGTACCTACCCAGCCGGACATCGGACATTGTTCTCCTCACCTCCCCATTGTGTTTACTATTTGCATTCCTTACCCATGTTCGACTTTTCCTCTCTACCTTTCCACCCCCCATTAATAAGTAACTGATGTAACCATGTAATTATTTCTCTGATGCAATGTCTTATCTCATGTAAAGCGCTCTGATACCTTCGGGTCTAGCCAGCACTTTATAACACTCTTCAAACTTTCCCTCTTTCATTCTTTGTCTTCCACCCCAGCTCCTATCCTCCCTCACCTGAATCTCTCCTCTTGCCTCATTTTTAACGCATGCAACTGCGCCCTAGCTACTGGTCACTACGCTCTGAAACTGTGTATCTTGTAACTATTGACAGCCATGTGCCCTTTACCAAAACGCTCCCTCTCTCCTTGTTATGGAGGTATCCAGTGTTTATTCCCTGGAGTCTCAGAGACCCCTCTGAGAGAGTCCACAGCGTCAAGGGAGTTCACACACAGCAGAGTTGTGGGAATGGCGCAGCTTGCCAAAGCACTCCCTTTCCCCTTGTTGGGGAGTGATCCAGTATTTATGCCCTGGAGTCTCAGTGACCCCTCTAAGAGAGCCCACAGCATATAGGGAGCCACACACAGTGGAGGTGTGGGAACAACACCTTTTCCAATGGGATCACTGCACACCGGACGTTGGATACTGTTTTCCGTGTCTCCCGATAAAGTTGCCTTCTCCCTCTGCCACCTTTTCCCCTCTTTCATTCTTGGTCTTCCTCTCCTGCTCATATACTCTCTCCCCAGAATCTCTCCCCTTGCCTGCTTTTTCCCTTTATTATTCGTTTTTAACACATGCAACTGCGCTCCAGCAACTGGTATCTATGCTCTGAAACTGTGTATCTTTCAATGTTGTAACTTGTAACTATGCTTTGAAACAATGCTTGTCCTCATGTAAAGTGCTTTGATACCTTTGGGTCTAGCCAGCGCTATGTACAACTTTTCAAATAAATAAATAAATGTCTCCTCTCTGAGCAAGCACATTCAACCCAAAATGTTCACTCTCACTGAGCAGGCGCGACCCGGTTGACTCTGCCCTAAGTGCTTTTTAACGATAACTTGTAACGGTAAAACAAAGGTGATGTCTCAATAGAACAACACAAGAAACACTGCTGTCTTGATTAAGTTTTACAGTTGAGGTGCGCTGTTTCTAAAGCCTCGTGCACCATTGTGCAGCAAACCAACAGTGGAGGCAAACAACTAGAACGCTAACCTTCAAACAACATGGCAGCCGCCATGTTGGGTGCATGCACACTTCCCTGAAGTCAAATAGAACAAAAACACTGCAGAAGAATCCAAAGATGAGGTTGTCTCTAAAGCCAACGGGAGTAAAAGGCCTGAAGATGCTACTTTCTAACAGTAGAACTGAGGCAATCAATCGATTTCCTACATGTGAGTACTGCACTGTTAAACAAACCACCTCTCTTGATTTGGTATCCTGTATGTAGTCTTTCAGAAATGTTAATCTTTTAAAGGATTCTAACCTCTAGTAGTGAGTTCACATTCCTGTGCTAGATGTACTCTTTTGACTTAATTATCAGACAAGCAGGAGTATATCAAATAAGCAAAAGATATTTCAGGTACTTAATTCCATTTCAGTGATCTGTTGGTAAAAGACTTCCATAGTTATATATGACTAATCTCAGTATGGTAGATCTTCAATATCTGGGCGTCCCACTCTGCTACACTCATAGGTCCTTGTCTAATTTGGAACTCAGAGTGTTGCTGAGTTTCCAATCGTGAAGCATCAGCACCACTGCCTTTATGACATTGGATGGCCTGCTACAGGGTCAGCTTTCTGATTTATTTTTTCCCTTTTTCCTGACCAGCTTGTAAATCAAGGTGGTCACATGCAGGAACAAACAATGCACCCCCACATGCTGGCAGGAAACCTTGCACCACATTAGAGGTATTGTTTTTTTATTTAAAAAACAAGCACCCTTGTGGTCCTTTTAGGATCCAGTAGGGAAGGGAGCATTTGGACATTACATATAGTAGGAGGTTATTACACTGCTCCAGAGAAAGGGTACGGATGCTGACTGCTGTGGATGGGACAGTGGTTTCTTTTGGGCAGTTTAGGAGTCAGTTGTTAGGATGTTGCTGGTGGAAAGACATCTGTGTTCGCTTTCCGCTACCACACAATTCTAGGACTGATTCGGCACAGCCCAAGTAATGTTTCTTCACATCATGGCTCTTTTTGCTGATTTGGCAGAGTTTATCAGCCAGGCTTGGAGTTTGTCAACTGGAAACAGTTCCAGAAATAGTATAAACAGCAAATGCTTCTCTCAGATTACGTCAGTGGCTTGCACATGATGGCCTTAATGGCTTTTCCTTTCTGATTATTGAAGGTGAGTTAATTAGTCCACTTTCTAATAATAATTGTTTGGGAATTATAATTTCTTTCCTTCATGAAATAATGGGATGAATAGAGATATATAATTCAACCTATTTTTTGCTGTCAAGTACAATTCTAAAAATGTTAATTCTTTTAAATCACTTAATAAAATTTCAATTAAGAAATATTTTACTCTGCAATGAGCAATGATTTCATGTGTGGTTCATAAACATAATGGACACTGTTTTCAGGACATTTACTCTCTTGGGGAATGTAAGAAAATGGGTTATTAGTTGGAGAGGATGTGAGTCTTTCTCAAGAAAGAAGTCCAAATTTCTGTTGTGTCCAACACACAAGTTCGAAAAATAAACCTGGGCTCAACCCTTGGCAGCCATGACTGAGAGCAGACAGGCTTAGGTTACAGAAAAGGGTGCAAAGCATTTGGCAGTTTCAATACAATTAAAAAGGCAAAGCACAACAAAATGTAAATCCCATAACTAATGTCTAAAATTAGAAAAAAAAGAAACATGAAGGACACCAAAAAAGCTAAACACCAATGATTGGAATGAGTGATATGGATTTTTAAAGTTGTGGGTCAATACGTGAAAAGAAGAAATAAAACAAGAGTTAAAAGTGACTTTCCATTATTGATTGGGCTGTGGCATGGTTTTAGGTTTACTATGATGGACAGCAGGTGAGTTACCCCAAGGGGCTAATTCGGTTCAAAGATTTTACCTTCTCAATTATCTCTCAAGCTATTGACAAAATTCTCCAGCTGAGCAAGGCTAGAAGCTGTATCTGGTTAAGTTTTCCCAAAGTCAGATAGGCATTGGATGAGGCCACACTGAAGCTTTTGGTTATGCAGGAGTTCAAAAATCCTCTAGTGCTGCGATCCAGTATCCAATGAGATCATCTCGAAGTCCCAAAATATTTTATGTCCCAACATTTCAGACTTTCTGGTAAAGATTTTCTTTGGCAGTTCTAAAGCTCTCAGAACCACAGGCTGTCCCTGGCGTAGCAGAGTCCATCACCATGGTCCAGTAATAGAGGCCGGCAACAGGGTCCAGTCCAGGGCCAGTTGTTTCTTGTCAATTAATGCCTCCAGTAAAAATGCCTCTTGCAGCTTGTTATATTCCTGTAGCCTCACAGGAGTCCTGGGAATCCACCTCTCAGTCAAGAACAGGTCCAGTCCTTCAGGTCACCTGATAGGTCACAGACAGCAAAAATAATCTTCTTCTGTTCTTCTGCAGGTCAGATGTGTTCTGATGACCTGTGAGTGAAATCTTACTTTTTTTTGTTAATAACCACATTTTTATTGTTTTTTGTGTTCAAACATGCATGTACACAAGACCTGCCTCCGACAACAACCAACCCTCCCCCATCTGTAGACCATCCCTCATTGCTGCATATGGCATCACCCAACTGCACCCCCCAATCGCAGCCTAAACAATTCCCACCACTGGCCCAATATGTTAGAATGTTTCTTAGAGCACCCTATGGCCTTGTAAATAGATTCCTCCAGTTGTTGTGAGCATGTATCCATTGCTGTCCTTCAATCTGCTACTGTACGATGATCTGAGGCTTTCCATCAGAGTGCAATGGCTGTCTTGGCCAGAACTGTTGCTAGCCCCACCAACCTGCACTCCTCTCTCGGGCCTCCCAGGTTGTCCATTAAACCAAGCAGTGCCACTATGGGGGTCAATTGGATGCGCTTGTCCAATACTCTGCTAAGGGATTTGGCCATCCTGCCCCAGTATTCGTAGATGATCGGGCAAAGACATGTCATGTGAAAGAAGTCTGAGTCCGGGTGTGCACACTTAAAGCATTTGGGCTCAGCAAAGTCATTGACATGCCACAAGTGCTGTGGTGTGAGGTAAGCGTTGCAATTGGTAGGTACCTCTCGCACCATCAATTACCTAGTCCTTTTACCTAGGTCTTTTGTTTGTACCTTCATGTGTGTTCACAAAATGGACTGTGGATATTTCAATTCTATTCTAAACAGTGAGCCAACATGCAAGTATTTTCCAATATAAATGACACAATTCATACAAGGTATTTGATATCACAGCAATACGGATTTACTTCATACTTTTTCTATTTTTTCTTTTTATCCTTTGATTTAAGCAAACATTATATCACAATGGTACTTTTTTACAGATTGGTATCTATTTGTGATTGTTACACATTGAAAACTCTATAATGTACAGAGCATACTAAGGAAAATGCAAAAGAAAAACCAATACATAATTAAACTTATAGTGATTCTAGACAGTCCTACTATCTTGTTATGTATCGGGATCTGTGGACCTATTTTTCCTCAATTCTTGTACATGAACTGGTATGGAAGAGAGAGGTCAAAGAGCACCTGGGTGTATTTTGGGAAGATAAGCTGCCTATATTTGGCTTAATTTAAGTGTTCTTGATGACTTGTCAATTCCATGCGGAGATACTCTTGGCCTCAGTGAATAAAAAAAGAGAGGCAGTGTTTGTGCCGATGCGTTTCGACCTTCATGTGGGGACTGTGAGGATTTGGAGAAAGTCTTCCTCAGGGCTGGTAACTTCAGTGTAGGACACTAATGTGGGTCAGATAGTCTCTTGTTCTGGCTGTGTTATCACAACACTGTGGTTCAGCATCACGGTTTACTCTTTGTGTGCTGTTTTTCTCTTTAGCGTTCTTTGGTGCAAGGCTTCCACTTCGGGTGGTACGCGCTGTTCCTCTTGCATCTCCCGACTTCAGCAGTGTTCGTGTAGCTTATGTTGCAGTCTTTGCCATCCTATTAGTTCTGGCTACATGTGGTGTGAGGTAAGTCATGCACATTTAATGCAACTGAATAAGCCGGAGGGTAGTGAATATGGTGGTTTCATGTGCTGACATCCGTGTCCCCCTACACTCGATCTCCTCCAGAGGTCCCAACCATCACTCTAATTTGTGTCTTGGTGTGAGAACCTATCAAATGCATCATTTATAAGTGAACGGTATAGCTTGGAGATGCCGCCATGGTCTAGAAAACTCATAATCTACTAGGCCTCCAGTGGGCTGAAATCCGGCAGCTCCAAAAGCTCTGATCAGTAAGGTACCAGTGTGTGCCAGATTTGTAAATGTTTGTAAAATTTGGAGCAAGTTCAAATTGAACCTGCAGGTCTACAAAAGTTTTCATATGGTAACCTGCCCACACATCCCCAGAGTCATAATCCAAATGTAATCCCATTAACCAAAGTCCTACAAGTTTGAGGTGTGATGCAGCCAATGGGGTCTGCGTCAGCTGCCTTTCTCATGCTGTTAATTTGAGTGCTACCCTTGCACAGAGGAACACCTCCCTCGTACACTCTGGGAGGTGGGGTGTCAAATAGAAAGTGCAACGTTTTATCTAGATCCAGTAGCACCAGTTCCCATCTGTAGGTTGGATCACTCTGTGGATGAGTCAGAAAAGTCATTAATTACAAAAGAGCTGTGAAGCCCAATAATACAGCTGTATGTCCGTTACCCCCATCCACCATCATATATCAACTGTCACCTGCAATACGGGGGACCATGAGGTTGGAAGACCATGTATTAGGATTTGAAATGAAATGAAATGAAAAATTATATTTATATTGCGCCAACCACCCGGAGGCCTCGCAGCGCTTACATTGATAACTAAGGCGGACCAGCAGGGAAGTTAACAGATTTTAGTGTATAAGTGTGTTTTCAGCGCTTTCCTGAAAGCCATCCTGTTTGGGTTCCCTCTCAGGGCGAGGGGAAGGGAATTCCACAGCCTAGCAGCCGTGTGGGAAAAAGAGCGACCACCCCACCTCGCTTTGTTGATTTTTGATGTGGTCGCTAGATGCAGTGATCCAGAACGGAGGGCTCTGGGGGGGGGGCATAGGGCACCACTAAGGGGAACAGGATGGCAGGGCCAGTTCGATTAAAGGATTTGTGCACAATGCACATGGCCTTGAACTGAGCTCTAGCAGCAACTGGAAGCCAATGAAGATCTTTTAAAGCATACTTGGCTGACTGCCAACGAGGGATGTTGTACAGTAGGCGAGCGGCACAGTTTTGTGTGACCTGGAGCCTATGGATCACTGCTACCGGAGCGCCTAGATACAACGCATTTCCATAATCCAGGTGAGAGAGAATTAGGGCCTGGACCATGACTCTCCTCGCCTGGAGAGGAAGCAAAGGGAGCACCTTACGGAGCATCCTCATAAGCCCTGCACATGTGGCAGCTGTTTTGGTGGCTTGAACCAAGAAGTCGAGCGCTTTGACGAGCCAAATGCCCAGGCTCTTTATCTGAGGTTTGGGGGGGGAGGGACACCAAGGCAGGTGGGCCAGATGGAGGCCAGAGGAGTCAGCGGAGGGTTGCCCAGCAGCATAATCTCCGTCTTCTCTCCATTGAGTTTGAGGCAGGAGAGTTGCTTCCACTTAGCCACAGCCTCCAGACAGGGACCTAAGGTGTTGGACGCGCCTTCCGTGTGGTCAAGAGAGACCACCAGTTGGGTATCGTCCACGTAGGTGACAATACGCACACCAAAGGGTTGGACTATCCCTGCTAGGGGTTGCATGTAAACGTTAAAAAGCGTGGGGCTCTGGGAGGAGCCCTGAGGCACCCCGCATCTAAGAGGATGTTTGGGGGAGACTACCTCATCCTCAAACACCTGGAAGAAGCGCTTGGCCAGGAAGGAGGACAGCCATTCCAGTGCCGCGCCCGACACACCCAAACCCCTTAAACGATGTAATAAAGTGGTATGGTTAACTGTGTCGAACGCGGCGCTGAGATCGAGTAGAATGATGGCTGCCTTTCCTCCCCGGTCCAACACGGCACGGGTCTCCTCCGTCACTGCAATAAGGGCAGTTTCGGTCCCGTGCTGAGGGCGAAACCCTGTCTGAGAGGCACCTAGCAGATCCGCTGATTCCAGGTAGTCTACTAGAATGGTGTTAACGTGCCTCTCAAGCAGTTTGCTCAACCAGGGGAGTAAGGAGATTGGGCGGAAGTTGGCGGGGTTGTTCTGGTCCAGAGAGGGCTTTTTTAGTAGGGCCCTGACCATCGCGCACTTCCAAGGGACAGGGACAGAGTTGGTGGTGATAGAAGCATTGAGAACCTCCAAGATAACCGGGCGGATAGTATCCAGGGCTTTGGTAAGAATCCGGGGAGGTGCTGGGTCGCTAGGGGAACCCGAGGTGACTTTGGGGATGATTTTATCAAGTGTTGTACAGTCTAACAGAGGGAATTTGTCCAACGTGCAGAGGCCAGTAGAGATGGTAGATGCCCCAACATTGTTACCATTGGTGAATGAAGAATAGATAGTCTGAATCTTCTGAGAGAAGTAATTGGCCAGATTATCACAGCGAGATTGGGCGCCTGCCAATGACAAACGCTCAGGGGCGGGAGAAATTAAAGACTTGGCTATTTTAAAAATTTCTTTGGGAGAATTAGCAGCTGAACTAATTTTAGAGTCGTAGAAAAGAGCTTGTGCAGATTTCATTTCAAGTTTATAGAGCTTTATTGCGGCTCTGTAGTCGGCTTTTTTTGAAGGTGAGCGATTACTTCTGTTAATGGAAATGTTAGGAGTATGTATAGAAATCGTGGAATCCCGCACATTTTAAACAAAGCACTTCACCCTCAAATATACAGTAAACGCCCTGACCAGTTCTGCAGATCCCCCTTAGTCCTATGGAGAAGAGGCATGAGTTTGATGTCCCAGGTCAACAGCAGGACCCCTGAGACATACTCCAAGATATTTTAAGCTCAAACGCCTGTTAGAGATGGTTGTTTGCCATGCCACTGAATTCCTGTTCCCTTTCCACGGCACCAGGAGTGTTTTATGCCAGTTTGTGCATAGGCCAGAATCCTCCTCAACGAGTTCTAAGATCTGTAGGATTCTGGGGCCAGTCACGCTATGGTTGGTCAAGTAAAGGAGGACTTTGCCTTATATAGGGCTATTCTATCTTCTGTCCCCTCCTCCCAGCACCAGTCCTGCACCTGGATGTCACATATTATGATCTTGGCCAGCCATTAAATCGCCAATGTGAAGAGGAGAGGGGATAGTGGACAGCCGTTTCTGGTCTCCCTACAAACTGGGAAAGCCTTGAAACCAATCTCATTAACCAAAACCTGGGTGCTGGAGGACTCATTGTAGAGATGTGGGGGTCGAATCCCATGTGCTGGTGGATATGTTGGACAATGTTGGAGGAACCATGTCAATAGCTTTTTTGAAGTACACCAATACAAATGTGCTGGTTCTGTTACTCCTTGCCGGAGGGCCAGCCATACATTAACTCCCCTGATGCAATACCATTTGCCTCAGGAGTGCAAAACAACAGATTATGGAAAGAATGATGAACAAATCAAACATTCACCCCCAGCCACAGATTTGGGGTAAATCCATAGTTGTTCTGGTTGCCAAGTTGCCACGCCATTCTAGTTTGGACTCAGCCATATGCAAATCATTCTTGACCCTGCTTCCTATGGGAACAGTCCAGCCCGAACTGCCAGGCCAGGTTCCTCCTGGACCAAAAACAAGCATCCGGGGACTGGGTTCAGTGTATCACCTCGCATTAGCCAGACTAACTTGAATCCGGTGTCCTAGCGAGCACGGGACCCATGTCTGGGCATACCCTTCCCACTTGGGTCTCTAAACCTGCATTCCTTACCATAAACTAGAGATTTACAGATAGGTTGCCTTCGTCAATTTGAATTATACCAATTACCATATACATTTAGAGGACAGAGCACTGGCTCAGGGCCTGGTGAGGAAAGCGTAGGACACTTTCAGAATAAGTAACTACGAGCATCATTACAAAATGTGGGTGATCAAGGCAAAAAGGATGACCCCCCCAACAAAAGGAGTTGGCCAACTAACCTACTCCCTGTCAGTCCGCATCATCTAAGTGGAAAAACTTTGAAGGTCCTTCTGCATTAGTATGGGCAGTCCCAGGTCTATGTTCCACTATGAACTCTATCACCTGTGTGGCAATGGTTCACCTCAACAATTGTGGGGTTTCCCTCCTCATGAGCCTTCTGAGAGGTCTGTGGTCAGTTTGAGCACAGAAGTGAGTACTCAACAGGCATGGCCTCAGGTTCTTCAGGATGCAGACCACAGCAAAAACGACATCTTTGCTCTCTGGGGAGTAGTCCCCGGCTAATAAAGGCAACTGGTTGGTCTTGGCCCTCTTTAATACCTTGTGCCAGTACTGCCACAATTCCTTGCTCTGAAGCATCTCTCTAACCAATAAACTAAGGGTGGCTGAAACTCAGTTTCAATGGGCTCAAAAAGGTGCTAACCTAGTCTGTGTCCTCTCTTAAAAGGCCCAATCTGACCCAAGATGGCTCCTAGCCTTAATAGGCCAAACTAGGTGCTACCCTAGTTTATGTACGCTCTTAAAATGCCCAAATAGGTGATTGTCTGTGTCTGCCCTTTGTTGGGGGTCCCTGGGAAATGGGAAACCATAAAGAGTTAATTGAAGTATGGAGATAGCAGGAAGTAATGTCCGTTCTAGTGCAGATGAATAATGGAAATCCAGTGATTTTGCTTACTGAGCAGACGGACGATGGGAATCAAACTCCTCTTACTTGGACTTTATGGCAAAACCCGGAGGCTAATATTATGCAATATTTTCTTTATTGTCAACACTCAGCAGCATATTCAAAGCTTCTAGACTTAAGAGCTTAGAACATTGAAAACATTCCAAATAGCATAAAACCTCCTGGAAACCAGTCCACTTCCTTCTTTTATTGCTGCTGCTCCCTGAGATAAGTACATTTAATTGATTATCTAGGTTAATTTGTCTGATGATGATTGGAATGTGCCTTTTTGGGAGGGAGTGTTTCTTTCTGTGTGGAATTTGGTCAGTTTTGGCAACTTTTTATTTTTACGACATCACTTCTTGCTTCCCTCATTTTTGTGTACTTGTTGTTTCTTTAGCATGGCGCTTGTCTGTCTAGGTAGTAATAGTTTAATTTAGATAATTTTGGCCGTCGCTTGGGGGTTCGTCTTCACGAGCCATAACCGATTTTTTAAAAGGTGAAGCTCGCGGAGATGTTTCCATGGGGATGCGCAAGCATGCTCACCTTGTTCTGATGAGGAATCATTTGTGACATGCCAGCCTCCCTTGCAGGACTCTCTCGTGATTCATGCTCTCTGCACGGGTTCTTTGTGATGAAGTTTGAGGCTTTGACTCGTATGTTGGATGTCGCTCACTGGTGAGCGAATGCACAAGCCTTGTGCACGCTCTACGTCGATGTTCTATTTTGAACTTTATTTGTTGCCGTAGCGGACACTCGCTTCAGTACGTTCATTTCTGAAGGGATTGTTGGGATTGTTGTGCCACCACTTCGCTCTGCAAAATAGGATCTGTTTCATTTAGCACTTATCTTGTTGGTAAACTGGTGAATTTGTATGCTATTTCGGCATTTTGGTGAATGGTTGGTTTTGGGAATTTGCGCTTGTTACATTTGGGAAGATTCTATATAAATTTTGTGAGCATTGATTTTGGCAATTTGAGCTTGTAAATTTTGGGAGATTATAAAAATGTGGTTTATTATAGTTTGGTGATTGAGTAGAGTCTGAGGAATGGAACTGGGAGAGGGCTCTGTGGGGGTTACTTTAGAAGAGACACTGAACAGAGCATTTGAAAAGAATACAACTGAGATTTCACAAAGAATGGAGAGAAAGTTGGAGTTACCCACTAAAAAAACGGGTGTTTATGATGAGGAACAATTCTAGTCAGCTACGGAGGCTGAGGTAGCCAAAATATCAGCAATTAAGGCTTCACATGAAAGAAATTATGTCTCAAGTAGTGATGGTTTGTCAAAGAGAATGAAGTCTACCAAGGTAGATCATGTTTGCTGTAGAGACAGCCATATGGAAGATGCTGAGGGCATCCATGATGGGTGAAATGAAGGCCAACAAAGTGGTACTGGTAAAAAAATAAATGGTCGTAAGCACAAGGTTGTGATTTGCGATGAATCCTCTGGTAGTGCGGAGGTGGAACTCAGTTGCTCCTCAGATTTTGATTCAGATGAGGAGGTTTTTTCTGATGTGGGTTTGGCAAAGGAAGGAAAATTAGATAAAAATGATGGATCTATTTTGGATCCTTTTGCTCTCTCTATGTTTTACCCTCTCCTGATTAAGCATCCTTTGTCACCAGAATGGCCCCCCTCTGAGCATGTCGCACAGTATAATGAATATTGCATCAGAAGGGAAATACCAAAGGAGGTGCGGGTCAGAATGAGATATGAATGCCCCAGACCCTCTGTCAACAAAAAGGTGGTTGCGACTCCCGAATTGGACGCTAAGATTATAACATGAATTACAAAAGGGGGACGCGACCCTAGAAAGGGTCTGAATAAAGGGTTGAGATCATGCCAAGATAGGCTTTTGAATGTTGTTCGACCTTTAAGTAATGTTTTGACTTGGTAGAGGAAGCCTATGTGCATAAGAAAAACAATTGACGTAGAGGAGAATCGCCAATGGATTCAGAGAGCTATATGACTTCTGTGTAATGCCAATACAGCCTTATCTATTGAGAGAAGGAAAGGCATTTTATTAAAAATTGACCCAAAATTGGCAGAATTAGCAGGGAAGGAAGAGGTGCCTTTGGCTAATGGCCTTTTATTTGGAGATGCTCTAATTAAATATCTCTCCAGATATGTTGGTGCATTTAGTTCCCTGCAAAAATACCAGAAAGAAATCAAGAGAGTTTTTCAGGAACGTGCTTTTGGTTTGCCCGGGAGAACGAGGAGTCGGTTCCACAGCCATGGTCAGGGCATAACTAGATGCTCCTTTTCACAAAGATTCCAAGGTTTTCAAGGACAACAATCCTATCGTGGAGGTGGATTCAAAGGAATACATCTTGTGAAAGATACATTTGTGGGGAAAGGAGAGGCAGAGGCTCAGTTTGTAAGTCAAGGCCTTTCTTTTATCCCCTTAAAGTTGGACAGCAGACTTGCCCAATTTCATCTAAATTGGTTGGTAATTACAAGGGATCCTTGGGAGTTTGAATCTGTTTGGGGTTTTAGGACAGAGTTTATTAGGAGGTTAGTGTTTCAAAGGGATCAGGAGAATTTGATAAATTTAGAAATTCAAGAATTGATTGCAAAAGGGGCTGTGGTGAGAGAGTTGGACTTAGCAGAATGTGTTGTGAGCAATATTTTTCTGGTTGAGAAAATATACGAGAGAATGCGTCCTGTGATGGATTTGAGAGATCTGAACGATTGGGTGGTATACCATCACTTAAAAAATGGAAGGGATGCATTTGTTGAAGGATGTGTTGCAAAAGGGAGACTGGATGACTCGTTTGGATTTGAAAGATGCATATCTGACAATTCCTATTTGGGAGGAACATCAGGGGTTTTTGACATTCTAGTGGAAGGTGAGCTTGTGGAAGTTTGTGTGTCTACCATTCGGTGTATCCTTGGCACCTTGGTGCTTTACAAAGGTTCTTCACTTTGTGCAACTTATTAAAGCCAGAGGGGCATTCGTCTGATTATTCATCTGGACCACATCTTGATATGGATCAGAACAAGTCAGATTTGATTTCCAACACAAATGTGGGTGTGAGACTATTGACATTTGTTGGTTTTATTGTGAACAGAACAAACTCTCAATTTGTGCCAAATCAGCAAACGCAATTCTTGGGTTTTGTGATAGACACGGTGGAAGGTTTTTTGAGGTTACCAAAAGAAAAACTGAAAAGGATAAGGAAGATGTTAAGGAATACTCTGAAGTTAGATTGTGTTTCATTTAGGATGTTAGCCCATATTGTTGGCCTACTCCCTTCTACTGATCCAGTGTTTTAGTACTGCCAGCCCTACGTAGCTTCTCAGTATTATTCCAACAGACGAGAAACCTCACTGCAGTATGGATTCTGTCACCATACACTTACACTTGCTTCCTGACTCTTCCTCAGCCATCAACACAGGGTATAAACCTTAGCTCTTTTCCATTGCATCATCCGACCTTCACGTGACTCACCCAAAAATCGGGGAAAAAATTATTTATATTTCTAACCACTGCATTTCTCTCGTTCATATGATTCAGTCTCCAATTCTTCTAAAGCTTCATACTGGGTTAATCTAGGTCTTGGTTCCAAATCATTCATCCTCATCCTCAAATTCTGAAGAATCCTCCCATTAAACGTACCATTTTCAGGAAAAGCTAGAACTCCATCAGCTTTTGTATATTCTATCCAATTCTCCAACCATACAGAAGTATTATATCCTCTTTCCATCATCATAAATGAAGCAGGCGTCTTTGGTGGGGGAATAGGAATTCCCTCTTTAGTCAACATGGGTTTATCTTTCTTAAAGAAAATCTTCATTTTCTTTATTAACAACATTTTTCTCTTTTCTCCATACATTCTAGATGCTCGATTTAGGAAACAATAATCCGCAAATTCTTGACTCACACTAGCAGTCAAATCAGAGTTCAACATATAAATTTTCATCTACCAATCCAAGAGTAGCTCCTATTCAATCAACTAATCAGACTCAGGCTTACACTCGTGGTCTGACCAATGCCAGTGGGGCCTTTTTTGTGATGGCAGTTCTACCCCATACTACTGACCCCTCATTTACAATCTGCTTCTGTCTCACGCCCTCTGTTTCAACCTATCCCAGCGCGGCTCTCTGTGACGTCAGCACAACTCTGGCGACTCACCCTCCCTTCACAAGGTAATACAAAAAAAATATTTCTTTACTTTTCCTTAAAATGAAATCCGTTAGTGACAACATAAAAGCATTCGCTACTCTGCCTGTTCTGCTAAACAAAGGATGGATTACCGACTTAATCTGGAGTCTCAGAAATGCTCCTCTTCTACTGCGGGTAAAAACCTTTGTTTACCCTTCATTCAAGCTCTAGATAACCTGTTACACCTTCAGTGTTACCCTTACTAGAAAATAAGACCAATGTTTCACCAGCAAACCTTCTGCTATCACTCACTCTCAACTTTTATGAGAAATAGTCCCTAGTTTAATACTGCCAGCTCTACGTAGCTTCTCAGTATTATTCCAACAGACAAGTAACGTCACTGCAGTATGACTTCTGTCACCACCCGCTATTCATTTCCTGGAAATTCTGGACAACATAAAACAAAGACGCTAACTCCTTTGTTAAACATAAATCGATAACCAATAATCAATACTCATCACCAAACTAGTCAATAATAACCATAACTCTGCTACCAGAAAACTGATCCAGCGGCGTACCAACAACAGATACTCCAAGACCATATACTTATCTGGGCCCATAAACACACTTACAATTAAGTAAACCGCTGGCATTAAAGTTTTCATTTTCACAATTCAAGATTAGTTATTCCTTATTCCTAACTAACCTTTCACTGATCAAAAAGTTCTTTCCTCTGGTCGATGGACCATTAGTTGAACTAGTTGATGGTGAAATATGTACACTGACTCTATCTTATTCATTTAAGGTAAATAACCACAGACTCTGACATTTTAAAACATTTATCTAAATTAATTTCATGTGAACCATCTCAAATACTCAGTGCAGTCACCATCATTCTTAGGAGAGAAAATTACATTAATTAATCATCAAACTCATACTTTGGAGTCACGCAATGATAAATGCTCAGAAAGGGAGAGGACAGAGAGAAAAGAACATCTGCAAATAACATGAAAAATAATTACCAAGAATGGGTGAAGACCAACCCCCTTGCCAAAGAGCCGGTAAGGGTCCCCGGGAAATATCAAGCAACAAAGACTTCAGGACAGAATTCAGGACAGGATAGATGACCTCTCTAACACGGACGGTTGCGTCGCACCCCTCTCTGACACTCTCTTCCTCCTCAAGATTCTTCCGGGATCTTCCTATCTAACCCAATTAAATTAGGATAGAAAGTTCTACATTCGGCTTCTTCATCAGCATCTCACAGCATCTCTCCCAACAACAGCATCACCCAATAGCAAACAAAAGAATTGATGGCTGGGTTATAATTGCGCCGGGTAACAGTGATACTACTCTAAAGGAACAGATATAAAAGCTCAAAGGATAGAGTTTAGGCCACCAATCTAAACACAGCAGGCATGAACCAGTCAATGCCCTCATATACAACACAAAATTTATCCTGAGCTAACACAAATATCACTTTGCATCCAATTGACAGATTACAAGTCGTTGTTTATTTTCTTCTTTTTCTTTCTTTATTTCATGTGTAGATTGTTCACAAAACCTCCTAGCCGACACGTGTTTCGTCTGATAGGGAGTTAATCCACAGACTTCTTCAAGGCTTGTATAGATCAGTTCAATCTTTAATCTCTTATTCAACACCCCTGCCACAGCGTCATGGGGGTTCAGTTCTCCTCTTGTCTTTTTCACGTTAAATCGGCCCGTGGATAGCAAAAATCAGTCTCTCTCCAATTTATATAGTTAGGGTATTTTCCTCCTTAAGACGATATCTCGTCCTCCATGCATGGGTTTCTGGCGTGCATATAAATTGGAGAGAGACTGATTTTTGCTATCCACGGGCCGATTTAACGTGAAAAAGACAAGAGGAGAACTGAACCCCCATGACGCTGTGGCAGGGGTGTTGAATAAGAGATTAAAGATTGAACTGATCTATACAAGCCTTGAAGAAGTCTGTGGATTAACTCCCTATCAGACGAAACACGTGTCGGCTAGGAGGTTTTGTGAACAATCTACACATGAAATAAAGAAAGAAAAAGAAGAAAATAAACAACGACTTGTAATCTGTCAATTGGATGCAAAGTGATATTTGTGTTAGCTCAGGATAAATTTTGTGTAGCATCACCCAATACACCGACAGCATCCCGAGCTCAGCAGAATTCAGCAAATCTCTGTCTCACTAACAAAATAAGGGAAATCTAATTGGTCAAGCAAGGGGGGAAGATCATCACACCATGCTTACATGTCACTTTATTCAGTTAAACCATTGTTCACAAACCCATCCCCTTAATTTGTATTCATGCTTCATTTTTCCACCCGCATTCACATTTTATCTGCAACATTTGTTAAAAATCTAACATGTAAGTCCATTCAGTTGAACTTTTCATTGTCCTTTCTCAGGCTAGGACACTTTACAAACTTGACTTTTATACAAACTCTGTGTCATCCTTCCAGGTTCACTCTCAGTAGTCATGCGCAGACATCATATGGCTCAGCTTACTTCACTTATACACGAAAAGCCCAAATGCGCACTAGTGCTAAATTCAGAAAGACAAATGTTACTTTAAAAAATAAATGGTTTCACTGTATACCACCCATCTCTACTCTATTCCCCTTTACTTATTAATACTTTCCACGCATTAGCATTAGTAAAATATCTTGTTTTCGCTTCAGCTGTGTAGGTGCCATGCACACGAGTCTTTCAGATTCCATTTTAATGCTTTCTGCTCATGTGCAAGAATTTCCCTCCAAAGCCTTAGTTCGTCATATTGCATAGATGCAGATGATGCATGTGCAGTAAAGATTTCCCTGTTAAGGCAATTTTAGTCCTTCATTCATGTTATTAGTGTTAGCAAATACCTAGGCAAGGTTCACTAAACCGCATGTTCATGTGGTGCGTATTCGTTTTACACAAACGTAATTAATAACATGTTAGTAGGTTAAACAAGTGTATTACTTATGAGCAAGTCTCTTTTCTACGAGTCCTTGCTCATCAGTCCCCTCTCTGATGGCATTTTTGAGCCATCACAACATTACCCATCCCTAACCAGGTGACTACTTTCCATATTTCTCATTCTCAGACTCCTTCTTTTTCGTTCTCAATGTCATCTTTATTTTCTAAATCTTTCATCTTTTTGTATATCTGTCCCTTCATTTCCTCCATTTGGATCTCCTCGTATTCTCTCTTTCTTTTCTTTACTTTCCTATTCACTTCATATTTTCTTCCTTTGTTTCTACAACATTTGCACCAAATCATTATTGCTAAACCTATCATCATTATACTAACTACTGGAAGAACTTTTTGACCTAAAACACTTTTCTCTAAATCAGAAAACCAGGGGCCCGATGTAGGTAAATCCCATTTACCGATTTTGAAATACCGAATCTTACCGATTCGGTATTTTAAAATCGGTAAATGGGATGTAGGTCCCAACATCTGGATTCGTTACCGAATCCTTAACAATTCATTAATTACCGATTGGGTAAATACCGAATCGGTAATGGCCATTCTTTCCTATGGGCTTTGAAGCCCATAGGAATGATTAGGCATTACCGATTCGGTATTTACCCAATCGGTATTTAAGGAATTCACAAGGGTGCAGGGGGTGTCACTTTGACACCCTCTAGCACCCCCAAAACAGCCATGTGTGCTATGTGGCACACAGACATGCCCTAAGGGCACGTCTGTCTGTCACATGGCACATGTGTACATGCACAGATGTGCATGTACACAGGAATCGTTTTTTTACCATGGATTTGTATTCCATGGTAAAATACCGATTCTGTAAGCCATGTGCTGCCGGAACATAGGCTACCTACATCACATTTTCGGTAATTTTACCGAATCGTTATCATTACCGATTCGGTAAATATTACCGACTCGGTAAATTTACCTATTCGGTAATGATAACGAATCGGTAAAATTACCGAAAATGTGCCCCTACATCTCCATGGCCCTTTACCGATCATAAACGGCCGAAAAATCGGTATTTTCAGCCGATTCCGATCGGTAAAGGGCTACCTACATCGGGCCCCAAGTTCCTATTGAAGAAATACTTTTTGTTAGTCTTTCCCATACACTGTCAACCTCCAGTGGTTTCAAATTTTCCTGAAGTTTCATAATATTCTTAATATATCCCCTAATTTCCTTACTTTTGTCAGGAATGTAAGTGCAACAATGTTGAACTTTCAGCATTCCACAGACTCTGCCCTCTTTTGCTAATTAAATATCAAGCACAAGCCGGTTTTGTAAAACCATAGACCTAATTGCAACCATCTCTGTATTTATCATCAAGAAACTCCCAGCAGTATCAGTCGAGAGATGATCAACTACTGTTGACAATTGACAAATTCTATGGGAATTTAGAATAACTCCCACTTAAGGTATTAATGCACCAAATATGTCACCTACTATTTCTGAAAAACAAGCTCTCTTTCTTCGTGTTAGTCCGTTAGTGTTTTAATTGTTTCCAGGGATACTTTTTACATGGTAAATTTTCAGAAATACAATCGCAAAATAGCAGCTTCCGAACCACCGTGCAGGCAACTTATAGTAAGCATTATTCCCACACACGTATTAAACCCCAGGATATACTGGATCAGTTCCCCCTTTTAGTCCCCAACCTCCCAAAATTAGGAAGTTATGTTCAAAATCACTGGAACCAATAAATATGTTATTATAATCTGTCTTTAATCTATGGAGACAGGTTTCCCTTACTTCACAAAGTCGAGGGACATTGCAGCATTAGCTTTGCCAGGTGCATACATTCCCTCTTTCTCAGCCCATGGTGGTACATGGGTTTTCTGTTCAGCAACTTTCTTTTGGAAATCCTGTTCCCTCTTATCAATTAAATTAAAAAACACTTTCTCTTCTTCACGCAATATACATGTGAAATTATTCTTGTGTGCCTTAACTTTATCTATTGACTTCATTGTTAAGAAAAATTCACCAATGAACTGGGCATCCTGTCTACTATGTACGGGATTCATATTCTCTGAAAATACTACATCTAGTTTGAGTAATAATACTGAAGTTTTTCCGTTGCATAAACCAGACTGGCTAAAAGGCGACATGATGTACCATATGTTAATGGTAAATGGCGATATGTAACTTCTTCTGATACTGACGCTGGTAATTTCATACAGACATAACAATCACTAATCTCCATTGTATTTACGTACTGAAATAACAATTTTGTGAAAAGATTTAACGACGTGTCCTTATCTAATACTGTGTGATGAAAATCTGTCTCATCTGCTGCTTCTAATTCTACTCTACCTACTTTTACTGTAGCTTTCTTTCCATTAGTGATTGTATAATTTTTCTTATTTGTTATCATTAATAAAGGTACTGCTACTGTTAGAAATAACCATACTGAGATCACTAATAGATTACTACATATGCAGGTTCTACAACATCTTCGTGTGAAACTTTGTTTCGTCACTCAGTGACTATTTTCTGCCATTTTAATCTGAGAAGATATTTTATCCTCTTTCTTTCTTCAATTGGAATTTTAACCTCTTATTTTAAGGTGGTCTCACTTTTCTTTCATCAATCTATGCAGAATCTACTTCTTCTGATTCTTCTCTTAAAGCTAAATTCTCAAACTCATCTAAAATATTTTATAGGTCCACTTGGGGGCCTTGTAATTATTGTTCAAGATTCTCAGTCTTGGGCTTCTCCGTGTGTTTCTTAGAGTTGACTGTTCAGACTGAGTTTGACTAATAACCTCAATCACCTGCTCTGTCTTTCATTTTTTTTTTCTCAGATAGTATCTCAATCTTTGGAATCCACTCGGCCAGTTATCACCTATTCTGACCTTTTTAACTTGAACTGCACTTTCACCCTCTTCGTCTTTCTCTTGAGCTCTTTTATTTCGTTATGTTTAGGCACAATCTGTATCACTCTCTGATTGTTCCTGTTCAGGTCTTATATTTGTTATTTCTGCCTGAATCTGTTCTTCTCTTAACTGATCCTGTTCAGGTCTTACTGCAATTGGCTCTTCTGCTGCCTGAACCTGTTCTTCTTTTCCTGTCTGTCCCTGCTCAGGTCTTTGGGTAGGTCTGTTTGCTTTTGCCTGAGTATGTTCTTCTTTCCCTGTCTGGTCCTTCTCAGAGTATCGAGTTGCTTTGTTCACTTCTTCCTGAGCGTGTTCTTCTACACCTATCTGGTCCTCACTATTTTCCGGTCTCTCTAATGTTGTTCTGCTTCTTGTTTGAATAACAGCTTCAGGTATGTCAGTCACTGGTGTCCAACCCTCCTGACTTATGCTCGGTTGTTCCTCTTCTATTACTTCGGAATCTATTACTCTAGATTCTTTGACTTTACAACCTTCAGCTGTTTCAACTGGTTCACTCAGTTGTTGTTCTTCTTCAGTAGGGCCTGGAACTCTTTCTGTATGGCTAGCGTGAATCCAATTGGGTAAACCTGCACACTTCACTGCTGTTGTAGTAACCAGTATGACTTGATGTGGTTTTTCCCACCTAGGTGCTAGGCAAGATTTTCTGGCGTGTTTCTTCACTACCACCCAGTCTCCAGGATTCAATTCATGTGCTTGTGCTGGCTACCTGGCAACTGCATCTTCTTCAACCTGGTGAGAGACAGAACCCACTAGGCCAGCCAATCCTTTGCAATAGTCCAATACCAGATCATCAGTTATACTCATCAATTTATGTCCAGGAATAAATGCTTTTCTCACGGCCCTTCCCATAAGTATTTCATGGGGACTCAATCATGTTTTTCTGTCAGGAACACTTCAGAGTCCCATCAACACAAGAGGCGGGGTGTGGCTTGATGCCAATGTAGGAAGCAGCAGACCTCGGAGCTCCTCTGTGGCCTCCCTCCATTGCAATTTATCCTGATGTAATAAGGGGGCTCCTTATCACTCATTCTACGTGGGATCACCTGGTGCCCTTGTGGGAGATCCGTTTGAGGCCCGGGAGGCTGTAGCATGGAGCAAACACCGATTTCCTGCACTGCTCACACTCCGACTGCTGCGACCGGACAGGATAATCTCCGTGGGCAGCGCTGACCCGAGCCCTGCAGACTGCTTCTAAGTGAAGCTGATATCCTTTGAATCCAACCTCGAGAGGGAGGTTTACGGTCACCCAAATGTGGTGGCAGTGTGCAAAGGAGAAGGAAGGTCCAGACCCAGCACCGAGTACTGTTTCTGAGATGGCGGCCCGAGACCTGGCTGAGCTGCCTAATGAAGGTGCGGGAGGTCGATGACCGCAAAGATATGCAAAGATATGCTACTTATCACTGTTCCTGAAGTGGCGAGCTAGTGGTTATATGGTGCTCCCGAGCCCTGCTGAGCTCTTGCAGATGGTGTGATACGATTGATGCCAGCGGTGGAGTATAGAGATTGGATCCGGCTCGTTCTCTCAAGACATGTGCGCAGCCTTGATTGTGGGGTCTTGGAGTTCAGACGGGATGGTGTTTGAGCAACTGACAGCGCTTGAGACTTACCTGTGCAGCTGAGATGCTAGAGGCTGGCTGCGGAAGGCCAGATCTATATGATTTGTCTCTGCACTGGAGGTGCAATGGGGAGGCTTCACTGGACTGGAAGACATTGGTGAGCGCGCACTGGGCTGCTTGAGAACGGGACGCCCACTCTATCTCCCTCCTGTGTTGGTGTAACTGGACGGCGCTTTCTCCCTGCTGTGCTGCCCGGGGAGAATGAGATACTGGGTGGGAGTGCACTGTCTGACCTTTCCTGGTTGCTGGGGTGGTATCAGAGCCCGACAAAACCCTTTGTCGGGCTGGACGCCATTGCTCTGGATGCACACCCATGGTTGGGACCCACCCTTACTACAGTACCCTGAATGAAGAGCGGGGCAGCGCCGGTGGGTCAGCGATACTAGTGCTTGCAGGATCATGGCCGCACGGCCTATCATGACCCACTTGCGACCCTCCAGGTGGAAGGAGCGGGGCAGCAGACTAATGACGAGGAGGAGGTGAGGGAGCGTACTGGCACTGATGCCCCGGGAGGCCCTACGCTGGACAAAATACAGGCCATCACCTTGTCAATAGAGGCCCTTTAGATAAAATTTTACACCATTGGAGTGGACCTCACTCTGCTCAAAGAAGATCACAGGAAATTAAAGGAGCGGTGAAGGTGACAAAGAAAACGCTGGAGGAGGTCCTGGACGCGGTGGCCACCTTACAGCGCTCGTTGAGACAGGTGGAGGATAAAGTCCGAATCTTGGAGATGAGAGCAGAAGACAGTGAAGGGCGCTCCCGCAGGAATAATCTCCGCAAAGTGGGGGTTCCGGAGCGGGCAGAGGGGGTCGATGCTGTTCGCTATTTGGAGGGGTGGCTCGAGTCTGAGGTTGCCTGGAGGGGCTGTCTCCGTTCTTTGCACTTGAGAGAGCCCACAGGGTCCCGGCTAGACCTCCCAAGCCCGGCGAATCCCGCGGCCGATGGTGGTGAGGCTTTTCCACTATCGCAAAAGAGACCACCTCCTGCAACAGGCCCGGGGGAAACAACACCTACAAATTGAAAACTTCAAGGTGATGCTCTTTCCGGACTATACCAGGGGGGTTCAGAAGCAGCGCGCCTCTTTCATTGCCCTTGAATGGAAATTGCGCCAACTTCACATCTCGTAAGCCATGCTCTTCCCTGCGCGCTTACGAGTGGTGGACAGCACCGGCACTCTCTTCTTCGCCACTCTTCAAGATGCATGGCAGTGGCTGGAGCTGTGCCAGGTGAGGACCAGGCAGAGTTCTGTAGCGAGCAATGTGGAGAGGGGGTCCCCTGACCACATGAGCCCGCCGAGGGTTCTCCCATCGCCGGATCATCGCCTTGAGCGGGATAGAGCAGTGCAGGCGGTTGCAGAGATCAGTCGGGGGGAGACCATCCTGACTTCTGCCTCTACGGGCCGGGCGCTGTGCAGCTCTAAGACCTTTCCGTCTGGAAGCACGTGCAGATAATCTGATACTGAACTACCAATGATCACTCCGCAGACAGTGAACTTGCTTGGCTGAACTAAAAGTTGGCAACAGGGTGAGATGGACTTGCAACACTGGTCAGGATTGTTGGCTGAAGGTGCTGGGGGGCACCAATTGGCCAGTATTGAGGGGAACCCCCATACCAGTGCAGACTGGGGGGTGCCGGAGAGGCTTTGGGTCCAAAGGGTCAGCACACGTCTCACTACCTTTTTGTGTATGTTTGATGGTTGTATCAGTTTAGATGGGAACTAGTTTTAGGGAACCTATCCTGAGGAATGGGAGTTGGGGAGTTTGGGGTGAAGGGGGGGAGGGTTTTTCTGGGACCAAGCAAGCCGCTGGGGGAGATTTGGAGGATTGCATACCTACAACCACACCATGGGAACCGCTGTAGGTATTAAGTGCCTGTTCTGGAACATTAGGGGAATGTGCACTATGGCGCGACGCCACAAGGCCCATGCCCATCTTAGGAGGAGAGGGGTGCAGATGGCACTACTGCAAGAGACACACTTATCTAAGCAAGAGGGGTTGGCTTTGCAGCGGAGATGGCGGGAACAGGTGTTCTGACCAACATACTTGGCTTTTGCACGGGTCGGACTGATTTGGATTAGGGCAGGAGTGCTGTTCCAGAGCACTGGGTAGCTGATTGACCCGGAAAGTAGATATAATGTGGTGGCGGGGCGCCTGGATGGGAAGGGCATTGTACTGGGAAGGATATATGCCCCTAACTCCGATCAAGCCTACTTTTTTGCACACCTATCGGGGAAATTGGCACCTCTACTGACTGGGTCCATACTCCTGGGGGGCGACTTTAACTGCATCACCGACGTTTCTCAGGACCACTCCCATCCTCCCCTGGTAGATGCCCCGGTACATATACTGGCTGTGGCGCGGCAGGTTTGGCAGCAACAGTGGGGAATGGCTGATACATGGAGGGCTCATCATCCAACTGACATGGACTGCTCTTATTTCTCGTCACTTCACGACCTCCATGTTCGGTTAGCCTTGATCCTTTGCTCTCCAGACGTACATGGGGGAATGGTGCATTGCGAATACTTAACTAGAACAGCATCTGATCATAACCCACTGCTGGTGATGCTACATTGGGTAAGGGATCGACCTGCCATTCCCAAGTGGCAGCTCAGACTAGATACATTAGAGGACCCGGTATTCCGGGATACTATAGGATCGGCCATAGAAGACTTTGTTAGGGTTAATGTTAATACAGCATCTTCTTTGCTGGTTGAATGGGATGCTTTTAAGTCAGTGATTAGGGGGTGCTGCATAGGGGAAGTGCATAAAGTGCTGTTACAGGAAGGGCTGGAGGCGGAACGGAGGGCCCGAAACGCCCGGACAGGCATGCTGCATTGCTTTAGGCCTGGGAGGGGCTAGCGTTTCAATTGGAGAGATTACGCTGTTTCGATTATAAGACCTACACGGATAAAGCATACGAGGAGCTCGACAAGTCTGGAGCACTGCTGGCCTGGCTGGCCACTCCAGCACATAGAGGGATGGTAATCTTAGAACTAAGAGGTGATGAGGTGTTCTACTCCCAACGAGGTATCAATTATCAATTCTTGCAGTAATACACCACACTATATCGAAGTAGGCTGGATCCTGGGCTCCCCAGTGATGAGTGGTTCCTGCCGGGAGTAGATCTTCCTAAAATGTAAGCCAAGGTGGCCGAAGCCCTCGGTAGGGACATTGAGGAGGGTGAAGTGTGCAGCGCTATAAAGCACATGGCCAGGAACATAATGCTGGGCACAGAAGGGCTGTGTTCTGCTGCGAGTACCGCTAAAGGATGGGTTAGTGCCACCAGATTTACGCATGGTGCAACAGTGTTGGGCAAGCATGACCAGGAGGGCGTGCGTTAAGATGTCGTATGCGCCTGAGTTCCTGCTGGGGATGTGCGAGGTGCTGCCCCATGGGGGTGACTGGAGTAAGCTGCAGTCCTGGCAAGAGGCAGGAATCATCACATTGGGAGGCCTTAATGAGGATGGCAATCTCCTCCCCTTTAATGATCTTCTGGAGCGCCATGACCTACCACAATGGGACTTTCTATTTCATGCAGCCATGACAACAGCTGTCAGGAGGCACTGGAGGACGGTTCTGGCAGAGCCTGACACGTTTCTCACCTGTCAGTATGTAGTGAAGGAAGCAGGAACTTTTAAGGCAATGACTTGTCTTTATCGGCGGATTACCCAGGACTTGTGTCAACCCTTAACAGCATTGCGACTCAAATGGGAGGCGGATCTGGGGAACCCATTGGGGAAAATGCTTGGGGGGGCGGTTGTTGAGAGGGCGTGGAAAAGCTATTGGAATGCGCGGTTTCAGCTGATCCAATTCTATGTCTTACATAGGGCATACCTAAGACCCGGCAAAGTTAACAACTATTTTGGGGCGTCATCCACTTGTCCCTGTTGTAATTTCGAAGGGGCACAGTTTCTGCACATGTTCTGGGCCTGCCCACAGCTGGGGGACTATTGGCAAGGGGTGATGACTGCTCTGGCAACTGTGACGGATAAGAAGGTAGTTCTGACGCCACGGGTTTGCTTATTGCACTGGTTCCGACACACTGCTAAGAACATCATTACCAGCAAGTTCATTGATTTGGGATTAGACCTGGCAAAAATAGAACTTACTGCTCACTGGAAGGCGAGGCAAGGGCCTTCTCCAGCACGCTGGTGTAGGGAACTTGTGAAGTGGGCGGAGAGTGAAGGGAACTACAGACTAGGCATGGCCAGGAGAAATGGGAGCGAGAAGACAATAGAAATGACTCAGGCGTGGGTGGCACTTGTGGACCTGATTAAGCACCCAACTGAAGATGACAAGAATATACTTGATGGGGTGGAAGGTGCTCAGGCTGAATGAGCGACCGCCATTTAATGACAGAGAAGCATGGTGCGACCGATAGGGGCCTGGCAGGGACCTTCCCCCGGTGTTCCCGGACTGCCCTGCATTGAGGCCTACGAGGCAGGGATTCTGGTGGGTGGTACAGGAGATCTGGTCGACTTCCTGAGTTTTTTTAATAGTTAGCGGCATGCTTGGGGGGTGGGTGGATGGGGTGGGGGCTTTGCTCGAGAGTTTTAAGGACCGGGAGGGTGGGATGGGTATTGGGGGAGTTTCTTATTTGAATCTACATAATTGGAGTCCACCATGTCTGGAGACGATTCGAGCTGTATGCTGGAATACCTATGAGAGGTTGGTGGGGAATTTGGCGAGGAACTTCTGGAGACCCCTTGAAGAAATTCTTGACTTGCTGCCGGCTCTGGTACAATCGCAAGAATATTAATGTACATAATTGTAATACATAGCCCCTTACCAGCTATTTTCCTATGATGCCCATGGGGCTGTTTGTATGGCTTTCTCTGAAAAACCAATAAAAATTTGTTTAAAAAAAAAATCAACATGAGGCAATGCATCTGGCCATTTTAGTGATGTTGATGCATACACTTTTCTTAACCTTGACTTTATTGTGCCATTTAGTTGCTCAACCACTCCAGAAGCCTCTGGGCTGCATGAACAGTGCAGTTTCTGTTAAATTTTGAATGCATCACAAATTAATCAAATTATTTCATTTTTAAAATGAGGTCCTCTATGTGATTCCAAAGTGACTAGGAAACCAAAATGAGGAATCGATTCCGCCAACAGTAACTTAGCAACTGTGAGGCTGTCATTTCACCTAGTCGGGTATGCCTCCACACATCGTGAAAACAAACACACTGTGACAAGGACATACTTCATTCCATTGCTCGGAGGCAACTCTATGAAGTCAAGCTGCTGTCTCGTGATTGGTCCTTCTGCCTTTCCAATTTTTCTTCAACTGACCACTGTCTTCCTGTATTGAGTTTGCTGCTGACAATTTAGGCATGTCTGGCAAAGGCTCTCTGTGACTACCCTGAACTTTGGATTGTACCAATTCTGTCTGAATAGTCTAATCATTGCATCCCTACCTACATGTGTGTCTCCATGATACATTCTTGCCTTTTGAGATAGTAGGGAGCCTGGCATAACTGGTCTGTCATCAGTGTATACCCATGCATCAACGTCTGCCCTCCTTTCACAACCTGATTTTATCCAGATTTCCTTTTCATTTGCCTCAACTTCATCCTGTAACTATCTAACCTCATCCCATGTCTCTAGAGGTGAGAAAAACATAAGTTGGCAGCTGATTTCATTTGTTTCAATTTTCCTGTTAAGCCCCATGTTATTTCTTACACAGTAATGAGCAATTTGGTCAGCATATCTGTTACCTGCCGTCACATAGTCATTTCCTGACTGGCGAGCAGCACACTTGACCACTGCTATTTATTTTGGCAATTGTATTGCCTCCAACAATTGTTTTAAATGTTTGCCATTTCTAATAGGAGATCCTGAAGAAGTCAGAAATCCCCTCTGCATCCAGAGCTAGCTGAAGTCATGCACAACCCCGAAACCATATTGACTGTCCGTAAATATGGTTATTCTCCAATTTTTCCCAATTTTACATGCCTTTGTTAAGGCCACTAATTCGGCTACAATTACCCCTGATACCTTACATACAGCATATGCTGCACTGAGTCCTCCTCCCTCTTTTCTCATGCAGGAGCCATCTACAGATAGTTCATGATCTGGCTCTTTTAGGGGCTCTTACTTTATGTCGGGTCAGGGCTTCGTACACATCTCAGTCACATCCAAACAATCATGATCCACTTCTTCTTTCACTTCTTCACAACATGGGTCTAGCAATAATGTAATGAGATTCATCATTATACATCTAATCACTGTCACATTTTCTGCTCCCAGAATCACTCTTTCATACTTAGTCATCCGACTAGGAGTTCGGTGCTGGGTTTGAGTTCTTGTTAATAGAATCTCATCTGAATGTAGGATGTAAACTTTTACTGGATGTCCCATCACAATCGATTCGCTTTGCTCCAGACTCAAAAAAGTAGCAGCTACTGCTTTTAAGCAGCCAGACAAAGCTGAAGCCACAGGATCCAAACTAGCAGAGAAATACGCCACTGGACATCGGCTTAATCCATGTCTTTGAGTCAATACTGAAAGTGCACAACTTTCTCTATCACAGCAAAACAGTGCAATTTTTTTTGTATAATCAGGCAGTCCTAAAGCTGGGGCCTTACGCAGACAATTGGGTCCTTTGCTCTATTCCATGTTAACTGAATCAGGGGTTTTGCCAGCAGGGAGAACCCAACAATTTACTGCCTACAGTACCCAACTACCCCGAGAAACATTCTCACCTTCCTTTGCGTCTGAGGTAGTTGCATTTCTTTGATTACTTTTATTCTTTCTAGGGTCACTTTTCTAATTCTTCTTCCTATTTTGTGGCCTAAATATCTAACTTCTTTTTGACAAAATTGCATTTTTTCTGGTGACACCTTGTGTCCTCCATCAGCCAAATGATTCAGTAAGGCAATCGTGTCAGTGGCACAATCTTTCCCTGATTTTGATGCCACAAGTAGGTCATCAATATACTGTACCAGGACTGAATTTCTGGGCATGACAAATGTTTCTAGACATTCTTTACAGGAATATGATTAAAATTCGTGGGGCTCTCTGTATACCCTTGAGGAACTTGGCACCATGCCAAGACACAGTCTTCGAACCTAAATGTGAACAAATACTGGCTGTCTTCTGGCAAAAGAATAGAGAAAAAGGCTTGGCATAAACCATTTACTGTAAACCAGCCTGCATTCCAGGGTAACTGATAAAGAATCACTCCTGGATTTGGCACTAAGGGACAACAAGGCACTACAATTTTGTTGATCTTTCTCAGATCCTGCACTATCCTGTATTTTCCGCTAGGCTTTTTAAGACCTATTATGGGCGAATTACAAGGACTACCCATTATTTCTTTTAAAATGCCTTGTTTAATCATTATGTCAGTATCTGGAGCAACTCCTGCTTTTACTTCTGTACTCATTTTGTACTGTTGGGTGTTTGGATAAACTGCACCTTCTTTCACCGTTACCTTCACTGGATCAACATTTGACATCAGCCCCATATATTTTCCTGTAAAAATACCACACTTCCAGGTTTACTGTTTTCTCAACTCTTCTTGTAATTCATTTTCAGTCATCAATGAATACATTTCCTTTACTTCAGTGCCTTGCTTAGCAAGCATCATCTTATATATGACATCTTCATCAGGGGTTTGGAAAGCAACACCATCGGGTGTACAGTAGATTGTGCAGTTCATCTTGCACAATAGATCTCTACCTAACAGATTTACTGGACTGGAATCACAGACTACAAATCGATGCATGTCTTTAAAATTTCCGATATACACTTCTAGCGGCTTTGTGAGTGGGGTTCTAATTGTTGATTTGCCATTCTTACAACTTGGATTGAATCTCCTGAGAGGGGTAGGTTTGGGATGTCTGCTGTTCTTACAGTAGACCTGGTAGCACCAGTATCCAATAGAAAAGTGATATCACTACCTTCCATTTTCCCGTCAATAAATGGACCTGACTGATCTACCGGCTAGTATGCTCCAAGTACGCGCTCCTCCCCCCTCAAGCACCGTCATTGTGCATATTCCATTTCGTCAACGTTGTTCTGTAAAAAATATTGTGTAACTGCAGGATTTTTCTTACCATTTTCTCCTTGAAATCCTGTGTACTCTGTGTCTTTGAGGGTTCACAAAGTTGGGCATATGAGCTTGTGGCACCTGATACAGCCCAAAAAAACTATTATGCCACTATTAAAACTGCTAAAGGGCTCTATTATGCAGGGAGAATCACCAAAGCAGAAAATAACAGTAGAGAAATTTTCTCTATTGTTAAAAGTTTTGTGTCCCCTGTGGCAGAAACCACCACTCTTCCATCTTCTGGGGAATGGTGCGAAGTTCTGTCTAATTTCTTTGTAAACAAAATAGTAAGGATTCAGCAGGACTTCACCTCTGTGTCACCGGCTGAGAGCCTAGGGATGGACCTTTCTATTAGGTCACATCTCTCTGATATCCAACAGCTCACTGACTTCATGCTGGTGTCAGAGAGTGATGTCTTGCCTCTTCTTGAGTCTCTCAAATCAGGCTCTCCCTCCGATCCGTGCCCTGCCCGGGTACTATCGGAGGTGGCCAGCACTATTTGTAGGGATGTCACCCAGATCGTGAACCTTTCTCTTTCCTCGGCAGTGGTTCCTGCTGCATGGAAACAGGCTAAGCTTTTGCCGCTTTTGAAGAAATCAGGTCTTGATGCCTCTGTTCCCGGAAACTACCGGCCTTTTTCCCTTCTGCCTGCACTGACTAAAATGTGTGAGAAAATAGTCTTTCGACAACTAGAAAGTTTTGTTGAGACTTCTAATGTTTTGCATCCAGCCCAATCAGGCTTCAGGGCAGCATATAGTACAGAGACGGCATTGGTAGAGGTGACGGAGTCAATTAGGGAATGCCTGGACGGAGGCGGTAGAGCGGTCCTGATTTCACTGGATCTCTCTGCCGCCTTCGATACCGTTCCCCATACACTCCTCACTGCCAGGCTCTCTGCTATTGGCGTGAGTGGCAATGCCCTGGCCTGGCTGTCCTCATTTCTCTCGGATAGGACACAACAGGTCTGGATGCCACCTCATGCCTCGGAACCAAAACCACTCCTTACGGGGGTCCCACAGGGATCTACTCTCAGCCCCCTGCTGTTCAACATTTACATTACCCCCCGGTATGTCTTGCGGAACAGTATGGGGCTAAGATTATAGGGTATGCTGATGATACGCAGCTGCTCTTCACCTGGCCTGATGATCATTTGGACACTGCAAAGGTCCATCTTTGCTTATCCTTAGTGTTTCAATGGCTTACCATGGCCCAGTTAAAATGTAATGAGGAAAAATCGGAGGTCCTCTTCTATGGCTCCTTCCCCCCTAGTTTTAAAAACTCACTGTGGCCACCGGATATCCCATGTCCCAAGGAGATGGGTGGTCCGGCAAAAAATGTTGGGATTTGGTTTGGGGAGGATTTAAGATTTGAGGACCACATAAAAAACTAACCGGGACCTGTTTTGCCACCTTGAGAATGCTCAGGAAATTTTTCCCATTGCTCCCTAGGGAGGCTAGGGAGACTGTTGCCCGAGCACTCATTCTAGCAAGGCTGGACTATGCGAACGCCCTGTTCAGCGGCATTCCGGCCTATCTGATCAAACGTCTGTTGGTCATTCAGAATGCCGCTGTTCGTCTTCTTTTTAACATTCCTAGATGGAAAAGCGTTCGGTCTCATATGTCCAGCCTCCATTGGCTCCCAGTACCTCAACGCATTCTCTTCAAGGCTCTAGTACTTGGGTTTAGAGCCACCCATGACCAAGGCCCGGTCTATCTAAAGAAGAGATTTACTCTCTATGCCCCCACAAGAGCTCTTAGGTCATCTTCGCTATTCAAAATGACCCTTCCTAGGTTCAAGCGATCCAGATTGGGTGGACAGTCCATTGTAGTGATAGCGGCTCGAGCCTGGAACGCTCTTCCCCTCCATCTGCGTTCCAGCCAATCGGTAGCCCAATTTAAGAAAAATCTTAAAACCCACCTATTTAGCAGCAGGACATAAGACGATCCTTGTTCGCTCAGCCTTGCCTTTCCATCGCGCCAGGATACTCCCAAGTAACAGTGCGCGTTATAAAACAATTTATACATACATACATACAGTGACTAACTGCAGTGGCTAATTCATAATCACCTCATTCTCAGTATGTAGTGATGGAAGCAGGAACTTTTAAGGCAATGCCTTGTCTTTATCGGCGGATTACCCAGGACTTGCGTCAACCCTTAACAGCATTGCGACTCAAATGGGAGGCGGATCTGGGGAACCCATTGGGGAAAATGCTTGGGGGGCGGTTGTTGAGAGGGCGTGGAAAAGCTATTGGAATGCGCGGTTTCAGCTGATCCAATTCTATGTCTTACATAGGGCATACCTAAGACCCGGCAAAGTTAACAACTATTTTGGGGCGTCATCCACTTGTCCCTGTTGTAATTTCGAAGGGGCACAGTTTCTACACATGTTCTGGGCCTGCCCACAGCTGGGGGACTATTGGTAAGGGGTGATGACTGCTCTGGCAACTGTGACGGATAAGAAGGTAGTTCTGACGCCACGGGTTTGCTTATTGCACTGGTTCCGACACACTGCTAAGAACAACATTACCAGCAAGTTCATTGATTTGGGATTAGACCTGGCAAAAATAGAACTTACTGCTCACTGGAAGGCGAGGCAAGGGCCTTCTCCAGCACGCTGGTGTAGGGAACTTGTGAAGTGGGCGGAGAGTGAAGGGAACTACAGACTAGGCATGGCCAGGAGAAATGGGAGCGAGAAGACAATAGAAATGACTCAGGCGTGTGTGGCACTTGTGGACCTGATTAAGCACCCAACTGAAGATGAAAAGAATATACTTGATGGGGTGGAAGGTGCTCAGGCTGAATGAGCGACCGCCATTTAATGACAGAGAAGCATGGTGCGACCGATAGGGGCCTGGCAGGGACCTTCCCCCGGTGTTCCCGGACTGCCCTGCATTGAGGCCTACGAGGCAGGGATTCTGGTGGGTGGTACAGGAGATCTGGTCGACTTCCTGAGTTTTTTTAATAGTTAGCGGCATGCTTGGGGGGTGGGTGGATGGGGTGGGGGCTTTGCTCGAGAGTTTTAAGGACCGGGAGGGTGGGATGGGTATTGGGGTAGTTTCTTATTTGAATCTACATAATTGGAGTCCACCATGTCTGGAGACGATTCGAGCTGTATGCTGGAATACCTATGAGAGGTTGGCGGGAAATTTGGCGAGGAACTTCTGGAGACCCCTTGAAGAAATTCTTGACTTGCTGCTGGCTCTGGTACAATCGCAAGAATATTAATGTATATAATTGTAATACATAGCGACTTACCAGCTATTTTCCTATGATGCCCATGGGGCTGTTTGTATGGCTTTCTCTGAAAAACCAATAAAAATTTGTTAAAAAAAAAATCAACATGAGGCAATGCATCTGGCCATTTTAGTGATGTTGATGCATACACTTTTCTTAACCTTGACTTTATTGTGCCATTTAGTTGCTCAACCACTCCAGAAGCCTCTGGGCTGCATGAACAGTGCAGTTTCTGTTAAATTTTGAATGCATCACAAATTAATCAAATTATTTCATTTTTAAAATGAGGTCCTCTATGTGATTCCAAAGTGACTAGGAAACCGAAATGAGGAATCGATTCCCTCAACAGTAACTTAGCAACTGTGAGGCTGTCATTTCACCTAGTCGGGTATGCCTCCACACATCGTGAAAACAAACACACTGTGACAAGGACATACTTTATTCCATTGCTCGGAGGCAACTCTATGAAGTCAAGCTGCTGTCTCGTGATTGGTCCTTCTGCCTTTCCAATTTTTCTTCAACTGACCACTGTCTTCCTGTATTGAGTTTGCTGCTGACAATTTAGGCATGTCTGGCAAAGGCTCTCTGTGACTACCCTGAACTTTGGATTGTACCAATTCTGTCTGAATAGTCTAATCATTGCATCCCTACCTACATGTGTGTCTCCATGATACATTCTTGCCTTTTGAGATAGTAGGGAGCCTGGCATAACTGGTCTGTCATCGGTGTATACCCATGCATCAACGTCTGCCCTCCTTTCACAACCTGATTTTATCCAGATTTCCTTTTCATTTGCCTCAACTTCATCCTGTAACTTTCTAACCTCATCCCATGTCTCTAGAGGTGAGAAAAACATACGTTGGCAGCTGATTTCATTTGTTTCAATTTTCCTGTTAAGCCCCATGTTATTTCTTACACAGTAATGAGCAATTTGGTCAGCTTATCTGTTACCTGCCGTCACATAGTCATTTCCTGACTGGCGAGCAGCACACTTGACCACTGCTATTTATTTTGGCAATTGTATTGCCTCCAACAATTGTTTTAAATGTTTGCCATTTCTAATAGGAGATCCTGAAGAAGTCAGAAATCCCCTCTGCATCCAGAGCTAGCTGAAGTCATGCACAACCCCGAAACCATCTTGACTGTCCGTAAATATGGTTATTCTCCAATTTTTCCCAATTTTACATGCCTTTGTTAAGGCCACTAATTCGGCTACAATTACCCCTGATACCTTACATACAGCATACGCTGCACTGAGTCCTCCTCCCTCTTTTCTCATGCAGGAGCCATCTACAAATAGTTCATGATCTGGCTCTTTTAGGGGCTCTTACTTTATGTCGGGTCAGGGCTTCGTACACATCTCAGTCACATCCAAACAATCATGATCCACTTCTTCTTTCACTTCTTCACAACATGGGTCTAGCAATAATGTAATGAGATTCATCATTATACATCTAATCACTGTCACATTTTCTGCTCCCAGAATCACTCTTTCATACTTAGTCATCCGACTAGGAGTTCGGTGCTGGGTTTGAGTTCTTGTTAATAGAATCTCATCTGAATGTAGGATGTAAACTTTTACTCGATGTCCCATCACAATCGATTCGCTTTGCTCCAGACTCAAAAAAGTAGCAGCTACTGCTTTTAAGCAGCCAGACAAAGCTGAAGCCACAGGATCCAAACTAGCAGAGAAATACGCCACTGGACATCGGCTTAATCCATGTCTTTGAGTCAATACTGAAAGTGCACAACTTTCTCTATCACAGCAAAACAGTGCAATTTTTTTTGTATAATCAGGCAGTCCTAAAGCTGGGGCCTTACGCAGACAATTGGGTCCTTTGCTCTATTCCATGTTAACTGAATCAGGGGTTTTGCCAGCAGGGAGAACCCAATAATTTACTGCCTACAGTACCCAACTACTCCGAGAAACATTCTCACCTTCCTTTGCGTCTGAGGTAGTTGCATTTCTTTGATTACTTTTATTCTTTCTAGGGTCACTTTTCTAATTCTTCTTCCTATTTTGTGGCCTAAATATCTAACTTCTTTTTGACAAAATTGCATTTTTTCTGGTGACACCTGGTGTCCTCCATCAGCCAAATAATTCAGTAAGGCAATCGTGTCAGTGGCACAATCTTTCCCTGATTTTGATGCCACAAGTAGGTCATCAATATACTGTACCAGGACTGAATTTCTGGGCATGACAAATGTTTCTAGACATTCTTTACAGGAATATGATTAAAATTCGTGGGGCTCTCTGTATACCCTTGAGGAACTTGGCACCATGCCAAGACACAGTCTTCGAACCTAAATGTGAACAAATACTGGCTGTCTTCTGGCAAAAGAATAGAGAAAAAGGCTTGGCATAAACCATTTACTGTAAACCAGCCTGCATTCCAGGGTAACTGATAAAGAATCACTCCTGGATTTGGCACTAAGGGACAACAAGGCACTACAATTTTGTTGATCTTTCTCAGATCCTGCACTATCCTGTATTTTCCGCTAGGCTTTTTAAGCCCTATTATGGGCGAATTACAAGGACTACCCATTATTTCTTTTAAAATGCCTTGTTTAATCATTATGTCAGTATCTGGAGCAACTCCTGCTTTTACTACTGTACTCATTTTGTACTGTTGGGTGTTTGGATAAACTGCACCTTCTTTCACCGTTACCTTCACTGGATCAACATTTGACATCAGCCCCATATATTTTCCTGTAAAAATACCACACTTCCAGGTTTATTGTTTTCTCAACTCTTCTGGTAATTCATTTTCAGTCATCAATGAATACATTTCCTTTACTTCAGTGCCTTGCTTAGCAAGCATCATCTTATATATGACATCTTCATCAGGGGTTTGGAAAGCAACACCATCGGGTGTACAGTAGATTGTGCAGTTCATCTTGCACAATAGATCTCTACCTAACAGATTTACTGGACTGGAATCACAGACTACAAATCGATGCATGTCTTTAAAATTTCCGATATACACTTCTAGCGGCTTTGTGGGTGGGGTTCTAATTGTTGATTTGCCATTCTTACAACTTGGATTGAATCTCCTGAGAGGGGTAGGTTTGGGATGTCTGCTGTTCTTACAGTAGACCTGGTAGCACCAGTATCCAATAGAAAAGTGATATCACTACCTTCCATTTTCCCGTCAATAAATGGACCTGACTGATCTACCGGCTAGTATGCTCCAAGTACGCGCTCCTCCCCCCTCAAGCACCGTCATTGTGCATATTCCATTTCGTCAACGTTGTTCTGTAAAAAATATTGTGTAACTGCAGGATTTTTCTTACCATTTTCTCCTTGAAATCCTGTGTACTCTGTGTCTTTGAGGGTTCACAAAGTTGGGCATATGAGCTTGTGGCACCTGATACAGCCCAAAAAAACTATTATGCCACTATTAAAACTGCTAAAGGGCTCTATTATGCAGGGAGAATCGCCAAAGCAGAAAATAACAGTAGAGAAATTTTCTCTATTGTTAAAAGTTTTGTGTCCCCTGTGGCAGAAACCACCACTCTTCCATCTTCTGGGGAATGGTGCGAAGTTCTGTCTAATTTCTTTGTAAACAAAATAGTAAGGATTCAGCAGGACTTCACCTCTGTGTCACCGGCTGAGAGCCTAGGGATGGACCTTTCTATTAGGTCACATCTCTCTGATATCCAACAGCTCACTGACTTCATGCTGGTGTCAGAGAGTGATGTCTTGCCTCTTCTTGAGTCTCTCAAATCAGGCTCTCCCTCCGATCCGTGCCCTGCCCGGGTACTATCGGAGGTGGCTGGCACTATTTGTAGGGATGTCACCCAGATCGTGAACCTTTCTCTTTCCTCGGCAGTGGTTCCTGCTGCATGGAAACAGGCTAAGCTTTTGCCGCTTTTGAAGAAATCAGGTCTTGATGCCTCTGTTCCCGGAAACTACCGGCCTATTTCCCTTCTGCCTGCACAGACTAAAATTTGTGAGAAAATAGTCTTTCGACAACTAGAAAGTTTTGTTGAGACTTCTAATGTTTTGCATCCAGCCCAATCAGGCTTCAGGGCAGCATATAGTACAGAGACGGCATTGGTAGAGGTGACGGAGTCAATTAGGGAATGCCTGGACAGAGGCGGTAGAGCGGTCCTGATTTCACTGGATCTCTCTGCCGCCTTCGATACCGTTCCCCATACACTCCTCACTGCCAGGCTCTCTGCTATTGGCGTGAGTGGCAATGCCCTGGCCTGGCTGTCCTCATTTCTATCGGATAGGACACAACAGGTCTGGATGCCACCTCATGCCTCGGAACCCAAACCACTCCTTACGGGGACCCACAGGGATCTACTCTCAGCCCCCTGCTGTTCAACATTTACATTACCCCCCGGTATGTCTTGCGGAACAGTATGGGGCTAAGATTATAGGGTATGCTGATGATACGCAGCTGCTCTTCACCTGGCCTGATGATCATTTGGACACTGCAAAGGTCCATCTTTGCTTATCCTTAGTGTTTCAATGGCTTACCATGGCCCAGTTAAAATGTAATGAGGAAAAATCGGAGGTCCTCTTCTATGGCTCCTTCCCCCCTAGTTTTAAAAACTCACTGTGGCCACCGGATATCCCATGTCCCAAGGAGATGGGTGGTCCGGCAAAAAATCTTGGGATTTGGTTTGGGGAGGATTTAAGATTTGAGGACCACATAAAAAAACTAACCGGGACCTGTTTTGCCACCTTGAGAATGCTCAGGAAATTTTTCCCATTGCTCCCTAGGGAGGCTAGGGAGACTGTTGCCCGAGCACTCATTCTAGCAAGGCTGGACTATGCGAACGCCCTGTTCAGCGGCATTCCGGCCTATCTGATCAAACGTCTGTTGGTCATTCAGAATGCTGCTGTTCGTCTTCTTTTTAACATTCCTAGATGGAAAAGCGTTCGGTCTCATATGTCCAGCCTCCATTGGCTCCCAGTACCTCAACGCATTCTCTTCAAGGCTCTAGTACTTGCGTTTAGAGCCACCCATGACCAAGGCCCGGTCTATCTAAAGAAGAGATTTACTCTCTATGCCCCCACAAGAGCTCTTAGGTCATCTTCGCTATTCAAAATGACCCTTCCTAGGTTCAAGCGATCCAGATTGGGTGGACAGTCCATTGTAGTGATAGCGGCTCGAGCCTGGAACGCTCTTCCCCTCCATCTGCGTTCCAGCCAATCGGTAGCCCAATTTAAGAAAAATCCTAAAACCCACCTATTTACCAGCAGGACATAAGACGATCCTTGTTCGCTCAGCTTTGCCTTTCCATCGCGCCAGGATACTCCCAAGTAACAGTGCGCGTTATAAAACAATTTATACATACATACATACAGTGACTAACTGCAGTGGCTAATTCATAATCACCTCATTCTGCGTCTGTGGATTTAAATTTTGATTTGTCCCATTATTATTCTGAATACTCTTACACTTGTTCTTCCAATGTCCAAGCTTTCCGCATGCATGACTAGGAAACTTCATTGCTTCCTCTATAATCATTTGTCCTCTTAATTTACCACCATTCACCGCATGATCACTCTGATTCTGCTGTTTCACCTATCAGTCTGACTGTTCAATTTATTCTCCTGCTGTTCTGCCAATTTCACTTGTTCCACATCATTTTCTCTTTTAGCTTTCTGTGCCTTGCCTCAATGCCATATCCGCAATATTTCGCATATAGTACAAAATATCATCTATCGTTTTGCTCTGCCAGCACAACATGTACTGCTGAATCATTTGACTAATCTCCGGTTTCAGACCGTAAACAAACCGATATACAAAATGTTCCATATCCTATCACCAATACTCTCAAAACCACAGTACTGCTTAAACACCTGTAACAACTGCTCATAATATGCATGCACAGACTCATTTGGCTCTTGAGTTGTTCTTTCTATCTTTACCCAATCTGTCTCTTTAGGAGAACTTTTCGATTTCAGAAAAGTAAACACTTGGTACTATTTCTTCATCACCTCCTCTGATGGTGCTCCTGTTTTGGGATCTCTCAGATACTCTTCATTTGGCCAATTAACTGTGATCTTACATTCTGTCCATAAATCATCTGGTACACAATATCAAACAACCCATCCAGATCCTTCAACAGAACCTTTGAAACTTTCACAAGCCTCTCAACTTGTTTATACCACTCAACAGGTTTTTCTCTCAATCTAAGGAAATCATTTGTAAATGACAAAATATCCTGTCTACTCCATGGAACATGGACAAATCCACCACGGGGAACCTCTCTCATGGACACAATCTTTCTACTTGTTCTGATTCTTTTAGGAAAAATGCAGATGATGCTTCCTTTGCTTGTGCTTCCTCCTTTCTTGTCCACCTAGTTCTCCACTTGTCAATGTCGCCCCACTTTTGCAAAATATCCATTAACTCTTTTACCTGTAACTTCATACCAGAGTATTCATATTCTCTAAATCCTTGTCAGTAAACTCCACTCAATATGGTTTCGATAACAATTTCAATCTCCCTATATCTACTCCAATCTCTGAAGCGAGCTCTGTCAATTTCTCATGAAACAATTTCGCATTTCTGGTTATACTCCTACATATAAACAACAACTCTTCTTCATTGTAATGGTTCAGCCTTTCTATTCCCATATATTTCCAGCTATCATGTCTTACAATTCCACTTTCACTTTATAAATATCTTAGATCTTTGGAGTTGAGCTTCATTTTTCTATTCCCTGTGCCCATCTTTCTAAATCTTCCAGAGTGACTGCTGTCGTGCTTCAGGTTCCTATAGGTACCATAGACCCTTTTTCTTTTGAACTACTGGGCGTGGTTCTATTTGAAGTTTCAAGTTTGGGTTCTCTTATTGGAAGGTCAATTAATGAAATGCCTGAATCGCACACACTGGCTTGATCATCAGATATTACTATCTCCTTTCTAGGATTACCTAAAGGAGTTGTTACAGCTTGGGGTTTTGGGCAACTCATTTTATCTCTGCACAATGGGATAACAGAACTTATAGTCACTGGTACTGTCAATGCTACAGGGTTTAAATTCAATTTACTTATTTTCTGTATTTGTTCTTCTCTATTTCTATTTAATGCTTCTCTTTCTTTATCTTGGAGCACCCTACTAACTGATATATCATGTAAAATGTATGGAATATGGGGTGATCCCATTACTTGTGCACTTGGGGTGACTTTACTGGGTCCTTCTTGATATGGTGGAGGCTTTTTAGTTAAAATGTCCTCCCACAATTCATCACCTGGCTCAGGTTACTTTCATGTTACATTCATATGTTTTGTTTTCTCCTTACACTTGCTTCCTGACTGTTCCTCAGCCATCAACACTGGGTATAAACCTTCTGATACCATAGCTCTTTTCCATTGCTTCATCTGACCTTTACGTTACTCACCCAAAAATAAGGGGAGGAGGGGTTGGGGGGGCAAGGGAGGAATCCTTTGTATTTCCCACCTCAGCATTTTTCTCGTTCATATGATTCAGTCTCCCATTCTTCTAAAGCTTCATACTGGGTTAATCTAGGTCTTGGTTCCAAATCATTCATCCTAATCCTCAAATTCTGAATAATCCTCCATTAAACTTACCATTTTCAGGAAAAGCTAGAACTCCATCACCTTTTGTATATTCTATCCAAATCTCCAACCATACACAAGTATTATATCCTCTTTCCATCTTCATAAATGAAGCAGGCGTCTTTGGTGGCGGAATAGGAATTCCCTCTCTAGTCAACACAGGTTTATCTTTCTTAAAGAAATTCTTCATTTTTTTTATTACCAACATTTTTCTCTTTGCTCCATGCATTCTAGATGCTCGATATAGGAAACAATAATCCGCAAATTCCTGAGCTCCTCTATCAGTTTGACTCACACCAGCAGTCAAATCAGAGTTCAACATACAAATTTTCATCAACCAATCCTAGAGTAGATCCTATTCAATCAACCAATCAGACTTAGGCTCACACTCTTGGTCTGACCAATGCCAGCGGGGCCTTTTTTGTGATGTCAGTTCTACTCCTTACTACTGGCCCCTCCTATACAATCTGCTTCTTTCTCACATCCGCTGTTTCAACCTATCCCAGTGCTGCTCTCTGTGACGTCAGCACAACTCTGGCGACTGACCCTCCCTTCACAAGGTAATACAAAAAACGTATTTCTTTACTTTTCTTTAAAATGAAATCCGTTAGTGACAACATAAAAACATTAGCTACTCTGCCTGTTCTGCTACACAAAGGATAGATTTCCGACTTAATCTGGAGTGTCAGAATTGCTCCTCTTCTACTGCGAGTAAAAACCTCTTCATTCAAGCTCGAGAGAACCTGTTACACCTTCCGTGGTACCCTTACTAGGAAATAAGACCAATGTTTCACCAGCAAACCTTCTGCTATCACTCACTCTCAACTTTTACATGAAATAGTCCCTAATTTAATACTGCCAGCTCTACGTTGCTTCTCAGTATTATTCCAACAGACGAGTAACCTCACTGCAGTATGGCTTCTGTCACCACCGGCTATTCATTTCCCGGGAATTCTGGACAACATAAAACAAAGACGCTAACTCCTTTGTTAAACATAAATCAATAAACAATACTCATCACCAAACTACTCAATAATACCCATAACTCTGCTACCAGAAAACTGATCAAGCGGCGTATTCTGATACCATATACTCACCTGGGCCCATAACCACACTTACAATTGAGTAAACCGCTGGCATCAAAGTTTATGATTTTCACAGTTCAAGATTGGTTATTCCTTATTCCTAACTAACCTTTCACTGATCAAAAAGTTCTTTCCTCTTGTCGATGGACCATTAGTTGAACTAGTTGATGGTGAAAAATGTACACTGACTCTATCTTATTCATTTAAGGTAAAGAACCACAGCATCTGGAAGTTTTAAAACCTTTATCTAAATTCATTTCATGTGAACCATCTCAAATACTCAGTGCAGTCACCATCATTCTTAGGAGAGAAAATTCAATTAATTAATCAACCCCATACTTTGGACTCAAACAATGATAAATGCTCAGCATGGGAGAGGACAGAGAGAAAAGAGCATCTGCAAATAATGTGAAAATATAATTACCAAGAATGGTGTGAAGACTAACCCCCTGGCCAAAGGGCTGGTAAGGGTCCCCTGGGAAAGATCAGGTGACAAAGACTTCAGGACAGGATTGAGGACAGGATATATGACCTCTCTAAAACGGACGGTTGCGTCGCACCCCTCTCTGACACTCTCTTCCTCCTCAAGATTCTTCTGGGATCTTCTTATCTAACCGAATTAAAATAGGATAAAAGGTTCTACATTTGGCTTCAGCACCTCACAGCATCTCTCCCAACCTCAGTATCACCCGCTACAACAACAGCATCCCAAGCTCAGCAGCATTTAGCAAATCTCTGCCTGACTAACTAACTAAGGCTATCTCAATTAAAGTTTTCATTCTTCATGTACCACCAACTAAAGTTTTAATATCGTAAAAATATGAAATCTAATTGGTCAAGCAAGGGGGGAAGATCATCACAACCTGCTTACATGTTACTTTATTCCGTTAAACCATTGTTCACAAACCTACCATGCTTTATTTTCCCACACGCATTCACATTTCATCTGCAACATTTGTTAAAAATCTAACATGTAGGTCAGTCAGTTGAACTTTTCAGTGCCCTTTCTCAGGCTTGGACACTGTACGACTTTGACTTTAATCCAAACTTTTTGCCATCCTTCCGGGTTCACTCTCAGTAGTCATGCACAGTCATCACATTGCTCAGCTTACTTCAATTAAACTCGAGAGGCCCAAATGTGCATGAGTGATAAAATTCAGAAAGACAAATGTTACTTTAAAAACTAAATGGTTTCCCTGCATACCACCCATCTCTACTCTATTCCCCTTTACTTATTAATACTTTCCCCGCATTAGCATTAGTAAAATATCTCGTTTTCACTTCAGCTAAGCAGGTGCCATGCACGTGAGTTTTTAAGACTCCATTTTAGTGCCTACTGCTCATGCCCAAGAAATTCCCTCCAAGCTTTAGTTCGTCATATTGCGTAGATGCAGTTGACGCATGCGCAGTAATGATTTCCTTGATAAAGCGATTTTAGTTCTTCATTCATATTATTAGTGTTAGCAAATACATAGGCAAGCTTCACTTACCAGCGTGTTCATGTGGTGTGTATTAGTTTTACACAAATGCAATTAATAACATGTTAGTAGGTTAAACAAGCAGATTGCTTACGAGCAAGTCTCACTGTTACTAGTCCTTGCTCCATCACTACTATTCAGGCTATTTTTCTGGGCCCTTTGCATTACCGGGCCTTTCAAAGGTTGAAAGCAAGTCACTTGAGGAATGGCTTGAGGTACTCAGAGAAAGTTTGTATTTCTTTGGAAGCGAGACAGGAACTGAATTGGTGATTAAGGAACATGGAGGCTTGGAAAGGGCGTGCTATTTTTGGAGAGAACGCAGATCTTATTATAGAATCGGATGCAAAATGTTCAGTACTTCTAAGGATTGACAATGTGTTGGCGGTTCTTTATGTCAACAGGTTGGGTTGTCCACGTTCGGAGGGCCTGGTGGATAGTGCAAAAATCTTTTGGGAGTATTGTTTGGAGAGAGGTCTGTCTGTTTAGGCGTAGCATATTCCAGATTTGTCAAACTCGGTTTCAGACTAGTTCTCAAGGAATTTCAAGGACTCCAGCAATTGGCTGTTGGACAGAGGTGTGTTCAAGGTGTTGAACAATTTGAGGGGTCGATTTCAAGTGGATTTATTTGCAAACAGGCTAAATTGTTATGTGAAGAGGTTTTTCAGTTGGCGTCCCGGCCCGGATGCAGCAGGGATAGATGCTTTCCTGCAAGACTGGAGGAATCTCCATGCCTATGTGTTTCCACCTTTTGCTATGATAAGCAGAGTATCAGGGATGATTCGCAAATGGAAGGAGAAAGTGGTCATTGTGACTCCGTTGTGGACTTCGCAGGTCTGGTACCCGATCATGTTGGAGATGAGTGTAGATCTTCCAGTTTTGCTGCCAGTCTTTCAAGGGATCCTTTGTGGCCCTCAAGGGGAGGTTCATAGTCTTGTGGAAGTGGACCAGCTTCAGTTAGTGGCTTCAAAACTTTCAGGAGAGTTTGGAAAAAGCCAGGACTCTCTAGGGGAGCTACAAAGCTTATTAATGAGTCATGGGCCCCTCAATAAGGAAGGCTTATAGATTGGCCGGGGGAAAGTGGAGTTGCTGGTGTGCTGAAAAGGATTTGGATCTTGTTTCAGCAGATTTAGTTCAGGTTTTTAACGTTTTGTCTGAATTATTCACTAAAGGTTTAGCTTGCAGAAATGTGAATTTGTATAGGACTGCAATTTCAGAAGTTATGTTTTGGCTAATGGAGTTTCTTTGGTTAGAAGGTTGTTAGAAGGATTACAATTGCTAAACCCCCTAGGACTAAGTATTCGGTTCTTTGGGATGTTTCAAGAGTGTTGGTATTTATGGATTCGTGGAGTGATAATAGTGATTTAATTTTAAGAGATTTATCAATTAAATTGACCACAATGCTGTGCCTGGTTTCTTTCGGCAGGGTTTCTGAAGTTAAGGCACTGGAGGTGTATTTTAGATCTTATACACCAGAGGGGATTATGTTTCCATATTAGACAGAGGACTAAGACAAATTAAACTACAATTTCTTATCCTTATTTCGATAAGAGAATGAAGTTGTGTGTGGTTTGTTGTGTTAATGAATATGCAAAAAAGAACAATACTTGCTAGATCCTCTGGTGTTGATCAATTGTTTTTTTTTTTCAGACATCCACAATAAGCAGTCTCTTCTCCCACATTAGCTAGATGGGTGAACGAAATGTTGGTGAAGTGTGGAGTGGATGTGAGTATGTTTGGAGCGCATTCTGTGAGAGGTCCTGCTGCTTCAAAAGTTTGTTTGGTTGGGGGTAGTCTCTATTACATTTTACGCTGTGCTGATTGGTCTTCTGATACTCTGTTCAGACATTTTTATTTCAAACCAATTGATAATGCAGTGACCTGTTTGATTAGTAAGCTCTAAACTTGCATAATATTAGCTTACTTGCCATCAAATGTAGATTTTCCACTGCCTTGATGGGCTGAAAATATGGATTTTATTAAAGACACAGAGGCTAATATTATCCCACCCCCAAGGTTTTTTTACCACGAACCTGATGTTGTTTTTTCTTTTCACAGCTGGTTAAGTCTAAGAGGTCTTGGAGCACCTCGAGGAATGTTCTTTTCTGAAATGTTGGGGAAAGAAGAAGTTTACGCATCATTTGAAGGAAATGTATTAACCCCTTCCATGCTCATGATGAGCTCAGCTCGTCATGCAGTACAGTGCTCCTGTGCTCATGACGAGCTGAGCTCGTCATGAGCACATCCATTGACATTAAGTCCCAGCACAGGGGAAAAATCTGCCAAGCAGCCAAGGTGTTAAACAATTTCTTATACTTCCAAGTTCGTAGTTCAATAAAGAAGGAAATGGACTGGTTGCTGGGGTATTTTATGCTATTTGGAATGTTTTCAATGCTCTAAGTTCTTAAGTCTAGACGCTTTGAATATGCTGCTGAGTGGAGGCACTAAAAGGAAATATTGCATAATATTAGCCTCTGTGTCTTTAATAAAATCCAGATTTTCAGCCCATCAAGGCTGTGGAAAATCTACATTCTTCTTTAAAAGATGGTTTTGGCAGGGAACCAGATAATTCACTGCCTGTGCATATGAATGATGGGAAATGAAGTTCTGTGGCCTGACTTCTTTTAAAGATTGCTTTGGTTGGTACCAGTGAGACCACTTTGTGTGGAGATGGATGACGTAAAATGCAGTGATGTCACTTCCTGCACAGATGAATAGTGTGAAATCCAGTAATATAACTCCCGGTGCAGAATAAAGTTCTCTTGCTTGGCATCTTCTTTTAAAGATTGTTTTGGCAGGAAACCAGAGAAGTATTTGAAGGAATTAACCCCACTACTCATGATGGGTCATCGTTATGGATTTAGAGACACAAATTAAACTTTAATTAAAATAAATTTGCAGGATTATGTGGCAGGTGCGATAATCACTCCCTATCTCTCCCACTACTTGAGTTTCTAATCTTGTATAGGATGGATTATAAGAGCACTATTAATAAAAGGAGCACTCTACAAGAGGGTGAGGGGTTACAATCGTGTTTAAGAATAATTTATTTACTTTTTCTTATTAAAAACAAATAAGTATGAGCATCACATGAACACTTGGACCTTCAAAACACAATAACACAATGTGTGTCTCTTAACAATCCTGAGCCCCATAGTCTTTTAACTCATTTCATGGATTGTTAGGAAGATAATGTTGTGTTAGGCTCATATTGAATCATCCTATTCCCCCCTGTTCCCTCCTGTGATGCGTCACTTTGTATAGTACCAATTCGCCTCTTTGCGCCGACTTTCAAAGGCTAGAAATAATTTATTAGGATTCGTTCTTCCGAACCTCAGTCATTTGAGGGGTGGAATTGCATGAGCGACACTTCCAGCTGGTCCTGCACCACTTCCGCCCTGCCTCTCCACCGTGCAGGTCAGCGGACTAGTGGTTCACAACAACTAGACATAAATGAGGACTTGGAGTAAGCGCAGCGGACGAGCACAGCGGGAGCGCCGACTTCGCGCCGAAGTCGCGCACAAGTCGAGCCCGTCTGCGCCCGTCCGCGGCCTGCCGGGGCTAGGGGCACGTCACTCTGCCCCAAGCACCACCTATTCTCCGGCAGAACTCCTCTGTCTCCAGGGCTCTTGGCCTCTAGATGCCACAACCTGTTCCCGTATTTCCTCCCTTGGCCTGTCTCCGACCCCTGTCATTTCTCCTGCTATTCACATTCCCCTTAACTCTCTTAGGGGTGCTGTCAATCCTGGACCCATTAAAACCCTTTCAGCCTATTATCTGAACACCCGATCCGCTGTAGCCCACTCGCATGAACTATCGGTGCTGTTGGACCTTCATGCCCCAGATATTCTGTTTCTGACAGAAACCTGGTTCTGCGAGGACTCCCTTCCCGTACTATTGGCCACCCTACCAGCCCCATACTATGCTTTGCGTTCAGACCGTCTGAATGGCAGGACTGGGGGAGGCGTTGCGGTTATCGCCCGAGCGGATTTCCCTTTTCAAATTCTCCCCTTCCCAGATATCGCTACCACGGAGTACCTGGCTATTCGCACTACCTCTACCACCCCTCCTCTCACCTGTGTACTTATTTACCGCCCTCCTCAATCGCCCTCACTGTTTCTCTCTACCTTTTTGGAAGTACTTGCCACGATCACGATCAACAACTCTTCCATTCTGCTTTTGGGCGATTTTAATTTCTGGCCAGCTGACCCCGCAGAATGCCCTTCCTCTAAGGAGTTCTCAGAAACCCTCCATTCCCTTAATTTCACACCTCATATTCACTCCCCCACTCATATAAAATGACATGCCTAGACCAGATTTGGTCCTTGAACTGCCCTGTACAATCTGTCTCCATTTCACCCTGTTCCTGGTCGGACCATCACCTAATCTCATTTGCTCTCTCTACCCACCCCCCGGTCAAGCCCTTACTCCCTAAAAATGTCTGGGTTCGAGCCTAGGGTCGAGTAGACCCCGACAACTTATCTACTCTCCTCTCTGCATCTTACCCTCTTCTACACGGATTACCCACCCTCTCCCAGGTTACCTCCATCGATCAGTGGCTCACCTCAGGTTGCGACTCTATCGCTCCCCTGAAACGGGTCACTTCAAAGCGGGAGAAGGACGCTAACCGGTGGTTCAACGATGACCTCAAGGCCATCAAATTAGCGGTACGCAGAGCGGAGCGTGCCTGGAGGAGAAACTACTGCCCCTTACTCTGACTGGAGTTTATCAACACCTTGAGCCAATATAAACTGGCCATTCTGGCGGCGAAAACAGCCTATTTCTCCTCCAAAATCCTCGCTGCGGAGAACCAATCGAAGGAAATCTTCTCGATTGTGCACAACCTGGCATTCTCCGACAGAACCACTCTCAAGCCCACTCCTTCCCCGGAACTCTGTCACTCCCTCAATAACTTTTTTATCCAGAAAATCGCTATTATTAAAGCCAACATCCCTCCCTCCTCCCCTACCTTTGTGGACCCTCTGTGCCCCCCTCCTGGAGGACATCTTGATACCTTTCCTCTTTTGACCAAGGAATCCCTGACCTCAATAATCCCGTTAGTCAAATCTGGCTCCCCTTTAGATCCCTGCCCTTCCCACATTCTCCGACACATTTTTTCTTCTTGCCCCGACCCTCCCCTGCATCTCCTCAATAGCTCTCTTTCTCAGGGCGTTGTACCTGCCCCATTGAAAACTGCAGTCATTGTCCCTATCCTAAAGAAACCAGGCGCGGATCCCTCAGTCCCCGCTAATTATCGTCCCATCTCCCTTTTGCCATTCCTGGCAAAAGTGCTCGAGCGCCACGTCACCCGCACTCTGAGCTCTTTTGTGGAGACTCATGGGGTCCTAGCCCTAGCCCCCCGTCAGGCCGGTTTCCGCCCCGCACACTCTACGGAGTCCGTAGTACTCTCGGTCCTTGACAACCTCAGGGAGGGAATGGACACCAACCAGACCCAGGCCCTGGTCCTCCTCGATCTCTCAGCCGCCTTCGACACGGTTGATCACACCATCTTACTCTCCCGTGTGAAGGCGGCGGGGATCGGGGGCCCCGCCCTGGTATGGTTGTCCTCCTTCCTGAGGGGCCGCACCCAGGCGGTTCGCCTGGGTGATTTTTCTGCGGACTTCCGGAAAGTTCAGTGCGGGGTCCCCCAGGGTTCCTCCCTCTCACCTCTTTTGTTCAACCTCTACATTGCCCCTCTTATTTTTTCTCTGCAACAGATGGAGGTCTCCGTATATAACTATGCGGACGACCTCCAACTGGTCTTCAATCTATCTTCTTCCCCTTCATCTGTTTCTAATCTCCAATCCATTATGATTTACATCTGTGACTGGATGAACCACAATCATCTTAAACTCAACCCAGACAAGACTGAGCTGGTGTTGACAGGTGGTTCATCCAGTCCCTGGTCTTCCATGTTTTGGCCCCGCTCCCTAGGTCTTTCTCCTGTCCCCTCTACCTCAGTCAAAACTTTAGGCATTAAACTCAACTCCCAACTCACTCTTCACTCCCAGGTTAGTTCTGTGGTGTCCTCTTCTTTTCTCTCACTGCGCACTATACGCAAGGTGTCCCGTTTTTTTTCCTTTGATGCTCTGAAATTGATCACTCTGGCAATGGTCATCTCCCGCCTGGATTACGGCAACGCCCTATATGCAAGTATACCTGCATATAGTTTAAGGCGGTTGCAGCAGATTCAAAACCAGGCGGCGCGCTTAGTGTTCAAACTGCCAAAATTTCACCATGTCACCCCTCTCCTTAAATCTTTGCACTGGCTTCCAGTCCGTGAGCGTGTCCAGTTCAAGCTCGCCTCCATCACCTTTCAAGCTCGACTGGGCACGGCCCCGGCTTTCATCTCTTCCGAGATCACCCCCTATGTCCCTACCAGGGAGCTACGCTCATCTACCAAATCCCTTCTCTCAGTCCCGCGGTTCCGGAGGAAGAAATGGGGAGGATCGAAATTTGCAACCCTTGCCCCACTCTTTTGGAACTCCCTGCCCCCAGAGCTCAGAGCCTCGACCCTCTACCTGCAATTCAGGAAACAACTTAAAGCCCACCTATTCACTAAGGCTTTTGACTAGCTCCCCAATATTTCATATCCCTTAGAGTAGTTTGCTTTTCCTGCCCTGCTGTCTGTTGGTTGTAGCGCCATGAAGCCGCTGGCGAACGTGCGCTTAATAAATAATTTAAAATAGAAATAGAAATAGAATTAAGATCTTTAGCGTTTTGGTGGAATAGTGTTCTGAGTCCTGATTTTGCCATGCCCTATTCCTTTCTAAAGAGGTGCAGCAGACAGTGGGATTTTAGGTGTGAAATGAACTTGTATTTTTTTGAGAACTCAATTCTTTGGACTTTTCTGAAAAGTTGGTAGATGGGGTTGGTTAATCAAGTATTGAGTCAATGTGTTGTAGGGAGGGGTAATCAAAAAGGTACACAGGGTTATTTTTCTGATTAATTAGTCAAATAGAAAGGCTAGTTATATGCTGACCAGAACATTTCAGTAACTTTTCTAGACAGGCAGACTCACTTATTATGGACATCCATCAATGTGTTCTTCAGACAGGTAGGAAACTTTAGACCTTGAGAAAATGTAATAGCAATTCAAAACAGTGTAATTTCCTGTTGCTCGTTAATCATTTACGGAATTACTTTGGGAGACAAGTGTAAAAGTCGATAAGGGGATTGGGAAGTTAATCATTGATCCTTCTAAAATATATTTGGTATATAGAAGGAATGCCTAAGACCTAGGGACCACATTATTATTACAACCTTGCAGCCATGAAGGGCATCACACTTACTATTCTCCTGTTGACACTATCAGGTAGGAACATAGATGTACCACTCTTAATAGATGTAATTTTGTGAGTGCTGATCAGGGTATTTTGTATTTATTTACTTTGGATTATTGGAAAGTGTGAAGGTTCTTCATGACACTGTCGAAATCTTTCTAACTTGTGAAGACAACTTGGTGAAAAACTACAAAAAAGACAGCCAGAGAACTGCTGAGGATATTAATAATAAGACAATGTGCTTGGGTAGTCTTGCTTAAGGCCATCCTACTACATTGTGGAAGGTTTCGAAGCAAAATACATCTTGTTTAAACATTGACGTGCTAATTGATCACACACTGGCGAGCTTGTGTGCTTGTTTGTACGTCTGGATGTAGTAAAACACGCCCTAAGCTCTGGCATTCTTGTAGATGATTTAATGCAAGTAATTGTGAGCACCCTTCTAGCTTCAGTAGACTATATGGCTAAATCTAACCTGTGGGAACAGCAGACGCTGTGCAGATCTTTAAACTCGTCTACTGACCTCAGGCATGTACATCTGTCATTGAGGGATGGATAGGTTTGTAGAGCCATGTACACATTTTCTTTCTGACTTTACTTTTTCTTACATTTCTTTAATGTCATTTCCTTTATCAAATGAAATTTTTTTTATAATGATCAGATTTTTTCTATTATTGGTCATTGTTAGTTTCAGCTATATCATATTAAACATATTGATCATTTTGACGCTTTTGCAGATGACTTTCTTCTTTAAGCCTAGGTTATGTCATGCTTGCATGCTAGTAAATATTGGGCCTTAAATATTCAATATAATTGTTATTGTATTCGTTCTGTTTTCAATTAAATTTTCTCTGTATTGCATTCAAGTGTGTCACATTTTCTGGCCCATTATATTTGGGTACGTGAAATATGGGTCAGTGTTCACCTTCAATATAATTCACTGTTCATATTTAATCATCATAAAGTTGAGGGAGACTCAATACAAATCTTGTAGTTCCCAGATGTATGGTTCAAAACATTTAGGGCCAGATGTAGGTGGCAAATACCGGTCGGAAACGGCCGAATTCGGCCGTTTCCGACCGGTATTTGGCATCTTGAGATGTAGGGGGCCAGATTTTACAGATTCTGTATATTTACCGAATCGGTAAATTTACAGAATCTGTAAAATACCGAATCGGTATTTTTACCGATTCGGTACCTTCCAGATGTAGGTGGGACTCTTCTGAGTCCCAAAGGCCCTACAAATTCGTTATTTTAACACACAATCCAATTGGGTGTTAAAATACCGAAATCAGGTGTGCATGCACACATGTGCATGCACACCTAGCCATGTGACAGACAGACATGCCCTTAGGGCATGTCTGTGTGCCACATGGCGCACATGCCTATTTTTGGGGTGCCAGAGGGTGTCAAAGTGACTCTTAAATACTGAATCGGTAAAATTCGGTATTTAAGGGACGGTAAATATGAATTACCTACATCTGGCCCTTGGTTCGGAAAAAACTAAATAAATCAATAACTTTTATCAATCAAAGTCATCTGTATTACATTAAAAGTGAGCGTGCTCTCAGTGAGTAGGAAAAGGGTATTAGGGTAAGATGGGGGTGATGAGGTAAGTGGGGGACTGGGTAAAGGTGGTGTGACATTAACACAATTACAGCGCAATTCGTAAAACCTTTACAGTCTAGTGAGATCCATAGTTCCCTAGATCTCTACCCACATAGGCTAGAATTACTCAATTTGATTTGCTCCTATGTTGTGAGAGGGTTGTGTAGTCTAGGTTTCGACCCCGCTTGGTACAAGGGTTGTTCTACACCTCATTCTGGGGTCTTCATCAGGACATTTGAAGTGTGAGAGCACTTAATTTGTGGCCGTCAAGTGACCGTCTGCGATGGACCATCAATGGTTTCACTTTTACTGCTCAACTGAGGTGATTTCAAGATACAACCGGGTATAAATCTCCAGGTTAGTATATGCAAAATCCGATTCGCGAAGTTGTGGTTCCTCCACGGCGGGTTGCTGAAACAGTCAGATCCCACGGGTGGTTCTTAGATCCTTCATCCTGGCTGCTCGTGTCAGGGTGACATATTTAGGAACTGATTAATCACTCCCAACCACACCACAATCTATGTTGAGCTTTACTTGTCTTACTTACATGGCCACCCTTTGTTTCATCCACTTTGTGGTTGTTTGCTCCTGTTGGCACTTCATTATGATACTCTCTTGAAACTCCTTTTGTTCAATCTTTGACCTTGTTTAAAAATTCATTTATTTCTTACTGGTATTACTTGAACTAATATGATGTTAAATGAACTTATCAGGTTGACTTTGTTATCTTGTTTTGTTCTATTCTGAAAGTATTCATGACATGTAGCTGTTTATTTAAGTTTAGGCCGTTTGGATAAAAGAGCTTCATACAGAAATAAATATGTATGAGGAGTCAGTGCTTAAAGATTGTAGGCTAAACACATCTTTTAAATATTACATTTCTTTTCAGGGGAACAGCTGCACTCACTGTCTTGTTCTAAACTCGGTAATAAGGGCTGGAAACTTTCATCAACAAGTAGTGAATGAAGGGATTCCAGAGTTGAAGCATATAAAAAATTGGGATATTGTTGGAGGGGTATGTAAGCCCCACTCAGGCAACAATCACAGTTCTTGTCAGGGTGAACCACAAAAAAAACGAAATTAATTTGGGCTTAAAACTCTTGTAGTTTGGTACAAAAGCAGTCAAGTATAACTAAGAGGCAATGAGTGAGTATTTATGCAGCACTCAAACAGTATTAAAGTGAAAAATACAGTACATGAAAAATCCAACACTGACTTATTTGAGACCAACATGACATAAATCCAATAATTATCTGGAGATATGCAATGTTAAAGATTCACATAAAAGTAGGGCCAAAGGGGGCAAATCACCATCTGAGGGTATCTGGTCATGCTAGACCAAGACAAAGTCACAAGTTTAGGCCAACCAAAATGGAGCGCAGGTGGGGCACAGAACCAAGTTTGGCCCACTCAGGATTGTGCCCTATGTTCTTAGTGTGTGCACTATTTAGCGTTGCTTTGCAAAGCTTTGTGTCCTCCTGCATCAGTTTGGATAAAACTGTGTGGCAAGGCTTTGCGCGACATTGCAACACTTCGTACCACATTGGGTCGAATCTTCGGCTAGGCCAGGAGGAGCTCTCTCCAATGCCAAGACACGGCAAGGCACCACTTGGACATCAGTAACTCACTCCAGCAGAGGCAATCAGGGCTCAGGCAACTCCAGTTGCAGGTCCGGGTAGGTCCAATGCAGCAAGTCAGCAGGGAGACCTCTGGAGCTTGTTGGGTCCTTGTAGCTCCGAACAGGCAGTCAGTCAACTGACTCTTGGAGTAATTCAGCCTGGGATAAAGGGAGCACATCCAATCTTCCTTCTCAGCAAGCAGGGCAGGCCTCAAGCAGTAGGGTAGCCCTTCTACTGTAGTATTCACAGGTTCAGGTGAGTACTGAAGAGTTGATCTGAGGGTCCTAGTTTTATAACTGATGCCACTTTGAAGTGGATTAAACTTTTTGAGTCTTCTCCCACATATGTGTATGGAATATCCTTCCTCCCTGCCCTGGCCCCTGTTAAACCTGGCAAAATAAACCTCCTACTAGATCCAAACCTTCATTTTTAATACATACAGGTCACCCCTATGGGAGGCCCTGGACAGCGCAGAAGGCAGGGTGCCATGCATTTTAAAAGTAGGACAAGTACTTTGACGTTTTACATGCCCTGGTAGTGAAAAACTTCTACATTTATTTTTCACATCTACTTGGTCCATCTCTGCCATAGGATAGCATTGGAATTGTCTTATTAAATGTTATAAGTGTAATTTCAAAATGGAAAGAGATAAGCAGTTCATTTTTAGTGTCTCCGGAATAAGATTTCAAAATCCGAACGTATGGTGAAGCTGGATTTTAAATTGCAACCCTAAAAATGTAACTTTTAGAAAGTTACCATTTTCCTGCCTGATTCATTTATTGCCTGCCGCCTGTCTCTGGTCACATGACTGGATGCAGTTGACAGTTGGACTTTGTGTACTCCTCTTAAATAGCCACACAGAAATAGGGAGATTAGGTGTGCCCGGATGGGACATCACTGGCAGGATGGGAGGAAAGAGCTGGACACAGCCCCATTTACACCTGAATAGGCTGTGTCCTGCCTCCACACAAAGGGCTGGGGGCCTTCTAAGGGAAACTGCTTGAAGCTTCTTCCCCACTTGAAATGCCAAACTGGGAATAAATACTGGATCTCAGACACCAGCACTTCAGCACTCTTCTGGACCTGTGGATACTCTGCCGGGAAGAAGGACTATTCTGCTGCTGAAGGACTGTCACTCTGCTGGACTCTACTAGACTCCTGCTTTGCTGTGCTGACCTGCTGCCGACTGCACTCTTGCCTGGGCGGGAAGAACTGGACCTGCATCTATTGAACCCAGAACCAAGAGTGACTCCATTGGCTAGTTGGCTGGCCTATGGATCAGAAGCCTCAAAGATATCACAGGCTTCCAAAAACTTTGAATCTGCACCTGAACTCTGCCATCTGTAAGCCTCCCCGCCAAGTGGTGTCAATCCAATACTGGCCCCTTGGAAGTGGGAACAAGTTGCTCTGCCAGCCTCTGTGGATCCAGCAGAACTGATGCAAATGCTCTGCTGCGCAACCCCTAGCAGAACCGACGCACCTCTGCGGCTAGTGGATTGGACCTGTCGCAGCCACCTTGCCTCCGGAACCATTGATGCACAGTGCATTTTGGGCGCAGGCCCTTGTATTCCTCATCGACAGTGGCCTATACAATGACAACGGCTTCCGCATTGTAGCCTCGCAGGTCTTCGAAACTGATACATCTCCTCGGCTGCTCACCAGACTTCACATCACACTCTCCAACGACTGCTTTTTTGGCACTGATACAACAGGCCCTCGCACCGCAGTCCCGCCATATCTCTGAACCATGGCATCACCTTGGTTGTGCAATACATCTTCAAAGCAGATCCAAGCAACTCTCTGCAAACCAAGATTAAAAGTACTTTTGTTCAGTGGGCCTAACTGGGTCCCTGTAGCCGGCCTGACTTCCATCACAGTCCGCCTGAACTTATGATGTTGTCCCAGTCCAATGTGACCAAATATTCACAGCTGGAACTCTACGCCTCTTGGCGCTATTTTCCCTAAAAACATATAAAATTCATGTCTCCATTTCTACTAATTGTATTTCTGTCAATTTGGCCTTGTCTTATTTATTAAAAAATACTCAATCTTTCTAACACTGTTATGGACACCTTTTGAGGTGTATTTTTACTGTGTTACTGTTTGAAGTGTTGCACAAATATTTTACACATTGCCTCTCAGTTAAGCCTGACCAGTCTGTGCCAAGCTACAGGAGGGTTGAGCACGGTTAATTTAGAATTTGCTTGCCACTTCACACTGGGAGTAATTGTGATTGCTGTTTCGGAAGGGTTTCAACCCCACCACTCAACCAGTAACCCAATTTCTTACAGCCCAAGATTGTTTAGCTTCACAATAGACTAGTGTGAAATCCTTCATGAATGTGCGGAGGAAGCTCCTTTGATATACAAGTGTGGTAGGTGACAGCTCCGTCATCCATCCTCCTAGAGATGCCCGTCCTGCCAATATCTATTCCTCCTTCGTGATACTGTCTGGGAGAAATGCACAAAGGCCATGTACACCTAGCCATGTGACCCAGGAAACAGGCTGCAGGCACCAAATGGTCAGGACAAGAAAATGGCAATTTTCTAAAAGTGCCATTTTCAGAATTGTGACTTAAAATCTGACTTTACCATTAAAGAGAGTTTACAATTACACTATTTTAGAGACCGAACTCAAAATTCCTATCTATACCCGATCAAAATGTATATCTTATTAAATGAAATAACCTAACACAATGTCATGTTATGTGAGGGGGAGGTCTTGTAGTACTGAAGAAAACAAGTGTAAGAGTTTTTCACTACCTTTTAAATACACTGCACCCTGCCATGTGGGCTATTTAGAGTCTACCCTAGGAATGACTTATTTGTACTAATGAGGTAGGTTTAGACCTGACAATAGGTTTATTTTGGCAGGTCAAAATGCCAGTTTAAACCTGCACACACAGGCTGCAAATGCATGTTTAAAAGGGATACTTGAGTGGGTGGCACAATAAGCGCAACAAGCCAACCAGTAGCACCTAATTTACAGGCCTTGGGTACATGCTGGACCACTTTACTAGGGACTTGCAAGTACATTAAATGTACCGAATAGGTGTAAGCCAATTTTACCATGTTTAAAGGAATGAGAACAAGCAGATTGGCACTGGCTAGTAGTGGTAGTGTGCACAGATTCTTATGGCCAACAAAAACATATTCAGCAAAAACAGGAGTAGTGGAGGCAAAATGTTTGCGGGATACAAGGGTATCAGGTCTAACAGTTAAAATGAGGTAATGACATTGGAGAACCAAAATAGACCCTGCATGGTGATCCTAAAAGCTATGCTTTATCACAAGATGTTTTACTTGAGTACAATTGGATTCTGGACGTCTTATGAAATTGGCATGATTGTAATAGCCACAGTGGGACCGTTCATCAGACTTCAATGTATGCCTTACCTAAGTACCACTTGAGTATCTGCTTTAGGCGCCCTTTGGTGACCCTGCTTATGAATCACATGATAGGAGGCCTAACTCTCATTAGTGCAGTAGGTGGACTTGCACTTGAGCTGACAGTCTTTCACCAGAAACCTGGTGAGAAGGTAGGCTCATTTAACTTGCTTGCATTACACCTTCAGAACACCCTAGCCATGTGACTGCATAAAATGATCTGCTAATGAATATAATCAGCAAGGTTGGACTGGGACAAAAAATAGGCCTGATAGCTAAAAAATAGTAGGGTACATTTGCAAACTAGGCCCGTTTAGAACTTAAAAAGAAGTGTTTTGCAAGGTATATGAGACTGAATGCATGTGTTTTTGCTGTAGGGAATTTGCTTTAATATCCGAGAAATCAACAATACAAAATTGGCCCAACTGGCTGTAAAACAGTCCCACAAACTGCTATAAACTGGCCCACACACTGACCTGTAGGGCCAACCCAGCAGACACTGGCTGATTGCCCTAAAAGCCAGTCTGACCTTGACACTGAGTTACTATGCACCCTTTTGTCTAAAGGTGTGGGAAAAAGTGTGACTTTACACAGATGTTTTCCCTGTTTATCGTGTTTAAATAAATAGATATGAAGGAAAACTGCATGGCCAAGGTACACAATTCCATTCCAGGCGCAGAGAGAATACAATTTGACTAGCATGCCCATGAAAGCTTTTAGTGTCGCTATGAACAGTCAGAGAATATAGGATTTTGTTTTCTAGTGGATCGATCATCGGAAAGATGCTAACACAGCATTTTGGAAATGCAGCCCAGTAATTACCTTCTGTAAACCCACTTTTCATTCAGTCTTTTTGAATTTGTAAAGAAAAATAAGTTGGTTATAATTAAATTAACGTATTTGTATTTCTGTATTGCATGGGATCTCGATTCTATCTTTGATAAAGCACTCATAAGAAATGTATTGTGTGCTTTGCAATATTCTAATGACATACAATTAATAATTAGTTATTTTCCAAATTTCCAAATATTACATTTAAATCGTCCTACGATTTTGTCCACAATATTCAAATTAAGAAAAACCTAGGATTTACCAGAACATGGTCCGACAATGACCTCTTTAAATGAACTTGCATCTATCCCGTCGCAATTTTGTGTATGTCCAGTAGTAGATTGCTCTAGGTGAAATCTTGATGAATACATAGAAAAAAGAAAATTGCAGGAGGCTTTGTTGTGTTACAAAACCATCACTAGATCTCCCATCATCCAGCTGCACAGGAAGTGACAACAATCGCCCCCCCCCATGGCACCATGCACTCCTCCCGGCTCCCAGGACCAAATTAATGGCAGCTGTAATGCCCACTTGCAGAGGACGCACACAATGGGCGTGCTGATGCCACACAAAAGGCAAGCCCATCTGTACCTTTATGGGCCTGGGACACACCCAGTGCCAGAAACCCTGGTTCTTCTCCTGGTGTAGTGCCCTACTCAGTGCTCTACACCCCTGCTTAGACTCGCTGCACTGCTTCCACATCGCACCACAGAACATGGGAGGAGCATTCACATGCGCCTCCTGCAAGCTGCAAGTTCTCATGTACTGTTCCATGCCACGGGCCTTCCTCTTCTGAACCTACTGCACCAAGCACCCCAAACATTCATAGACATGGAAACCACCCACCGCTCTCACTTACACAGACCATACACCACCCACACAACACGTCACACTTTCATGCATGCTCCTCAACACTCACTAAACATGCCAAGGATATATAGGATGTACTGCTCGTCCATGATCCAGACTTGGGGCAATTTTAGACATATAGCTCACTTTCCCTGTTTGCATCATGGCACATCTTTAAAAAGGTGCACCATATTACCAAAAAGGCACTGTCTCTAGGGCAGGCGCGAACTTGTGCTGCCCTGGGGGTAGTGCATTCAAGTGAAATACGGAGCAAATGCTTCAAAGTCGCTCCTTTTTTCACGGTGGAGGCAGCAACCTGCCTGGAATTTCAAGGGGGATTCGAGATCTCCTTGCAGGAGGGTGCAGTGAGTGACTGCACCCGCCTGCAAGGGGATGTTTCGGGCCCATGAGACCTCCTTTCTCCCCTCAAGAGCGCTGCCTTTTGGAGGTGCAGTTAAAGTGAGCCACCTTTTTATGGTACACTTTCAGTGCGCCTCCTATAGGCATGTTTGCCTCTGTACCCTCGTCCATATTATAGCACAGGGTCAAAAGGAAAGTGATTCCCTCATTTGCATGGGGCCACACCCTAAATGCAAATGAGGGAAAACCCTCTAATGATAACGCTGGCACTACATGTGGGCCAGCAATATCTGTATTGCAGTGCATTACAAGCACCTGCGGCCATTTCGGTAATACCAAAGTGCCCTGGGGGCACACACAGTGTGCGTACATGCCCAATGTGGCCCCAGCACACTCGTTGTAATACGGCCCTTGATGTTTCTCATGGAAACATGGCTAAACCTAACCTCTGTACTGGAAATCGCTATAACCAGCCCCACCGGCTTCAATATAAGATCTCCAGGCAAGCCCATCAGCACAAGCCCAGAGGTGAATTGGTGGTTGCCAGTAGGTAGTTATAGTCAGGACCTCATTTCTATGTTAAAACTGTTTTTGATTTGAGAATTACTTTGACGTTGTTTGACAAATCTTCATGAAACATTCAAAACTAATTTGACACTCACTTCAGCTCCTGTCTTGAAAATTTGAGGGTGATCCATCAAGCAGGGGCTGAGAAAAAAGGGGAGCCTTAAACGCTTTTTCTCCATGTTAATTTCCATAGGATACTTTAGACACGGCTACTGCCTGAACTGCTGAAAGGAATTACATCAAATTTGGAAAAAAGGTATCTCTTGGTCCAGAAAGCCCACTTTTTGTTAAATGGTGTAAATCCATTCAGTAGTACCTGAGAAATGTAAAGATTTCTCAGACATACAACTATGGCCGAGGTGGTTTCACGACCCTTGCCGATCTCTAGCCTGAGATCTGAATGGCTGCCAACACATCAAACCAGGAAGTGTTGGCAACTATCTTGTGACTCGGTTCAACTGAGTCACAAGAAAATACTTGAAGAAAAAAAAGAAAAAAGGGGGCAGGGTAGAAACAAATCTGACCCACTAGGCCTGTTCAGGGGGTCCCAGAAGACCCTCAGGGCCAAAAAAAGAGCATTGGATCCACGATTACTGCCAAACCTTTTTTTAAAACAAATGAAGCACCTGTTGTCATACTTTGTTTAATTAAGCTCTCAGGTGGACCAAGTCATGGGGCAATAAGTAATAATGATGGGGGGACCCCGCGTGGGCCCTCCGCAGCCCTAGAGACCTACAACTACCAGGGCTTATGCACTGGAGTGCAGGGGGGCATGAAGCCCCCCACAGCCCTAGAGACTGACATCTCCCCTGAGCTATATTTAAATAAGGTGTGTGGGGGGACACTGGTCTGCCCACACAGCCCCAGGGACTGCCAGGGGCTAATATACTGAAATGCGGGGAGCCACATTCCCCCCGCTGCTCTGGAGACCACCACCTCCCTTGAGATATTTTTAAGATGGGAGGGGATCCGGGATCCGTAAATGGCCCTGGGTATTGCCACTCCCAGGGCCGGCTCCAGCAATCTCCCGGGTTGCCCACCCCAGGGACATTGCAGTTTGTTATGGGATGGCGGGAGCCCTCCTTCCAACATCCCATAGCAAACAAGGGTGCTCTGCTTTGAATAAGCGAGAGCATTTTGCCCTCACTAGTTCAAAGCGGAGCACACTGCTTTTTACACCCAGGGAGCTGCATGTCAGCAGCTCCCCTCCCTTTTTTAAAGAAAAAAAGAAATGGTTCAGGCACTGGGGGATGGGGTCCCTGGGGCATAAATCCGCCTTGGGAGGGGGGCCACACAGCCCCCTCACGTTTTTTTTTTTAAATGTAAAAAAATGGGTCAGCCCCACAGGGGTCAAGAGAAGGGGGTCCACGCTGCCCCCCTTTCTTTAAAAAATGAAAATCTAAAGCTGGCAACTCGCCAGTGGCTCCGCTCCCTTTCTCTACTACTATGCAAAGGTTCTTGCTCTTCTGCTGCAAGTTCAGCCGTATTGAATTTTGGAGAAATAGTGCTTTCTGGGGGTAGATTATTCCACACTTTGGAGGAAGTTGTCATGCTCTGGGGTCTTGCCCTGCACCTCACTGGACAGGAGTTCTCTCCTGCTTGACCCCAGAGACTTCTGAGTAAATATGTGAGAGATGAACAGCATCTCAGATCTGCTGCTTGAAACTAAGGGTGTAGAAGGCTTACCTAGCTGGAAACTTGATTTGCACCACCAGACCTTGCATTCTGACTAACTGCTCCTCCTGCATTTTCTGGACTTACGTCCCTTTGGATTTAACTTGCTTCACAAGAAATAAAAAGTGGACTCCCTGAAAGCTACAGGTTAATAGAGCTCACCTGTACCATCACCACCAGGAATCCCCAGCCTAGAGTGTGTCCAGGCGATTTGTAAGGGTTTTGTCTGAATGGATTGTGGGAACTGAAGTCCCAAATTTTCAAGGACCATCTTGGAGCTTCCAGACCCTTGGCTTGTATTTTAGACCCGTTGGACCCTCTAGAGGAACTTCAGGAAGAAGTTATAGAAGTTTGGAGAAGATTAGCACAACTTTAGAAAAAAACTCTATATGGTGACTACGTGCTAAAAATGGTGTTTATTCTTTAAAAATTCATATCTCCGGGTCCCTAGTTCTGCATTTATGTTGTTTTGGTGTCATTTTAAAGATACAAATATTTCCTATTTTTAGAAATTGGTTTTGGATTTTTATTATGTCTTGTGTGTTATTTTTTACTGAATTGGTGTTTTAAATGCTTTAAATATCTGTCTCCTAAGTTAAGCCTGCCTGCACTCAGTCAAGCTAACATGGGAATAATTTATTAAGACCTGTACTGAGCCATAGACTGTGTTAGTGGCCTTATTGCCAGTGGTAGATGCATATTTACCACTACTAATAACCCACTTTCCAACACCAGCTCCATAACTCCTGTGGCCCTGCTAATGACCAATGCCTATGCCATCAAAAAGATGAAGGCGTTGTGTGCAGTTAGTCTCTCAGCTCTCTTTCAGACACTGTAAACAAATCTGCAAACCTTAATACCACTGCACAAAACCAGAATGTGAACAGGGAAATGCACAGCACATTCCAAGAAACCTGTACACGAAGCTGAAATCAAACATGCACAGAGGCTCCTCTGACACTGGTGTACCCAGGTGTATTGTGACATGTAATATACTTCCAGAATTGTGGCCTAGGTCTTCCATCTGCAGATCCCCTGCAGGTCATTCTTGTTACTGCCTTCCTACCGTCCTGTGTCTTCCTTTCCCCTGCTGCACCCCCTCTCCTACCAGGTCCCCCTGCCTACTCCCTACAGATACTCCCAACTCTCTAGCCCATGATTCCCCCCTCCCTCTGCTCTAGCTTTCCTTCCTGCTCTCACAGTGCCTCTTATCTGCTAGAGGAGCCATGGGCAGCATAGACCCCCTTGAGTCATATCCAACCTCAGGTAGCAGCTCAGGGTGTGTCCTCAGAGGGACCTCACTGTTCCCTAGTCTCTGTTGCCTACTGTCGGCTTAGTGCCATGCAACCAACTGCATAACCCATTGGCATGCGATGATCAGGATGCCACCCAGGCTACAATTACAATATACCCACTATAGAGTGACCTTATACAAACCAGGGTTCTGCAGCCAGGCTCATGCATCGGGGAAAGCCTGGAGAGATTGAGAGGACAAAGACTCTCTGAAGTCTTCTGGGCATAAGGGTGGTAGTGCTCTCTCTCACCTGGGTCTAAGAAGTGGGCAAGCAACTGCTGTTTAATTCCCATTGGAGCTAAGCCGACAGCTGAAATTAGGCAGTCCCCCATGTACTGCTAATACCCTGCTGATCTCCCAGACTTGCCTTTCATCAGTCAGCTCTGGAGTCCGCATTTTCTCGGATAGACAATGCATGTATTGCTTTGGCTATATGACACGATTTTAACATATAGCCGGTCACACCTAACACACACATCAGAAATGTGTTGCACACATTGCAGTTTTGAGTACAAACACAGAATTTGGGCAATCACTGTTACCACCTAGACACTTTGCAATCACATTATGTGACCCCACACACATGTACGTACACCACAACCTACAAGCATTACAGCTACATACACACAATGTGCGGCTCTAGCACACACACACACACACACACACACACACACATGCACACACATACACACCCACACACACTTCTTGCAGAAAATCTGCAAGCAAAATCCAGCCACAAACATTATAAAATGTCATCGAATACAATCCGGCTGCAGTGTCTACACACCCAAAGAAGAGAACATCCTAGACTGCCCACTCACAGACAACTTTATTTTCACCCACCCACACTAGAGAAAACAATTGTAAAACATTCCTGGCTCGTATGGAGACGTAATGTAGAAACTGAGCAAATATACCCTCCCAAAGGAGAGACAAACACAGCAAATACAGAAATACTGAAATGATACTGCTGAGCGTGCGATGTGTGTATACGTTGCATTACACCTTTGGACTGAATTTAAAGCAAGGAAGTGTGGCTCCACAAAGTTACCTTTCACAGACGTCTCAGGTGAAATAGAGAATGGTCTCCAGCACCTAATGTGTCCTCACTCAGCAAATTGCCCCCAGGGTCTAGACCTCAGAGCACTGCTCAGAGAGTGCTCTGTCGCTGCCTTGCATATATAGATATGTAACAGCGTAGCATTAGGATCCCGCTGATAAATAAAGGCACAGCACTAAACCTGCAAACATGTACCCTTGCATAGCCACCTTTACTCCTTCTCTTCTTCATTTGCGTCCGTGATAGTGCAGTTGAAGGTCACTGCTTCACAGCAATCAGGCAGGCACGTGCAGATGGCTTCCAGTCCTGTCAAGTGGCATTGCTGGGCTGAGGAGGAACATGACTTATGATGCTAGGTGTCAGACAGGCTTCTCTTTTATGACTGCAGGAGCCGCACTGGTGGGTAGAACGTGTACCATACGAGGAGTGACCCCAGGCTGAACCATAGTTTTAGCTAGAAGAAAGTGTGGCACATAAGAGACTGTGGCCCTGAAAGTTCTGAACCGAGCTGCTTTTTAGGTTTGGCCTCCATCAATTCATTCTATTATTTCCTTCTTTCACTTTTGCTTTTTCAAAATGTTGCTATTACATATCAGTACTATACCACGAGTACCAGCACCATATATTGCCTTTTTGTACATAGACAAGTCATAACATTTTAACAGACTTTCTGTAACTTATATTGTACAACTACTCAGCAAGCTACAACTTACAACCAAAACAGCTTATTATTAATCTCATAGGCAAAATGTAATGCATTTTCCATTGCTTGATAATTGCCAGGAACCACTGCTGCCTCTGCAGTCATACAAAAAAAAGGCAGTTCAGCTAATGAGATGCCTGACCCAGCTACAGAAAACATCTATTAGAGCCTGAAAAACAAACATTGGCAAAGTCAATGGTTTTTAGCTGTGCTTTACAGAATTCCCTATACTGAGCAGCGTGACGAAATAAGAAAAAAAGGCTATTGCATCATTTTATAGACACTGCTTGTGAACGTGCCTACATAAGGAGATAGACACATTGTATTTTAATTTGACAATTCAAATTGGATCAGAAAATAAAAAGAAAAAAGTGCAGAAACATTATGGGCAGGGGGTTGAAGCAACATAGAGGACACAGATGAGGGAAGTAACATGGAGGGCATGGGGGAGCAACTTGGAGCTGGGAGGGAGTAGAAGGGGAAAGGTACGAATGCAACATTGGCAGGGGGAGTACACGAGGGCAAGCACATCACAGAGGGGGCGGGAAGAAGCACTCCAGAGAGAGGGCAGCACGGAGAGGGCAAGTTATAACAGCTGGAACAAATATGCCCTCTCTTGGAATGCTTAAACAAAAAGAAAAAAATAGATCCTGAAAAGGTAGCAGAGGAAGTACACATGTAATGCATCCATGCTCCTGGGGTGGGACAACCAGTGTTTAATTTGAGCTGGTGGTTTCCAGAGCCCAGCGCCAGCACTTAATTGTCAATACTGGTGCTTGTGACAATCTGCCACAAGGTTGTGCTGTCTGACTAATTTAGACCTGAACACAACAACAGTTAATTATTAATTCAATATACATTAAAAATGACTAATACCCGCCGCCCAAGTCAATCTTTTAGCTTCGGGGGCCTTGAATGTCTGAATTTTCACACTTGTAGAAGAGTGACGGTTAGTAGCTGTGTAATTACTCAACTTGACAGCATGGCATGGGCAATACGTGGTGCAAGCTGCAGGGACCTCATGACGAGCCCTGGCACTTATTTCATTTTACAAATTAAGCACTGGCAGACAACACATGACGAGGAAGCTAACAAATCAGAAACAAAGCAAATTAAAGTGACAATGAAGCCAATCAATGATAAGCAAAAGGCAGACTCTCTGTGCAGTGTTTGCTGGCAATACATCTAGCAACAGACAGCACAAGCGCAGTCTAGTCGGAGACACCTAAACCAGGGAGTATCCGCTTGACAAAATATCAATGCTCCAATCTGGATAGAAAGTCTGTTTAGGATAGAGACAGCTGGGTGACGAGAAGAAGGGAGAAATGTGACAGGTGCTTCAAAGACGAAAGGCTGAAGTCAAAGATCTAACTGATGATGACTGAGAGTGAATGAATGAATAGGGTGCTTTCACCACCATCAATAACAGGAAAGCACCCATTGGAAGCTTACCACTGCTCGAGGTACTGCAGACTGGGCTTAACCATGTGGTACATGTAGTTACCAGCTCTCGTCACCTGTGAACAGCCAATCTCATACGTAGTGCTAAATTCAGAGGATGCAGTCTGTGAATTATACATGCTGTGCTCCTGTTGATCATAACTAGGGATCCCAGTTTTCCATTGGTACTGATTTTTTACAGATAAATACAGACTGAAAACAATTTATTTTCCTGTCTGTATTTATTTCTAAAGGATCACTGAAATATTATCGACGGCCAAAATATCGAGTTGCCAAAATATCGTTGACTAATTATCGACTACAAAACTATCGAGTTTATATACTTATTTAACTAACTACAAAAATATCGAGTAAATAATATCGAGTCTATAAAATATCGACTTCAATAATATAGACAAACAATATATCGACTACAAATATATCGTTTGCAAGCTAAATAACCCTAACACTACAAAAATATCGACTACCAATATATAGACTTCTAAAATATCGTTTTTGTGATTTATCGACTTCGGATTATACACAATATATATGTAAAATGATGCATAAATAGTCAAGTAAGTATTGTAAAGTATATATTAATTTTTTAAATGTAAATCAATTGAAATTAATATAATTTAATTTAATTTCATTTAATTTATTTAATTTATATTTAATTTTATTTTATTTTTACCCTGTACCCCTGTACCCCAAAAACCCAAAACTGACCTGGCCTGAACCCTACAAATACCCCTTTACTCAAAAACTAGGAACTGACCATGAACCCTAAAAATACCCCTTTACCCAAAAACTAAAAACTGACCCTGAACCCTAAAAATACCCCTTTATCCAAAAACTAAAAACTGACCCTGAACCCTAAAAATACCCCTTTACCCCAAAACTAAAAACTGACCCTGAACCCTAAAAATACCCCTTTACCCAAAAACTAAAAACTGACCCTGAACCCTAAAAATACCCCTTTACCCAAAAACTAAAAACTGACCCTGAACCCTAAAAATACCCCTTTACCCAAAAACTAAAAACTGACCCTGAACCCTAAAAATACCCCTTTACCCAAAAACTGAAAACTGACCCTGAACCCTAAAAATACCCCTTTACCCAAAAACCCAAAACTGACCCTGAACCCTAAAAATACCCCTTTACCCAAAAACCCGAAACTGACCCTGAACCCTAAAAATACCCCTTAAAAAAACCCAAACATATTACATTTTAAATATAATTATATACTTACCAATACTTACGTTGTAATGGTATGCGTTGTAAAGGTACCTACGTTGTAAAAACATGCGTTGTAAATACATGCGTTGTAATGGTTTTTGCGTTGTAAAAGGTTCGTTGTAATGGTAGTGCGTTGTAAAAGTTGCGTTGTAAAGGTTGTTTCCCATTATAATTTACTATTCCAACTCCAGTCAGGCATATATCAGGGTAGGTGTTGGACACTGATTCTAAATAAATGTTCCCACATATTATTTGTGATTTACACTATATATAATATATTTGATCATTTAGTATTTTTTATATAAAAACGTTTATTTTTGGTAATAATTTATTTTAAAAATATGACTTTGAATTAATATTTTTATTCTAAATGTTTTAAATTTATGTGCAAATTTGTATCTTGTATGACCTATTTTTGTAATTATTTTTCACATATTTAATTATTTTATTTGTGTTATAAAATAATATTTATGTTATTTTCTGATATTTTTTATTTGTATTTTTATCCTTTTTATTTTTTTATAATCTGTTTTTTAATGTATCTGTATATTGTTCTAAAATTAAATAGATTTAACTATTTCTTACATATTTTATGATTGTAATTCTTAGATCTTTTTTCTTCTTCTTTTATTAGCAATTTTTCTTATTAATATTTGATAAAATTATTAATAATTATTTTTAAATATTATTTTATTTTATAAATATTTGATTAAATTAATCATAATTATTTATAATTATAAATTTTTTTGAAAGTATTTGATTAAATTATTAATATTTATTTATAAATATTACAATAAAAAATTAAATATTTTTTTTTATAAATATTTTTTTTATTTTTAATTAGGTATTTTACATATATTATCCCATATTTATCTATTTGTTTCCTATTTTTGTGAAGATTTCTATATCAATTTTTTAATTTTTAATAAATATTTTATATAAAATAATTATATTTATAAACATTTGTATTTTTTTAATTTTATACTACATTTATAGATTTTTACACTTTTTATTACATATTTTTAAATTACTCCCCACCCTTATCCCCTATTAAGCCAACATCCCGCTCCTAAACATTAACATTAATTTCTATATTTATATAAATATATATCTAATTTTTTATATTTATTAATAATATTTTATTAACATTTTATCTATACTTTTTCGATATTTTTTACTATTACTACATATCGATATTAATACTACTCGATATTTTTGAGTCGATATTTTTGTACTCGATATTTTTTTCACATTAAATAATACGATATTTTCTACTTCGATATTCTTTTTTTCGATATTTTCCTATAATCGATATTTTTGACTCGATATTTTGTCCTTTCGATATTTTGGAGTCGATATTATGACTAGTTACCATTTCTAAATACAGAAAATAGGCCTTCTTTGGATGATTTTTTTCTACTGTCTGTCATAAGTGCAAGGTCAGTAGGTGTTCAGATTGAGAGGTATGGAAGGTGAAAAAAGACAATAGATTTCCTAATTAAGCTTAATTAAGTGCAGATCTACAGTTATTTATGCTATCCTACAATGTAAGTATTTTCAGATGACGCTGTTGCACTGTATACAGCTGAAACCTTTGGGACATTCAAATGCGAGTATACATTTATCAGTTAAATAAATGTGGATCAAATACTCCCTGCAGCTTCAATTATACAGAAAATGCAACAAAAAAAATGAATAAATACGGAATTAACTTGCAAAAAAAAATGTGGATAAATACAGACGGAAATTTCGAAAAAATAAATACCATAAAACTGGGAACCCTAATCAAAAAGCTGTATACACTGGTGGGTTTCTGTATTACTAAACATTTGTCACATGTTTCCACTGTAGTGAAAAACAGCTACGAATGTACTCCATCTGTGCAATATCTCACAGTGAAGCGCTATCCGAATATATCAAAGGTCCTATGGAAAACATATTGCAGAGTGCCATTTCCTTGTCCAATAATATTGTAGTTATATTGCATACTTATTTGCTTTGAAATATAGTCATTGATGTAGCTAGCTGCAAAATATTAACAGTAAAACGCTTGCTCATGTTGTTTCCACACTGTCCTCTGCATGACTAGTATTGCTCAGCGATGTCTGTGCGATACAAATGGTGCTGTGAGCAGCTATAGAACACTTAGGGGCATATTCTCACGGTGTTATAGCTGCGTTATCAGGACTTTATCGCAGCTAAAGTTGCGATAAAATCCTCACCCGATTCACAAGCTGGTGCTAACAGCCCATAGCCCCAGTTTACCTGCTATAGCAGCCGCAAAAAACATCAACACAGATGACCCGCGCAATTATCACTAATGAGATGGAGAGTAGGCGCTCCTGTGACAAAAGCCGCAACAACACCACTCCCCAGCATTCTCAAAGACCAGCCAGATTAGCGATACGACCACAAAACATGTGATAAGGCACATTAGCAGCAAGAAATTAACAACTGCTCTGACCTGGTGTAAGCCCAGAGCCACACCTGACGGGCAACAGATGCCATGGAGCCACTGATCATGCAGCTGGGAGACCCAACAGGACCACACCACCCACTGCCACCACCCCCAAGACCCCCCCATCCCGGGCCCCCTACCCCCTCCGGACAAAGACATGCCACATCAACTAGACGGAATCATGTACCAAATAATCCGCCTGATGTCGCACAATCACATTTAGTGACATGCATGTGTCGTCACTAAAATGAGCATCACACATTCAACTTCGAATTAACAAATTAAAATGTACTCAAATAAACACAAAACAGAGTTGAATACACATGGCGGCTCCCCTAGGGACAATTTGTAGGTCACAGACTGCAAGACAAAAATCATGATGAGAAGGTGTGTCTTGCGCACATCAAAGGACAGAGAGAGAGCGAAGGAGAGAGAGGGATACAGAGAGAGAGAAAGAGAGGGAGCGAGAGAAAGGCGGACAGAGAGGGGGAGAGAGAGAAAGACGGTCAGAGAGGGCTAGAGAGAGAAAGACCGACAGGGAGGGGGAGAGAGAGATAGACGAACAGAGAGGAGGAGAGAGAGAAAGACGGACAGAGAGGGGGAGCGAGAGAAAGATGGACAGAGGGGGGGAGATATAGATGGACAGAGAGAGGGAGAGAGAAAAAGATGGACAGAGAGGGGGAGAGAGAGACAGACGGAGAGAGAGGGGGAGAGAGACACAGATAACAGAAGAGATGTACGGGGAGAGAGAGTGCTGACACTGTGCACCAAGGCCACAACGCTCACCTGCTGACACCGGTGTGTCTCTAACAACGTGCTGGTATGTAGTGCAGTTCACCAGGTCCCACATCTGAAACAGATCCGTCATCTGAAACAGAGTCCAGATACCGGAATGACAAAGTACATGCAATTGCACACAACATCATCGCCTGTCCATCCCTGCGCACCATGCAGATGCGCCCCAGCCCCTCTGGCCACCCAGTGGTGCATGCCTGACCCTGCGCACTCAGGCAGATGCACCCAGCCCCCCCGCTGCTCAGCGGTGCATGTCTGCCCCTGTGCACCCAGGCAGATGCACCCAGCCCCTCCTGCCTCCCAGTGGTGCACGCCTGCCCCTGCGCACCCAGGCCTCACTGCTCACCTTCTGCCACTGGCGTGTAGCAATGAGGGCCCACCACGTGCCGCTGCAAGCCACAAGCGTGGGGCCCCGTACATGGCACCCTCCACATCATGCAGCTCAGCTCCACAGGCCACCAGGTGTCACATTTGATTCTGGGTCTTGATTTTGCCATTGCAGAGGACATACCAGTGCAGCCGGCATCATCGCAGGCTGCACATCCACTCAGCCTTTTTGGTGCCACTAACTCTGTGATCCAGGAGGCAACGCCATGTGGCGGTACGCCCCCACTGTCCGTTGGCTCTGGCCTACCCTGCGGACCAGCAGGGCACACAAAACCTGAGCAGTGCGGACCGCCAGGACGGGGCATCATTGCAGGCTGCACACCCTCTCAGCATTTTAGGTGCCCCTACCTCAGTGACCCGAAAGTCACCGTCCCGTGGCGGTGTGGCTGTGCCGGCCACAGTGTATCCGGTGCCACCAAGTCTGTGCCCCGCAAGTCATGGACCCTCCATGATTGGGTATCGTGGTGGGAACGCCACCATGTCACCTCCGGGACGACGGAATGTGAAGTTGCAGGGCCTTGGGCCCCCATGCCTCCATGAACACCACACGGATACACCCTGAGAGAGGTTGGAAATGGCATCGAGCACATGCGCCCGGCCCTTTTTATTGGCAGGCTCACATGTCCTGTCACGCGTGTGCTGGATGGGTGTGGTGTTGGTGTATACCAGCCGTGAGGGAGTGACTGTGGCTTGCTGACAGCTAGACCTGTGATCAACAGATTACTACAGGGCAGACCTGGGACATGTAGCATTGCTGTTCCCCCCCCATGAGTGTAAGAGGAGTGGGCTGGCCTGGCGTATGCCAGTCCAGCATAAGGGTTTGAACAATGACCCCGGGGCTGGGCGTGGTTCTGCACGGGGCAGGACAAGGAAGTAACAAAGGCGTGTGTCCCTGTTGTTGCGTCAGCGCCACCCAGGCAACATTTGGCAATGTGTCACCCTGTGACCCAAGTCAAACGACATGAGCCATATGGACGTAAGAGGAATTCACTGAGCCTACATTTATCCATACTTCCACACTTGAAATACCATAGACATGACATATTTGTGTGATTAGGAATGTTTAATGCACATTCAGTGGAGTGTTGCATCTGGAGCAGTACAGGGCCGTGAAAACCCCACATGACGATGTTGGCCCCTGGAAGGCCAGCTAGAGTCCTTCAGAGAATGACAAGTTCAAGGGAAGAGTAAGAGTTCAGTCCGCAGACTGATTGCTGTGTCATTGGCGATCAAACAGTATATGACAGTCCATGTCGAGGTCCAAGGTGAGTGTTGCAGGGTGCATCAGGGGACAGTTGAAGGTGATGATGCAGAGGGCAGAACCAAGCAGAAACAGGCAATATGGCGGAGATGAATGCTACTGTGTCCTTCTTACCACAAAGGCCGTTTCATCCGCATCTTCTTCCTCTGCTGTTTCATGTGCCTCACGTGTGGGTGATGGTGCCCTTTCTCCAGCACTGTGTGGCAGTGACACCGCAGGGGCTGGAGGTGGAATGTTTGCCGCACTATGTGGCACTGACACTTCAGGGGCGGAGATGTGGATGTAGTGGTAGCAGCAGCATGCATCAGCACCAGGCCTTGTGGCATCAATGCCATGATGATGGTTTTGAGGTCATTGAGGAACCCAGCTACCACTCGCTGGTGTGCAGCCGTGGTAGCCGCTCTTTCCGCGTTCGCCCCCTTCATGGTCTCCATTAACCGCAGCATGTTTCCCAACTCCCGTGTGACATCACTAGAGCCACTCTGACTGGACAGTAGTTCTATTCTCTGAGTCAGGCTCCAACTATGTCAGCCATGGTCTGTTGGAGAGCATGGAGCAGGCTATGGGTGTCTGTTAGGGACCGTGAGTGGTCCCTGATGGGACTTAGACACCCACGTATGGCATCTAGTTTTGCTGCCATGCGGTCGAGCCTACCTGCACCTGTTCAGCCAGCTGCTCCTGGCACCCCAAACACTGCATTGGAAGGCCAGGTGTTCTTCGTGGGGGTCCTGGTTGGCAGCCGAGGTGGTGGGTGCTGCCTGCTGTGTGGTCTGTGCAGGGGGTGGGGTTTTCTCATTGCAGCTGGGCTCCCCTGCTCCTAGAGGTGGGCTGCTAAGGGTGTCAATGAACTCTTGGAGGGCGTTGAAGTCGAAGCTGTGGTGGTCTTCTTCATCATCAGAGAAGAGAGGGTCGGGTTGCTCTGCAGGAGGTGGTGATTCTCCCTCTGCAATGTGAAGGGGAGATGCAGTTTAACACTGTGTTCACATGTATGTTGTCGCATTGTACATGTTTACATACACACTGCATGACTGTGCACATCGTGGCTGTTCGGGAGGAGCTGCCTATTTGATGGGGGACAGTGGACATTTCGACATTTGTACTTGTACATTATCAACTCGCATTTTCCTGCAATGCCAATTGTGATTGACCAGTGTCTACACCCAGTTGGCATCAGTTGTGTTCTGTGTTCTGTGTTCTGTGTTGCGGTTTGTGCCACATTGTTGTCAGTGTTGATGTGCTCTGCATGTTATGTGTGTGTGCTGCATTTTTGAGGAGTGGCCCCTGCTGCTCTGAATTTGCTGCCGCTTATCCCTTTACTGTGATGTGCCTTTGACTTCTGTGCTTATGCAGGGCTGAGATATTGCATTCTTGGGTACATTGGTCTCTTGGTAGGAGTTGGGGTCTGGGGCATGGTTTGTCTGCCAATGTGCTCAGCTCAATTGTGCATGTGTGCCATTGTGCCCATCTCCCCCGTCCCCCCAGTTCCTGGTCATTACTCACCCTGGTGCTGTTGTGTCCGATCATGTTGAAGAGTGTCCGGTCCCCCAACTCCTGCCACCGTCTCCCCACTGATGACTGTGGACACCATTTCCTCCATATCCTCCACCTCCTCCTGTGGCGCAGGACTCACACCTCCAGTCTGCATTACTGCCTTCCAGCTTCCAGTTGTTGGACAATTTCAGCTTGGTTTTGCGCTTGACATCATTCCAGCGCCTCTTGACCTCTTCCATTATCCTCGTCAGCACTTCCACTGCATTCACCTTGTCCACGATGGACTGCCATAGTCCGTTTTTGGTTGCCAATGACACTGTGGATGTGACGAGCAGTTGTTGATGGTGTTCTACCACCTCTGTTATCAGTATCCTGTTTTCCTGCGGACCTAACCGCTTCTTCCTACTCTTCTTCTCCTTGGCATTCCCTGACCCTGTTGTCCCAAGCTGGTCCTCTGGGGGACTTATGGGGTTCTGGTTCTCTTCTGTACTTGCTCCGGCAACATCTATTGTGCTTTGATGTTGTTTGGCATTTGTTTGTTTGTTTTTTTCTACTTTTATGGTGATTTTTCCCGCCTGCCGCGCGTGAATTGCTGGCCTTTTGCTGGTTTTCGCTGATTTTTGTATTGCAATTGGCCTCTTTGCAGCTTTTTTTTGCGTTTGTGTTTCGCTTTTTTGCAGCATGGTGCTGATTTTAATGCGCCATTTGACACGTAATCTGGTGACTATCGCATGGTACCGCAGTGTTGTTAATGCTTAGTTAACACAGAGTGATTTTCCCGTGATAGACTGTGATGTTGAGAGTTGCGTTAAGTTACTTTTGCAATGGTTATCACACGTTCTTGAGAATATGCCCCCTAAAGCGCTATGAAATCCTTATTTTCAAGAACGCCTATTTTTGTAACATTTACACTACTCAGTTGTTCTAATTAATGTTATACTCACTGCTGATGGATACTAGTTTTCAGTAAGCGCACAAGCAATGCAACCTACCACATAATACTTGCGAAATTAGAAAATTGAAGCAGTAGCCTTTGTACTGGGGTCCCAAGAAAAAAAGGAAGTGAAAGCATGTTTGTTTGGGTGCATGAACAAATAATTATGTGATATCAGCTACAATTTAGGTACCTCCAAGGGGAGTGGTGAATGAAGAATGCATACTCAACATGAAAGCACACCCGGGTGAGGTTTCTCAGTAAGGACTTCACTGTTTCAAATAAAAAAGAAACTCGAATTCTTGCACAAAAGTTGCTTAGTGTTGAAGCACCTAGTTTGTGTCCGTAGAGATAAAGGCCATATATTCGTCAACTTCACATATTTTTTTTCACAAGCATCTTGTTCCCTTCTGGACCCATCCACTGCCTGATGAGCTGGAAGGGTTCATTCAGCTGAAGTGGGGGATTTTATGGTAAAATAGCAGCAGTGATGGGCGATCAGTAGTGAAAATAAGTGTGTTTTAATCTGAAATGTTACTGACAAGAACCCCCACCTTATTTTCCAGTTGTCACATCAGAAGATGAAAAGATAATTGGAGGATACGTATGTGTGCCCCACTCACAACCCTGGCAGGTCTCACTACAAACTGTTGGAAGACACATCTGTGGAGGGGTGCTCATTGATGCACAGTGGGTACTAACAGCAGCTCACTGCCTCGAGGAGTAAGTGTAATGTGATTGTACCTGTGATGATGAATTAGCGGTGCACCTGTTTACGTTGATTAAATACAGAGCCAACGTTCTGTATTAAATCAACTACATTTTAATATATTTAAGCAAATACACATGTGGATGTCTCTTCCAGAGATGTGGCTTCATTATGAAGCAACTGCTGCTATAGATGTTGCTATTTGTGATGAAAGGGACAAACTTGAGTAGTAGTTTTATCAAGTCATTTGTTTCCTCTGATAGTCCCTAGTCTTTTTTATGCATTTGTATTGACATTGTTATTGTGCAAACACAAACGGATTTACACCTTCAACGGACCGCCCACAGTTAGCATCTTATTTCCTCCAACACGGTATACCTATCAGAAACAAATATGCGCCAAACTACCATAGCCATAGTTGATCAATATTCAGTGTGAAGAGGGGTCCCTTCCAACATACTCTGAGGACAGCAAGTACACTGCCAAGGGCCGGGGGCATATATTCTTGGATTGTGATGTTCCTGGCAGTTCTTGAGTGTAAACCTACATTTATTCTTGAAAGCAGAGGTCTTCAAACTGAGGGATGGGCTCCCTAGGGGGTCTAAATTGATTTCAGGAAAATGGCGGCTTGTGGATTTTAAAGGTGGTAGGACACAAATATGGTAGCTGAGTATAATGCACAAGCATAGCGAGGGGGCTTGAAGTGTCTACTTCCTTCCTCTTCTTCTTATAGCCACACGCTAGCACCACCACCCACATATAATACTTACATACCATATTGTACTATTCAACAACAGGCCACACCATACCATAATGTACGACAGGCCACGCCACACCATATCATACCTTAGGAAAGGCTACACCATATCATACCATACCATACAACATGGCTGAAAAACATTGCTAAAGCCTAAATATCTTGTCTAGGTAAGACCTATTGGGTTGGCCAATGTTTGCCTAATAAGAGGTGATAGACCCAATAATAGGGAGAGCTGAGTCAAGGATTTTATCTCGCTCTAGGAGTCCATCCCCAAGCAGAGCTTTGACAATATTTAACATGTAAATCATGCAGCAAACTTCATGTTAGAACATGAAAAGGAGTTTTCAAAATTCAAGAAAGTATGTTTCACACAGTAAAGCATTTCACCTTAGTACATCCCATGATATATCTTGATTGAGAAGTATTTATTAAAAGTAAACATTTTCAACAAAGAATTAGGACACAAACATTCCTTCCGCCGGCCCTTATGACAATGCTATTAGTAAACAAAGAGACAAGTGCACACTATATTTCAACACTGGGGGCATCAGTTTGATGCAGTTGAAACGGCTCCAATCACCAATTGGAATGCGGCCAGTAATCCCAAGGGCAGCTCTTTCCACGTGTGGGATTACGATGTCGGGTTTCGGCAGCCTTTCCGTGCCGGCCGTTCCGACACAGAAAGGCTGTCGGATCTCAACTTTGGAGTCCCCAGCAGGGCCCACTTTGATGCACAGCCCCCGGTTAGAGAATGAGTGCCCTCCTGTTGATCCCTGCACCTCCCATTTTACAATGGGAGCATGCATTCCGGCCAGAATACATGCTCCCATTGTGAAGTAAAGGAATGCAACCAAACAGTGTTCGGGCATATCCTAATTGGACGGTCTGGACCGCCGACCGGGTTTCGGTCAGTTTAATGGCTGAAACGCTGTCCGTCAGAAGAAACTCCACCCAACATCGTCATGTTTTCACTATATTTTGGCCTAGAATTCTATTATACATGGAGCAGCCTAATACTAGGCCATTAAATCAAACACAAGAGAGGTTTCTTTTGTACAGACAGCACACATCCTGAACTCACAAAGTTGTAGGTGCTCTCATATCTGGTAATGAACAAAAAGAAGACAGTGAAATAAAGTATTGCCCATGCCTAGGATCACACAACATGGCCTAGCTTGGAAGTCAGGATTGAGCCTCAATTTTCCAGTTTCATATTTCACAGTTCAGCCACCATTAACCTATCACTTTCTGACATCAAAGATAAGGCTTTTTTTAACTACTGAAGGATGAGTTTACAGACTAGGTGACAGAAACCTTGTTTGATTTTTAGAAAATTTAAATTGCACAGACCTTGCAGAAGGAAGCAAGAGTACTTCATAATGTTCAGCCAGGGGTAGAAAGTTTAGAAGTACACAACAAATAACCATTGGCAGTGCTTAACTAAGGTGAGCAGGGAGTATAAAGCCTTGGTTACATACGCTGAAGCTGATGTTTCGTCCTCCATGGCTGCAGTGCTGGCTCATGCTGGTAAGAGGCATGGCAAAGAGCAGCAGGGTCAGCTCAGGCAGCAGTCAGCAGTGGTGTATCAAAAGCCCCTGCAGCTCCCGTGGTGCAGGCCGCCCCGGACTGACCGTTGCGGGCACCGGGCAATCTCCCGGTGCGCCGCAAGGATGTTGGCTGGTTTTGGGCCCCTGGGGGCCGTTTTTGTTACAGGGCCGTTTTTGAATCGTTGCTACAAAAAACGCCCTGTAATAAAAATCGGCCGAAAACCAGCCCTGGCAAAGAGAGCGGTCACACAAAGGGGGATGTGGGGGGGCCGGCAGAGCACTTTGCCAGGGCCGGTTTTGGTTCTCAGTCCGGCCCTGGGTGCAGGGGGCGTCCAGGATCTTGGGGCCCCCTCTGGCACTGGCAGGTCGCGGCCCGGAGAAAGGGGGGCCCTCTGCATGAACTTTGCAGGGGGGGCTCAAGTTTCGTTGTGCCGCTGGCAGCCACGTCAACAGTACAGTTACAAACGAAAGAAGCAAACTTGCTTGCTGATCAGGACTGCTGGTTCCCCCACTTGGCTTCAGTCTCGGCTTTTAAAATACTTGGAAAAACCAGGCCCGAAAGGAGGTTAGAGGGGGCACTCCCTGCAATTTGGAAAAATGTAAAACACATCTCTGCACTGACCCAAAGCCTCGATGCAAGTCACCATGGACCCCTTCCCTGCCCCAACCCACCTATCGAAATCTAAGCTGGAAATGAACAACAGCAGTTGCTGGATATGAATGAAGAAGTCAGAGGTCAGTGAAACATCCACTCCTTCATTGTCCCCATAAGCCAGTCCCACCCTTGGTCATTCAGTTTAATTGAAGTGTTGAAAACTCTCCTTGGGCAATTGTAAATCACACCGAAATGAAAGCCTATACCTCGAAGATAAAATAATCCATGCCCACAGCTTTTCATGATTGGCCAGGCTTATGCCTTCAGAGTGAGGAAGACCTTGACCAGCCATAACATGTGCACAGAGAAGCCCAGGACATTCCATCAACCCCTCCTACTCGCCCACAAAAGATCACAGACTCAAACTGGTTTGTGACCCAGCAGCATGTGCAATTATAATTTATTTTTTTATAATAATAATAATCTTCATTCGGAGGTTGTCTCATCCAAAAAAGATATATTAAGAAAAAGAGACAAGCCATAAAACACATCATCAATACCGCTAAATGTCAATCTAAGTAATGTGCAAAAAACACGGAATCCATTCAACCATCAACACATCCAGAATTTCTAGATCTAAGTGCTGGTCTTAAGAAATTCATGATTGTAAAGAGCGTGTAATTGTTAGGCAACAGCTCCAAGTACATTAAGGCAACACTGGCTTGTCTAAAACTCATTGCTTTTAAAAGAGGTTTAAGATAGAATCTCCTGCGGTAAGTAAAATATTTCCCCGAGAGAAAAAAATGTAAGGCATCCTGTGGAGACCTATTGTTGCAGCCACAGGGACCTCCCATCTCATCATGTAAAACAAAGTCAGTCGGCAAAGCTGAAACATGATGGAGGTGGTTAAATCTAAAACAAGTTATTAAAAATCTATCCAAGGCCTTTCTTAAAATGCATAGATAATTCTCCATACCCTGTGCTGATTTTAAAAGAATGTGCCCTCTCACCGCTGGCTTGGTGAGCTCAATATTTTCACTGGAGGCTGTGGTATATTTAAAAAATAGCTCTATTACTATACTCAGGACCCGCGACTTCACTGAGTCAAGTTTTAGGAAAATATTTGCCCTGCTAATAGCAGAAAATGAATCTTCGACATACGTAGCCAGGGTTTTTTTAGTGCATGGTCTAATGATCAACAGTCTAAAACAATCAAACGGGTGAGAGCCAACTCATTGTGAGACCATATTTTCACCCAGCAAGTCAAGGGTTTTACTGCCACCATATCTGCTAAGTAGTTTAAGCCAAATTCCTCATGTACAGCACATGATGGGGTACCCTGAGGAACCTTCAGGATTCATTTCAGAAACTTATTTTTGGCGATCTGAAGTTTGTTGGTTGCAATATAACCCCAAACCTCGCTTCCGTACAGAGTCTTGGATATGCAGAAGGACTGATAGAGCTTTATAATCACACCGGGTACCCAGTCTGTGAGCATAACTAGCAATGGCTGCCATGATAGTTTGCGCTCTCTCAATGTCTTCATATCGCCAACTTTCCCCTCTAGCAACTGTTTCCAGTTACATTTCTCATCAAGTAAAATTCCCAAGTGAGGGAAGGCTGGAACCTTGGTAAAGTATGGGCACCTGCTTTAAATGGTTTAGAACGGGTCCCCCAAGGGCCAACTATAAAAATGTACAACTTTGTGATGTTGGCCTACAAGTCCAACCCGTTAAAAAAATGCAACAAATCCATCATTCAGGGCCTGTAGGCGCATCGGTGTGCGTCACATCAACTGTGTGTCATCGGCATATACAAGAACTGGGAATGATTTCCTGCCCACTCAAGGGCAGTCTGTCTGCAAAGATGTCAGGGCCGCCTCTTAACCAATATTATATAAGGCAAAATAAAAAAAAGGGCTAAAATGCACCCCTGGCGTACTCCCCTGGTACAATTAAAATGATCAGTGAGCCCCTCCCCCTGTGAGTGTGTAACTGCGGCTGTGGTGTTGGAATTGAGGGTCCTTAATAGATTTACAATGGCAGGCTCAACCCCCAGGGAATCAAGTAGGGCCCATCGTTTTTACGGTCACCCAGTCGAAAACAGAGGTGAGGTCCAGGAAACTCAAAAAAAGGGCACCAGGTTGAGGAACCGTATATTTAGAAACTATCAAATAGAGGTTTAAGCAATGCTCTGTGGTCGATTTCCCCATTCGGAAGCCATTCTGTGCCTCAGAAATCATATTATTCGACTCGGACTACTCAGATAGCCTATTAAGTAAGACCCATCTCAGGACTTTGATTGTGGAGTCGATGATAGAAATGGGGCGATAACAATGGGGGTTATTCTTGTCCCCCTTCTTAAAGATCGGCACGATCATGGCAGTAGAACACAAAGGTGACAACAGATTCCTTACCGCTACATTTAAAACCCTTGTTCAGAACCAGGGCCCATACATCAGTATTATCCCATAATAAGTCCAGGGGATCCCATCAGGTCCAGGGGCTTTACTCCGGGCCAGTCCCTCAATGCCCAACCTCACTTCATCCAAGGAAAATATTATAGGGGTGTCAGTCAGGGGTAACCCTTTCTCATGAGTAAATCTCTTGCTTTGTCCAAAATTATAAACCCTTTCGAAGTGGACGATCCATTCTTCTGGGGTGATATGATGACATAAATTGGTTTTCAGTGGATTAGAAAAGCAGGGTCTATTTATTACTTGCCAGAATAAAGTGCTATCATGTTGCTCACTCGCTTGGGTTAATTCATCCCATGTCTGCCTTTGTGGCATTTGCGTCCGGTCCTTGAGGGCCCCCCTGTAGTTGATGCGGCTATTGGTCACCCATTCTCTATCCCTGGGGGTCTGTTTCAAAGCCCTCTTCAACCATTTTGGATGTTCAGCGATGGGCTGGGCTGCAGGAACGGATAATAAACTCGCAGTTGACTGCGTGATGGCAATACATGATTTAATAATCTCCTCATCAGATGGCAGGTTTGAATCTCCTGTTGTCGAGTTTTAAAAACCTAATAATTGAAAACCTTATGGTCTACCTGAGACCAATGATCAGTAAAGAATAGTGAACCTGCAGATGTACTAGGATGCTTTGGTTGGTTACCCGCCCTTTCGAGCACTAGTGTCGGGGTTGTGATCGCTATATGGACTATGTAGGATCTTTAAACAGAGTGAAGGCCCTCGCAGTGAGGCAGAAACAAAGATATAGTCAATGATTGTTGCGTGACCCCTGCCTTTGTTTGTTGGGGGAATAATACTATTAAAGGGATCCGGCCTCTTATCTATGATATAAACACTACATTATAAGAGTGTAGAAGACTATTAAATTCAAGCCCTTCTGGGGAGTACTCCAGTCCATATGCAGTCCCTCCCTAATCATACATGTTTGTAAACTTTGTTGAAGTTGTAATGAGTCGGGCAGAGGTGGGATTCAAAATCCCCAGCTATGATTAGGTGACCTAGCCAGAGGCCCTCTCCCAGTATTGTGTCTAGGGCCCCTCTCAGTTTCCACTTTTGCATTATAAAAATGTACTCTGTTCTGGCGGAGCGATGTTCCCACCACTAATTTGAAGCCCTGGAGCACTTTCAAATCCCACTTCAGTTGCTTCACCAACCCACCAAGATCAGGAGCTTACTGTTGGGAGGAAAAAAGTTTTAAAGCACTCAAGAAAGAATTTATTCTCAACCTCCCATGTTTCTTGGAGGCAAATAATATTGAATAATCTGATCAACGAAATCCACATTGCATCTGTAAACTTTGCAGATAACCCAGCTATTTTCCATCAAACAAGGCTTAAGTCTATCCCACTGCCCTGACTTTGGGTTAGGAGAGGAGTTATGACACCTTCTGGCTGGGTTATGGCGACTTCAGTGGGGAGCCTGCAAATGAGATGATCTGCAATTGGATATGAAGGAGCTTTGTCATCTGCCAAAACCTGTAAGGGGTACCTTGGGGGGTGGAGGGGGGTCAATAGTAAAACATCTGGTGTCAATATCTATGAATCAGCCCAAATCATTAAGATCTGCCAAGGGGGCATAGCGATTAAACAATGCATTTAATACACCCTGGTCACAATCTTCCCCCCTATGGGCAAAGAGATGCTTCCTAGTTAGGATGTTGTGAGGGGGCTACAGAAAAAGCCCAGCAGTAATAATTTAATATTAGATTGGGGAAGATAGGACTGGCATGAATGTTTCAGGATATTTCATGTCAAATCAGGCTATCATCAGAGAGTAATGATCATGCAATCTTTCTCAAGACTCTTCCTCGAGGTCCCTATCCAGTAAATTCTCCTAGCCATCAAAATATGCCTACAATCTGTCATGTTAAAGCTAGTATGGCTGCCTAGCCAATGGGAAACTTGATTAATTAGTTGGCCCGTGGTTTCCAGATTCAATGAGTCGAGCCTTGGGACCCCTGCAAAATCCAAAGTATAGGGACAGCAATCTGGGGGAGATTAGGTAAAAGAGGGGTATTGGCAGATGTTTATAATTATATCCCAGCTACAGGGGTACATGACAAAGGGCACTGGGTAGTAAGAACTTGCGGCTTAAAAATGGCCCTCAATGCTGTAAGCCCGGAAGGGATACTCTGGCAAATGTGGCCCACTATCACAGCAGTATTGGTATGGGTCTGGCCTCTACTCGGATGAACTGGAAGGGGCTGTTTAGTGCATGTAACTTGGGCCGGAGGGGTTGAGGGCAATGGAGCTTTATTGGTGGTAGAAAAAAAATTCCTAACTTTGTCAAAGATTACTCTTGAGTCTGACACAATTTTCATAATTTTATCTCAAAATGGGGTCATTAACTCAGTCAATGTCTCTATGATCTTTAGTGTTAGAAGATCCCCAAACTCTTCAATGTCCTTCAAGGTACATCTTGTATAATCAGGCCAAGTCCCCTTCCGAGCAGTTAGTGCTACTTCTCATTTTTTTTGTCTTGCGTTTCTGCTTAGAGGGTGGAGGCGTTACTGAGTCTTTTCCCACAGGTGAAGCTGGGATAACCAAACTGTTATTAGGACCAAAAGGAGGGAGGTTAGAACTGTATCCAGCTAGGTCTATCATCACATCTCCTCTGTCAGGCTCCTGCATGATCTCAGACTGGGGCAGCCAAGTGTGGAGCTTCCCTAGACTGCGATAAGGATGAGTCCCGAGATCTTACTGGAACAGCAGAGATCCTCTTCTCTGCCCGATCAATCTCTTTTGAGAAGGCCCGACCCACTTCACTAGGAGCAAATCTATGGTTGATCTCTTTGATCTGATAACTGACATGGGGGCCACAGCTTTCCTTTTCCCCATTGGTACCAGAATACTAGTGACCTGGGAGGAGTGCAGGGGGACTATAGAGACACACAGTGGTTGGACCACAGCAACCTCAATTCCCACCGAACTGTACTAAACTGAATAACTAATTGAGTGATTACTCACTGCGAGATCATCTGGAGTGTCTGTTGCTAGTTTAGCTCCTTATTTCAATCCAGCCCCTCGAGTTTAAAGATGAAGAATTTTTCCAGCAGGTCGAAGAGATTAGGCCCAGCCCGACCTCCTTCGGCAGCTGACGGATGCAGGCGGGCCCGCTCTTAGCACGGTCTTACCCATGCATATCCTTAACATAGTGTACTAAATTCTATGACGAAACTTGAAATGTAAAATACTTAATTTGCTATTGGGTAAGAGGGTACCAGTTTCTGAACAGCAGCAGGCCCAGTCTGCTTTTTATGGTGGATTGTGTATCGGAGACACCCCCATTTTTCACTATATTCATTGCTGGTATTTAAACGCCGCACACAGGGGCACTTCTACCCAGTGCCCAGCGTATGTGCTGTGACCCTTAAAATGACTAAAAATGGGCTAATCCAAGATTAGCATATTTATCTCTACGGTAAAGACAAAGTATATGCTGAGGTGAGTAAAACTAATGGCCTGGAATGTTACAATATCACAACTGGACTGCAGCACTTATATTGCTATCCACTAGTGTCATGAAGAAAACATGACTTTTAGTCTACCATTCCAGCCGGACTGTCACACTTTAAACCTGCAAATCCTTCAAAATAACACTTTTGACAGGGAAAACACCTTACTTTTAAATATTATTAAGTCACTACTAGGTATTCCTTGTAGCCCACAAGGTATGGTACATGGTGTTTTACAAGTAGGCAAGGTAGAAATTTAGGGTCAGATATGTGACCCTTTTTAGTGGTCGCAAATGGGAAATCGGCCTGTTTGTGACTGTTAAAAAGGGTCTTAGCATGTACCTAACCTGTTTTGCAAGTCGGTAACCTGTTACCAACTTGCAAAATAGGTTTTTTCCAGTCGCTGTTAGTAAGGGGAGTGCCAAGGCTGTCTCTTCCTTATAGGGAGTCGCATTGGGGATTGTAAGAATATTTTGTAATCACTAATGTGGTCGCAAAACCATCACATTTACCACCAATTTCAAATTGGCAGTAAACCAATTGCAAACGGGAAGGGGTGCCCAGGGGACCACTTCCCTGTTGTGATTGGCAGCGGAAATGTTTTTTAAGAACAGACAGTGGTCCCACAGACTACTGCCTCCTCTTAAGAAATGAAACTGAAAAATTAATCTTTTTAATAAATCCTGTTTCGCTTGTGAAAAATGGGCTGCATTTGAAAAAAAGCTGCTTTATTGAAAAGCAGTAACAGACAAAGGGCCTCATTTATGATAAATGATGCATCGCTGCGTGAAAGCAGCGATGCATCACTTCTCAGTGCGCACGCCTTGTGACATACCTGATGCGTCATATTTAATGTATGACGCATCATGTCGCAAGGAGTTACAGATACGTATCTGTAAGCGCAAAAGTGATGCATTGCTGGAGTGTGTCACAAAAGTGAGGCAACTCTAGCAGTGCGTCCTTTCACATGGGGCAAGCTCCACGTAAAAGGACCTGCATCAGTCTTACGCCTGGTGTGAGGCAGGCGCAAGATTTTGTCGCAACGGTGTCCTAGAAGTGACGCAGTGAAATTCCATGGATTTCACTGCGTCACTTCTACGAGGCTTTTTGTGGGGGGAACGCCCCCCTGCATACATTATACCTGACGCAGGTATAATGTAGCGCAGGTGTTTAGTGCGCAACAGGAGGTATGTTTTACGCTGCAGATGCGTCACAAAAAGTGATGCATCTGGAAGAGTAAAACGGACACTAGGCCTCATAAATGAGGCCCAAGGTGTTCTGCTGACCCCAGAAGGCCAAAATCCCTGTGAGTGCCGACCATTCACAATGGGTAGCCAAACAGTGTATCAGGCACTGTTGTACATCAGTGTTTGCGACTCGCAGTCTGCGAGTCACAAAAAAATGCAAATTGAGAGTCAAAGCCACTGAGGGTCATACATCTGACCCTTAATGGTACCATATCCTGTGGTGGCAAGCCCCTAAAAGCTAGAGTAGAAGGTTCTCGCTGTCCTACAGAGGAAACTAGAGTAAAGATTAAACCAGACATCTTGTATCTCGGGTTGAGAATAGCTAGATAAATATTTCAACTGCTTGTTTGAATTCCATGACAAAGCCCAATTCAATGGATTTTTAATAAACATTTAGGGAAAGTAACTTTTTGTAACGTTTTCCTATCTGAAGCTGCAGGAGGCTACTTTGCATTAGCTTACTGACAAGGGGTCTGCCAGTGCTTGGTCTTAATGAAGTGTGAAAACTGCTGTCAGAGCAGGGAAAGGGAGGGGTTTTCTTCCACTGGCAGGAAAATCAGTTGGGGAGGGGCCAGTAACTTAATAAACTTTAATGGGGCCTGATTGTAGCATATAATTACTACTGTTTAACCCCATTGGATGTTTAGCTTTTGATTATCTAGTTTTTGCACTTTTACTGTGATTCAGTCTCAATAAAGGATTCACACTCGCTGTAAATTCACAGAAAATGGACTGAGAGTGCTAACTGCTTGTGCCCACCTTTTAGTATAAGTCTTTGAAAGTGTGAGACTACCCTCTTACACAGCCTACTATCTAATCTGTCATAGAAGGGACCCTTCAGGAATTGGTACCGACCTGTGGTTGGCCTTATAATGTGAGTGGCTATTTATAGTCTAGGCTTGTAGCACTTAATGAATTGCAAATTGCGATTCCCTAAATGCATTCGCAATATATGTAATCGCAAAAAATTGTGATTACCTAATCTGCAAATAGAAATGGGTTCATGCATCAGAAAAGGGCTTTTTCCATTCGCAACCGGGCCGATTCTGCGAATCGGCCCATTTGCGACCAGAAAAAAACTTGATGCATGTGGCCCTTTATTCTCTAAAAGCCCAGTACTTGTTTGCGTTTCTTCAGGTCCAGTGGTACTGTACCTATGATGCCCCCTGAGGAACAATTGGGGAAAATGACCTGCTGAGGGACCACTGATGGTTCACCTGGTACTTCTGTGGACTGACCATTGAGTCTGCTAACAGACTTCAAGAAGGTAAGTGGCTGCCAGGGGAATACCACAGGCTCTGCTGGTTGGCTGTGGAGGGGCTCTGGAAGATGCCCTACAAGCAGGAGAGAGACATAACAGCCATGGCTGAGGACAGGTTAGCTGCAGAGAGTAGTAAAAATCAAGTTCCCAAAAGGGTATAAATACTACTGCTTACTAGAGCTGGCCCGAGAACATCCAGATCTGCCCCATAGAGCTGCAGAAAATAACCTCCAAAACCCGGTCCCTTGCCGGGGTTTTAGGTAGATAACAAAGCTTTTAGTGCTCAACGACAGGTTTCAAAATCCTTTCAGAGAGGCCATGCCTGCAGGAGACAATGCAATTTCATTTTCTTTGATTTTAAACGAGGAGGATACGTTTATGGGGCCACTTACCCAGATATTCTCTCTCTTCTGGGAACCCCATCCCCAGGGCCCCAATGCAAAAGGAAGAAAGTGTGACAAAGCGCACAGCAAGAATGCCCCAGGGGACCCTACCTCCCCAGGACAAAAGAGGACAGACCTGAGGCTGGGGGCCCATTTCCTGTGCTGGCGTCTAGGGAAATATAAGAAAATGACTCTTTTTTATGGTCAAATAATTTTTTCAGACTGATGCTGTTTTTTTAAAATCTCAGCATACTGAGACACTTCAAACCAGGACACAGCACATGTGCTCTAGCTCCTAAAATATGCTGTAATTGGCAAACCTTCTGATGTGCCTATTTAACTTGCCAATAAGGCCCTGGTATGTAGTCCGAAAGTGTACCCAGGATCTGTAAGTTAATCCCTTCGGTGCTCATGACGGAATGGTTCTGTCATGAGCACCTGTGATCGTATGCTCATGACAGTACCATTCCATCATGTGCACACTAGTTTAGCAGAGGGATTTCCTTTTTTTATTTGCCTCCGGAGGTAGGGAAGAGCTAGCCCAGCCTCCTCAAGGCATTTTTATTTGTTTTCAATGTAACAAATCGCATGCATGGCGCGCTGACGTCATTACATTGAAAATAAAACTGACATTTTGTTTCAATTTCACTGCATCAGTGCTTGTTGCGCTATCTCAGCCCCGAGCACCTACACATGGGAGAGGTATCATTAGATAGTGAAGACTCCTTCCAAGGGTACAGCTCTCTAGTGGATGCCCTCTTGGTATCACTGCAGGAGGGCAATCCCCAGGCAGGGATCCACCCATTAGACACCAGGGAGAGGGGAGCGGCCCCATGGGCAAGGGCTTTTACTACCCCCATTTCAAAATGGCTGTATTCAGTCTTTCTGCCACCACCTGCAGGGCAGATTCGGGGCTACAAAACACCTTAGACACCAGGGATTAGGTTTTTTTATACGCAGGGGTGGAGGGCTGCTCAGAATGGGCATGCCAATGCCCCCACCCCAAAAATGATTGCCACAGTCTCTCTGGACCCCCCCTCCCCCCGGGAGGCAGATATGGCAATAGCCCCTTATATGCCTCCCCCGGGGGCAGAAAGCCCTGCGAGGCACCAGGGATAATTTATTTTCAAAGTTAATGGGTGTAGTCAGCCCAGAAAGGGCATTCCAATGCCCCCCCCAAAAATGCCACAGTCTGTCTGCCCCCGCAGAAGTCAGATGGGGACAATAGCCCCTGATCAACCACTGGCCACCAGGGATATATATATATATTTTTTTTTTACATAGGGGTGGGGGCTGCCCAGAATGGGAAAGTTATTGCCCCCCTGAAAAACAATAATTTCCACAGTCTTTCTGCCACTCTCAGAGGCAGATGGGGCAATAGCCCCTTATATGCCCCCCAGGGGCAGAAAGCACACTAGGCACCAGGGATTTTATAAATTATACGTTGGGGTGGGGGCTGCCAAGAATGGGTATGCCAATGCCCCCACCCCCAAAAGAATTGCCGCAGTCTTGGGGGCATATTTAGGCAATGGCTCCTGATCTGCCCCCCTCAAACCCTGGTGGCAGAAAGCACACTAGGCACTGACCTTTTTAGGTCGAGGACCGAAGGCTGCGCTTGCGCAGTCTCCGGGAGGAGATTTAATGATTTTGAGTCACGTTCAGTATGGGGGCTTGAACCCGCCTCTCTCCTCCATTGGCTGGCTTCCTAAAAGGAGGCCAGCCATTGGAGGAGAGGGGCATCACTCCAATCAAGCCCCGTCTCTTTCGGATTCGGGCGTGTTTTTTTGCGTTCTTTCGACTGTGACATCACCCGTCACTCAGAACGCCAAAACACGCCCCCAAATCCGAAATTTGCGGACGTTTGCGGCCGCCATTTCGTTTTTGTGAGCGCGAGCTTGGGGCGTCTGGTGTTCCCACTGCTTGTTTTTGGCAGTAAGTAGAAAATATTATTATGAAATAACATCTTTACATTTCCTTCTTGCGTTGCTGTGTTTGCCGCAGCTCTTTGGTTTATTAGATCCGAGGTGGGGTCGTTCCCAGGAGAGGGTATCTCTGTTACATCCGGGTACTCTGGTGCTGGGGTCCACACGGCTCTGCCCTATGAGGGGATCCTGCAACGTGGCTGCAGTGCACACTTAATGGAGGAATGCACAGTCTGGGGATGTGGCACCAGGGCCAGAGATGCCGACTTTGGAACTGCGAGCCCAGGTTCGAGTCTCGGCGTCGGATCAACATCCTGTGATTCTCGGCAAATCGCTGCATCTCCCCGAGCCTACAAATGAACGTGACCCATGTAGTGTAACAGATTCCAATGCCCCCCGGCAAACAAAGCTGCCAGTGTGCCCAGCCCGTAGGTGCCCTGCAGCGCGCGACTGTGCGCCTCCGTCCTGTTCCAGCGCCTCGCCCTTGCCGTGCCTCTCTCCAGGCGCCGCCTGCCGGTGCAGGGGAGGGCAAGGCCTGCCGCGGGAGGGGCGGGGAGAGGGCTGACTGTGACACCTGCTCTCTCTCCGCACTGCCGGGGTGTCCGTGGTGTCGGAGGGCAGCGGGAGCCGGGAGGAAGAGCCGTTGCAGAGAGCAGCTGGGGCAGTGTGAGGGGGCTGCGCACTCGGCATCCCACCTGTATGGCGCTCTCTACTCTAAGCTCTATCCTTGTATAGTCATTCAATGCGCCTATGCTCCCCTCGCCCCCTCCTATGGGATTCTCTTGCCGTCTCCCCTGTGCCACCAACTGTATCTCTGTTTCTGGGGAGAGGAGATATGCGAGTCCTCTCCACCCTCCGATCTATTGTGGTGTCTGGGGGCCTCTTCACTCTGGCCGGCCTGGAGCGGCACCCTGGCTGTCCCCCGCACGGTCGCACCCTGGAGCCGCCACCAATTTCTCCCATATCAGGCTCTCACCCAGTGGAGACTCTGTTCAATTGTCCCGGAGGGGGTCCTCCTCACCTGATCTGTCTTCCGGATTCTCTTCCTGTTAAAATGTTTGGTTGCGGCCACTCCTGTCCCTTGTTCGGGTGGGGGAGTTGTGGCCCTGCATTGTGTTCCTAGATGACATTTTACACCGGACTCCAACCGTGCTGTGTTGTCTAGAAGGCGTGGTGGGAGGGGTTCCCAGTGTTTTCCCCAGTCAGTGGCGCTGTCCGGATGTTTTGCAGGCACTCCGAGTACTCTCCTACTCCTTCTCGGGTGAGACTCAGGCGCTGTGGCCCGCCATTTTGATTCGCTTCCTGCGATGTTTTCACTTGCCCATCATCACCGTAATTTCGAGCCTCGACAGCTGTCTCTGATTCTGGTGTGGTGCTGTGTGGTTCTTCCACTTTTGGGGACTCTTCAAGACCAGTTTTGTTTTGTGAATCTGCAGGTTTAAGCCCAGATGAATAGCTCCCGCTGGACCTCTTAGCATCTTATTTGGCAAACGTTGGGCCACTTCCGCTCTACTTTTAGTAATGTTATTTCAAACTTTTGGTGTGGGTTTTTTTTGCTCCCCTTTCTGACGTCATGGGCCCAGGTGATCCTTTCATACGCAGTTTCATCACTTCCATTTTGTGCCTCTCATAAAAGCAGCGGATGCTGGGCGGAGTCGGCTACAGTGTCAGACATGCACCAGGGCTCCCCCGTGCTGCATCCGCGAGCCCTGGAACCACTGCAGGCGAGTCTCGCCCACCAGGTAGCAGGGGAAGCGGCTGAGCACTTCGCCGGCCCCCACCCTCAGCCCCGAAATTGGGCGAATAGCGAGTAAAAACACTGCCCCGCCACCTGCCCAGCCAGCAGACAAACCCGAGGCTTTGCTTCAAGCCACGCCGCCCAGGCCGCCGTCTTGTCCTCTCGGCCACCCTGGGGCGCCGCGAGCAGCGCAGGTAGGGGAGGCCGGGACATGAACCATCACCAACCTCAGCCGCCGCAGCACCCCGGGGAACAGCAGCTCAGCGAACCGGAGGACATGGACATGGAAGGTGAGTGTCCTATGAGTACACTGTACAATTATAAAATGCAACGTCTCGCACAGAACACTATGCCTCCTCAATAATACCATCCTCTATCACCCCATATACACGTTTATATGTTTCATACAGCAGGCCTTCCCCAGGAGGTTGTATTTGCCTATTCCAAGCGAGGAGGCATACGTTGGTTTTTAGACTTCAAGAGGTATGATTTACTTTCCTATTGATTAAAACACCGCCATAACATACAGTCCCACTCAGTGACAGGTCTGCTTCCTCGTGGTGCAAGTTTTGCGCTATAAGCAATCTATTACTTGTACAAAATTAATGCATGGCAAAATTCACAAGTGTTTCGTGATGTGTTTTTGTGCCTGATTGTTTACCCAGTCACATAAGTGAAGGAAGATCGCAATATTAAGTCTGTGTATTTGCAAATACCACACTTAACAGTTGTTGTTATGATAAAATGCCCTGGGTGCCTTACTAGTGTGCAGGACAGATCTTATGGTACATACTGAATTAAATGGCTGTCTTCCACAATCCACTTTGCATCTGTTATGTTGACTTGGCAGGCCATTTACATCTTCATCTAATTTGAGCACGATCATATCATCCTTATATTTGTTTTGGGGCGAGGCTTAAAACTCCCAGTTGATGATACTGACCTCTAAACCATAAGCATCGCCTACCCTTTCATTGTCAATTTCTTTACAGTTGCCCATAAAACCGAATTGCTGATCATAATATATTATAATATTGCAATTGCTGATCGTTTTGGATCTAAGCCCCTAATATGAAACCCACCAAACACAGGTGTGTGAAATTTTATAAAACATCTCAATGTCCATGAAGCAGGAAACATCATAAATCTTCGGGTCATGTAAAAAAAAAATACACTTGTTTGAAATTGGTGCCATATATTTAGGTGCCAAATTATGGCTTTGTTCTCATTATATCAGAGCTCTGATAATAACCTCTACGAATGTGCCACTGGATTCAAGCTAGCCTGGCTGAAGAAGGGTGACACCCTGAAACTCTAATATGATCTTTACCACTCTTGGAAAGGTTGAAAACTTTACTTCTGACAAGGGAATGGGCAAAAAAAGTGTGGAAAAGGTGTGTGTGGGGCTCTGTGTGTGGGTGGCTCTGTGTGTGGGTGGCTCTGTGTGTGGGTGGCTCTGTGTGTAGGTGGCTCTGTGTGGGTGGCTCTGTGTGTGGGTGGCTCTGTGTGTGTGTGGGTGGCTCTGTGTGTGTGTGGGTGGCTCTGTGTGTGTGTAGGTTGCTCTTTGTGTGTGTGGGTGGCTCTGTGTGTGTGGGTGGCTCTGTGTGTGAGTGGGTGTCTCTGTTTGTGTGTGGGTGGCTCTGTGTGTGTGTGGGTGGCTCTGTGTGTGTGTGGGTGGCTCTGTGTGTGTGTGGCTCTGTGGGTGGCTCTGTGTGGGTGTAAATGCAATCGGTCATGCATTTGCGAGCGATTAAGCTATTGGCATTGTAAATGACAATGCCATTTATTTATGATTTAAAAAAATAAAATAAAAATGTCATGAGCAATGCCAATAGCTCTACCTTTAATAATGCCAAGACCATTGCATTGTAAATGCTTGTTTTTTTTTTGCAATGTGCCAAACTGTGGATTTGGGGCCCTAGCAAGGCAGCAAGGGAAATTTTAGAAATGGGGGCCTGTAGTGTGCATTGGTACGTACCTTTCTCCAAATAGGGACCCTTGCTTCTAGTCAGGGTAAGGGGGTTACACTTGTAAAATAACCCCTGATCACCCCCTTGGTAGCTTGGCACAAGCAGACAGGCTTATATCAGAGGCAGTCTATAAAGCATCTGTGAACACATAGTAATACAGTGAAAACACTACAAATAGGCACCACACCAGTTTGTAAAAATAAGTAATCTTTATCTTAACCAAACAATAACAAAAATCCACAATACCGTTATCAAGATATCCTTAAAAATAGGTTATTTTTTCAAATAAATTTTGTACCAACAAATAACTCCACCTGGGGTTATTACAATGTCGTGACAGATGAAAAACCCCAAAGTACGGCACCAACCGCGAAGTGCACGACGTAAGGCACGGAGTCAAGCAGACCCCCAAAGAACTGTACCTTGGAAACGATGAAAGCAAAGCCGGTGCACGGCATGGGAAATTGATGCTTTGTTGGCGCTAGGGAGGTGGCGGTTCCTTAAGACCCTAGGGAAGGTGAACCAATGTGAAAAAGGGCCCCCCTGTACTCAATATTATGGGGCAGTCAGGCAGGGGAAAATCAGAGCTTTAAAGACACAAAAAATGGCTGCCCCCCATGTTTAATGAAGCAGGCTCAAAATGAGTCCTTGATTAACAACATACAAAGATGAGCTCACTGAAACCAGGCACAGGACAAGATTTTTAAGAAAGTACAAAACATAATTTTATTTGTTTTTCATGTTCCAGAACTGTTTCAAAGTATTGTTTCATTACATACATTAAATCATTAAATACACATTCCACACACTCCTACATGCATTCAACCAAACCAAACCACGGAAACACCCATTTCAACAATCAGGCATACCCGTACATTCTTCATTTAATCAACACTCATCACACTTCCGGGGTCAGATGTAGCACAGTTGTGCTGTCCGCACGAATCTCCCCACACACAGGTGGGGGACCCGATGGAAAAAATAGCAGGACAGATTGCAAAACGCCAACACGCGTTTTGGTGCAGTGCCTTGATCAACGGCAACACCTTCTCAGGGCTGTCACAATAGGGAGTGGGGAATGTGAGAATTACCGCATACAATCTGTAATATTTAAAAAAACAAATTCAAGTTTGCATACAAAACATCAACACAATATCTTACACATATTTAGATAAACAAGTATTTTGCAATACTCATTTTGTATAAGCATTTTAGTGAGATACAGTGAGCTCAAAACAATGTATCACAGGAATGGAATCAGATAATCAGATAAATACAAGAAAACCCACATCAATGATACCAGGCCTAACAGGAAACTTAGCAAAACTGTACAAACTAGACGCCCAGGGGAATCCAGGATGGTCTGACTTGTGTGCCTCCCACCAGGTTCTGTTACCCGGAATCACTTGCAAAACTCAAAACTCAAACTTTACTCACATTTCTGTGATAGAAAGTTCTGGAATCTGTGGGGAGCCACAAACTTCCACCCACCCAGCATTTCCCCAAGTCTTTCGATAAAAATGATACCTCACTTGTGTGGGTAGGCCTTGTGCCCGTGACAGGAAACGTACCAAAACGCAACATGGACATATCACAATTTTCCACTGAAAACAGACCCTTTTTCGCAACTGTGGATTGTGGATCCTAGCTCAGCCAGCCCCTAGGGAAGCCTAGTAAACCTGTACCTTTTTGCAAACTAGAGACCGAGGGGAAACCAGGATGGGTTGACTTGTGTAGCTCTTACCTGGTTATGTTACCCAGAATCCCTTGCAAACCTCAAACTTTGTCAAAGGACACACATTTTCCTCACATTTCTGTGATGGAAAGTTTTTGAATCTGTGAGGAGCCACAAAATTCCACCCACCCATCATTCCCCCAAGTCTTCCAATAAAAATGTTCCCTCACTTGTGTGGTTAGGCTTAGTGCCCGCAACAGGAAGTAGCCCAAAACATACTGAGGAGACTTCAACATTTTTTAATAAAAAAAGACTTGGTTTTGCGAGGGAGTCACCTGCTCTTTTGGTCCAGGGCTCGGTGAGAATCTAAGGAAACCTACTAACCCAGATATTTCTGAAAACTAGATACCCTGAGGAGTCCAGGGAGGTGTGGCTTGAATGAATCCCCCAATGTTCTCCTACCCAGAATCCCCTGCAAACCTCAAATTTAGTAGAACATATCAAATTTGTTCACATGTGTGTGAGAAAGTTATGGGCTCACCGGGCTGACATACATTTACTACCACCCAGTGTTCTCCTAGGTCTCCCAATAAAAATGGTACCTCACTTGTGTGGTTGGGTCAGGTACTCGTGGAAGGGAAGGGTCGAAAACAAATTGTGGAGACATCAAAATTATCTATCACGAAATGACCTGATTTCGCAAGGGGGTCACCTGCATTTTTGGTCCCGGGCTCGGCGGCCATCAAGAGTAAGCAGATTTTGCGGATCCACGATTTGCGTATTTGCGTATTCACGGATCGTGGATCCGCAAAATCCACGGATTTTGCGGATTTGCGGATCTGCGGATTTGGGGCGGGGCTTCCACACTGCACATGCCTCTTGTGTGGGTAAAAGGGCTCATCTGTCAAGCATAAACTGAATATGTTTGTTCCAAGCTTTCCAAATGTAAAACTGCCACGCGCTAGACACGTTGACCCGTGCACATGTCACTCGTTCAATATAAATGGAAGAAATATAAAAAAAACAATTGCGGTGGCCATTTTTGGTTTCTCGTAAATTAATGCCATTAATTTTAAATACTTATATGTCTCTGGAAAAGCAGGTAAACTTGGCGAAAGGGCTCTTTTTCACGTGCAGCAGTATAGTTATGTCATAAATCTGACTTTAGAGGGAACCTTTGACTACTGCACGTATAAGGCACTTTGTGCAGATATAGAATTGTAGGCCAGTAAATAATAACTAGATTGAGGGCTTCCCTGTGACGTCATTAGTGACAGTGAAACTCGAGTTGCCTTTAACATTGGTATCCCCAAGATGGCAGCATTTCCTAGTTGTGCTCCGCTCCTGGACAATTAAATACTGCATTTGCCTCACCGGTCTCACTTGTAGGTAGGTCCCTTCCACACACCCCTCAGCTGTCTATTCAGACCAACAAAGCAAGGGTTGAGCAGAGGTGATGTGGGCACCCTAAGTCAGACCCAGCATCACAGCTGATTTTCGATGGTAGATTTGGGAAGAAGGCACACCAGCCTCGATGACGAGCACGATTGTTTTTTGGGCTGACGAATGAGTCACTGCATTTGAGCTTCAACTAGTTCCAGCGACCATGTGTGTGTTACTATGCAATCGCCCCGAGGGGTGCAGGGGTCCCTTCAGCTGCCTGGCCACAGGAACAGCACGAGGATTGCGCTCCTGAAAGTCAAGGATGCAAAGGCCTCTATGCAGCATCACAGCTGATTTTCGACGGTAGATTTGGGAAGAAGGCACACCTGCCTCGACGACGCTCACAATTTTTTTTGGGCAGATGAATGAGTCACTGCATTTGAGCTTCAACTAGTTTCAGCGACCATGTGTGTGTTATACATATTTTACGATGGTGCCGGCAAGCTGCCAGCGCCATCCTAAAATAGTTACTAAATTAGCTTCAACAGGAAGCTCTAATAGATAAAATACAGCAGGTGCTCGAGCACCTGCTTTATTTTATCTATTAGAGCTTCCTGTTGAAGCTAACTTAGTAACTATTTTAGGATGGCGCTGGCAGCTTGCCAGCGCCATCGTAAAATCGTTACAACAGGCCAGCAAGGCTTGAACTTTTGCCCCCGGAATCCGCCGCTCGCGGATTTGCGAATTCGCGGTAAATTCGCGGGAGTTCGCGGATCGCGAATTTACCGAAAATTCGCAAAATCCGCGAGCGTAACGGATTTTGCGCCCATGCTTAATCAAGAGAAACCTACCAAATCCACACATTTCTGAAAACTAGACACCTAGAGGAGTACAGGGAGGTGTGCCTTGTGTGGATCACCGGGCTAACATACATTTCCTACCACCCAGTGTTCTCCCATGTCTCCCAATAAAATGGTACCTCACTTGTGTCGGTGGGCAAGATACCCACAGCAGGGAAGGTCCCAAAACGTATTATGGAGACATCAAAATGATCTATCACAAAATAACCTGGTTTTGCAAGGGAGTCACCTGCGTTTTTGGTCCCGGGCTCGGTGGCCATCTAGGGAAAAATACCAAACCCACACATTTCTGAAAATTAGACAACCGGGAGAGCCCAGTGAGGTGTGACTTGATTGGATTCCCCAATGTTTTCCTACCCTGCAAACCTCAAAATAAGCTAAAACAAAATAACAATTTTCCTCACATTTCTGTCTTGGAGCACCACACCAGCACAAATGTCCTACCACTCAGTCTCCTTATTAAAATAATACCTCAATTTTGTTCCCATTTCATAAATATGTAGGTTTCCTTAGTACCTATTTTTCACTCTTTATATTTCATGAAATGAATTGCTATACACTGGGTACACAATGAAAAACCAATGCAAGTTGCAGCTAAGTTATTGGCTTTGGGTACCTCGGGTTCTGGGTGAACCTACAAGTCCTATATATCCACTCAACCAGAAGGGTCCAGCAGACATAACAGTATATTGCTTTCAAAAATCTGCCATACTTAGAAGAAATTACAGGTGAACATTTTGGCACAAATGGCTGGGTTTTTTTCAACTCAATTTCAACATCTCTTTATTTTAATTGTTAGTTTCCATATAAAAACCTTGAAGGATCTACACAAATGACCCCCTGCAGAATTTACTCTGCTTTTCAGAAATGTATAGTTTTCCGGGATCCATGTTTGCTTTCACATCCATTGCTACCACTAACTGGAAGGAACTGAAAGCACAAAAATAGGAAAAATAGTCTATGTCCCAGTAAAATGCCAAAACTGTGTAGAAATGTTTGTCCTTCTGACAAAAGTCTGCTTGTTCCTAAAAGCTGGTAATATGGTGATATTAGGTCCACAGACCCTTTGTTGATACCTTTTGTGGGGAAAAAACAGACGATTTATTCTGCAGCACTTAATTCCCATTTAAAAAAAAAAAAAAGAAATTATCTGTATTTTGGCCAGTTCTCGGTTCCCTCCAGAGGAATCCACAAACCCCAGGTACCTACAGAATCCTCAAGATGTTGGAAGTAAAGGTACCAAATTTGCATGAATACCTTAAGTGGACAAAAAGTTACAGGGCCGAGGCACAAGCTACCCCAGATAGCCAAAAAAGGCTTAACACAGGGGGATAGGCCTATCAGCGAAAGGTTTGAGAATCCCTAGTAGGTTTCAGGAAATATTGCACCACCACTAATTTGAAAATTTGAAGAATGTGTCCATGCCTGCCCCTACAACTTGAGTGTGCGTTTTTAAAACTGTCATCAATTCAACCTAAACATTTATTTTAATATTTCTAAGTCCTCCTGCTAGTGCCCTAACAGAGGGTGTATGTTATTTAAAAAGTAGGACATGTAAATTTTACATTTCACGTGTCCAGGCAGTGAAAAAATTCAAAAGTCATTTTTCACTGTGGCTTTGCTGGTTCTCCCATAGGAAAGCACTGGGTTACATTATAAAACATTATAATGCTTAACTTCAGTTTGATATTAGTTTGGCAAACAATTTAAGGACTCATTTTTATTAGTGTGAGAAATTGGGTTACTAGTTGGGGGTGAGACGTGACTTAAGCAGCAACCACAATCCTTATCCGGGTGAGGCATAGGCAACCCCCAATTTAACATGCTCTACCATCTGGTAGCTTGGTGCAGAGCAGTCAGGCTTAACTTAAAGCCAATGTGTAAAGTATTTAAGCATCACTTCAAACAGTAATAAAGTGAAAACACAACACAACAAAACATCCCACACCAATTTAGAAAAATAGAGTACTTTTTATTAAATAAAACAATACCAAAATGCGAAATATCCAATGAGTAGATTAGATTTAAAGATTTCAGTATATATATATAGCACCAAAAAGCACTAAGTGTCTTCCGTGGATATCTGGTAGCGGGCTGGCTCCCCAGCAACCAGTTAGGCTTGCTGAACAAGAGTACCTTAAGTCCTGGTTTCAGAGCACTGCAAGGTCCCACACCGAGGATGCATTACACAGCTGAGATGATGAATTGGCTTCGAGGCACTGCAGAGCTGCAATGCGAAGTCCTGCATCATTGTCAAGTATCCCCTCAATAAGGGCTTGTGTTGCGAAGTCCAATGTTGAGGATGTGTTGTGCAGTCAAGGCGATGCATTGGTTCAGATGAGCTGTGAGCCTGCAATGTCAGAATCTGCATCATCATCGACAGTTCCGGTTGATGCCAGACATGTAATGTGAGGGTCTGCGTCAGTGAAGCTTCACAAAGCAGCGGTTGCAATGTAGGCTGCGAAGTTGATGCAGAGTCCTTGCGTTGGGAGAACCCTTGCAGCAGAGGCGATGAGGTGTTCTGCTTGGGCTTGTGCCACGCAGCAGATGTGTTGCAGCAGTTCTGCTGTATCCACAAATGTATTAAGAGGAAGGGGTCCCAGTAAGGTAGGACAAGAATTAAGAGTAGTAAAAATATAAATCACATATAAAATGAATCCATCCACACTGTTTTATTCACAATGGGAATGCATATTGAATATACAAAAGTTAGTGCATTAAATACGTAGTTTCGGCAGTGCCCCAAGAGAGGGAAGTGAGGGTGGGGGTTTGTGATCATGTGAGGACGAAGTGCAGGAGAAGAGAAATGATTCAGAGGTGACAGTACAATCAACCAATAAAAATCTTCTAGTTGACAAAGGTACACCTTATGTACAAAACATATGACTGATTTGTCAGTTTTCAAAATAGAGCATTGTTCAATTTATGAAACATTCGGGCGTGAAGTTGACATTCAAAAGCACGTGGTTGTCGACGTTTTGACCCTTAAAAAGTACGCAGGTTTTAGTGATGTCCTTGCAGTAGGGTCTTCATCAGGACAGGAAAACGGGGCAAACAACCTAGTCATTATATAAATATTTAAATTAGACTTGGGAGAAATATCCCTGAATTAAGCAAAACAGAAAATAGCACACAAATCCCTTAACGGGATGGGTATAGGGTCGAAAAGCTAGAGCATCAAACATAATTACAGTATTATCTGCGATTGGTGCTGTAATTATATAATTTTGGGTAGATATTAAAGAGATAGATTAACAATACATGGATAAATTCAGTGATAAAAGAGAGCCGTTGGATATAAACCAGCCCTGCGGAGGCGCACATGGCCAGGGAAAGCAGTTCGAAAGTTCCAATATCACTGAGAAGCATTAACGTCGGTCATGGTAAAAACTATTTAACAACCACTTGACCCAGGGTGCTGGTACCTTGTCTTGTGGTTTAACAAACAAATGTAGGACATAGGGCTGAGTGGTGACTGGGGGAATCGAGTAAGTTACTAAGAACATAGACTCACCATTCCGTTATATGCGCAAAGCATTCATCACTCAGGGTTCGATGGTAGTCAGGGGTCAGATAGACCAACAATTGTGTTGAATCTGCCGAGATTAAAGGGGGGCCGTTACCAGTGGCCACATAAACCGAATTGCACATAGATTACTCGTGACCAAGTTAGACTGAACTGCACAAGGCATGAGGGAAAACTCACCGATTAGTAGCGTTAAACAACGCGTTCAGCGTACGGTAATCCCAGAATTGGAACGTTCAGTAATGACGTAATCCAGGGAATCAGACGAACAGGCGATAGTGTTGAATCTATCGGGATTAATGAAAGGGGCCTTTACCAGGGGATCACATAAATGGAGTTGCACACAATTGACTAGTGGCAAGGTTAGACTGAGCTGCATAGGGCAGGGGGGAGACTCACCGATTAGTAGCGTAGAAGACGCGTTCACCATGTGGTAATCCCAAAGTCAAAAGCGTTGAAGGGAGAAGTAATCTCCAGATATCTAGAGGGCGAGAGTGAAATCATGAGTAGGCGCACCAAAAGGATAGTGACTGACGGTAGCAAGCTGGTCTCTAACTGAGAGGGTGGGAGGGATGCACTTACCCGATACGGAGTTAATCTCGCTCTCACTAGCGCTCGGGTTCACAATGGCGAGCCAAGCTTCGGGGTTGGCTAAGTTGCCATGGGGATGGAACCACGTGGTGCGGAGCACCCGTGTAGACAGAATAGACGGACTTAATCTGTTGCCAGGTTACCGTAAACATAGGCACTCAGACTTGTGCTGGGACGCGATCGGTTGACATAGGGATGGATTAATATATAATACCGAATCGTTAAATGTACTAATTGTGTGAGCTGGACATGTTACTATTGATTGGCCTCGTCAGTGCAAATTTAAAGAGATGGGGTTATATACCCCTCCCGGGACGATAAGGACTTACATGACCTTAAATTGAAAGATCACAGTGCGTATCCAATACTTCAACACAAAGGGGTGGCGTACCTCTCACACGAGGGTAAAGGCCACACACAAATGATCATGATTATCATTCACAACAGAACAGAGCTTATTCGTCAATCTTGTTATTCTGTTCATATCTAATATATGTATCGAAATAAGCTTAACAAGTTGGTAGTTTTGAAATGGCGTAACTATTCAAGATGCATAAGGGTAGCGTACCTCTCACATGAGGGTAAAGGCCACTCATTAGTACGGTACATGATTGGTTTACAGGACACATGCAAGCAAGAAAGAAACAATATATCAGCAGGTGTATTCAAACGTCGTTACTATGGGCATGGCGTACCTCTAACACAAGGGTAAAGGCCGTGCTTAGAATAGATCCGTTTGAAATCAAGACAGAGTAGCTAGTTGTGAGAAAGAGCTATCGTGCTCATTAAGACCTGTCTCTATGGAATCAAAAAAGAACATCCATTTAAGCTCTCGTGTGTTTAAAATGTTTGCGATGTTCCCACCCCGAGGACCAAGTATAGCTTTCTCAATTACTACCCATTTCAGGCTTTCTGGTGGATGTGCTGCCACTGTGAAATGTTCCACCATTGGTGCTCCTTGTACTTGGCATCTGATTCTGCTCATATGTTGGAGAATTCTTACCTTCGCCTTTTGTTGTGTTTGGCCTATGTATATCATTTGGCACGGACATACGATTGCGTAGATGATGTCAGAGGAATTACAATTGGTGTGAGTCTTAAGGCGAATCTTGTGTTGGCGATGTTCAAATTCTTTGGTTTGAATAGTACTATCACAGGCTTTACAGTTACCGCATTTGGAATGACCTACCACCGGAGTCAGATTCCATAGACTGGTGATAGTCGGCTCTTCAGGAGTTGCTAGAAAAGACCGGACCACATGATCTTTGACGCTTCTGGCTTTCTTGAAAGCGTGTAGGGGTGTCGCAGATTGCTCAATGTCATCCGAGACTAATTTCCAATGATGGTTAATTATGCGTCTGATTTTGTTGCTCTTGGTATTAAAAGTTGTGACGCATACGATCCTATTGTCTTGTGGATCCTTATCTGACTTTGGGGAAAGTAGTTCCTCATGAGGATAGAAGGAACCATGCCCTTTTCTTTGCTCGCTTGACCAATCTTTTGGGATATCCTCTCTGTAGTAGGCGATTTGACAGTTCTTCAGATTCTGCAAAGAAATGGTCTTTATTCGAGCAGTTCCTACGGATGCGTAGAAACTGCCCGAAGGGTAGGTTATCACGAAGGGCCCTTGGTTGGTGACTATCGTAGTGTAATAGCGAGTTCCTGTCTGCAGGTTTTCGGTACAATGTCGTAAGTAAACATCCAGAGTGCTCATAGATATTAAGATCCAGAAAGTTTATTGTGTGGTTATCGGATTGAATTGTAAATTTGAGAAATTCAGATTGGTGGTTTAACCAATTGAAAAAGGACATTAGTTCCTCGAGGTCGCCATTCCAGATTAGCAAAATATCGTCAATATATCGCATCCAGAGACCAAGATGGTCTCTGAATGGATTGACTGGATTAAGCACAGTATCTTGCTCAAAGGCTGCCATGTACAAAATGGCGACATCGGGGGCAAAAGGTGCGCCCATGGCTACTCCAGATGTTTGAATGTAGAATCTATTCTTAAACAAAAAGAAGTTCTTAGTCATGGCTACACGGAGTAGAGCCACGATAAAGTCAGTTGGTACTTGGACTGGTGCAGGTCGTTGTTGTGGACAGCGTGTGATCACAGTTAGTGCTTCTTGTTGGGGAATGCACCTGTAAAGCGATACCACATCACAGGTGGCTAATCGTTGATGACAGGGGTCGAAGGCTAGATTCTCGATGATATTGATGGTGTGCATCGTGTCACGCAGGTAGGCAGGGGTGGATTCTGCTAATGGCTTCAGAAAAAAATCGATATATTTTCCAAGGGGCTCAAGAATAGAGCCCCAACCGGACACAATGGAGCGACCAGGAGGGGCTGCCATGCTTTTGTGGATTTTTGGTATCGTGTAAATTGTTGCCAGTCGTGGGTGTTTTTTGTTCAAAAATTGAAACTCCGTTTCCGAAAGGAAACCCTGATCAAGCCCAGCTTGAGTTATCTCCAGAATTTCACAAGCAATTGCTTTGGAAGGGTCAGATCGCAGTTGTTGGTAACTGCTTCCATCATTTAATTGCCGGAGAATTTCAGACTCATAGGTGGATACATCTTGGACCACTATCGCACCGCCTTTATCGGCAGGTTTGATTACAAGTAGGTTGTTACGGGCAAGTGATTGTAACGCCATTTTTTCTGTTTTACTAGTGTTGTATTTGGTAAAAGACTTGGTATCCAGAAGTTGATGTACATCCCTCCAGACTACTGCTTCGTAGGCCAGAATTTTGTGCGACATCGTGTTGTTATAAGGGACAAAAGTAGAGGGTAATTTAAGACCAGTGACGGTTGAATGAGCCGTAGGTACGGAGTTACGAAAGAAGTACTTAAGCCTAATTTTGCTAAAAAATTGAAAAAGTTCAGCACGGATAGTGAAGGTATCCGGATGATTAGTAGGGACGTAAGACAGTCCCTTGCCTAGTACTTTCTTTTCATCATCATTCAAGGTATAATTGGATATGTTCACAACGGGGCTGGCGGTCATTGGGGGTGCTCCTCCAAGTAACTTCAGTTGGAAAGGATTCTTGAAGTTGTCTACCACCTGTAGGTTTTGTTGCGAGTTGTCCGGTCGCCGTGTTGTTCCGTCGGGAAATGTACCTGTTTCTGAGGTTGTGCTCGTCCTCCGTCCCATGTGTTTGTACCTTGTTGGTGTCCGCATTGCTGGCCACGTTGCCAGTTGTTGCCTCTGCCACGTGGCGGGCGCCATGATCCTTGGCGTTGGCCTAAAAAAGGGTTATATTGATATTGTTGATGGTAACCAAAGTCAGGGTAGTTGTGCTGGTAACTGGGGCCGGGTTGTTCCTGCTCGCCTTCCGAACTGTACGAAGAATCAGAGAAAGTCTGATAATTACGTCTACCCCTGTATGAACCTCGCCCTCGATTCGTGAATTGGCCTTGGTTATCCTGCCGAAAATAATCTTCATGTAAATAGGGATAAGTTTTTTTCTTATCGTATAGCCGTATGTCGCGGGCAAGTTTTTCCAATTTGTGGTTTTGAGTAGTTAAATCGAAATCCTTAAGAGATGCTTCATGGTTGGTTAGAGTTTCTTTAGCGCTGGCAAAGTTGGCATCTGCTGCTATCTCAGCTTTTAAGGTCTTAATTTCAGCAGTGATAAGTTGAACTTGTTCCGCGGCCGTCTCCACGCCAAGGACCATCCAATGACGGGAACAGTTGTTTGCGACGTGGCTGAACGCTTCTTTGAACTTGGGCCCCTATATAAAGATGGCTGGTTCGATTTTTATCTGGAGCCCCACTGGAATGATGTTTTCTTTAAGGTACCTCGTTAGGAGATGGCCATGCCACCTGGTGCGGACCAGTTTCTTCTCCAACCGCTCAAGACGGGAGATTTTATCTTTTAATGTAAAGTCAATGGTTGGAATGTCATTTGAAATGAAAAAATTATTTGGATTTTCCAGAAGCTTATCGATATAATCCTCAGAGTAAGAGAGGAGTTCCCTTTCTACCATGGTGTGCAAAAGCCAAATTAATTGGACATGGAAAAGAAACCTCGCAGACCAGCGTCTGCTCGAAGTAGTGTATGAAATGGGGGTATACCCAAAAATAGTCACTGGGACCTGGGCTAACTAAGTATTCAGAGGAACGGGTCCCAGTAAGGTAGGACAAGAATTAATAGTAGTAAAAATATAAATCACATATAAAATGAATCCATCCACACTGTTTTATTCACAATGGGAATGCATATTGAATATACAAAAGTTAGTGCATTAAATACGTAGTTTCGGCAGTGCCCCAAGAGAGGGAAGTGAGGGTGGGGGTTTGTGATCATGTGAGGACGAAGTGCAGGAGAAGAGAAATGATTCAGAGGTGACAGTACAATCAACCAATACAAATCTTCTATTTGACAAAGTTACACCTTATGTACAAAACATATGACTGATTAGTCAGTTTTCAAAATAGAGCATACTTCACATTGTTCAATTTATGAAACATTCGGGCGTGAAGTTGACATTCAAAAGCACGTGGTTGTCGATGTTTCGACCCTTAAAAAGTACGCAGGTTTTAGTGATGTCCTTGCAGTAGGGTCTTCATCAGGACAGGAAAACGGGGCAAACAACCTAGTCATTATATACATATTTAAATTAGACTTGGGAGAAATATCCCTGAATTAATCAAAACAGAAAATAGCACACAAATCCCTTAACGGGATGGGTATAGGGTCGAAAAGCTAGAGCATCAAACATAATTACAGTATTATCTGCGATTGGTGCTGTAATTATATAATTTTGGGTAGATATTAAAGAGATAGATTAACAATACATGGATAAATTCAGTGATAAAAGAGAGCCGTTGGATATAAACCAGCCCTGCGGAGGCGCACATGGCCAGGGAAAGCAGTTCGAAAGTTCCAATATCACTGAGAAGCATTAACGTCGGTCATGGTAAAAACTATTTAACAACCACTTGACCCAGGGTGCTGGTACATTGTCTTGTGGTTTAACAAACAAATGTAGGACAAATGGTCTGGTAGAGCACCTTCTTGCCTACTTCCAGGAGTTCAGGACTGGGATGGGACCACTTGGCATTGTAGGACTCTCAGAAGGCAGAGTCCCCAGTGCTGGTTTTAAGGTCGTTAAGACCTTCTATCCCTGAGGCTCTAGTCAGGAAGCCAGCCAGCTAGTCCTTGGCATCACTTTGGCATCCTAGGTTCAACAGATTCACCGAGGCAAGAGGGCAGAAGGCAGCAGGGCAGCACACCAGGGCAGCAGTCCTTCAGAGCAGCAGTCAAGTAGAGAGGCTGTCTTTTCAGCAGAACAGCAGTCTTTCTTGTGGGCAGAGTGTCCACAGGTCCAGAACTGAACTGAAGAGTTGGTGTCTAGGGTCCAAAATGTACAACTGGACCTTCCTTTGAAGTGGCAGAAGATTTTAGAGGTTTCCCTTTGAAGTCCCCAGGCATCCTGCCTCTCCTTTCCTGGCTCCAGACGGACTATAGGGGGTATGCAGACCTTTGTGTGGAGGCAGGACACAGCCCATTCAAGTGTAAGTAGGCATATTTCCAGCCCCTCCCTCCCATCATGCCAGTGATGCCCATCCAGGTACATCTAAGTCTATTGTGTGTGGCTGTCTACACATTATTACATACATAGTACCAAATACTACAAATATGTACATTTAGGTAGATGGAAATACATTTGATGCTGCCCTCATATCACAATGCACCTCCTGTGGGCCCTGAACCCTATGACCACAATGCCATACACCTATAGCACATGCAATATTGTATTATAAGATGGAATTATTATGACTAAGGTTGGCCTACTGATTTTATCAGGATATCACCACATTAATAAAAACAGAAAACATGTTATAATTCACCATTGCAAAACTGTACAATGCAGGTAGTGCCTCACACAAAGAACTTCACGCTACCCTAGTGTGCCTGCAGACAGACCAGAATGCTTCAAGGGCAATGAGGCCGGAAATTCCAAATAGGAGGGGTGGTGAACTCCACTCTGCCAGTGGAGTTCGCAAAATGTTGACACTCCGCTTGAAGCATGGAGTTCGGCAAAAAATCTCTGCCATTCCCCGGTGGAGCAGAGGTAACCAGGGCATGCCACTCACCATTTCACAGATTCTACTTGAGCAATGCATGCTGCAAGGAGTTCCTCGAGTCCCTTGAATGAAGTCAATGAACATCCTGGCAGAAGCTGCCGCTTGTTTGGTTGTGCATGTACTCTGAGGGTACAGCCCCTGCACATGCTGCAGCACTTGTGCACTATCATCAAAAGCTGTAAGCAACAGAACAGGCAGTCCATACGTGTAGTAGTAATATTAGCCCACTATAGAAAGACCATTTGTGCAGGCGTATAATAGAAATGCCACGCAATCACAAACATACATTTATAAATCAAACTCTGCTGTGCAAGACTGTGCACTAAATAATCTGATGCAATCTCAATAACTACTTGCTATATTTTAACATTGCAGCCACATTCAGAACACTTTTCAAACTCCGAGTCTTATTAACTAATCCTAATTATGAAACGGTGCCTCTGGCAACTGCAAAAAAGGACTTGCTTGCCTCAAGTGATTAATACCTATTTAGTGAGAAGCATGACAAATCTCTCTGGGAATGAGCCTTTTGTTTTTGGCTTTCTCTCTCTTTAATTGGCAGAAACAGGGTCTTCCGTAGGGGTGGCTGAGCAAGACTCCGCCCGCACACGGAACTCTGGTATTTGACAGATTTTCTATTTCCGCTCACTATCACCAAGTGAAACTCGGCGAGCTCCACCCAGGCCAAAATCCAAACATTTCTGAAAGGGGAAGCCTCCAGAAACTTCTCCTACTTCAAAGAAGGAAGCAGATATAAAATAAGATCCTTAGACCCACTCTTCAGTTCACTCGCTATTATTGCAGGAGGACTTGCAGATGCCTGCCTTCTGCTGCTGTGTACTTCAAAATACTGTTTTACTGCATCAAGATGCACTGCCACATTCGCACAACAGATAGTCTCATTGGTGAGTTAAGACTGCCATGCAGACTCCCCAACGACAATCCAACACCACGGGGTTCTTTAGGTCTCCCATAGTGAACCATTGGAATGTACGTGGATGTATCCTAACCAGCTCAGGCAAACCAAAATGTTGCAACGTTTGTTAATGTCCACTTGGGTGCTGCAAATTCATATGGTATTGTTGATTTTTGTATGCACTGATGTATTGAGTCACAAAACCATCAAAATTGTAAAAACCCAATAAAAAAATTCAAACAAAAACAAAAATGCACTGCAATGCTGCCTAAAGCCTGCTTCGAGCCCCGAGGGGTCTACCCTTCTGCTTGAGCTCTGCACTTATCATTGAACCCAGGACATCCAGAATAAATCTAATGGCTAGCTGGCTGGTCTCCTGATTAGAGCGTTAGTGACAGAAAAGGCTTCAACCATCTTGAACCAATACCTGGACCCTAGTTGTGTGAGTTCTGATCCTCAAAGTTGAGTCCTTCATGTCCTGAAGCCTTGGAAGTGGTTCTAAAGGTACTCAGTTAGCCCAAATTCAAAGCTTGCGACTTAAAAATGTTTCGATCATTAAGTGTTCTGAGAAGTGAGAGGAGAACGGGACCGATCTGCTCGTTGATTGGCCCGTGGCGCATTACCGGTTGGCCTGAATGTGCACCAGCTCCAGCTGTGTTCTTCTCCGCAGCAGCAGCCTGTTCTGCAGCTTCTCTCAGAAGGGGTATCCGACCATGTGGAGACCTCGTCAGCTACAGCTTGCAGCTTTGGCCCACTTGGACAGACTATGGGGCCTATTATGATTGCGGTTTTTCCGCATCCTCCGGGCCGGCGGAAGCCACCGCCGGCCCAGAGGATACGGAAAAAACGCAGCGGACCCACCAAAGGCCCACCGCCACATTAGGATGGCTGGTGGGTCCTGGTTTCCGCAGCTTTTCCGCCGCGGTTGGCTTACAACCGCGGCGGAAAAGCTCTAATATGGTGGCGGTGTCTCTCAGACACCGTCCACCATATTAGGAAGGGCTTTAAAAGATGCTTTTCCACGGCGGGTTTTCCGCCGTGGAAAAGCATGTGTAACTTCACTGCGGGGGCCCGTTGCGGGCCCCCTAGGTGAAGGGGAGGGTGGGGGGTGCACATGGGGGGTACCTATGGTACCCCCCTGCATTTGTATGCAGAAATCGGCAGGCACCGCATGGCGTGGCGGTCACATCCTAATTGCACAGGAGGGAACTCTGCAGGCAATGCGGAGGTTCCCTCCTGCTCTATGGTGGCGGACGGACTCAGGTCCGTCCGCCATCATAATCGGCCCCTAAGTCTGTATGAAGAAATTGTCACAGAGACTTTGCCCAGCAGCTCCCCGACAATGATTCCTCCTCCTGTAACACTGCTGGCTGTCGTGTTCTGCTGACCTTAAGTACGAACAGAACCAGAGACTGGTCCAATCCACTTTCTGTGCCCATTCTATCGTGGTCAGCTATATCTTTTGACTTTGCCCTGGTCTTGCTTAACTAGATATCCGAGGTTGGTGCTTTGATCTTTTAGTTGCTAATTTCTACTTTAAACTTTAAAAACGTATAAATCTGGTTCTACTGATTGGATTTTGGTTGTCGTGATGTCCTAAAATGTATTAAAATTTGCTACATTTTCTAAATTGGTATGGGATCTATCTTGTACTCTGTTTTTACTTTATTTCCTTTACTTTATTACTGTTTGTGTGCTGTATCAATACTTTACACATTGCCTCAAAGCTAAGACTGATGTCTTTTGTGCCAAGCTACCAGAGGGTTAAACACAGGTTAATTTTGTGAGTTTTTGTGGTTCACCCTCACAAGGACTGTGGTTGGTGTTTGAGGAAAGTCCCCACCCCCATGAATAACCCAATTTATCACACAGAAATTGAGCTCACGTTTAAATTATTAAAACCTTTGACGTGATTTAATAGGTTTCAAAAGTGTATTACTTGCTGTATACTTGCATCAACCCCAGTGAATAACTCACTTTCTTACAACAGTGATATGATATTCTAATTGTCTCTGTGGGATGACTTAATAGTGGGGCCTATGTCTGCATAGAATTATACAAACGCTTTATGAAACCTCTATTGGTTTTGATAGCAAGAATGAGGAGAAGTGGGGGATCTAGTTGAAATATGGGGAATGCAACTTTTCAGGCAGTGTGCAGTCTGTATTAAAAGAATGGCACCAGTGGGGTGCATGCAACAGTGCTACCAACATTTGGTTGCAGAATAAAGGTGATATATATATATATATAATAATAAAGTTAGTCAGGTCAAGTGTATTTAAAATACTCAAAGATTGTCTTCACAAGTTGCAAAGGTTGGAGTAGAAGTCAGGGGAGTAATTAGGATGTAATTGGATTTTTAAAAGGCAATTTAATTTTCTCATATTATTATCGTGCACGTGATAGTGGTAAATTGAGATAGCTTGTTAATCATCTTTGTGTATAGCACACCTTTTAGAGAATTTGAAGATTTTGAATGGTGGGTCCTAAAAGGAGAAGTGAAGTACCAATAGTGGGCATCTTGTTCGTGTGCACAAAGGTAGTAAAGGTGCAAACCTGGGGCATGAATGCTTCCCTAGTCATAAGGCAAGGTAAACACTTTCTAGGTAAGTTATGGTTGCATGTAGGCCCAAGCAATCTTAACTAGCAAGGACCATATAACAGTTAAGCATGGGCGTAAAATCCGTTCCGCTCGCGAATTTTGCGGATTTTCGGTAAATTCGCAATCCGCGAACTCCCTGAAAATTCGTAAATCCGTGCGAAGCGGATTTTTTTGCTTGGTCGCACTTGCCAACTAGAATACTATACAATTTCGCGGGAGTAAACACTTGCGAAAACGTAGAAGCGGCGGGCAGCGACAATCTCGCAATTGAGAGATTGCAAAATTTGCAATTTCGCACAAGAAATCCACCAGCAGGCAGCATAAACCTTGAAAATTATGATTTTTATCAGAATAACTCCTCAGGTTGACATTTGCCTGCACTTTTTTTTTGCAAGGAGTCCATTTTGGGGGGGGGAGGAAGGAAGTGCCCCACAGTCTCCAACTTCCTGTTCCTGTCCAGCAGGCTCCTCTCAGTGCTTTCTTCATGTGCTGGTCACTTTGATTTGGATCTTGACCTGGAAGGATTACTTTTTGTGGATGCTGCTGGATATTTGGATTTTTCCAAAACTGAAAGCACTCAGCAGGTGCAAAAGTTCATTCTTATCATTAGTAACCATTCCCTGTAGTGCTTCCTGAGGGGCCCCTTCAGAGTTCATTTGCCTACTTGCAACTATTCTATGACCCTGCTCTGACCCTCACAGCAGGCTCAGAAAATAGCTACAAGTATACAACAAAGGTCCTGTTAAAAAAATTACACTGCAACAGAAAGCAATTACAGACATAACTGAAAGCACTCAGCAGGTGCAAAAGTTCAATCTTATCATTAGTAACCATTCCCTGTAGTGCTTCCTGAGGGGCCCCTTCAGAGTTCAGTTGCCTACTTGCAACTATTCTATGACCCTGCTCTGACCCTCACAGCAGGCTCAGAGAAAGCAATTACAGATAAGGAAGCAGGTTCCAGCCAGGAAGTTAAAATTCAGTAACACATTAATCAGCCCCTAATTCATTTATGTCAGTTGAGGCAGGGCAGGTGTGCTTTTCCACCCACAATCTACAGTGATGAACTAGAGGGTGGCATGGGTGAGCCAGAGGGTGGCATGGGTGAGCCAGAGGGTGGCAGTGGTGAAACAGAGGGTGGCAGTGGTGAAACAGAGGGTGCTGTGATGAACCAGATGTAGAAACAACATGTTCGCGACCGTTGCTACCCGAAAAGTAAGTTCGCGTTTGCGAACTGGTACAAAATCCTCGCGAACAGGCAGAAATCCTTGCGAACACAAAAAAAAAATCCGCAAATTCGCGAGAGTTCGCGGATTTTGCGGATTGCGAATCCGTAAATACGCAATTTCGCGGATTGCCAATTCGCAAAATCCACCCATGCTTAATAACAGTAAACTGGTGTTTGGCAAGTGGTAACGGAATACTGTTGAAGAGATATACAATTTTTAGAAGACAAATTCATCTTCTTCTGTGCTACCCTGCTAGCCAAGCATAAAGGCAAGATCAACAATCGTTTTACATGAGTATGGAGCTATGTAATAGCTAAACTGTCATTGCCTATAATAATGGCAATAGGACCTTGATTGATTTATATACCAAGATATTTTAATGAGTTAGTGCACCAGTGTAGAAGAGTAGGATCTGCTCTCAGGGTTAATCCCACTTTTTGCTGATGTTTTACTGTTTTTCGACTTTAGTCTGGCTGGGGTCCTGCTATCCAGGACCCCAGCCTAGCTGCTTCCTCCCTAAATTGATTCCAAGTACTTTAGGTACACTCCAGTTTGGTTACTGGGGTACCCTTATGATTACCTAGAATATGATACCTTAGGTACCTAGGGCATAGGTACCCCAGAGGCATACCAGGGGCTGTAGAATGTATTATGCCACCCCTGGGATGTCTTACAAAATGACACCACAGAGCTGCTACTGCAGCCTGGGTAATGTGGTGTAGGCACCCCTTACTTAGATACAGGTTACCTATATCTACCTTAAATCACTGCACATATAAACCTATCAGTCACCCATATGGCAGGTCTTATTAATCCTGAAAGCAGGGTGCTGGGTTTTGTGTGAGAGGGTGTCCATGCCTGAGCAGGGCCCCTCTGCAGCTTTCGTAACCTATTCTCTGAGGCTGTTCTGTGATGCAGCCAGACCACATACTCTTAAGTGCATTATAACCTCGCGGTAAATGCTAACTTTGGAATGGCTGCATGGAAACATGTTGTGTTTGGCGTCAAACCCCTTGGAATCATAGCCCCGCCAGTCCAGGCGGTGGGGGTATGACCCCACCCTTCTAGAGGGAGAGACATGTACACACCGGCATAGGCGGTAACAGTTTAAAAGAGCCCTGGCATCACAAAATGGATGCTGCAGCCACAGACACGAGTCTGGCCTCTTGCTGCTGGACGAAACTCTGGCTGGGGAGGCCTGGGCAATATGTTTCCTGTCACAGGGAGGTGTACCCACCTCCCAGACAGGATTTAGAGTATTGGGGCTGGGTGGGTTCACTCTGAAAGTGCTTTGAAGTCTGCACTGGGGGCACATTTGGTGTCCCTGTGCATAGTCCAGTTAAAACCAGTTGCAGCAGCTCCCAGCCCCTGCTCTGACGCTAAACTGAACAAAAGAAATGTTGTAGCCACCCCTCTTTCCAGACCCCCCCATAGGTGGGTCCCCAGAGTATGTCCAACCCCTTCCTTGGGTGTAAGAAACGAACCCCTGAGTACAGGACTTTAGATTACACCTGGACGAAACTCTGCTACAGATATCCTGGAGTTTCGACGATCTACACGACTAGATGTTTGAAGAATCTCCCTTGGAGTAAAGGAGTTACTCCCTTGCTTGGCCGGTCTGCATCTCCGAAGCTCCTGTCGGACTCTGAAGTAACTGCAGTGCAGGAGGTGGATTTCCAGACTTCTGAGGCCAACCTGAGTCCCCAGAAAAGCTGAGACCTGCAGCCCTTGTGAGTACCATGGAACCGGAACTCCTGGACACCATGCACATTTGCAAGTGCATCAGCTTCTCAACGTCCCTTGAGGCTGTGCATTGCGTTAGTTGTAGCCCAGACTCCGAACACCTTTTCCACTGAATATTGCTGGTCTGCACTCCACAACTGTTCCGTGAGCCAGCCCTTTGTATTTTCACTCAAGGTACCTTTGCGATCCATGTTCTGTTGACTAGTGGGTCCCTGAGAAGACAACTTTGACTTTCCTTGGGTTTCCCTAGTTGCTCCAGACATGCCCTGACTCCCTACCACTTGGTGAGTCCCTCAGACCTTGCTGGTCTGCACCGAAGCATTTCTACTCTTTCTGCATGGGTTGCTGTTGCCAAGGCTTGTTGGGTCCAATCTGGTCACCAACGCTGCAGCACTCGACATCCTTTGTGGGACAGCTCGAATCCAGCTCCTGGTTGTCATCAACACCTTTTGGTCCTCGTGGCTGCAGAGTCAAGCTTCACCTCTTCAACCTGAAATCACCCGACATAGGTAGGCATTCGTCTGTTGTGCCCCTGGTCACTGGCAAGTGATCCTGACTCTGTCCCCTCTGCTTTCAGGTTCTTCTCATTGTCGATCCAGGCTTGGATCACACCGGACACTTTCCACTTCAACGGCAGCAGAACTTTGCAGCAGACTGCCATTGAAATCAATGACAATTAAGACACCTATGCACCTGGCTTCCCTGGATGAGGTAACTTGAGTACTCCAGTGCTCCCATGGGTGTTGGCCGTAGAACTTCTTAAGTCTAAAGGGGTTTGCTCAAAGTCCTCTCCTTAGTGACCTCAATCTTTAAATTTCCAACCGCGACTTTCCCCATAGAAGCTAACGGCGTTTCGCGGCTGTGTTCTCACACTGCACACGTCCCCCGTGGGTCCCCTGTGTCACTACCTTGGATGGTTCTTTGCGGGCCCAGCAATTCTACAGGCTCTAGGCCTTGTGTCTATTCAAGTCGTGGTTCTAATACCACTTTGCTAATATTTGGTTTGGCATGCCCCTAGGGCTCAACGTTTATTGTGCCAATTTACTGTGATATACTAAGTGTAACATATGTGCTTTGACCTCTAGCCTCATAAAGAGACTAGTAGGGTGTGTTTAGAATAAATACATATATTTTATATATATACCTGGTGTGGTTGTCCTTTCATTTAGCCATTCAAGACATTATAGACAGGTAAAACAAGCTGGTTTACATTACTTCAAGACTTAGCCTGAAGGCTGCTCTCCTTAACTACCACTAGGATAGCTTTCACATAAGGTTGTCTTTAACCTATCACCTCTAAGGGGTTGGTTGGACTGTTGCAAGGTGCCCACTATAACTAGTCTACAACATATGCCAGGCCAAATTCTCACAACCAGTAGGAAGTCTAGTGGGTATTCCTGAGTGAGAAGTGGAGGGGAAAGATGAGAGATTTGCTCTATTGTATGTTGAGTCCCGAGCGGAAACCAAACTTTATATATTCCCTAATAATGGGGGAAAGGTAGTCCCTGGGGTTACAACTGTACCTCACCATATCATCAGCTCATTATGATGTAAACAGGTTCCAGTCAATGAGACTTAGGGCATTATGTGAGTAGACTTGTCTTAATCTGCATGTAAGGGCCTCATTGCTAAGGCAAATAGAACTTGTGGGAGAGAGCACCGCATCTCGTCCCACGGGCGCAGGATTGGAGATTGAGCCATTCATACTGATGTAGAGGGGACAATACAGAGTAGCTGGATCCAGCTAATAAAAGACTTCTGCAATCCCACTCTCTGCATTATGGCCATTATAAAGTCCTTCTCCAGCGTACTGATTACCTTGCTTGAATCTGACAGTACCGCTGGGGCCTCAATACCTAGGTTGGTCTTGATGGAGTCGCGCCAAATTGCTTGAGCAGCACTAAATATGGGGATTGTGATCATAACCTATTTGCCTCTATTTTCTCAAGTATTTTGACATATGTGTTGATGAGAGATAGTGGTTGGTAGGATTCCCATAAATGACCTGGCTCACTTGGTTTTTGAAGAGTGTTTACAAGACCCTCCCTCATTGTTGGACGGAAAGCACATTTCTTACATGTTCCTCCAAAAGGGTCAATACATGAGGAGCTAATATAGGGGTACTCTTTCTAAAATGTATCTGGCATGCTATCAATGCCTGGCGCCTTATTACCTGGTAAATTCTGAAGAGTTGCTATTGTCTCAGTGGTAATTTAGTGTGTGGGAAATTCCTGATGCCCATACCCCAGCCACATCAGAGCAACATTTTCTAGATATGCAAATATTTAATATTCCCCCGAATGAGACTCACATCAATATGTCAGTACAGTAGTGTTGTGTAGCGTTTTAGGATCCAAGCGTAATTTACCGATTCATGCCCTTATATAGGTATAATTCACCTTGCCCTTATGTAGGCATAGAAATCCTAACCATATTTAGACATAGCCCATCCAGTCCAAATACAGACATGGCTACTTCCACTGGTTCCAAAAAGCCACAACGATTTCTTGGAAAACTCGGATATAGCAGTCAGGGACATCCCCTTTCTTGAATATTGATTTGTCCTAGAATTCATGTAGTTTTCAAAGAACTACCATTCCCTTGGGGTTCTTTTGTGACGGTATTATGCCCGACTTTACGTCAAACCAGGCACCTTCAAGGTATAAATATGCCTACACTTGCCCTAGCAACACACGGTGGTTCGGAGCAGCTCGAATATCTACTTGCCCGACGCAGGTCGCTACAGCATGTGCCGAAGGAAGCCGACCCTCCAGCTGACGCACTGACAGAGAGGCTGTCTTTCTCTCGCTGAGAATCCAGCTCCAGTGTTTCCAAGCTCCCCTTGCGGGGTTTTGGGAAATCAAGTCCCGAGACAGAGATACCAGACCTCCTTCATTCTAAAACCAAGGTAAGGAGCTGATTAGACCCTAAAAGAAATCTTGGATAGATTCTTGGCAAAGAAACCTAACCTATGCTTCACCATACTTACTACTTCCCTCGTACTAGACCTAGGTTAGGTACATTGGGGTAGGCGTATTTTAGAAGCACCAGTTGAGTATCTTTTAGTCTTTGTTATTTATGTATGTATTTTATGGCTTAGAAACCATACCATGCTTGTACAGTATTATTTTGTAATACTCTTCTTACTGTACGCATTATACTTTGCAACCAGTATTATGATTGTAGCAGTTCATCTCTTTTGCATGAGAAAGAAGACTGTTCAATAAATCCTTTTGATTGAAAATGCCCGTCTCTCTATTTCTGTGCACCTCTGTTGAAACCAAGCATGCACGATTAACTGAGTAAAATATCTATCTATTGTTTCCACGACTCTGAAGATACGTTTTATCGTGGGGAAACAAAGTTGTCATATTTATGCGGTTGTCAGAAACTAATCCCTTCTTGTTTATTCGACAAAGTTTCTAGTGACCTATGAGCTAGCTGGCACTCACAATTAAGTCTAATATATTCGATAGAGACCTAGTCGACCTAAGTCCTTCGTCAAATCTATAGGATATGTTATTCCAATGAGCAGAGCCTATTGGGAATATAGGAACTACACTACATGGCGCCGAACATTTAGTAAGGCACTAATTTAACGCTCGATACTAGAGTAACTCAGTTATGCTTTTCACAGAGACTCCTTTTTACCGTAAAATACTCCAATAGACGTCTGGAGTGGGTTAAAGGATAAAATATCCGCCATAACTGAGTAGGACGAAAATCCTATGTATTCGTTTTTGGTTTGTTTAACGTTGAAGGATACAGTGTTCCAAAATATTGTGCATCTTATCTTTGTTTCCTTGAAACTTGCTCTGCAAAACTTTCAGTCAACAAAATGACTGAAAGCGAGAATGGAGGGGCTGCACTAAATCCAGCTGTTTACATTACCGGTTTCCAAGAAACCGACCCGGATGCTATAATCATTCCGGAAAATTTAAGGAAAACGATCACTATAAAGCTTATAACAAATGGCCTATCATCAAGAGGTGGAAGGGTAATTTTTGTTATAGAGACACATGAATATCGGCAGACAGAGGTATTCTATTAATGGAATGTCTTCCCTGAAGCAAATCCAGTAAGACATGTGTTCCACTTCTACAAAGTAGAGGAACCTCCAGCGGAATACACTCCTTTCGTGGATGTTGAAATTCAATTAACATTCCAAGAACATGCACTCTGGTTTAAAGGCACCCTACAACATCAAAATCACATTACAAGACTCGGTCCACTAGGTAGACCAGGAGCAACATGGCCGGTTTTAGCCAGCTATACACCACATCCTGCAATTGAAGAAATGACAGGTGCAGAACTATTAGTTCAACTATAACAACTAATCAAAATACATAGACAATTAGTTCAATATGTCATGCGGACAGTCCAACCTCCTATAAGGATTCCACAGCAAACCCCTCATCAGGGGAACACAAATAAAATTACACCACAGACCATACAATCAGTCATTGGTAAATTGCCCGCAAAAAGGGAACAAATTCCATTCTGGATAGCTCAAAAGATTACTGAAATCGAGACAGTATTTTCTGACAGTACACCTCATGAGAAACACAGGATTTTAACAATCTGTTTACAAATGGGGATCGCACCACATCTGGAGGACTGCGACACTTGGGGTACAGTCTTTGCTGCAATCTACACAAAAACACATGGTGTTCCGTCTATGGCGGTCATACCAGACGTCCTGAAACAGATTCAAAATGAATACGGGGAAGAGACTGCTTTGAATCTCGGTATGAAATTACTGAAAGATTTCAAGCAAGGCTCAGCTATTATATTAGCTAACATTAAAGGTGAAGCAGCATCCGTGGCGATTCGCCAAAAATTAAGAAGAACTAGGTAGAGATAGTTTTGGTGGGAAACCAGTTAAACCCCAACTAACAGAAAGTCCTGAAAAGGTCTTTATTAAAAACACTCTCACTACTCTTAAAAAGAAGTGGGAAAATACTAAACAGTCCCTTCCTAAAGTAAGGCATTCTCAATCCAGAGTTAGGTCTGAAAAGAGGTATAACCTCAGGAAAAGGGATAATTTGAGAAAACCTGATCAATATTAATATACTGTGATAGGTTTCATTTCTCCATGCCCCGCCCACTGCATACATTATGCTTATGAGTTAGCAGAATGTGTCTAACTACTGATATATTCATTTATGCATTTACGTTTATATTCTTCTATTAGTTATTCATTTATGCGTGCAACATTATTACAGTTATTCTTAGCTTAGCCTGTGTGCCACCATTTTAAAGCATCTCCCTTTCTGTGCGAGTTGCACTTGCTCATCCCCCTCCCGTAGGAATAGGAATATTCCACATGTCAGCAGTTTTGTCTCTCAGCTCACTGTGACTGAAACTACTAGCGAAACCCCTTATCACTCTGTTCTCATGTGCTGGAGATGCTAAGGCCTGGCTCCGTGTCCTTGGAGTCAGAAGAGAGAATGTTGCAATTCCAGGTGCAGATGCCTCTTGTATGAGGCCATTGTTTATCCTCTCCGGGGTCTAGTACTTTTCCAGTATGGGCGTGTTTTACTCTGCCTTTTTGTATTATAATGTGTTACTGTGATGATATGAGTCAGTCCTCTCACCACACTCTTAGAGAGTGAGGTCAGACAGGGCCCTCTCATATGGGAGTTTGTGGCCTAATAAAATTACTTGTTTCTTCTTCTCCACTGCCTGGCTGGCTTATTATATGAGAATGATAGATGAGTGAGGTAAGTCGCTCAGGTGGATTTGAGCCACGCTTATCAGATGGCACCCCAGATGGGACTCCGCGATTAGGACCTTTCTCACCCGTAAGTGGGTAGCAGAAGGCCGGAGACCCCCTGGTCGGCACGGTGGGTCTGGGTACCCACTTTGATGCCGAGCTTGGTTCTCGCAGCGCTGCCCCACCCTGCTGATCGAGAGGTCCCGGTCCATGATCCTACGCCGGAGTCCAGAAGGCGGAACCTTGGAGCTGACCGTGTTGGTCCCAGCAGCCGGCAGTGGAGAACGGTGGAGGTCGGTTCTGCAAGCAGAAGGTGAGTGGTCCGACTGTTGATTGAGGGAGCTGGGATACTCCATGAGACCGGTGTGTCTCTGAGACCGGTGTGTCTCTGGTGATTGGAGGAGCCGGTGTGCTCCTGGGGCTAGTGTGCTCCGGGGAACTCAGAGTGCAAGTGGCGCTCTGACAGACTATTGGTGATGAGGGTATTGGGTGGATGTCTGTTTTAGAGCATCTGACCGGGTGGTACTGAGACTGGAGTGTGGCTCACCACGGTTAAATACTGGGAAAGGACCCAAACCCCTGGTGTGAGTGGTTTGAGGGAAGAGTCCCAGATCTTCTGGGGTAAAGTGCGCAATGGTCTGCAGTGCCACCCGGGTGGCGGATGTGTCCTCCAACCTCAGAACAGTTAGTGTACTGTTCGGTCTGCGGTAGGGTCCAGGTTCCCCAGGACTTGGTCGACGGGCCTTGTCCCATTATGGTAACACGTGTTTGGCAGGGACTCAATGCATAGGAAGTGCGTGTGCGTGTGTGGCTGTGTAAGGAGACAGATTGCTGGGTTTGTGGGTTACTCCTTTCCGCTGCATATAAGAAGGACAGGTTACTGGCACTTCCCTTGACACCTGTGAATAGCTGCGTGGGCTGGTACACTTTGATTGGTAGGGTGAAATTCTTTCAACAGCCTGATTCCCTGACTCCCCGACCGGGTTGTAGGAAATGTAGGTGTATTACTGACTTGCTGCCTCTGTGTTTATTGCCTTCCCCCTTGTTGCTCCATGTGTGCCAGCAATATACGAGTTTCCAGAAGGCCAACAAGACTACATCCTGTTTCCAATGCTGTTGAACTTCATGAAATTCACTGGCTAATTCTTATTGATGATGATATTTTTGATCAGTATAGTGTCCTGGCCCTTAGAATTTGATGTAAAGGCTCTCCTTTTAGTTAATAAAGTTAGCCACAGTCTGCTAAAAGGAGGGTCTGATAGGTTTCATTTCTCCATGCCCCGCCCACTGCATACATTATGCTTATGAGTTAGCAGAATGTGTCTAACTACTGATATATTCATTTATGCATTTACGTTTATATTCTTCTATTAGTTATTCATTTATGCGTGCAACATTATTACAGTTATTCTTAGCTTAGCCTGTGTGCCACCATTTTAAAGCATCTCCCTTTCTGTGCGAGTTGCACTTGCTCATCCCCCTCCCGTAGGAATAGGAATATTCCACATGTCAGCAGTTTTGTCTCTCAGCTCACTGTGACTGAAACTACTAGCGAAACCCCTTATCACTCTGTTCTCATGTGCTGGAGATGCTAAGGCCTGGCTCCCTGTCCTTGGAGTCAGAAGAGAGAATGTTGCAATTCCAGGTGCAGATGCCTCTTGTATGAGGCCATTGTTTATCCTCTCCGGGGTCCAGTACTTTTCCAGTATGGGCGTGTTTTACTCTGCCTTTTTGTATTATAATATGTTACTGTGATGATATGAGTCAGTCCTCTCACCACACTCTTAGAGAGTGAGGTCAGACAGGGCCCTCTCATATGGGAGTTTGTGGCCTAATAAAATTACTTGTTTCTTCTTCTCCACTGCCTGGCTGGCTTATTATATGAGAATGATAGATGAGTGAGGTAAGTCGCTCAGGTGGATTTGAGCCACGCTTATCAACTGATACACATTCCTCTCGTACCTTTCAGACTTCCTCACAGAAATCGGAAAAAAGAGGACGGTCAGAACACAAGGAAGAACACGTGAAGTCCAAAAATAATCAACACGTTCCAAAAAATAAGAAAACCCAATTCACCAAAAAGAAGGTAGCAGGTCTAAAAATCAGACATACCAGTAGCAAAAGAGAGAGCTCTCGCACAGGGTAAATGCATAATTGTTGTTACTCCTGTACCTGCCTTAGAGGCAGTGACAAAAGCAAGCATTCCAAATGCAAAGCCTCTACATCCGAGATGGATACAATGGGTTAACTCTCTTGCTGCAACAGACGTTGAATACGTTTTTGACCCTTATTTGAAAACACAACAATTTCTACAATACAAACAGGAATTTCCTCTGCCCACTGAGATTCTGCCTCTAGAACAATACAAATGTATAATTTATACAGACGGATCAGCACAGCCCGCAATTGGGGGTAAACAAGCTTATAGTGCTACGTGCGTGATCGTTAAAGGTCGCTGGCGTGATGGTAAATTACGACCCATGGTCACAAAAACTCAATCTCTCGGAGACTGTACAGCTCAGCGAGCTGAACTACAGGCTTTCAAGATGGCGCTTGAAAATACCGAACCCGAATTCCCCACACTCATAGTGTGCTTTTCGTATGACTGCATTCAATCTTACAATGAATACTTGCAGGACTGGGTTCAAAACGGTTTCAAATACGCAAAAGGCGGCACAATCAAGCATAAGTTGCTTTGGGAACAAGTAGTTCTATTACAGAAAGAACTACAAAAGATTCACGTGATCCATACACTGAGTCATCAGCGTGATGGCGTTCACGTTGCAGGGAATTCATTGGCTGATGAAGCCGCGAAAGCAGCTGTGCAAACTGCTTCCGTAGCTGCAATCACTCATTCAAAAACGAAAATCGACGGCGAAATAATGCTAGCTGTCAATGCCACAAGCAAAGGCAGCGGTGCAGCGTTACCTCTAAAACATCCACTTGAATATTCATACATAATTGACGCCAACTCCGTTCCTTTTGCTCGAATCCCTGGAGTGGCAGATAGGGTAATTCCAAACAGGAGACTAAGAGGTGCTTTCATACAAGAAGCACATATGGGAGAGGGTCTGATACATCCAGGGATCTTTAAATCTATACTAGAATTAAAAGAGACGTACTGGTGGCCAGGGATGAATGCCCACATTCATGAATTTGCAATTAATTGCCCTGACTGCAACAGAGATCTCAGTAGAGAACGCCGCCAGATACCTGACTACAGTGTAGCCAGCCCAGTACAGACACCATTGCTAGATAGCATTAGACTATCTACACGCAGACGTCCCTATAATGAATTAATGAATTATTTTATTGTTGAATTAATAAAAATCCTTACAATAGCAAAGGTACAGTTGGCCTAAATGCACAAAACAAATTTCATTAAATTGCTAAAACAAAAGATAATGTCAAAGTTAAAAGAAAAGGTTAAAACTTTGTCGGGACCCGTTGCGAACGTCGTGGGGGAGTAGCCTCAGGCAGTGTGTAACAAGATCATGCACAGACCTGTAGCTGCTTTCCAATTTCAATCATAAATTTAAGACCCCTACAAGTCAGGATTGGTGATGAACCTCCCAGCCAAATTATAACGGCCTGGCGACATGTTCTTATGTTCATTTAGTTTAAAATGTCCCGTAAAAACTGTTTTCTGGCTACCGTGAGGAATGGGCACACACAAAATAAGTGAATTAAAGATTCGTTTTGGTAGCCGCAGAGTCTACATTTTGGGCAGTTGTCTTGAGATTTCCAGGAAGGTCTTAGGTACTTGGACTCGTGGAGGCCCATGCGGAGGTTGATGAGAATCTTTTTTAAGTGTTGGCTAAAGTGTGTTGCCAAGTAAGCCTGAGGCTGTTGAAGTTGGTAGGAGGAAATAACGGTCCAGGCTTGGCGTCGAAGGGTCAATGTTTGTTTGTCTACCAGTAATGACTTCAGTTTTGTATTTAAGTTGGTAATTTTACAAAAACTAGCCTGGTCTATTTTTTTGTTCCATGCTTCAAGCAATCCGAGGTCCGAAAGGCAAATTTGAAGGTGGGTGGCCCAGCGCTGGGTAGGGACAATATTGATTTCTTGCCAACAGAGATTATTTAATGTATGTGGATCAGCAGCACGGAGTTTGTGGCAAAATTTAACGAACCTTGATTTGGACCTGAAGATTTGATTCTGAAGACCAAATTCGAGACGCACCTGGGCTGGCGAGGCGCACTTTGGTAATTTAAATACCACTTTATAGATTTTGTTTTGCAAATGCGGTCCCATAACTATTAGGAGAGATTCATTTGGATATAGGCTCAGCGCTCTGCTAACGCCTGAACTGTTATAAAAGATTTGCGAGTCTTTATTGGCACATACACAATCGGTACGCTACATTCTGACCAGGGTCCTGTGTTTAGCTTTCAAGATTACAAAGAGGCCATGGCAAATCTGGGCGTTGCATTGCAGTATTAGAGTCCATTCCATCCTGAGGGAAATTCTGAAGTGGAAAGAAAAAACCAGGACATAAAGCAATCTATAACAGCTAGGGTATTAGGATCGGGTGACAGGTGGGTCAAACATCTAATAAGTGCCTAACGTAGTTTAAATAATCTGCCAAGAAATTCACTGGGTGGAATCACTCCATCTGAAATCCTTTTTGGTACTAGAATGCTTGTCCATGATCTCGATCGTCACAATTCAGTGGTAGAACAAAAACCCTTTTGATATCAAAGACTGTTTGGCTGTTTTGCAGGCCTTAAATGAAACAAGAAGAAGACTGAGCAACACATTGCAGGAGCCAACGACCACTGAAGGAGAACCACCTGTCCGAGCAAGGCCCTTCTGGATTCCAAAGATTGGGGATCTAGTCAGAGAAAAGATCGCGGATAAGAAGGAATTCGGCCTTCTTACAAAAAAACAGTACCTGTGTTAGCAATCCACGGATCAAGAACAGTGTTACTGCCGCCCCTTGCTGGAAGAAAGGAGAACAGGTTTGTATCCATCGACCTGGTAAAACCACATCATGTGGCCGATAATAATTAGTAGGCCCAGTGGACTCCAAAGATGTAGCAGAAGACCAAATTTTGCTACTATCCAAGAGGTTCAAACTGAGAGACTCAACACCTTTGAAGAATCTGCAGTGCGAAAAGAATGACTATGCAACAAAGCAATGGAACTTGTGCCTCTTGAGACCCAAATAACAGTTTGTCATGAAACTCCTGTCTACAATAATATAGCCTCTGACTATACTAATATGATAAGGGATCAAGCATCTCCAGTGATTTCAAGTAATCCTGATGCAATACCAACAATTGACAGAACTGCCTCTGGCTATTTCAACTTTGATACATTTTCTGAGGATCCCAGTGAGCCTGAAACGCCACCAGCAAATAAAACTTTTAAAGATCAAATAACAAAACTTTTTCAGCAACTTGGAAAAACGTATCTGGTTTCACCATGGGTTGAACTTTGGATTGTGCTAGGCATACTTTTTCTCCTACTTTGGCTAATCCTTATATTAAGTCTGGAAATGCTGATAAATGGAAGATATAGTAAAATGGACACAGCAAGTAAGAACATCAACTTGCTCCTGAAGCCACACAAATCATCTCATCGTGAACAAAGAGACTTGACATCAGTGAACATCACAGCCGTTCCTATACCTGGTGGTATAGCATGGGACAGAACTGATTATGACATTTATGGTCCTGTTGAGCTGTTGAAGATTCCATATCAATTCAAGGTTTCCTTGAGTGACTTTGTTTCACCCAGCACATTTTCTGATGATTGGGACTTTGAAACTGTCAATAACATGATGTCATATTTAGAGATGTCTACCAAATTTACAAAACATGAATACTTAGAAGGTTCATCAGATTATGAACAAATGTACTGTTATAATCATTATGGTCATCATTACTGGCACAAATCTGCAAACCCTAGAAATGTTTATACTTTCAATCAATGGGAACATTGTCCAACGCCACCAAAAGGTAGCTCAAAAACATTCTATGAAAAATGTTCATACTTCTCAGGTTTTAATCTCTCAAATGCAGAAACATTTAACTTTAAACATGTTAATAAGACAGGATTGAAAAGTATGTTGACTAATACAAAGCAAATTTATTCTGCTGCCTTTTATGCTCAGCTGTCTTCATTAGGTTATGACTTTTTGAACGACAACATTGAGACAAAAACTGTCTGGGGCACAAAAGACTGGCAGGTGCAGGGAATGGAAGCTTTATTTAGAGCCTGCATCATCGTTGAACAAATAATGTTTTTGAATGACACTGTGCAACAGACATCCTGTCTTGGCCTGGCCAAGATAAAAGATTTAAACAAACCGTCCATACCTACACCTACATCCTGTCTTGGCCTGGCCAAGATAAAAGATTTAAACAAACCGTCCATACCTACACCTACACCTGATAGTAAGAACACTGCAGAGGTGGTGGTCGACGTAAATTCACTTTTACTTAAAAACAGAACTGAACCTCAATGTAGAAAATGGTTAATCTGGCCCACAGACACGAATAACTGTCAAGATGGATTCCTGAATAAGACACAAGGGTTTACAGTAACTAGGCCAGATCCAAGATATATCCAGAGACAACATCCTGGGATAATAACAACTTACAGTGGAGGACAACTGTGCCTAGAAAGGCTACAAAAATCTACACTCAAGGAGGTTAAACAACACTTATCTTTACTTAAAGATGTCGTTGATCTGAGGGACTTCTTACAAGGTCCTCCTAAACCACGTCATAAATGTTTCATATATGCAGGTATATATGCCATTTATAATGAAGCTTGGAAAGCGACACAAGCAGAGACTGCAGAAAGAATACGAGAAATTGATCGTATTCATTTATAGAAAGCTCTCTTTGTAGTTGACAATGAGTTAACGACTCTCTCATCCAGAATATATTCTTTGGACAGCATTGTCTCCTCTGCCATAGACATAACGGAACAGGACTTGTTCATGCTACAGCATGGACAGTCACAATTGTTTTCTATAATGCTTTTAGGATGGACGTTACAAAATCTTCGTTCTGGATACGTGCCATGGCGTCTAATCAACACCATGTCATTGTTTTCTGTATTTAACCTTACAGATAAACAAATCTGGCTCAAGAGGAGCAGACTATACGGTGCTGAGCATTGAAAAACTGGGAAGATTATCATTAACTGTTTCTGAGAAGCCAGCAACGGAATAGATAATACATGGGACAATCACTCTGTCTGTCACAATATTCCACTTTCAATATTGTTTGAAACATATACCAGCGGGCGTGTATGAAAGGGTGGGTAAGGAATTCATAAAGTCAACATGGGAATTACCATACACACACAGATGTTGGAGTGGGGGAAAAGAGGTATTTCTTAGTGGTACAAACTGCAAAAGCGCACTAAGCAGTACACTTTTATGTCAGAGTATTAATTTACACAGAGCCTGTGATGGTTCTTCGACCAACTTATCCTGCCATCTGCAAGGTTCTCCGGCAGCAGTGATAGATCCAATTTTTAGGCAGCTTTCCAATGGGAGCTACATAATGTTGATTGATCACAGCTGTTGTGGAATGATGCCAGGAATAGCCGACCTCTTAACTGTGTCAGCCAGGGTCACTTGTTGTATGCAAGTATTGTTTCCTAAAGCTAAGACAGATGGAGAGTCGCCGCTTTGGCCTTCACTGAACATCTCTTCTATTCAAATTGATACTTTAAGCAGAATGAAAGCCATTCTTTTACAAAAAACTGTGCCACTGACCTCGTCCAAAGTAACGTATGATCTGCAGGTTGCAAGGTCCTCTGCAGAGATACATGCCCTTTTATCCACAAACTGTCCAATACATTTCGCAGAAATGTTGGTCGTATCTTAAACATGTCTGATACCAGTGGTATTGTACATGTATTTAAGACAGTATTTTACGACTGTTAGCACCTTTTGAAGCAGTCCTAGGCATTTTTCCAAACTTCGTGCACTCTGTGTTCGACGGCCTGCCTCTTATTTTGGGACTCTTATCAGGAATACTATTTTTGTTCCTTCTGCTCCGATATGGCAAGTCCACTCACCAGCGACATGCAGATTACCATAGAGAACAATCTCCTGGAAATGAAGTGTCGTGAGCGCATGATACAGATCTCGGCCTTGGCTCATTTGAGAGATCTGAATACCACATGGTTTCTATCATTCGGACCAATCTGGCAAGATTGGATCTTACCTGTTCTACGATGCCTGCTATGTGGAGAAGAATGCATGTTGGACACCAGTCTGGCTGGATTGTACGTGAGGGCATTTGAACAACTTACCATCTTTGACACTACGGGCCCTTGGTTTTCTCATTTGAGGTTATGGCGTCACTATATTGACGACGTCTTGGTGATTTGGAGAGGCGATGAGACATCTGTGGGGTGTTTCCTTGGATGGCTCAATAAGAGAAACCCCCTCCTCCATTTCACCTCGACCGTCACCAAGACCAGTCTTCCCTTTTTGGACTTGTTGCTTGAACCAAGTAAGGGCTTTTTTAAAACCAGGGTTTTCCACAAACCCACATACAAGAACGCGTTGCTGGCATACAAAAGCTTTCACCCAAAGTCCCTGTGGGAGAATTTACTGGTGGGCTAATTCTTCCGGATTCGCCGCAACTGTTCAGATTGTGCAGATTTTGCCACATAAGCCAATGCTCTAACACTGGAATTACAGCACAGGGGTTATCCATTGAACACCATCAAGAGAGCTAAGAAACGGGCACTGAACGCCAACCGTGACTCCCTTCTTGCCAATCCTGATGATGGCATCCGTTGAGGTCTCACAGACGCAATCTGCTGACGATGAGATATGTGGAACAACAGGCACACAGGTACCATCTACTGCGAACATTGCTAATGCGACTAACGCTGACGGCAATGCTTCTCATCTGTGTACGATTGATCTGCTTAACGAGGTAGTCCAACTTTCACCTACTGTGGTAGACGATTTCTTTGCCAGCTTAGAAGATTTGATGTTTTCTCTGAACAACGAGAATGATTTTTGAAAGATAGCACACAGCGTTCTACGGGACTCCGTATTCGACCTTCACTTCTCAAAAACAAAACTTCCAACTTCGGAACTCAATTTTTATGCGATTTGTCTTTTTCCAAAATTGAACTTATTTTTGGCACAAAGTAATCTGCTTAAAGTAGAACTATTCTTAGAGAACAAGAAATCTTTGAAAGACTTCCAAGTAACAATATTTGACCTTGTCCACAACCTAAACAGTATATATATTCTGTCATGAAATGGTCTCAACCTTTCTTCTGTATTTAGGAGCCATTTCATAAATGTTATTTCATGACTCATTCGGAAAGCATTTCCAATGTCATACTATATGCTTTTGAATGAAAACATTGCCTTTAAAATGCGTACAGCACAAATGCTCATTTTGTGTACAACCATTTCGAATGCAATTTTATGTATTTTGGGAGGGTTATTAACACATCATGCTTTAGATATGTTTCAAATGCTTAGAATTTAGTAATATCGAACATAATAAAGTGGAGTGGGTGTTGTGTAGCGTTTTAGAATCCAAGTGTACTTTACTGATTCATGCCCTTATATAGGTATAATTCACCTTGCCCTTATATAGGCATAGAAATCAGAACCATATTTAGACATAGCACATCCAGTCCAAATACAGGCATAGCTACCTCCACTGGTTCCAAAAAGCCACACCGATTTCTTGGAAAACTCGGCTTCAGCAGTCAGGGACATCCCCTTTCTTGAATATTGATTTGACCTAGAAATCATGGAGTTTTCAAAGAACTACCATTCCCTTGTGGTTCTTTGGTGACGTTATTATGTCCGACTTTACGTCAAACCAGGCACCTTCAAGGTATAAATATGCCTATACTTGCCCTAGCAAACACACGGTGGTTGGGGGCAGCTCGACTGTCTACTTGCCCGACGCAGCTCGCTACAGCAAGTGCCGAAGGAAGCCGACCCTCCAGCTGACTCACTGACAGAGAGGCTGTCTTTCTCACGCGGAGAATCCAGCTCCAGTGTTTCCAAGCTCCCCTTGCGGGGTGTTGGGAAATCGAATCCCGAGACAGAGATACCAGACCTCCTTTATTCTAAAACAAAGGTACGTAGCTAATTAGACCCTAAGAGAAATCTTGGATAGATTCTTGGCAAAGAAACTAAACCTATGCTACACCATACTTATTTCTTCCCTCGTACTAGACCTAGGTTAGGTACATTGCGGTAGACGTATTTTAGAAGCACCAGTTGAGTAGCTTTTAGTCTTTGTTATCTATGTATGTATTTTATGGCTTAGAAACCATACCATGCTTTAACAGTATTATTTAATAATACTCTTCTTACTGTATGCATTATACTTTGCAACCAGTATTACGATTGTAGCAGTTCATCTCTTTTGCATGACAAAGAAGACTGTTCGATAAATTCTTTTTATTGAAAACGCCTGTCTCTCTATTTCTCTGCACCTCTGTTGAAACAAAGCATGCACGATTGACTGAGTAAAATATCTATCTATTGTTTCCACGACTCTGAAGATACGTTTTATCTTGGGGAAACAAAGTTGTCATGTTTATGCGGTTGTCAGAAACGAATCCCTTCTTGTTTATTCGAGAAAGTTTCTAGTGACCTCTGAGCTAGCTGACACTCACAATTATTCGATAGAGACCTAGTCGACCTAAGTCCTTCGTCAAATCTATAGGATATGTTATTCCAATGCCCAGAGCCTATTAGGAATATAGGAACTACACTACAGTAGAGAGTAAAGGCTCAAATGATGTTTTTATTATTGTGGCATGGCTGATCGTTTTCAGAGATGATGGAGACTATTGAATTGGCGGCTTAAGAATGTCGAGCATAGCCACTAGAGATCTGCCTGATCTCTCCCCCTTCCCCAAGGTTTGTCCTACTGTGTCCCTACCCAAATGTTTAACTTCTCTGTCCACATTGTTGGCATAGTCTGTAATTAGTAGTTGCACGTTGATCAGGGTCTGGGTTCTGCTAAGCCTTGAGGTCATGTATTTCATGTTCGAGAATTTTCATGCCAATTGCAAAGGGATTTGAGTACTCTGATCTGTTTTGCAACTCAGGATCCCCTAACAACCACTTTAAATGTTTCCTATAGCATGCACAGACTGTTCGATGACGCCCCATATCTGCAATAATACTCCATAATTTTGTCTCTAAGTTTGTCTCTCAAAACAGGATCAGTCAGTCAATGCTGACTCTCCACAAGAAAGAAGGGTAGTGAGGACTCAGAACCCAAGACACAAGAAGACAGAGGAGTAGTCAGAGAGTGTCTTTATCAAATGCTGTACCGTCAGTGTCCATTAACTCACATTCCCTATAGCAAGGTGGAATCCGTCCGTAACCCGGATTTTTGTACAGAGGATGAGAACGTGTAGGATGACTGATTGTCTGAATATCCTCCAAGTCATGCGTCCCAAGAATTTCATTAAGTGCTGCAGCAGTTGCTCTACCATGTCCAGTTATCACACTGTATCTGTCTTTTGTAGGGTTCAGTATTTTATTGAGCTCATCCCCTTGCATCCAACACTACATGAGTAAGGCACAAGCCTCTGACTGGCCCGAAGTAGCAGAGTGGTGAGCAGAGTGCACCCAAGTATCTCATTGTCAACTAGTGCCTCAAAGCCAAGACGTATCTCAGAGTCAAGCTAAGAAGAGTGCTAAATCAGTCAGGAGTAATCTCAGTGAACCAAGACAGTGAATCAGTGAATTAAATTTCTGATCCAGAAGGACCAAGTAATGTGACCACAGAAGAGAAGGATGACCAAGAAGTCATGAGCAAATGAGTGCAATTGTGTATACAAAACACATCTCACAGACTGTCACCGAGGAGACTGAGTCCAACTGAACAAAGTGACAGTGAAAATGAACATCTAGTAGTCAGAAGATGAAAAAGAACAGGGGTACTTAGTCAAAGGTACTCAACTTCTGAGTGGATGTGCTTTGCTGAAAGAGAACTTGATTTGGTCATTTATAAATTGGGTGGTCAATGGACAGTGCCTGCAGAACCACTATAAATAAGGCTATATCACAGTGAAGATTGCTTGAGTTTGCATCTTTGGACAAATAGAAACAACAAGCAGTAACCATTCTTACATTTTCGGCTGTACTTTTTCTAATGTCTAAATGTAGAGAAATTATGTTAATCCTTTTGAAAATCAAACATATGTGTAATGGTGATTATAGTGCTGATTGTCATTATCACTTTCATGATTTGTCTATGGGTTTAAGTTCCCCTGCAGAAACTAGTCCTATCAAGTCTAACCCCAAAGCCCACGCCCACTTATTCACACATAGTAGGGTAGCACAATAATGTCTTTTTCAACCTGCTACATGAGTACACCAGTTTCATGCAGGCCAACGACTGCTATGCAAGCAGCTATTTACCAGCATCTGTGGCGGGCGATATGACTTACTACCACATTCACCTTATCCATGGTATTTCGTTTAGTATAATCCTTAGTTTGCTTTATCATGAAAGTTATTTTGAATAATATTTCTGGAATATGGTCTGGTTTTATCCAAAGTGCTTATGTATAAACATGTTAAGCTTGACACTGTCTGTGTCCATAGAAAAAAGTCAGCTTGTCAGTAGTCCAATTGAGAAGTTTGTTGATGACCTAGAGGATAGGAGGGCAGAGATTGAGAAGAGAACAAAAAGTGTCAGAGATATAGAGAAAGGTGCGTGGGGCAAGGGAGCCCATCCACTAATTGGACAATAGTCACAGTGTCAGTCGTACCACAATACCAGGGCCGGCTTTAGCACTGGTGGCGCCCTGTGCGACAATGTTTGTTGGTGCCTCCCAATGACCACCTCCGCCATGGATTCCCTCTCTACCACTGTTGGACTTGGCCCTTTTTGCAGGGTCATCCCTGAACTTTTTGCCTTCCTCTTGTATTTTGACTGACCTGTTTCTGTTGGGTTTATGACTCTGGGCACTTTACCACTGCTGATCAGTGCTCAAGTGCATATGCTCTCTACGGTAAATTGATGTATGGATTAGTGACTCCATGATTGGCTGGTTTGGTTTACTTGTCAGACCCCAGTACTGTGCACCGAGTCTGCCTAAGGGCTGGTAAATCAAATGCTGCTGGTGGGCTTGCAGCACTGGGTGTGCCACCCACAGAAGCAGGCTGTAAAGTGTGTGTCAGGTCTGCCATTGTAGAGTCTGTGTACAGTCTGGTACTGCCATGTTGACTGGGCAAGTGCACCCACTTGCCAGTCCCTAAACCTTCCCTTTTCTGCATATTAGTCACCCCTATGGTAGGCCCAACGGCAGGGTGCATTGTAGGTAAAAGGTAGGACATGCCCTGGTGTGTGTGACATGTCCTGATATTGAACTACAGCCATTTTCGTTGTTCACTATTGCAAGGCTAACTGTTCCCCATAGGCCAGAATGGGTAGTCAGATTATAAAACTTTATAATCCTAACTGACTCAGCGAACTAGGTAGAAATTCGACTTTAGTATGCCTGAACTCAGAATGATAAAATACATCTTTTAGTGAAGTTGGTTTCGAGATTCTGTGTTTGAAAATACCACTTTTAGAAAGTAGGTATTTTCTTGCCTAACTGTCCAAGCCTGCCTGTGCTAGGTTGTGTATTCCTTGTCTGGGGTTTGAGTTTGGGCTGGGGGATTCCAGGAGACAGGGTGAGTCAGCACAGGACTGATTAGAGCTATCTGCATGTAGATGGGTGGGAGGAGTTGCACCTGGGGCCTGAATAGGGCTGTGCTTGCCTTCCACAAAGCTGGCTCCACCTCTTGTGGTACGTCTGATGTCCTTGGCCCACACTATCAAAGGAAAGAAGGAGTCTTGTCAACAAAGTGCTCCAGGACTTCACAGAACTGGTTTGGAGTGGGATGAGGACCCCCTGCCTTCAGAGGACAAAGGATTTGCTAGTATTAATCTCGGGACCCAGATCCTAGAACTTTAGATCACTTTTGGGAAACAAGAAGAACCTTTGCAGAGGAGAGGAACAAGAGAAACTGAGAAGGAGACCATCCCTAAGATGAATGCTGTTTTGGGGATTGGTCTGCAGTGGTTGCCTGACTGCCAAAGAAAGGAGAAAGAACTTTGTGCTACTTTCAAATCAACTTATAAGGGATCCAGCTTGCCTCCTGCTGAAGTCTCAGGGACAACAGACTTCACCAACCAGCTCCCCTCCCTTCCCTTGCTGGGAATTGAAGTGCCTGCTGGTGAGCTGGGCCTTCTGAGAGACTGCCTGTCGCTGGGAGCTGGAAGTGCAACTCAAGACGAAGAAGCGTGTTGCCACCGTTGTCGTCGCATCACCGGAGAAGAGTGTCACCCTTGCAGCAGATGCTGTTGGATCACCAGAGAAGAGTGCCGCCGCTGCCGCCATCACATCACCCGAAGCGCCTCGCATCACCGAAGCAGAGTGACGCCGCCGCAGTAGACGCCGTTGCATCACCGGAGAAGCGTGTCGCAGGGCCTGTCTCGACTCAGAACAATCGTTGAGTCGCCTCGTGGCCGTCGGGCGTGCTCGCATCGTTGTCGCATCAAGAAGAAGACGCCATTTTGTTTCATTGCACCGGATCTTCATCGCATCATGGCGCTGCTGGTCGCATCGCCATGAAAGCGCAGTAAGAAACCGACGCATCACCTCCCCATGCTGAGAAGAACCAACCTATCCCCTCCGCAGCAGTAGGGACCCGAGGCATCACCGTTCAAATGTGGGAGCAATGGGAATTAACTATAACATAGGGTTGGGCTTGTCCACCACACACTGACTATATAACTCAGTAAGACTTTTAGTCTGACCAAGATAATGCAAACAATATCCACTGAAATATAGAGTATATCAAATCAAGTTAAATACATATTGCGGATCCCCTGAAAACCTGATTGGGGTTAATAGCTGGTGGGCCAAGTAAGCCAGCCCTACTTCGAGCGGTCTTCTCTCCACCTCATTGTCTGTCCAAATACCATTCTGCTTCATTCGGGGTCCAGTATGAACCATCTGCATCTGTTGATCTGAAGTTTCGATGACAGCTGGTCCTAAAGTTATAATATCTGCCATGCAGTCCCACATTTATTCACACATTTCCTCCAAACCATAACGCAATGTTCCTGTGCGGATTGGCTACTCGAACGACGCTACACAATAAATTAGAGATTTTGGGCGACTGACCAAGAGATAATTCTGTCATTGGTCTTGTAATCCACAGCCAGCTATCAGTGGCCGTCGCAGCACTTGTTGTACCCATGAAATGTTGTGGGGTAGTCCGGTACACCGCGCGCATCCCGCCAATCCTGCATGTAGGCACAAAGAGCACCCCAATATCCTCTGGCGGGTCTGCTGCACAATTAGTTGGGCCAAGACGTGAACCTAGTCTCTGGCTGCTAAGAAAGACACTCACCCAGTCGGAGACCACAGCCAGTCCAAGGGGCGGTCCTTGGCCAAGCAAACACCACTTCTTATCCCCAGGCTGTGAGTCGTGTGTGCGAGAAGTGTCTGCAGGGCTTCCACCAGCACACGGCTTCCTGTTGAGGCCTGGAGACCTCACAAGACTTCCTCGCTCCTGCTGGCTGGCCCGCCTATGACCAAGCAACCCATGCCTGACTTCCGGCGGCGGCCGTAACAATATGCGGGCCGCCAAGAAGTCAGGACTGCGGGAGGGAGGGGGAGAGAGGGAAACAAGTAGTCTGTGCAGTAAAGGGGCTGATAGACTTGGAAGGACACAAATGACGACATGGGCATCATGGGGAGGGACTAACAAGCCGAAAACTAATCAGACTGCAGCAATTAGGATGTAAGCCAATCCAAAAGATGGGCGGAAAGTGGGCAGAGCTTAAACAAAGCTTCTCTACCATAGTGTAAACTGCATGTCTCAACGAGACAGCGAAAGCATGCGTAGGCGAGACCTAAAAATGGGTAAAAAACAATGGTACCTGCTGGTGATTCATCTGCGCTTCAGTGCAATGGTGCACTCTGAGATACATGGAAAGTAGTAAGCAAGTGAGAATCTCTAAGGTCCTCATTATGAGTGGCCCAGATGGAAATTCGATAATTCTTGCTTTTTTTAACATCCAACATGCCTGAGATCGGAATTTTAAAGGTGCAATCATTATCACCTTTTATAACTTGTGCCCTTTAAAATGGGCAATAACATGTGGAAGCTTGTGCTTTGGTTACCAAAACTCATGTGTACTGGTATATGCCAGGCATTTTCGCCTGTAAATTCACCTGGTGAAAACTGAAACGATGTAGTCATTGCCACAAAACCTGTTGTTTAATCCTTGTGCAGGTTCTGGAAAAAAGGCTCACTTGTAAGGAGGTCCTTACTATGGTGGGAGTGTAATTTGCCAGGGGAATGAACATAGGGCAGGGTCACCACTGATCTAGCGGGTTGCCCACCAAACACAGAAAATAACAATGGGGGTCCTTTCAGTGCAGAACTTTTCTTTGCTCCCTAGGTCAAAGCTGTGTACATGGGCATTCCATGCTTTGCAATACCATCCTTCTCCTTTAATCATAGCATAACTTGGAATGAACAAGAGCCCCAATAATGGCGCACCTTCATTACGGCAACATTATCTACAAAGGTCAGCAAAATAATTTCAACTGCAAACAATAGAGTGCAGGATCAAGCATTTAGAATGTGCCTCAATCTCTAAACAAAACCACAACAAACCTGCTTTGAGATCACTCCATCTGTGCTTAATGGAATCAAGGATTAAATTCGAGATGTTGTTACTCATACACAAAACATCCTAGAGAACGTAACACTAATCTACTTACCAAAAGTGGCACCACACTAAATCCCTGGCAGAATAATCTATTCAACTAAGGGGTACATCAAGGTAGAAATAAAAAAATAAAACAACACAAGCATATATGCTTCAGGGATCTCCTGAAAATGTAAGCTTTCTGTTTGACTGGTTGAGGTTTTATTGGCCATGTGTGACTATTCTGGTAGTAACTGAAAAATACAAAATATGGAACCGGCATTGCATTACAATATAGATCACTTTTGTTGTATCATGTTGTCCCTCCTTTCCTAGTTAATTTTCCTAGTTCATTTAAAGGAACCATAAGGTAATCCTGATGGGCTGTATAAAATTAGTTAAATATATACGAAAATCCACATGTATTGTTCTGCACCAAGTTCAGTGACAGTTATGTTCATTAATTGGAACAGGCTCAAATGTGGAGAGGAACTCGTTGAAGTAATGTTTTTTCTGTGTTCTTCAATAAGATACAGTAGAGAACAAGATGATTGGTGGGGCGACTAGGACTGAGAACTACTGATAGGTATTTCACGTGTCAAATGAGGAGTGATCATAACGAATAATCACATCGAACCACAGTATATCCTTCAAAATGAAAGATAAAGCTATTTACCTAGCCACCGGGTAAATAGGCAATTTCCTTTGCTATTTATCCGACTTGTATACTATAGTTTGATTGGAAGACAATTTATGTTGTGAATGTTGATATAGCTACCATAGTAAACACGGACTTTGTTTTTTTTAATTTAGAGGCCTTCAGATCGTTTTAGGTGACCAGAACATTATGGAATACGAGGAGACTGAACAGTTCACGTATGCAGTAGAAACGTGTGCTCACCCTGACTTCTGTAAATATACCTTAGAAAATGACATCATGATGCTCAAACTAGCAACTCCTGCTGTATACAATGAATATGTTCAGGCGATCCCATTGGCCAGCACCTGCCCACCCACAGGAGTTACTTGTGTTGTGTCTGGATGGGGAACTATTACCAGCCCTGCAGGTAGGTCATATATGATGATTAAAACATAAAACCAATCACACCTCCTTGCAAGTCTTTTGAATTCCCTATCTATACTTGAATACATTCACTACTCTGATTAGAACCCTCTTCTTCAGAATTGTTATCTGATCCCATTGTCCTAAACAATGTGGGCATGATTTAGAGTTTGGTGGACGGGTTATTTAGTCACACAAATGACGGATATCTCGTCCACCTTATGACAAGTGCAATATATGTCATGGGACTTGTAATAAGGTGGATTGGATATCTGTCATGTGTGTGACTCTCTAGCTTACCTGCCAAACTTTAAACAAGACCCCTAATCTCCTCTTTGTTTCATGGGCTTAGGGGCCGTGATGAACCACCATGGACATAACATTCCTAACAGTCACAATTCTTTCTACCCAGACTACCCAAGCACTTCTTCTCCACAGCATCTCTAATCGCACACATTCAACGCATACATCCGGTGGATGGGCTTTCTCTTTCATCTTTCCTAAAGCCTGCCACTGCCCTCCACCCACTGAAGCTGAAAACCTGGCTTTTCAATTAACCAACCTACAATATTCATTGCCAGGATGCCGTTGTGGGTGAACGTGTGCTTTACAAACACACATAACCTAACATGGTGGGCTTAGGTTCTCGTGTTGTGGGTGAACGTGTGCTTTACAAATACACATAACATAACATGGTGGGCTTAGGTTCTCGTGTTGTGGGTGAATGTGTGCTTTACAAACACACATAACCTAACATGGTGGGCTTAGGTTCTCGTGTTGCGGGTGAACGTGTGCTTTACAAACACACATAACCTAACATGGTGGGCTTAGGTTCTCGTGTTGTGGGTGAACGTGTGCTTTACAAACACACATAACCTAACATGGTGGGCTTAGGTTCTCGTGTTGTGGGTGAACGTGTGCTTTACAAATACACATAACATAACATGGTGGGCTTAGGTTCTCGTGTTGTGGGTGAACGTGTGCTTTACAAATACACATAACATAACATGGTGGGCTTAGGTTCTCGTGTTGTGGGTGAACGTGTGCTTTACAAATACACATAACATAACATGGTGGGCTTAGGTTCTCGTGTTGTGGGTGAACGTGTGCTTTACAAATACACATAACATAACATGGTGGGCTTAGGTTCTCGTGTTGTGGGTGAACGTGTGCTTTACAAATACACATAACATGGTGGGCTTAGGTTCTCGTGTTGTGGGTGAACGTGTGCTTTACAAATACACATAACTTAACATGGTGGGCTTAGGTTCTTGTGTTGTGGGTGAACGTGTGCTTTACAAATACACATAACATAACATGGTGGGCTTAGGTTCTCGTGTTGCGGGTGAACGTGTGCTTTACAAATACACATAACATAACATGGTGGGCTTAGGTTCTCGTGTTGTGGGTGAACGTGTGCTTTACAAATACACATAACATAACATGGTGGGCTTAGGTTCTCGTGTTGTGGGTGAACGTGTGCTTTACAAATACACATAACATAACATGGTGGGCTTAGGTTCTCGTGTTGTAGGTGAACGTGTGCTTTACAAATACACATAACATAACATGGTGGGCTTAGGTTCTCGTGTAGATGAGAGCGGATATTTACTACCCACCACTTTCAAACATCCCCAGACACTATTACTGTTTACAAATGGTGTACATTTATCCAGCCTGATGTTGCAATACTTCAATGTAAAGTAACTGTCCTACTTGTTGCATTTAGAAACTTACCCTGCTGTCCTACAGTGCTTGGATGTGACCGTAATTTCGAAAGAAGTCTGCGCTGCCGCGTTCCCTGAAGATGTCATTTCAGATGGGATGCTGTGCGCAGGCGTGATGGAGGGCTGGAAGGATTCATGTCAGGTATGATACAGGCTACGGAGCAACTTTTAGGAGTACCTTCAAATGTCTCATTTATTGTACCCACAATTGATTTAAACACCAGAACACAAGTCAAGGTAAAACACACGAGATTTAATTGTGGCAAAGCATACGAATTGTACATTGATGTTTCATGTAGGTATAGAGATGACAGCTGAACATCTGTGGAACCATTATTGGGGAAAATGACTCCTTTCTCAGTGTTTAGAAGACCTTTTTGAAATAAATCGATAGTGGGGTGTTGGCCTATTATAGGCTATCATACATATTAGGCAGAACTAGAAAAGCTGTCTTGGAGGTGTTGATTGGGTAAGGCAAGATGGCTGCATGCTAGGGAAGATCCGTGGATGGGCTTACCTCTGCTTATTGTAGAGACCGACACCACAAAATTCAGACAGGAAGTAGGGCAATCCACTACCGACCAGTAAGCAAGCATGGAGATCTGACCATTAATTGCTTATAAATTAAAAAAAAAGTGAGATTCAACTCAAACACTTTATTCTATTAGTCGCAGTAAATCATAAGAGTACATGGTCATAAAACTCATCAGTCAAATAAACACATTTGAAAACAGAAACTCATATTATACATCAGAATGAAACACCCTTGCCAAGATCCATGATACACAAAAGAAAACATTAAGACTGGATACAAATTGCAAATATAACAAATCTGGCCGTACTTGAGTGAAATTAATTTACAGTAATAGGGGTTGAATATACTTATGTCGTAGATTTGCAAATTTAGGACAAATAAAAACTACATGTAACGTATCCAATGCAATGCCAATTTTCACATGCTCATTTTGGAAGGTCTGAGAGTTTGTGCCATCCTACTAACATCGGAGGAAATACATTCAGTTGGCAGTAGGACAATAAACGTCTGTGCAAAACTGGCATATCTAAAGTCAAATACAACTCTAGTTTACGCATTGATTTTATTATAACATAATGCGCACCAGATTTTTTTTAGAAAACATGCATTCAATTCTTATTTCATTTGCATTGGCTCTAAAGGCTTCCTTGACACACAACATCTGACCTACCGTGATTATACCCAATGCTGTTACCCCCTGCTGCCACCCAGGCGGCTACCTGGGTAAGGAGGAAGGCCTGGCCGTACAGCCCCTGTACCGAGAAAGACACTGGCTTCTCACAATCGACCGCTGTGGGCGGGAAGTCAGCGTCCCTCAAAGGATACAGTGAAGCTGCCGTAGATCGTCGCACAATAGAGCCTGGCAGCAATTGTGGGTGCAGCAGGGGAGTGGCCTAACGGCACGCGGATGATATACAGCCTTGCACACACTGAGTGATCTGACAAGGCAAGTCGACAGCATGGAAATCTAGGCACATTGAGATCAACCAACAATCATCGGATTTGCGACAGATCATCTTTATCAAGTAGGAGATTTAAAAAAATAAATCAGGATAATATATTTCCCCCATTGGCTTCTCTTGAAGCAGAGGCATTTTCAGGCGGCGGATCTGCCAAATGAATCAATTTTTTTGGCCTAAGAAATCGTGAGTCTCCCACCTGAATCAAGTCTATACCAAGCATGCCATCATCATCCAAACAACGTTCCTGGACCACCACAACAAAAAGCCATCAGTGCACTCCAGGGCTGAAACATGAGTGTAACAGCCCGGGTTCACGGCCGAAACAGCAGAGCTGGCACATTTAGGTGCTTATTTGCAAGCCTCTTGCGCCACTTTTGCGCCACTTTCCCCAGGGTACAAATGACACACAAGTGGTGCAACAGGCTTGTGACTAAGCTCCTTAGTGTGGAACAGTTGCCACACAGACTTTCGAAGTAACATGAGCAGGGGGACCACTGTATATAGCAGAGGCGGTGCAATGCAACATGATGCCCCCCGCAGAATGTGATGAGAGGCCCCTGAGTCTCAGATATCTCATATATCTCACAGCTAATTATTAGCTTTGGGCTTAAAACGAGGCACCCTGAATGTCTAGGTGCCCCCTGCAGTGTCAAGGGGTCCCTGCCCCTCAGGGGCTACAGGGGCCTGCTCCTCTGGGTAGCAGAGCCAGCATTGGAAAGGAGAGGCCTACAATCATGAAAGAGTTGGGTGACCTATTCGACTACTCTGCTACTCAGCCCCTGTATGGGATGAACTGTTTTCACAGACGCCCCCAAAAGTCAGGGTAAGAATAATAGGGAGGCTGCACAACTGCAGAGGTTATGTCTCTTTATCTCCTGCAAACATTGACTCTAACCGACGTGAAAACCTCTATGTCCTGGGCACATTAAATAGAAATTTACTGAAATCTCCTGGACACATCAGTGCCGTTGAAGACCAGAGCTTTGGTAGGAGAAGACGGAGATGACATTGAACTTATTCAGACCAGTGACTGATATTCCTACATACCGACCATTAGATTCACCAGGAAGCATTGAGGGTCTGCCATGCTATAAAACTATGATTAGATACAATTTCATTTATATAAATTCGGAGTCTGATTGAATGTCAATAGCAATGAACAGGAACCCTGCCGGAGGCCCAGCTTAGGGGGAAAACAAAACGATTCCATTTTCACTACCCAGGTCACCTTTAAACTTTTTGCACATAAATACTGTTGGACCTGACCCTTTTTGCAGGGTTATCCCTAAACTTTTTGCCTTTTTCCTCCTAAGTTTTTTACTTGTTTTTGTTGGTTTTAGGTCTCTAAGCACTTTACTAGTACTAATTGGTGCTAAAGTGCATGTGCTCTCCGACTAAATTGTATCAGTGATTGGTTTATCCATGATTGTCATATTTGATTTACTAAGAAGTCCCTAGTAAAGTGCACCAGGCATGCCCAGGCTCTGTAATGTGAGGAGAAAATTCATGCATCAACTCTCAGCGCCTATTTTCTTGATGTAGCACTGCCGTACAGCGAAAGAATTGACGCAGAATCAATGCAGCACCTGCTTTACAGCTGAAAAATCACTGCAAACTGAGTCCCGAACACTGTCTCCGATATTTGTAGCACCCACTCCGACTCCAATGCAGCTCCTGCTTCACTGCTGAAGAATCGATGCAACGCGTGCTTCGCGGCTGTGAAATCAACGCAGTGCCTGGATCAATGCAGCGCATCTGGATTTTCGACGCATAGTCCCTCAACGCCGTCTTTTCATCGGCAGGGCCCGTTGTAAGGAACTGAGGCCGAGTGTCCGGAGAGCAACGCATCACCTCCCCTTCTATTAATGAACCATTGCAACACCTCCGCTGATAGTAAGGAACCGAAGCATCACCTTCCCAGCATAGCAGTAAGGAACCGATGCATCACCTCCCCTAGCAGTAAGAAACCGACGCACCACCTCCCCCGGGAGAAAGGACCCGAAGCATCACTTTGCTTTTCTGGTTCCTCACCTCCACTGCACCTGGTTTGTCTTTGAATCTTGATGCATCCAAGGTACTTTGTGCTAAAAGAAACACATCCATAGATTTCTATGAACTGAACCTATTTAACTTTTGAAAAGTGATATCTTGACTTGTGTATGTTGGAGTTTTGTCATTTTGGTCTTGTTTTATTCAGATAAATATTTGGAAGATTTATAAACTGCTGTTGGCTCATTTTGTAGTGTTTTCACTCTGTTGCTCTGTGTGTATGTACAAATGATTCATACATTGCCTCTGAGATAAGCCTGACTGCTCGTGCCAAGCTACCAAAGGGGTGGGCAGGGTTTTTTTAGCTGTGTGACTCCTTTACCCTGACTAGAGTGAGGGTACAAACCACTGCCAACTAGAGACCCCATTTCTAACCAATACCAGAACTGAACTTAAGACCAGAGTGGGCTCATCCCATGTGGCAAATGTGGAAATTCCTCTGATAAAAGCTCCTCCGAAAATCTTTCCAATTTGACTCTCCTAACTGTCATGAGCAACCAGCCACCTCTCCAGTAATGTGAACTGACTGCAGGATTCATGGGACTGATCCAACCCCTGACTCAGAACTTTGGAGAATGAAACCTTACATAGTCAAAGTCCCAGGCACACATGAATATATTAAAAGCAGGATGACAGCTTCTCGTCTAGGAAGGAACTGCAGGAGTGTGTCACCATGAGAGTGCAAGCTCAAAGGCCCAAACAACAGCAGCAAAGACATCAGCCTAAGCCATAGTGCTTGAAGCATATGCTGCATTGCCACCTCCATAAGGGAAATTTACGGTGAGTAGCTCGCTACTCCAGAACCCATGGTTACTGGTTAATCTAGTGGTTATTTTTGGTTCTTGCGATTAGTAATGTGCTTGCAAGAAAAAATGAGCATGTATTAACTTCAGTTACCTTGTGATATATGAATATCAGGTAGGTATGATCATTTGGAGCATCTAAGTGGTTGAAGGAAAAAGTTTGTGAGATTGTCTGGCAGAGATTAGGTAATATTTAAATTCAGGGACAGGGTTTTAAAGAGGAGAAGTTGTGACCTATGAAATGAGGTATCCGGCAATTGCTTACACTAAGATGGATTGAGGCACACAGGGATGAGGTCGAGAAGAGGCTATTCACCCAAATAGATGGTATTCAGAGGATGTAAGGAAAGAAGAGGTTCAGTGAAGAAAGAAAGGAGTGGAATCAAGTGGAAGTACATCAAGGTCAAATTTTCATTTAAGGTTTTAGGGCATAGTTTGAGAAGTCTTTCTGAGTTAGCAAGCAATGTGGAGATTGTAAGCTGTAGAAAGGGACAACATTATACATTGTGCTCTATATCCGGGGCAGACAGCTTAAACATGGATTTCCAAGTGCATGCATCATGTAAACATTAAAAGCTCTAGCCTGTTGTGTCCCAAGCCAAGGACTGCCCTTTTTAACATAGTATGAGTATCCCAACCTTGGTACATGATTTGTATTCAGCACAAAAGGAGTTGGAGCAGAAAAAAGAAAAGGTCTTATTTAAAGATCTTTCTACACTAATCTCTCTGTAAATGAAAGGTTTTTCCACTCACTCACTAAAAATGTGTTAGATTACGCTGTTTGAGAGTGTCTCACCAATGGACAGTCAGATTTAAACCCTAATATCATCCAAGTGTATGTTGTGTGTGTTTGTGAAAGTGGCTATTGTAATATATGCATTGTATGTGTTAGAAACGGGATCTCTGGCTGGCCAAGGCTTGCTCCAGAGTCAGTCAGAGACCACCACTTCCACGTCAGGGCAAGGGAGTCACACACCAAGATAACCCCTGCTCACCCTCTAGGTAATGTGACGCGAGCAGCCAGGCTAAACTTGGAGGCTATGTAGGTTAAGTGTTTGCGTGCGCACCCAGCAACAACACCCAAGGCCCACCACAAAGGAAACTCCACACAAGGTTATATAAAAATAGCCTTTGTATTATACCAAAACACATTAGATAAGAACACACATTTTACAATGTGCCAACAGGCACGGGCAGAATTTACAGGGGATATGTACAAGACAGGGCCACCTGGACCACTATCAGGAATCATTACTTTTTAGGAATAGTAATTAGCACATAGAACACTTTGTAGAACCAAATAGAAAATGTAGCACAAATTAGCACACAACCAGTAATTACTGGTAAAGGGTAAGTACCTCCTACACAACCCTAACCACCGTAGGAAAATATTGCGCAGGGAACCAAGACCTCACTAGCAACACCTGTACTAAGAGAAAAACAACCACCTAAGTATCACCAACATTTAGGGGTATAAGCATAGGAACATTACACATGATGCATTAACATTCAGCGGTGTAGGGAAAGAAAACACATGATGCATCAAAACACATTCAGAGGTGTAAGGAAGGAAACACATGATGCGGAACCTACATTCAGCGGTGTAAAAACAAGGAAAAACACATGATGCATCAAAACACATTCAGAGGTGCAAGGAAGGAAAACACATGATGCGTCAAAACACATTCAGAGTTGCAAGCACAAGCAATTGCGCAAAACTCACATGAGCCACAACCTGTGGCAGTCCCTAGGCCCTCTAGCCTTGTAGGGGCTAGGACGCCCTGTGTCCCAATGTCAGGGGGGCCTAAACGTGGCAGCTGCCCACGAAGTGCTGGGCAGCTGTAGGATCTCTTCTGGGCTCTCTGAAAGAATACTGGGGCCCTAGAACCACCAGTGGGCCTCGCAGGCTCTACCCTCCAGAACAACAGTGCCCCTGAGCCTCTCTCAGGGCTCTGCAAACAAAATGCAGGGGGTGGAGCCTCGCGGGCTCTAAAGCAAAATGTGCCCCACTCGTTGGAGCCTCGACAGGCTCTGACTATCAAAATGCCCCTGAACGTGGGAGTCCCCCCCGGGGGACTCGTGGTCGCAAATGGCTCTCTATAACCAAACTTCCCCCTCGAGCCTCGGGGACTCGAAATGAAAATGGCGCCAAGGGGAGCCTCCGTGGCTCTAACAATGACCAAATGCCCCTGGGGCCCTCTCAGGGCTCTAAAGAAATACTGCCCTGTCGGTGGAGGGCCCGCTATCAACCGGGGCTGCTCTGCTTTCAAATGGGAGGCCCCAGCCCTCCTGCACTCACCGGCTCTCCTGCGGCGGCTGCTCTGGTGCCACGGGCGGGGCTCCTCTCACTTTCCAGGCAGCGCGGGCACTACCAGGCAGACCGGGGCTCTCTCCGCGCACTCAGGGAACCTCGCTGCACGGCGGCCGGTGCTCTTCTCCTCAGCCGGCCGGACTTCCTGCTTCCGGTTGTCCGCTTGTCCCGCCCCCGGCCTGCCTGACTTCCGGTTCGGCCGGGCGGCGGCGAGGACGACTTCACAGGGCAATGCCGGGTGGGCACCGGCCTTAAGCTCAATAAAGCGCTCCCAATACGCTCGTGACAGGGTAAAGCACAAGGTCCTTGGCAGGGTGGGCACCTGCCAGGGGACTGTCACATCGGCAAAAAGCGGCGTGGGCAGCCGCGAAAAGGGAAAGTAAAGCGCTCCCAGCGCTCAAAGACGATTCGCAGCGCTCTCAGCGCTAGGGGTGCAGACACAGCGCTCCCAAGCACTAGGGGCACAGCAAAGTTCCTTAAAGAAGTCAGGGGGGGCAAGGCTGTGCCCAGAGCCAGCTCACTGGGCCTCCAGGAAGGGAGGCAGTCCAAGAGGCGGTCCTCCTGGCGCCCAGCAGCAGCCCCCCTCCATAAATGGATCCAGGAAGAGAACATTTTCTAAGGGGACACAGCCCCTTCTTATACTAGAAAATCCTTTGTTTCAGGGTGCAGGGTTGAAAGTTGAAAAGTTCTTGATAGAGCGCACTGCGACCAAGCGGCTTCCTGACGCTGGCGCAGGGTGGGGGAAGAACCAGTCGAAGCTGGTTTTGGAGCACCCTTGATGGCCCAACCACCCCTTTCATTCACTGGGGAGGCTAGGGTCGTTAGACGCACCACAGGGGGCGGAGCCAGCATTGTGTGGGGAAAGCCCAGCCCCATCAGGAACCAGGTGCAGCCACCCCTCACATCATTTATGCTGATCTCTCCACTCACTCCTGGGCAGACCCATCCAGACTTCCTGGAGCCAGGCTTGCCAGCCAGCTCCAGCCAATCACGCTCCAGCACCCTCACTGCACACACACATCAATGTCTAGAAGTGGCACTTCCCCACTAGACACATACATGCCGCATACATCATCACGCAGCATTCAATCTCACGAGTTCGCACATACCAAACTCGAGCCTGCACACCTCACGCATCAGGAGCTACCAGGGACACAGATATTCCCCATTCATTCCTATGGGAGGGCAGGCCAACCTTACTCCACGCACGCACTTTACTCTGGGGCCCAGGGAAAAAGTGCGCCAAGCCAGAAATCATGAACGCCAAGTCGCCATCAAAAGCAAAAAGTTCAGGGGTGAACCAGCCACAAAGGCCCGGGTCCAACAGTATGTATAAGCAACTCAGAGTGATGAAGGCCTGTGAGTTCCATTTTAGACGTCCTGTGCACATGTTGGGGATGACGTTGTTTTCCCAGACAGTGAAAGTGTCCCAGTTTTCCCAGACAGTGAAAGTCTATTGCACAAACTTCATTGGTTACCAATAAGGCAGCGAGTGAATTTTAAGATCGGCTGTATAATCCACAAAGGCCTCAATGAATTAGGACCTGAGTACCTTGCTACTAAGTTTGTTCCCTACGTTCCTACACGTACCCTTAGGTCTGGTGAACAGCTCTTGTTGAACATTCCAAAAATCACCAAAGCAAGGCAAGGAGGTAGGACCTTGTCTGTGGTAGGCCCAAGCTTTTGGAATTCCCTCCCGCTTTCTTTAAAACAGTGTGGGAGTCATCTAGAATTCAGAAAATGTCTGAAAACTTTTCTGTTTAGCCTATGCTAAGCATTTATCCGCTGGTTTTTACTAGACCTTTGGTATTAAAGTGTTAAAATATCTCCCCGCAGCTCCATCTAAGCTCTCCACTCTAGGTGTCATAAGCGCGGAGATACTCCTTCGGGAGTTTATTCATAGCGCTATAAAAACCTATAAATAAAATAATAAATAGGATGCAGGAGACCTAGACAGTGAAGGGAGAACAAAAGAGGCTCCTATAGAAATATGATTAGGTGCTTTCTCTAGCATTGCCACTGGATTGATTGCCAAGGTGAAGCGGGTGCAGCCTCAGAGTGAGAATGGTATTTTAGGTAAAACAACCCTTTTTTCTTTTTCGTTATCACTGTCTTGTGTCTGTGCATAGCCAGGAGCAGATAGGTCAAGTCTCTTTATGCCTCTGTTATGGGTGCTCAAGGCTCGAGACTGCCCTGATTTGAGGAGCATCACACTGCGCAAAGGATGTGTCAACAGAACTGAATATAGAGGTAATTGAAAAGGCAGCCACCAAAAGCAGTGCTACCACCTGCTGCTCTTTGTTTTGATCCTATTAAAACCCCTGTTTGGATCTCATTTTAGAGCAACAAATTGATATCCATTAACTCATTATCTCTGGCTGCATTAGCGTTCATCATCATTCAAGGGCAATTATGCCCCACCTTGTCCTTCCTTGTCTACATATCCCATTTTCAACATTCTGCTCAGGCTGTCATTTTGTTTACATCTATTTAACAACCAGTATACATATTTTCCTCTAAAGGGGGTGGGGGGTGGGGTTGCTTCTCACCTATGGTGCCTCAAAATATCACCACAAATCTATCAGCAGGCATGCAACGCCAGACCACAGAAAATCTGGGGCTGTCATCTCAGTGTCTTTTTTTTATACTGCAGTTTGCAACTGATACCAAGTTCAATAAAAAGCCAAATGTGACAAACGCTTCCACCCTCCAACCCACAAACCTGCCACTTTGAAAAAAGAAGTGTATCAGAATTTAAGAAAATGAATTTTGAATTCCCAAAAAATCTATTCACTTTATTATTAGATATATGACTTACTGTGTCCTTCAGCATCTGAACTGAGCAAGGCAAATCCAAGCAATATCAGTGCCAGTTTCCTTGCTAAAATGAGGGAGCAACTCAGCATGGAGATCAGGCAAGGATCTTTGAAGGGCAAGGAAGGCTGACTTAAAAAAAGCAATGTCCTTTAATAATAATATACATCACTTTAAAATCACTTTATAGAGCACATTATGTTCTCCAGATTAACAGAGTTCTTGGAAGAGGTGAAATCTATAAGGGCAGTTCTGTCCTCCTATCTGCCATAATACAATGGCAATAAAGAATAATATAGGTAGAAGCGAGGTTGGATTGTGCACCTGAATGGGTACCCCAAAGCGTGGGCAATGAAGCTGTAAATCACAGTCTTTTAAAATAGAGCTTGCAGGGACAATATTAGATTTCATAGATTTCTTGAAAGACATGAGCACCAAGTTACTAGATCTTGCTGGGACAATATCAGTCCTTATAGATTTATTGAAAGACACAATCACCGAGCTTCTAGAAAAGGACTTACAGAGCAGCTGGAATTCCAGATGTGGAAATAATGGAACCAATCAATGGCAAAATCTCCAAGATCATTTATTGTCTGTCTGCTTTAACATCAACAAGAATGCACCTTATTACAAGCAGTAACAAGAAATAACGGCCCTTTTATGTTGGACAACCTCCCAATACATATGTCAGCAGATTATTCCACTGAAACAAGTGCCCTCAAGAGATCTTTTCTTGATCTCTGTCCAGACTCAGACAATGTAACATCAAATATGGGCTACTGAAGCAGAAGCTGAATGTGAAAGACACCGATCAGAGAAAGAAATCCCGTACTGAATGGTGGAGACATTCAATAAAGAAAGACAATTCTAGATCGCCATTGAAGGGATCCCCACAATCGAAGGATACGTCTGTAGCTCCCTAGGTTGACTTGAATGCGGAACCTAAAAAACAGCACTTACAAATAAAGGCCGAAATGAGACATTACTTTGATTTATCATGCACCACACATAATGGTGCCGTGGTAACAAAAACCATTTGAATCCGCTTTCAGTTCTGAGGGGAAGAGACTGCATCGATAATCTCTACCAATTCTGAACTATTTCGTATAGTATAACAATGTAATAATTCAATAGGCAATTATCGCCGGTTTGGCGGCCTTTTTCGGCCCCTAAGCGGTGATAATTCTATTGCTCTATTAGCAAGCTGTCGCTAACTGATGTTAGCGACAGCTTTTAGGCGATAGCGAGCGGTTTGGGGCCCGCTTTGCATGTCAGCGATATTTATCGCTAATGACATGCAAAGTGGGCATACCCGACCTGTTAGCAACTGAAAGCAGTCGCTAACGTCGCTATCGCCTATTAGGAAAGGCAGACGTAGCGATGGAAATATTCCCGCTATCGCCAAAAACTAACGCCTGCTCAGACCAGTTCTTAGCCATGTTATCCAATGGGAGGTGGATAACATGGCTAAGAGCATTTAGTCGCTAATGCGTGAATATCGCTGTATTCTCAGCGATATTCACGCATTTCGCTGCTATCGCTGGATATTTTAACAGAATGGAGAAAAACGTTGCTGATAAAAAAATCGTCGCTAAGCCTATTTAGCGATAAATATCGCTACTTGTTGCTAATATGCCCCTCAAGTCATTGAAATGTTAATTGTCACATATTAGGTACTTTTGATAATAACCAGGATGAATGACGAATGCATACAAGTAGGTTTGTGGGGCTAACAGAGTTACGACTCAGGGTTCCAAGTGGATGTGGATTGTGAGCACCATAACACTTGTTAGTGCGGACATTTATTCTCACATTTACCACATCCCGCCTACACACAGAATTCCCCTAAATTGTATCATAATCCTTAAGAAGAAGGAAAACTATAACTGCCCACATGCCCTCCCTAGGTGGTGGGTTATTAACTTCCAAAAACTCAAAATACAACCTCCACAAGTAACTAAAGCGATCCACTACAGATTCCTGCATATGTTGACACATGGCTCCTTTGAACCACCCCTACAAAGAACCATTAATTTGACCTAATCCGAAACCTCCTTCCTTTTATAGCAAAAGGGTTCCAGCTCATGGGCAAAAGTGTTTAGAGTTTAGAGTTAAGTGACAATAAGTAGCTATGCTTTCAACCAAGTTGTGGTCAACTCAACCTTAGGAAGCAGTGGATCTAGAAATACTACTCTCCACTACCCCACACACTTCACCTTCTATTTCATTGTTTGACCCATGCTAAGGCCACGCAGCCCCATTCATCACAGACATATTTGCTCTTTGCTCTGTATAATGTGCTGACCCACCATCTCACCTCGATCCAGACATTTTCTGAACAGTACTAACAGAAGACACTTAACAAAGGTTATCCAGAAAAAGACTGGGCAGAATTCTTTCACAGGCATGATAGGTATGCTAGATAGGCAACATTATTTTTTGCTTTGAAGACCTGTACTGCTAATGTCTTTTCATGGTGAGCCCCCTTAAATCAGCAGTGCCATCTTTAGTTAGAAGGTCGACTGGGCACAGTTGTAAAGTAAGCGAAAGAAAACACTGTATTTCTAAATACTTGCACGGGGATACACTTTCTTTACAAATATTTACAAAGGGCTACATGTGCTATTTTAACCCAGTGAATGTTGGGAGCTTTGACTAATGGTGATTAAATGAATTATCATGTTGTGTCTTCTATTTGTTGGTTTGTGACTGACCATGCTCTAGACTAGAGAAAGACATCAGGGCAGATGTGCCATTTTGCTTAAAAGTAAGAAAGCAGAATAGCGCCATATCTACAAAAAATGTCACTGTTGCTCTCTCCCCTAATGCGGGCGCACTTTAGGCTGCCTTGCTTTAAAGCACACTTTCAGCGGTGTGTGTTTGATGTGAAGCATAATTTTTATACTGGAAGAGTAACCTTGCAAAATAACATTCTATGCTTTGTCTTTCCCCACTTTATGTTCCCTCGACAGTATTTTGCTGTACAGTACAGCTCTTACATTAAGCTGGAAAAGATTGTAAAAAATAAATATTTTCTCTAACATTATGCCTGCCTCGAGGAGGAGTAATTGTTTGATGCAAATACTTGTTGTAAGAAATAAGGGTCATTAGTTGGCAGAGGTAGTTACCTTTGTCCAAATAGGGACCCTTGCTTCTAGTCAGGCTAAGGGGGATACAGACTGTAGATAACCGCTTCTCACCCCCTTGGTAGCTTGGCACAAGCAAACAGGCTTATCCCAAAGTCAATGTGTAAAGTATTTGTACCAACACTCACAGTAACACAGTGATAACACCGCAAACGGACATCACACCGGTTTAGAAAAAGAAAGTATTTTTATCTAAACTTAACACGACCAAAATGACAAAAATCCAACATACAAGTATTAAAAAAAATTACTTTTAAAATGTTTTAGCAACTGAGGCAATAGAAATCTATGGATGCATGATTTCTTGCAAAGTACCTGTGGTTGCGACAAAATTCACCAAGCCAAACAGATGCAGCGATGGGAAGCGTCAAAAAACAATGAGATGCGTCAGTTCCTGAGACCCTTGTGGATGCGATGCAACAGTTTCGCGATGCATTGGGTACGGTTTGTAGGGGGAAGTGATGCGTCGAGTTTGGGACAACTCCAATCCTCAGGTGATGCATTGGGTAAAACTTGCCGCACAGGGACGATGCGTGGAAATCCGGGATGCGCTGGCCAATGATGTGGCACACAGCGCTGGGTTGACCTTTTCAGCAGAAATTCATCGATGCGTCGATTCTTGCCACAGCAACAGGTGCTGCAGTGTAGGGAGATTCTTCTCGCACCATGGTGTTGAGTCGGAAAACTTTTGCAAGAAGAGTAATGAATCGATATCCTTGTCATTGTGTTGCTTTTCCAGCTCCCAACAGCAGAAACTACCTCCAGAGGCCCACAGCAGTCACAGACAGGTCAGAACTCCCAGCAAGGAAGTTCAGGGGAGCTGGGGGAGAAGTCTTTGTGTTCCTGAGACTTCAAAAAAGGAGGCATGCTCTACTCAAGCCCTTGGACGCTTTCCTCAAGCAAGGGACCCAGCACATAGCAAAGTCCTTCTCATTTATTTGGCAGAAACAGCAACTCGCACCATGGTGTTAAGTCAGAAAACTTTCGCAAGAAGAGTAATGAATCGATATCCTTGTCATTGTGTTGCTTTTCCAGCTCCCAACAGCAGAAACTACCTCCAGAGGCCCACAACAGTCACAGGCAGGTCAGAACTCCCAGCAAGGAAGATCAGGGGAGCTGGGGGAGAAGTCTTTGTGTTCCTGAGACTTCAAAAAAGGAGGCATGCTCTACTCAAGCCCTTGGACGCTTTCCTTAAGCAAGGGACCCAGCACATAGCAAAGTCCTTCTCATTTATTTGGCAGAAACAGCAACTGCAGGCCAACCCCAGACACACAGCAAGGGCAATACTTCTCCTCACTTTTTCCAGCTCTTCTCCTCAGCAAATGTTCGTCTTGATTCCAGAAGTAGTCTAAAGTTCAGGGGTTTTAGGTCTTACTTATACCCCAACATGTCTTTGTTCTCTTAGTGCAAGGGTGTCTGAGCCCTGTCCAAACCAGTTCTGTCCTGTCTTGTCTAGCTGCCCGGCAGGAGGTGGAGACAGCATTGTGTAATGCAGACAGGCCCTATTCAGGTGCAAGGGAAATCTCCTCCCACCACTCTAAATGCAGAACAGGCTTATTCAGGTGCTAGAGAGAACTCCTCCCCCAACCCTGAATGCAGCCAAGGTCTATTCAGCCCACCCCTGATTCATTCAGGAAAGGCAGAACACACATCAAAGGCCCCGGTGGCTGTCTGAGAGAATGCACCTCCCCAGCCCCTGTCACTCCAAAACCAGACAGTCAATACACAAACAGACAGAGGCACCCAGAATGGTTAAATAAGAAAACGCCTACTTTCTAAAAGTAGTACAACAGAGAACCTAACTACCATTTCAAATGCTGTTGACTTCTTAAACAGGATGAGGGCCAAAGTATGATTTCATTAGCCCTGCTATTTTATTTAACAATTATTTTATCATTTCTTTATATTATTTCATTCAGTCTGAAATGGGGAATACATTGTTTGTTACAGACAAAAATGAACATAAGAGACAACAAAAACAAATGATTTCACAATAGTGTAAATAGAACAATACACCAGTCTTTTGTTTCTAGAACATTAGGTAAATAGTAAACAGTTGGCAGGAAGGAATAAATATATGTCAATCTATTTATCCATTGGGAACTGAATATTTCCTTATTAACGTTACAAAGTCCTGTTATCAATTCTATCCTAATTCAACAAAATCACATACCACAGGCACATTTTTTAATAATAATTGTATTTTAGTTACCATTATTTGTTTTCGTTGTACTGATTCTTCGTCATCAATATTTTAAAATTCTCTTTTTAATTTGATATCATCTTTTCGGACAAGCAAACGTATATACAAAATACAATACCCACTAGATTTATCCAAAGGGGTTATTCAGCTAACGTTATTAATGGGGCAGCCATGAAAGCAAGAAAGCTAGAAAGACAAAAAATCTTAATTGAACCATCAAAGACCCAGGTGAAGAAATTGAACAAGGAATCAGATGGTCAGACATTTATGAGAACTTTTAACACTGAACATAAAAAAATCTATTCAATCCTAAATAAACATTGGCATCTGTTGAGTGATGATCCGATGCTGGGCCCAAAGATGAGTAAACATGCAAATATAACAGTTAGGAAATTTAAAATCATTGAAAGATCTGATGGCAAAGAGCGAGTTTCAGGAAAGGAAAAAAGGAACCACTACTTGGCTCCAACAAAAGATGGGTTTTAAAAAATGCTTTAAAGGTAAGGCGTGCCAACCTGGGTTGAATTGCACACATTTTAAGACATTTTTTAACAAAACTGTTGCTGTTAAAGGCTTCCTAACTTGTAGATTTAGCTTCGTAGTGAACTTGTTGCAATGCCCATGTTCAAAGATATTTATAGGGAGTACCACTCTCCCTGTATCTTGATGTTTTAAGATGACCGCCAACTGTTGCAGTGTGTTTACTGTGTGTTTGAGTTTGCCCACGTGTACCTTTTGAATGACTATTTTAACTTTAATAAGATGATATATCCACATCGTGAACAAGGCAGCGTGAGGCTGTTGAAACGCGGAATAAAAATCGAGTGACTCTATCCTCTTGGAGTGCTGGCTGATTTCTGTAGAATTGCGGTTATCGTATTTGGACAAAGTACAATAAATACACACCATGGGCACTTACTTGTCGAGTCCAATCCAGGGTTAGTAGCATTCAGTGCTAGTGGAGCTTTATGGAGAATAAGGACCATACGCGTTCTGTCAATAACAGAGAGATAGATACTGCTGGACATGGTGTGTAGGTAATAGTTAAACAAGGATTTTAGGCTTGTGATATAGTTTGACCCTTCCCCCGTGTTTACATTTACAGCGGAGAACGGCGTGTTCATCCAGAGGAGACTATTTTTTAATTGAGTGGCGTCCCTTTAATAGTTGGGAAATGGAAAGGATGAAACGAAGGTAAGCGCCTTCGAGAATGGGGACCCTTGTATTTCACAGTTTTTGTGTATAGAGAGTTGCACCATCTTAGATGTAGGTTGAACGAGTACTTTATATTTTTCAGTGAGAGTCCCAGGATAGTTGTGACTGTTTTTGTATGGGGCCCTGATCGCAGGGCACCTGGATTGGACTCAACAAGTGAGTGCCCCTGGGGGCAATCTTTTGCTTACACTGGTAGAAGCCTGACATCTTCGGATCTAGTTCATGCTGAGAGATCTTTTAAAGAAGGGAGTAGAGTTGTGTGGGACCAGAGGTGTGAGAAAGAATCTTAAATGACGAAATTGAGGTTGGAGATGACTCCCAATCTTACAAGTTTTTATTCTTAAGCTAAGTCTAAGCTTATAACTGATGCTAGTTTTGAAAGGTCTAGGAGCTGTGTTGGTGCAAGGTGAGGGTACAGGTGAAAGAACAATAATGTTTGCGTCACGCTGTCTTAAAGGAGCAGAGACATGGTACGCAGTCATTGAGAGGGAGGATCTGGCCATTTCTTGGGTTATAAGGAAAATTACGATGTTTCTCTGGAGTAGAGAGTTTACAGTAAAGACTGATCATAAACCTGTGCAGGAAATTTTTCACAAGAAAGGTATTGATGCTATCTCAAGTATAATTACTAAATACATTGTAGCTCTTCAAGAGTACAGGTTCGAGGTGGTGTATATACTAGGAGCTAGAAATGTGGTGCAGACAAAGATGAAGATATAGTGAAATAAAGCATGGAAGAAGATTTGTATGTGTGTGAAACTGAAGTCTTAATGAGAAACAGTAGGAGTCAGCAACAGAGAAACACGAGGTTCTGCAAGAAATATTCAGACAATTGAAATCTGGTTGGGGTAAGGAATGATTTGAATGAACAATGTAAGAGTGAGAGAAGAGTTGTCTGAGAATCAGGGTTTGATGTTTAGAGGGAGAAGATTAGTTCTACCAGAGGCAATACAGGTGGATCTCCTAGAGATGGTGCATGTAGGGCATTCCAGGATGAACAAAACTAAGGAGCGTTTAAAGATGGTGTGTTGGTGGCTGGGAATGGATGTGCAGGCTGAGAGATGTGTGAGGGATTATGTACAATACATGGTGAGTGATAACGGTCTCCGACAAAGGTTCAAACAATGACAGTGAGAAAATTGCCCAAAGGTCAGTGGGAAGAAGTAGGCCTGGATATTTTAGGACTCTAAAGGGGGATTTACATATGTTTTGGAACTGGTTGATATGTACTCAAGGTGGCCGGAGGTGAGGTGCACTAATGGGATTGAGACACAGCATGTAAATGCTTTTTTGAAGGAGCTTATCACACGGGCAGTAGCACCTGGGTCATTACTAACGGACAATGGTGTTCAGTTGATCTCTAAGGATATGGAAATGTTCTTAAAGGAATCTGGAATTCAACTCAAGAAGATTGCTCTGTACCATCCAGAGGCCAACTAAATGGTAGAATGATTTACTTGCATTCTAAAGGAAATATACAACTGGCTAATGGAATTCGTGTGAGTTGGAAAGAGGAGGTGCAAAAAAAAGTGGAAATGTATCATTTAACTCCTCACTCAGTTACAAGAAAAACACCTTTTGTGTTATTTAGAGGGAGAAGGCCAAATAGTGTGGTGTCGAATGCTTAGATAAATGCCAAATGTCTGAAGATTGATGAGGGTGAGGTAAGTTGGAGAGAAAAGGAAGTGGAAGCCTCAGAGAGTAGAAAAGAGTGGTTTGATGGCAGAAAGAAAGTGAAGGTCACCAAAGTAAGGATCGGCGATTGGGTTAGGGTCAGGAAACCAGGGGATAGTCAAAGGGAGAAATTCTTCAGTCCCAGAAAAGTGGTAAAATTGTTTAGAAGTGCAGTGAAAACAGCAGACTAGAAGATGTGGAATCTGAGCAGAGTTGTTATGGTGAAAAGTGTTGGAAAGGGTGAGGAAATCGAAATGAGGAAAGGTGTTTGTGAGGAGTGTGGACTGAGAAGTGCTTAAGACACCAAAATATTTAGAAATGTATAGAAGAATATAATACGTTGGAGGTTTTCTTATAGTAAATATTATAATATGCCTATATGTTCTGAACTTATTTTATGCATCGTTGTTGTGTATGTTTGTTATAAGAGGGAGGTGTGTGGTATTTGCTTTTGTGGAATAGTGTTAGGTCACAGAGCCTTATGTGATCACCAGCACACCATGCTCCATAAAATAATGCAAAGTTTTGAGGTGGAGCATCTTGTAGGTGGTGACTGGGATGATTCTTGGAGGTCTTACATACAATAAAGAAACATAAAGAAAACCTCAAAGACTCAAGGAGATTTATTCACAGGCATAAACTATTATTTCTACAAGTAGATATGATTTATTTAAAGATTTAAGAGAAAATAGAGCTAAAAAGTGCAGCCCACCAATTTTAATCAATAGTGTTGGACTTGGCCCTTTTGGCAGGTTCACCCCAAAACTTTTTGCATTTGCCTAGCCTGTTTCTGTAACCTGGTGTTGGTGATTTTAGGCCTCTGCGCACTTTTTCACTGTGGTCCAGTGTAAAGTGTGTACGCTCTCTGTGTATGTGTGGGCAGAGTGGCCTGCCCTCCCATAGGAATGCATGGGGAATATGTGTGACCATGGTAGTTCCTGATGTGTGGGGAGTGCAGGGTCGAGGTTGGTATGTGCGAACTCTTGTGATTAAATGCTGCGCCATAATGTGCGCAGATTTATTGTGTCTAGTGGAGAAGTGCCACTTCTAGAAGTTGGCATGTCTGTGCAGTAAATGTGAATTGACTGTCTGGCTTGTGATTGGCTGGAGCTGGCTGGTGTGCCTGGCTGCAGTACTCAGGATGGGTCTGCCCCGGTGGTGAATGGAGAGATCTGCATGTTGTTGGCAGGGAGGAGTGCACCTGGGACCTGAATAGGGCTGGGCCTTCCCTCCACAATGCTGGCTCCACCCCATGTGTTGTGTCTGATGTCCCTGACCCATCCTGTGAATAGGTAGAGGGGCTGAGCAAAACAAAGTGCTCAAGAACCAGTTGCATCTGGTTGGTCCCTTGCCTGCACCTTTGGAAAAAAGGAAATGGTGTATAAAAGAGGGGCTGTGACCCCATGATTTTGTTCTTGTTCTTTGACTGGAATCTGAATGGGGCATGATGCTGCTGGGGCCCAGGAAGGCTTGCCTCCCTGGGCCCTGCCCAGCACCTGGATGTCCTGCCCCTGGATGCTGGAGGACATCTTTGGGCCCCTTTTTTGCTTTAGGGGACATCCATTGGGGCCTTGGTGGTTTATATGCCCCCCAACGCCTGAGGAGCACTTTATTTTGCTTGTCACCTTCGCCCAGCTGATGGAGAGTGCGTTGTTTTCTTTGGGAGCGCTTCTGTCTCTCCCTGGCAGCGCTGGACTGCGATCGCCACTGAGGTAATCACAGCGTATGGATTCCCCCATTTTGTCCAGGTATTGCAGGTGCCCATCCTGCATTGTGGCCGATTCTTAATTTTGAATCACTACGGATGCCCACCCCGTTTATTGGAGCCGAGCGGGTGCCCACCCAGCTGTTTATTTCGAATCACGAGGGAGCCTACCCCTCATACTGCCGTAATAAAAGAAATCACCGCCGCGGCCCCGGAAGTCAGGCAAGCCTTGCCTGAGAAGGGGTCGTGGCTGGGAGAGGAAGTCCCGCCCGCCTGCGATGGGAGGGCAGCGCGGGGCTCCCGTGAGGAGAGGGAGCCCCGCAAGTGCTGCCCAATGCCGAGAGAAGTCTCCCCAAGCCTCGCAGGCTCCCTTGAGAATCCCCAGGTCCCAGGAGGGGGCCAGGGTGAAGAGGAGGCGGCCGCAGCAGGCCCCAACCCAGAAATGTGCCCTGCGGGACCCCTGTAGTGAAAAGGGAGTCCTGCTGGCAGCCACAGCTCCAGGCCACCAGAGGAGGACCGGAGATGCTTCCTGCCGTGCTGAGGGGCGCTGACCGATGAAGCCTGTCTGCACGGGGCTTCCGTGAGAGGAGGGAAGCCCCGCAGGGCTGCGCCATTACCGGGTGGAGAAGTGCTGCCGTCCGATGAAGAGGAGGAGTCCCCCGTGAGCAGCCCAGTATGGCAAAGAAGGGCTGGAGGACTCCATGGGCGTTTCTGTTCGTGCCGACTGCGGTACAGGGGGGCAGATGGTGTTTGTTGGTGGTCCCAGTGCGAGGCACTCGAGTCTTGAGCGGCCCCATCTAGCAGCGGGCTGCTCCAACGTTTTGAGCATCGTTATTCAGAGCCAGATGGCTCCAACGTTGGGGCACACTTTGTTTAAGGGCCCCAGTGGGGGTCCCCACGGCCAGTGGTGCCCTTGCTGCCACGTGAGGGGGCATAGTTAGTTCCTGAGCCTGCGGGCTCCAACGAAGGGCCATACCTGGTTACCTGGACCCAGAGGGGCCAATGCTTATTATTTGAGGAGCCAGTGGGCACCTGTTTATTTTCAGTGCCCAGTGGCTCCCATGTTTGGCGCAAGTTGTTTAAAGGGCTACTGAAAGCCCCCTGCTGCAGTTTACCTCCTACAGCTGCTCAGCAAGTAGTGGGCAGCTGCACCGTTTAGGCACCATTGGAGTCATTGTCCCTGAGAGGGACAGAAGTGGCACAGAGGTGCCAGGCCTTCCATAGCTGTGCAGCTCTTAGTGCCAGCTGCAGCATTTCGGCCCTGTTATTTTTCTCAGCGGCACAGCACTTTGTGGGCAGCTGCAATGTTTAGGTTTGCGCACCCCTGACTGGCGCTACATTAACATCACGCCCTGACATTCTGGACACAGGGCATTTGAGCCCCTTCTTGGATGGCCAGTTGGCCAGGGGGGATGGTATATGGATAGGGCGCAAGGCCCTAATGTGATTGATGTGCTTTAAATGTGGTGCTAGGAAATGTAATGCATATAGTATGTTTTACGCACCCTGTGTTTGATACCTCTGGAGATGGTTTCAGCCTAGGAGGTTGTTTTACCTATGCAGGTTTGTGTTAGTGAGATTGTACTTCACTCTATGCTTTACACCCCTAAATGTGAGTTATACTTAGGTAGGGTCTAATGTGTTTAGACTAGTGAGAGATTGCCTAATGTGTTGATGCTGGTGAGGTTGGCGCAGAATATAAATCGCGCCTGATGTGACTGTGCAGAATGTAGTTTATGTTACAGGTTGAGGTGGAGTGCAGTGATTACCAGTAGTTTCTCGTTGTAGGTTTATGATCTATGTTACTTGTACCAATATCTGCTAAGTGCTGATTCTGACAGTGGCCCACATGGCCCTGTCCTGTGTAAATAATCCCTTGTGAATATTGCCTGTGCGGCTGGCACAATGTATATTGTGTGATTAGTTTCTGATGTATTTTGAGAATATAAAAGTTATTTTTATATAACCTTGTGTGGAGTTCTTTCAGTAGTGTGCCTGGGATGTTGATGCTGTGTGCATGCGCAAATGCTTTACACATTGCCTCCGGGATAAGCCTGTCTGCTCCTGCCAAGCTACTAAGGGGGTGAGCAGGGGTTATCTTTGGCATGTAACTCCCTTGCCCTGACTAGAGTGGTGGTTTCTGCCTGACTTCGGCGCAAGCCTTAGCCAACCAGAAATCCCAGTTCTAACAAATAGTCACCTGTTTGCGATTTGTAGCTCACTGCAATGGGGCGCAGGTTTGATACACAAAGTAGATTGGCTAGCGAGAGCCTGAAACTAGGAAGGTCCCAATCTGAAAAGGGAAAAAAATGAAATTTGAATTAAGTCCATGGAACTGCGGGTTGGATACTTTTGACTGTCAGCCTCTCAAATCTCTAGAGCAAATGTTTTGAAAAAGATCCCATACTTTTTTAGTGACCAAGAAATCCACTTGAGAACTCTCAGGGGAGATTTACCTAATAACCACGCAATGCAGTGCAGTCTCCTGTGAGGCTGCCCTGCATTGCGTGACAGGGAGGGAGCAGGAGAGCACCATAGTTTCAAAGTTATGGCTCTCTCCTCCCCTTTTCCTTGAGCAAGCATTGATTACAACTACCGGACGCCACACACACACCATAGCGCAATAGTACTTGGGTGTGTGTGTGTGAGTCTAACATAGGTTTTGTACAGGAAAGGTACCCTTCCTTTACAAAATACTATGCCTAGACACAAGGGAAAGCTTTTCCCACTTTGAATGCATGCTGCACAGTGCAGCACACATGCAAAGTCGGAAAAGGAAGGAGAAATGAAAGCATGTCTCCTTCCTTGCGCCTAGCTTAAAAGAGTACAGTTTTCTCATGCAAACCCCAATCTACTAATCTAAGTTAGGTTTAGTGTGAGAAATATTGGGCGGTTGCCTAGGAATGCCTAAGCACCACCCTTGTAAAAAAAAAAAATTAAATGTATACTTGTAAAGCGCACTGTTACTCCATCACGCAGTGTCCTGGCGCGGTATACCGCTGGGGAATCCGTCCTGGCTTTCCCTGTGAGATGGTCCCTCCTGGGCACCCCCAAGGTGAAGCCAGGCATCCCCGGCGCTGATAGGGCCGTTGTGGAGATTAAGCAAGCTATTAACCAGAGTTGCAGAGTGGGACCCATGGTTAGCTTAGGCACTTAGGCGAGAATTATCGAGTCCGCGGACATTGACCCAAGACCCTGACGCGATGGGAATTGAACCCTGGTCCCGGGCCGACCTCTGCTTCAGGGTCTGCCACTTCTAACCAGTGAGCCACACTTCTCCACGAACTCTTGTCATGCCCCCATGGTGCAAAGTAATGCGAATCAGCGCTATACACTGCATCGCATTACTTTTACGTTATTTCCAGCGCTAACGTGTTTAGCGCTGGAAAGTAAATTTGGAAAAAAAGAGTTTGCGCCATTTTGCGACACTTTTGTGATGCAAACACAGTGCAAAATCTTACTAAATGTCAGGCTCAGGTTAATTGCAAAGCCCAGCTGTTGCACTGGTGAGCAGGGATTCTTCACAGGAATGGTCTCTTCAGCTTTTTAGGTTCCTGGAGCCAACTGGGGGATCAACCGCATGATCTTTGGAGATCTTTATGTTTTTGGGTTTCAAGTGGAAGAAGGCCAACCTCCTCAGGCTGTTCACACAGGTCAGAGATGTCAAGTGCGGTGTGTTCAGTCCACCTCGTATCCTTTCGCAAGTCCAACAGTTGTCAGAGGAAGGCTAAGTGAGGGTCCAGCTTTGTAAGGTTTCCCTAGCCTGTGGGTGGGGGACACTCTAAACTACTCTTAGTGCTCTCTGACCAATGACCTAAAGGATCCTAGGTCTTTTGCAGTAGTTCTAGTTTGTTTTACTGTAAACAGGCCCACAATGCCATGTATAAGGGCCTTTTCAAGAAGATAAAAGACTTTGATCGAACTAAACTTGAAAAAGTATATATGCTCTCCTACATCTAACGCTAGTTAGAAGCCAGCAATGTTCTCACCTTAATCCCAGGGACAGACAGTTGGTAGGACAAAAGAAGAGTGCTTCAGTAACCATACGGGGATACATAAGAATTAACTTGCCATTCTGTTCTCTTCCTTTCAAGAACGCCCCATGTGTCTCCAAATTTTACAGTTTTTGGTCACACAATGCCCACAGCTGCCATCCTGAAAATTCTGTGGAGTTCAGAGGAAGTCATGTCTGCCCATTCAATTCAACATTTTGTGTGCTGCGGAGTGGAGATTCACACCACATTCACACCTTATACAGGCAAAGTAGAGCCTGGGAGAAGCTGGAGAGCGAGTGCAAATTAGCCTCCAGGCACTTCAGTTAGGTGAAAGATGACTTTGTAAAACTTACTATTCCTTAATATTTATTAAACATCCAACTACTACTAATGAATTTTATTTTTAGAAACTATTTAAAATAGATGCCTCTATATATATTATACCAAGGAAAGTTCTAGTGTGCACAGCGTCCAGGGGTTCCCCAGAGGTATAGCAAAGGCTAAATTAGTTAAGTAATAACAGCTCTCATTGTGATAGTGTTGGTGACCAGTTAGGCTTATCCAGAGGGTGTGTTGAGAATGTATCCTATTCACTCAATCTAGGAATGATTACCACTCTTAGAGACAGAATCCAGACCAATTGGGTAAGTATAAAAAAGGTATACTTATGTTTCATTTCTAGAGCCAAGCAGGACTTGGTACAAGTAGGTAAAATATAAAATATACTTTCAATTGTAAACATTTGCACAGAAACACTGTTGGGAATTGAATTTGCAATTGTAACAGGTTGGTATGGTTTCAAAAAGTAGTTTAGATTACAAAGTAATTACTTTTGGACTACTTTTGGATTATATTGACTACTCTGGGTGGTATGCCTAGATTCCACTCAGAGGAACTCACAATACAAGGTGAGTAAGAATTTTTAGGATTTGCAAAGTAGTTACTTTTTCTTCATACAAAACATCAGCTCAACACTGAACTTTTTAGGAACAAAGCCACATAACATTGGTTGCTATGGGAGAAAAATGGTTATCAGTTTTACTTGTAAGTAACCATCTTACAAGTTGGAGCTTTTGGGCTTAGGACTAAGGTTCTCCAAATCTAAGTTGGCACTCAAGGTGAAACACCAGCAGCACTGAGGTGGCTGGGTGCAGAGTCCCAATAGGGCTAAGGAGGCCTTCTGTCAGGGGCTGCTTCTGAGCAGGTCACTGGGGGTGTGGGAGCAAAGCTCCTGGGATTGAGATCAGCACTGCAGAGGCCAGTAATCAGCACAGGACCCGCACCACCAGCAACACATGGGTGGCAGGGTGCAGAGTGCCAAGACGACGTCGGGGACCCAGTGGATATCAATGGAGATCGTCAGTGCGGAAAAGGGGCTGCAGGTTCAGGCAGGAAGACTTCTTGAAGGCGACCACTGGCTTGGGAGGTAAGCTGGGATCCTGGGGGATGCTTGGGCACCATCTGTGGGGGAATATATGATGTTACAACTTTTACAATTACATGGGAGCTGCTGGACATACTGGTTTCTTTGCAGTAGGCAGGTCGCAGTCGGGACAGGCCGGTAGGGCTTGGGCCAAAGCAATAGGTGTCCTCTTCTTCCTGGGTCAGCACGACTCTTCGAACTTTCTTTATTCCTTGAATCTAAGTAGGCAAGGTTTGGGGTTGCAACTAAATACAAAATTTACAAAGATAAACAAACTGCAAAGTTGTAATTTATCGTGCTGCACAGGTGTATGAAGGATAAAAATGAGTCTACAGCTGTGCAGGTGTACGTGTAGAGACCCGAAGGCAAAGCTCTGCCAGAGGGGAAATGCAGAGGAACAACAGCTGCTCAGGCGAGCACGTTGAGTGCTGAAATGATTCACCAGCAAAGAAATACGGAGGAACTACAACTGTGCAGGTATGCACGTAGAGTGCCAAAAGCGATGCTTTCCAAGCAGACACCAACTCACCTCGAAGCTGGCTCACCTCATCAGCTGATCGGGAAACAGCATACTTGAAAAGAGTTGACCCCACTGTGTAGTAAGCGTAATGTGATCAGTATGTCCACTCCTGGGTGTAGATGGCAGTGAACCGGACCCACAGGGAACCAGTGTCTGCCTTTAGTTGATGCGTCAGCTTCACGTCAGTTATGAGAAGGTTCGTTGGAGTCGCGGTGTCAGCTGTGCCTCTTACCATGACGATTTTGGAAGAAAAACAACATAAAATGTTATGGTGGCTCACCAGGTCGTCGCCAAAATGATGTTGTACTCCCCCATGTAATCATGACAGGTGACGGTAAGTGATCTCTTCTTTAAGTTTATTTCAGGTTCGTCGAGCCACTTCTGCTCTCTCACCAGAGGCGAGACACCAACTGTCCAATATAGAACTCCCAAGCTTGAGGGCAACCATAGCAACGCAAATGGGTTCTAATGAGCGATTACAACAACCATGCTAAGCACAACAAGGTTGCTCCCTATTCTTCCACTTTTTAACTTTCTTAGCAGTCTCCATTTTACCCATTACATATTCAGAAAAAGAAAACTGACGCAGTTCCTTTTTATAGCCTTTTACCTCCTCCTTCATTTGTTGCCCTGACAATAACATGCCCATAACCTCCAGTGTGTGTGCTCCAAGCACTCAAAGACTACACTTCACCCTAGAAGCACAGTTAATAACACTACTTAATGTGCTCTCAAGGGTGGTGCACTGTCTGAATTCACATCAAGTTTGGACAGAACAAATAACAGGGAGTCTGGTGCAAATTTGTCTGTGTTAGCCTTGAATGGGGTTTGTTTTAGTAATCAAAATAAAAAAGTGTTATGGGGAGCAACAATTGAGATCTGTTGGAGAGTGAGGACCCTTATCCAGTGCTAAGGACCGGGATGAGGACCTCTGAGGAGAGGAATATTGCTGCAGGCGGGCTACCATGGCAGAATCTAGCTTTTAATATAGCTCACTGCACAAAGGTAGAAGATAGTCCGGAGGATCTGGACCACCGGCACAATTGACTTGCCCATATTTCCAGGGCCAAGTAGAGTCACTCTGCGTGACTTTTCATGGGCTTGGAAATATGGGCCCCTTTCATGCATTGCTCTGTGTGAAAGGGGCATTCCATGTGTGTTGCTGTGGGGGTTCTCATGCAATATCCACTGAACTTGAAATATTCACAGATTTACATCATTTTGTAAAACAGAGAATGCATCAGAATCCTACACCACCTAAACTGAGTCAGTTTACTTAAGTTCAGGAACGCCGAGGGAGCTGCGGGCGGGGGGGCTACGCCCCTACGTCCCAATGGACACACCGCACCTGGTCAGAACCCCAGTACTTTACTTATACCCAAATGTGCCTTTGACGTGGGGGTTGACTTCAAAGCAGCTCCTTTAAGTGCATAGGTCCCTTCCATTCCCAGCCCTGCCTGCCAGGCTATCCATGGGGGTAATCACCCCTTTGTGTGGGACCCAGTACACTGCCTACCCAAATGTAAGTGTTAGCCTCCACTCCCCTTCCTGCCCTGGAAAGCTATCAGAATGAAGATGAGTCCTATGTCATACCCAACCTTCCTGAGTTTGTGGCTGTCTAGAGGGAATGTACAAAGTGTAGCTGTTACCCAGCTTACATGTTTATCAGAGACAGGCTGCAGGCACACAGATCACAGATAAGAACAGGGAAATGTCCACTTTCTAAAAGTGCCATTTCTAAAATAGTAATGTCAAGCCTAACTTTACCACTAAAGAGGATGTATCATTACCATTTCAAACATATAAAACATAATTTTTTTAAATTTTGTTTTTTATTTTTTTTATTTTTGTTGGCGATGATAGCAAAGAAGGCACAAAGTATACAAGTAGCAAGTCAGTTATCACATACGGACCAGGCAGGCCCGGTCCAAAAAGGGGGTACACTGCCAGATGTGGCCCACATCCCGGAGGCAAGGCGGCGTCACGGGGAAACCTGTGAACCAATTAAAGGAATTTGCTCTTGTGCTTCCAAAATCACATAAACAATATCAATATCTACGCCAATATTCATTTATGATGCAGTGCCAACCTAAAGAACAACAGAACAGCAACGAAAAACCCCCCATGAATGGCATTTGTAACGCTGATACAGTCACATAAGGAGAGAAAGGCAAGGGCCCACTAAAACGCGGTCCTTATAATATAGTGTGGTCAAATGGTAGTCACAATGAAAGACATATGCACGCAACAAGGAATATCGGCATGGCACAGGGGACTGCTACACTGCCTCCCGACCCTCCGCCCCAGAACCCCCCCACCTTCATCAGACTCCGAGGAAACGGAGGAAAACAGCTCCGCGCTAGTAGCGTCAGAGTCCTCCCCCTCCATCCCCTCAATACACATGGCTCTCCAAGCGAGCAAGTCATCCTGGAGCTTCCCATCCCTGCGTGTGCTCTGCATATGTGTCTCCTCCGCCAAGGCCCATTCCCTGGCGTCTCGCAACCAGCTAGGGATTTCAGGCGCCCTCTGTCCCATCCAGGTAATGGCTACCCGCCTCCTCGGCAGAACCAACAGGAGTTACAGCAATTTGTAGGATAGACCCCTCTTCCTGGGTTTGGGCACTAGCGCCAGTAGACAGTGAAGCGGGTCTAATTGCAAGCTAAGGTGCGTAATCCGGGCAATGCGCGCTACCACCTCAACCCAAAAGTCATGTACCAAGGGGCACTCCCAAGCCAGGTGAAGGAAACCCACCCCCTCTGCACTACACCTCGGGCAATTATGGCTCCTATCCGGGGAGATACGGTGGAGGGAGGCAGGCGTCATATATGTGCGATGGAGAAAGTTAAAGTGTATCAATTTAAAACGTGCATTACAAGACACTTTACGCGTCAACAGTCCAATTCGCTTCCTCTGAGCTGCATCTAATGCAATCCCCAGGTCCGCCTCCCAAGCCCCCCAAGCCGGTATCAACAGGGGAGTCGAGTCTCTGCGCATGGCTGAGTAAAGAAGGGAGATTAATCTCCTACCTCTGCCACAGGACAAAATGATGTCCAGGGTATTAGTGAGCTCGGGCGCCTCTGGGAACTGGGGCCACGTCGTCCTGGCCACATCTCGGAGACATCCATAGTGCAGGTATGTAAATGTATTTCGATTTTATATAGCGCACGAATCACCCAGGGGTCTCAAGGCGCTTGCTTAGGGAACCCGTCCTGGTATTCCCCTGTGAGATACCCCGGCAGGTTATTCACAAGGTGAAAGCCAGGCATCCCGCCGCGAGGGGCCGTAGTGGAGATTAAGCAAGCTATTGCCCAGAGTTGCAGAGTGTGACCCCGTGAGTCGAGTAGGCACCGGAGCGAGAATTGTCAAGTCCGTGGAATTTTTGAGCCCGAAACCCGCCGAGGCGGGGAATCGAACCCTGGTCCATGGCTGATCTCAGCTTCCGGGTCTGCCGCCTCTAACCACTGAGCCACGCTTCTCCACAGGTACTGGCCCTCACGCAGTCTAAAGGAGTCCGCTGCTCTCTCAAAGGACATAAACGAGTCGTCCGGATAAAGATCCGCGAGAGTCTCGCAACCGCCAAGGCGCCACTCCCGGAAAGACATGTTCGCCTCCATCGTAAGTATTGGAGCCAGGATCCAAAGGGAGAGCTCCCTATGAAACGGCGCACGTCGCAGAACTCGCTCAACGAACCGCTGCCAAATATTAGCCGTATGTCTGACGACATAGGGCAGCGCGTTATCAGCACCCCGACCCTGCATAAGAGCCTCCCGCAAGTCCCCGTCCGAAGCCACCCCCGCCAACAGCGTCAGTTCCCAGTTCTCGTCATCAGCAAACCACCTGGCCGCCGGGAGAAGTTGTGCAGCATAGTAGTATAAATCAGATCTCGGGGCCTCGAGGCCTCCCTCATCCCAACATCGCGTCACAGTGCGCAACGCAACTCTGCTACGTCTACCCGCCCAGAGCAGGGATGTAAGGAGCGAATTCAGCGTATGAAACACCCGGGGAGGCAATGGGCATAGGGTATTTTGCAGCACGTACAGAACTCTCGGAAGCATCACCATCTTGGCAACAGCCAGTCGGCCCATAAGGGAGAGAGGGAGCGTGTTCCAAAATGCAACGGACTTACGGAGGGCTACAAGAATCCTGTCTATGTTATGGGTTAAGAGAGCCTCATCGGAAGCGGCCACCTGAATACCCAGGTACCGGAACGCCTGACGTTCACAACGGAGGCCCAAATAGTGGGAATCCGCAGCCGGGTTGAGGTCACCCGGGGTCAGTGGGAACACCAGGGACTTATTAACATTCATGCGCAGTCCAGAGGCTGCACCAAAACGGTCCAACAACCGCATCAAAGCAGGGAGGGCCTCCATGGGAGAAGTCAGGTAGAAAAGCGAATCGTCGGCGTAGAGGGAGATGACATTTGTAGTGTCTCCCACCACGATACCCCAGTCATGTAACTCCTTGCGGGCAGATATGGCCAGGGGCTCAATCGCAAGGGCAAATAGAAGGGGGGACAACGGGCAACCCTGCCGGGTACCCCTCCGCAACGGCCATTCATCAGAGCGGGCCGAACCCAGACTCACCCTGGCCCGGGGCGCTCCATATAAGACCCGGATCCAGTCTCAAAATCGGGGACCAAACCCCATCTTCAAGAGGACATGCATTAGGTACCCCCAATGCACAGTATCAAAGGTTTTAGCCAGATCAACGGAGACTAGCACATGGGGAGTCTCTCGCCCCCGGACCTCATGCAATACGTGGTTCAGGCGGCGCAGATTCATCGCCGTATTCCGACCAGGGACAAAGCCACACTGGTCCGGATGGACGAGCCGGGCCACGCGCGGGGCAAGGCGATTGGCCAACAGTTTAGTCAGGATTTTGGCGTCCGAGTTAATCAAAGTAATAGGGCGGTAGGAAGCGGGGTCTGTGTTATCACCACCTGGTTTCAAGATCATACAAACCTCGCCTTGGTTCAAGGTGGGTGGGAGGCTACCCGTACGTAAGGCTTCATTGTAGACCTGTAAAAGGAGGGGGGCCAGAGTGTGCCCGAACATATGATAAAACTCTGCAGGGAATCCATCCCCGCCAGGGGTCTTAGCCCGGGGAAGGGCGGCAATCGCCGCAGTAATTTCACCGAGCGTTAGCTTGACATCAATGTCTTTCACCGCCGCCTCCGGCAGGGTCGGCAAGCCCAGGTCCTCAAGGTATGAATGATAGACCTCCTCAGATATGGACAGGTCAGCTTCGTACACAACCCGCAGGTGGTCTCGCAGAACTGTGAGTACATTGGCTTCCGAATGGACCATATCGCCACTGGGTGCTCGCAGGGCCACTATACGTTCGGCCGTGAACTCCCGGCGAAGTATCCAGGCCAGCAATCGTCCATACTTATCTCCCTCACGGTGCAGTCTCTGCCTATAATGGCCCAGCGTAAACCGATCGAGCCTCGTGAGAATGTCGTGGACCGACCCAAGGGCCAGGCCCTCCACCTGTTGATCCGAGGGGTCCGGATCAGGCCGGGACTGAACGCGCAAGAGCTCAGCCTCGGCAGTCTGCAAGTCCAATAGCAGTTGCTTCCTGACCCCGTACGTCAGACCCATGCACGCTCCGCGGACGACCGCTTTCAGCGCCTCCCATTTAGTGGAGTAAGACAAATCACTCCCCGTCCAGTTGAGTTTCAGATAATCGGAAAGTGTCGTAGCCACGTGGTCCCGGGCCACTTGATCCTGAAGCAAGTCAGTCGGCAGTCTCCACGAGCGAGGGCGCTCCGTCCGGGCAGCCCATTGCGCCACGCACGTGACCGGAGCATGATCCGATAGGTATCGGGCCTGGTGTGTAACCGTCAACGTGAGGGAGGAGGGGAGGTTGGCTGCCAACACTCTGTCGAGCCTACTGTGAGTACCATGCGTCGGGGTATAACAAGTGTAAAGCTTCTGCGTGGGGTGACATGTACGCCAGACATCGACCGCCCCTATATTGTGCATCACGTCCTGCAAACATGCCGTCATACAGGGCTTAGTGCCCACCCTGGGTGGATGACGGTCCAGGTCATGATGGATCACACAATTGAAATCCCCGAACCAGAGGAGGGGTGCGTCCAGGCTCGGAGCCACAAGATCCTGCATCTGGGAGAAAAATGTCGGGTCATCAACATTCGGCGCGTACGTATTAAGGAGCAGAAGGACTTTATCGTCCAGTCTGAGCTTCGCCAATATGTACCTGCCTTCCACATCCGCATCAATATATTGAACAGCGCATGGGACCCCAGGGGCCACCCAAATCAGAACCCCCCTAGCATATGTAGAATAGGAGGAATGGAACATCTGGCCTCTCCATTTCTTGGCTAGCCGCTGCGCACCATCATCGTCTAAGTGGGTCTCCTGCAAGCAAGCAACTGAAACCCCATGGCGTTTAAGGAAAGTAAGGACCCTGTGTCTCTTAGTGCACGTACCCAGGCCACACACATTCCACGTCAAGAATTTAAACCCCATGACCACCAATCACGCCCAACCGGGCAACAATGCAAACACAGCCTAGGCCGTCGCCAGTAGGCCCTCGCCACATAGAATTTCAGGGATGCGTCGCACAAAGCAAGCACCCCGCAAAGCGGAAGTAACATGCGCCAAATGCCAGTGTCATCAGTGTCAAAACCCGGGTCCCACCCCCCAACACCCCCAACATACGAAAGTTTAACTTGAACCCCCTCAACCCCACCACCCACGAGCAATAGGATAGCAACAACCAAACAAGCCACCCCGCCCTTCCCCCGCCAGTGCCAGGACGTGCACAGCCACCCCATTCAACACTCTTCACTCACACTCACACACACCAGAACAACCCAACCCACCCCCCTCCCAGTTCCCCAAAAGACCCATCGGATCCGGTAAACGAACCCGGCCACTCCTCCCTCCCCTAGTCAGCAATGCGGGAGGAACAGCCCCCACTCACAACTCCCAGCACTCGGAGCACCCTCAGCCCAGGCGCCAAATATGAGGTACCAGACAGTGGTCAATCGCCCTCAACATCAAGGCTGAACAAGCAAAAATCTAAAGAGCTGCCGGGCCAAAAGGAGCAACACAGTTATAGCAATCCCACAGCGGAGTCAATGGAGGCAGGGCAAGGATCATTCCAGTTCTGGGGCCTGCAAGGCCGTCTCCGGGACCACTGGGGCCGCAGAATCTGCGTTCACCGGCGTCCCCTGTAAGGTATCCGGCACCAAAATGTCATCAGGTGTGGCCGCACCGTGCAAACTTGTTCCAGGCTCTTCAGGCGAGACTTCCATCAGGATGGCCCCATCTGGTCCCACCATGGGCCGAGTCTCAGGAGGACCACGGGATCCAGAACGGCGATTTCTCCTGCCACGCCGCCGTCTCTGCGGCCTGGTCCCCCAGACATCCCGCGAGCCTCCTCTCTCACCCGGGGGCAGATCATCTCCTCTGATCTCGAGCCACTCCCAAACCTCCGCCGGCGTCTCAAAGAAGTGTGCCCGGCCCTGGGAGAGCACCTTGAGCTTAGCAGGGTATAAAAGCATATACTGCAGCTGCATGTCGCGCAGCTTCTGTTTGACCCCCAAGTAGGATTTCCTTTGCTCCTGCACCTGTTGGGTGTAGTCGGGATAAATGGAGACGCGACTGTTCTCAATCATATGGGGCCCCGACTCCCTCGCCGCCTTGAGGATGCAGTCTCGGTCTTTATAGTTCAGGATTTTCGCGATGAGGGCTCTAGGGGCTTCCCCAGGTCGTGGAGGGGGTACCAGGGCCCTGTGCGCCCGTTCCACAATGAAGACGCTGGACAATCCACTCGGACAGAGATGTTCACGGATCCAGGTCTCTAGGAATCGTTCAGGGTTCCCCGCCTCCAGCCGTTCCGGCACTCCCAGGACCCGTATGTTACTTCGGCGCGCCCTACCTTCTGCATCCTCGGCGCGCCTCTCCAGTGCTCGGGTAGTAGAGGTAAGTTGGGAGAGTGACTTCTGTAGGGACGCAACCTCCCCCTGCAGCTGAGTGATGTTGCCCTCCGCGTCTGAGACTTTATCCGCCACTTTGCGAAGGTCTGTCCTCAAGAGGTTCACATCTATGGACACCGTCTCAATTTGGCGTTCCAGGGCGGTGTGGGAACCCTGTATAGCCTTAAGTAGTTCCGCCCTGGAGGGCTCCAGTGGCTCCCCATCCCCGTCCCCAGCGCCCGTCTGGCGCGTAATCCTCTGCGGCTGTAGGCGAGGGGTAGTGTACTGCGTGATCGTGTTGGGTTGGGTAGCCTTAGGGCCTCGTCCAGACCGGCCCGCCATATCAGGAGGTCTAGGGGTCCGCACGGTGTTAACAAGAGGGGCCCCTCAGAAGCCACCCAAGCAAGGCAGAGCATGCGACAGCACAGCGTCGGAGGAAATTGAGCGAGCAGTGTCTGGACCAGGCAACCAAGAGGCAAGACAGCGTAGGGGCCGGTCCCGGCCGTGTAACCCCACTGGAGGACCAGCAGTCAGGGCCCCGGCAAGACCACCCGTGGGACGCAGAGCAAGGTTCACCAGAGCGCAAGGTCGTGGGCTCCACGTACACTCCAAAGGATAAGGCAAAGCGTGGCACAGATGCACCTCTCTGTCGGTCGCCACCGATCCCCAAGAGGCCGCTTGACACCCAGCTCAAAATGGCGGAGAATTGGGGGAGGGGCGACGCTCGTCCACAGGCCCAGCAACACCACTCCAAGGACCCCCTCCGATGCCTCACCGGTAGCGGAAAGCCAAATCCCCCTCAGGGCACAAGGTACAGTCCGGCAGAAGGATGTGCAGGCACGGCAAAAGGTCCCGCAGTCGGACCCAGACAGGCCCGTAGCAGTCCAGGGCCCCCACACGCACCCCCGCGTCTCAAGGGCGGGTCAGGGCAAATGTCATCTACTTCCCCTACTCCGAAGTGGAGGCGCTCCGAGGATCGGACGTGCAGCGCTATTCAAAGAAAAAAAGGGGGGGGGCCCTCCGCACTTCAGTCCAGCGGGGCCGCACAAAATGGACGGCGCCCGCGTTCCGCACCCCTCCTCACCGCACACAGGAGATTCCTGGGTCTCCGGCCCCACAGTCCACTGATCCGGAGCCAGGGTCCTCAAACAGGTCACCGGCAGACACCAGAGGGCACACTCAGGCCGGGGTCTCCGCTCGTCCCTTCCGCCGTCCGGCCCAGCGTACAGGCCAAGCCGCGGCGTAGCGTGAGAGAGCACGCCAGCGCCGCCTCCAGGAGCAGCTAGTCCGTCGCTCACGGCGGATTGCCGATCACCGGTCCGTCCCACCAGGCACAGGAGTTCCGGCGGGGCTACCACTGCTCCTCCGACACGCTTTCCCAGGAACAGGAGGGTCCGGGCAGGATAAGAAAAAGGATTTATGCGGTCTTCGGGACGGAGCTGGTGGAGCTCACGTCCTGTCGGCCATACTGCTTGGCCACGCCCCCCACATATAAAACATAATTTAGCTACTCCTTTCTAATCAGGAATTGTATCTAAAAATAGTTTTGAGGAATTACCAATGCTAGCCTATGGGAGGAGTAGGTCTCACAGTAGTGAAAAACAAATTAAGCTGTTTGTCACTACCAGGACATATAAAAACTTAAAAAGTACATGTGCTACCTCTTACTTAATAGCATGTTGCCCATAGAGCGATCTAGGGCCTACCTTAGGGGTGACGCATGTTTAATAAAAGGGGAGTGCTGCCAGCCGAGTAGTAGCATTACAGGTCCTGGGTATATGGCATGAGACTTTCTAGTAAACAAAAATGCTACAGATGTACATACCAATGTGCTATGTTTAGTGGAGAAGCACATGCACTTCAGTACTGGTTAGCAGTGGTAACGTAACAAAAAGATACTGCAGCAAGTGAAGGTAGGCAGGCAAATATTTTGGGGAAGACCATGCTAAGGATAACAGGTGTAACACAGGTCTATCGGCATGTATGGTGACTGTCAATCAGCATTTCATTTTTGGTAGTTTCATGACATAACACCACTACACATACAAAAATAGAGTCCTAAACTCTGTTTTTGTATGTGTTGTGATGTGTGAGTTAGTAACGTTGGAAACTTTTTGACTCATGATGTACTCTGTAGGACTGTGACGTAAATGTTAGAGCGAAGTTAATTGAATGCAGGTATAGAATGTTGAGTTTGCCGTTACACACCATGATTAAAGACATGTAATAATAAGCTCCGTGTCTGGCGTAGTCACCATCATCAACATCACTTTATTCGATCTAAAAAAGTAAAGATCATAAAAGTATTATAATAAAGGCAATACAATAAAATACATTTGGTTCTAAAAGTGTCAGTGCATTATATGGAAATAATGCACTGACACTTGCCCTACCTCACTTCATGGGTCAACATTGCGACATAGAGAAGGAGGGCGAAAATCTCAGCTAAGGGCCCGCTAAGCGCTCCAACCTACTTAATTACAATTACCGCTGATCCGTCTTACTTTCTATAATTTGTCCTCATATCAAATGCATTTTGCCAACAAATATATACTAAAACCATTCATTTTACATTAAAAATAGATACAATGTGACATATGGGATAACTAGGGCCATAAAAGCCTAAAATCATTCTAAGTTAATATAAGGAGAGAAAGTGCAAGTGCCATGGTCAGATTCCAATCACAGTGAACATTATAGAAATTAGTATTTCACCCCTAGAACTATGGTTGGGATCTCCTGTGCTTTAGTGAGAGCCATAGGAAGGATGCTAAGCAGTGACAACAAATGGATCTGCCAACATTTATGGGAAGCATAATGCTGGGTGGCATTGCCTGACTTTATATTTGCACATGGGGGGGAGAATTGATCTTTTCCTCCGAGCCAAATAAAACTTGCAAAAAAAGATGATATGCAAGTCTGTTTGGAATGATGTTCCAACGCAAGGGCAGGCCGACAAGGCTTGAAGCAAAGGATGGCCAATCATAATCAGATTGTGATTTAATCGGAATCCTCCTAGAAATCTATGTCAAGGATTTGACTCAAAGGTTAAGCTTGAACTTACATCGAACGTAATTGTAGGGGCCATCAGATATAATTTTACCATAAGTTATTACAAATTATTTGCCAATCTCTCTCTCTCCATCTTTCTTAAAAATAACCTTTTTATTCCAATTTTAGAGACTGTCAAGCAGTCACAAGGATTGTGAAACAGAACCTGCAAACCAATAGAGCTTAGAGTATTTTTTTACATATTGTAGCCATGTAAACTTGTGCGAGTAATCAAACTTTAAGCAATCCCTCATAATGCCCTGGGTCAGGTTTACAGTCTCCCTTCTCCACACTGAGTGCCACAGTAATATGGGGGCTACGCGCACACAATCTGTTACATATGGTACATTCACCACAGTGTGACGATTAAAGTTTGAGCAGCTTCTGGCGAGAAAAATATCCTTAATATGTTGGAGATCAGCTACATCCGCAATGCCTCACCAACCTGCACCATATGTGGCTACATAGATGGCTTTGGCCATGTAGATCTTTTTTATAATGTGAACAACAAGGACCCCCTGTTCAGAGTTGATAGGACATAGTTCATAGGACAGGCAAGTAAACTATGTGTATAATATTTTGACATTCATAACAAACAGCAAGGAAGAACTACAATTTTTTTTAACTCTATTCTTTTTAATGGTATTTCTTTTAAAATCATAGAATGAGTATATCAAAATTGCATAAACAGTAACAAAATTGAAACAATTATGACATTACTAAAAAATTCGCCATTTAATATTAAAAATAGGGGAAGGGGGGTTGCAATCAATACTCTTCCTTGATCGGTTTGGAACCTAGCTTTTTAATGAAGGTAACTAAGGCCACAATACTTTTTTGCAATAGAAAACCTCTATCGGCTAGCTTGTGATTCCATGTGCGCATTCTGTAGAACAAGACCCCTAAATAGCAAAAGGTTTCGGTCAATTCCAATTAGTAGCCAGCTACACGGAATAATGGGAGTTTTTTTGGACACTGCCCTGTTACTAATATAAAGGATTTAGCTTTATTAATCTGAAGGTCAAGGTTTTTCATAAATTGTGCATACTCCTCTATAGCTTTCTGTAGCGCCGACCCTGTCTCGGCCATCACCACTGCATCATCTACATACTCCAGGATTTTAATCAGGACTCGCGGTGATACAAAAATGTAGTCAATCACTGACTCAGCTCCTCGTCCTATAAAGGTGGGGACAACCTCTCTACCACCTTCCTTGCCTGGTTCGAATAAATTTAGATTAGATAATAATTCCTCCAAGGCGTGACCCTGTTTATTGTGTTCAAAGTGGGGTACTCTCCCGTTCGTGGGTCCACCACATCTTCCCCATAACAATCCCACGGGCCAGGGTGTATATTAAAATCTCCCATTAAAAATATCTCATACTCAGAAGAGTTGTTAAGCTTATAGACTGACAAACAGTGATCTAACACACTAAAATCTTCCTTCTGAAGGGAGTTTCCCATGGCATTATATAAATTTATTAAAAGATAGTATTGGTCCGAAATAAGCCATTCTATTATAAGGAAATTATCTGACTCCCCATTAAGTTTTCTAAAAGTGCCTGCGAGGTTTAAAGAAATAAGGAAGAGTAAACCCCCCTTTGGTCTCCCCGCAGACCCACAAACCGCAGGGATAGTAAAACTGTGATAACCATCTAGGTTAAAGCTAAACTGTGCGTCCCAAGTTTCCTGGAAAGCCAGGATATCAAACTGCCTTATAAATTGTAGCCAAATGGTGTCAGAGCTTTTTGATCTAATGCCCGCCACGTTCCAACTTAACATTTTACATGTGGTCGCCCGATTTTGTACTATATGGGTGGCATCACCTGTCCCAGTTCCATGATCTATGATTTCATGTCTCAGTCAATCATTGGATTCTATCTGTGAGAGAGGTGAGTATCGGTTGCAAAGCTCTATCTCATCCCTATGGGGAAGGTGTGCCGGGGAGTCTGGTTGTGTAGATGTTAATATGGATGTATGTGGGGGGGCAAGTTCCCCCCTACCCCCCCCCGAAGCAGCCCCTGAACAGATCTCCTGTGTGAACTCATCATGGCCTGGTAGGATGTTATATATTTGTTATTGTGGTGTGGCTTGTGGCGTATATAGTACTGTTTAGGTTGCTGATGGTGATTATGAACCCTAGCTGGGGGATAGAAAAACCCCAGAGGGAGAGGTCTAATACCCTTATTATCAATATTCGAACCATCCCAAAATAGCCTGTTATTAAAATTCACCACTATACAGTCCCCCGGGATTTTCTTAGGACAATGCCCCACCCAGTGGACCCTCCTTGCCATGGTGAGAGCACAGGCAACACCATCACCCCCCATACTAAACTGATGGCTCCACTCTCTAGCTTGGGTCATCAGGTCAGCGGTCGTTTCAGTAGTGTCTCCCCTGATTGGAGGTACCCCAGTGAAAACAGCCACCAGTGGCGCTGCCTCTGGGGGCAGCTCCAGGTATAGCCCAGCTGTTGTGTGCACCCACTCTGATTGGCTCCCTTGCTACGCCTAATATTTGCTCCAGGCAAGTGATCCCCTACCACCGCCCTACAGTTGGATACCCTTCCTTAACTGCGTTCCCTACCATTGTATTGGGCCTACATGAAATAGTGTTAGTGGTCGTGGTATCAACCATGGACTGATTAACAACTGAGACCACTGGCTGGATGGGACCCCCCAATGTCCCCCTGTGTTGTTTCAGTGTTACATCAATTTTCTCGCATTTGGCCAAAAGCCCAGCTACGCAGGTATTTAAAGTGTCAACAATGTCTTTGGCAATGGACACAAGAGCTGGTTCCAGGCGTGAAATAAAAAGGTCCTCCACGATTTTCCCAATTTGTTCCTTGAGACAATGATCTGTTCGATATGTCTTAGCCATGGCTGTTTTTCTTCTGCCCGCCATGTTTAGGAGCTTTCGCTTCTGGTTCAACTTACGTGAAGGAGCAACAGGTATGGTGGGCAATGGCTGGGGTGAAGCTACATGTGGAGTGGGTGGGACTGTGTGGGTTGAGATCACTCCCTGGTTGGTTATCACAACATTTGGCTCCAAGGGAATCACCCGGCTATTATCTGCCGGAGGGGCTTGTATAAACTCCTCTGCATTGAGGCCCAGCTCTTTCTCTGCATTAGCGATCTCTTTGGTCAGAACCCCCACTGCAGAAGTTAGATATGAAATAATCGATTCTGACTTTCTGGGATGTTTAGCTTTTGTCCGCTCATCTTCTTTGGCCCATTGCCGATGTTGGGGTGTAGATGATAGGGGGTGTCCCGGCCCGGCCTCCTCCGGCCCCGAACGGCCCGCCCTTTGCCCGGGCTTCGCCCGGCCCCGTCTGCGCGCGTCCGCGACGCGGAGGAAGCTGTGTGGATTTAAGCGCGTCCAGGCGCGCTGGAGAGGAAGTGGGCGGTGCAGCTCTCCCAAGGCAGGCTGGGAGCTGTAGTTTACCCCACTTCGCGGCCGAGCGATGTCACCAGCTCGGCGGCGGGGGCAACCACAGCGTCAGGACCCCAGAGGTGTTGTTCTGCCTGGTAAGGGTAGCGGTGAGCCGGTAAGCATTGCTGTCCTCCTTCAAGCACTTCACGACTGCGTGTCAGCCCCCACTCCTCCGTGGAAGCTGTGTGGATTTAAGCGCCTCCAGGCGCGCTGCAGAGGAAGTGGGTGGTGCAGCTCTCCCAAGGCAGGCTGGGAGCTGTAGTTTACCCCACTCCGTGGCCAAGCAATGTCACCAGCTCGGCGGCGGGGGCAACCACAGCGTCAGGATCCCAGAGGTGTTGTGCTGCCTGGTAAGGGTCACGGTGAGCCGGTAAGCATTGCTGTCCCCCTTCAAGCACTTCACGAGTGCAGTGTCAATTGCCAGTCCCCCACAAGATGTAATATTCATTCCTGGGTATGGCCATCTACTGTTCTAGATACATACAAGACTTTGCCACCAAAAGTGCTCCTTTGAGAGGCTTGATGAAAAAGAATGTTTCATTTCATTGGTCATGTGAATGCAAGCAAAGCTTCAGGAACACTGCTGAAATGGCATACTTTGATCCAAAGCTTTATACAGCGGTTATTGTGGATGCTAACCCAGTCAGGTTAGGTGCAATCCTTGCACAGCCCAGCGGACACCCAAATGCTCGAAAACATATTATGTCACATGCAAACAGAAGTTTGTCCCAAACTGAACGCGCGTATTCGCAAGCTTAGAACATGTAGCAGTGATATGGGCTTGTGAACATTTCCACGCATTCTTGAAAAGGAAAGCCCATGTTGCTCATTGCTTATCTGGCACTGATGTCAATGTAAAGCCTGGGTCTGAAAGAACAATTGAAAACCCCTGACTGATGTTGTCCCAGGATCGCCAACGCAGATCACTGACATTTTTACTGGCTGTTCCCAGTTCCGAAGACAAGATCAGAATGTGTGATCAGAGATCAATCAATCAATCAGGGGTTTGTGAAGCACACTACTCACCCGTGAGGGTCTCAAGGTGCTGGGGGAGGGCTGGCACTCCAGAACAGTCATAGCATCGGATCAGTTGAAGAGCTAAGCCTTGAGGTCCTTCTGAAGGTTCGCAGGGTTGGGCAGTGTCTGATGTGCACGGGGACCCCTCATTCCAGGTCTTGACTGTGATGTAGGAGAAAGCTCTCCTGCCTGTCTTTGTTCTGCGGATGCGGGGCACCTCTGCCAGAGTGAGGTCGGCGGAACGGAGGTTCTGTTTGGGTATGTGGAAAGAAACTCTCTCTTTGAGGTATTTGGGTCCGATGTTGTGGAGGGATTTGTAGGCGTGGGTGAGGAGTTTGAAGGTGACCCTCTTCTCGACGGGGAGCCAGTGGAGGTTTCGCAGGTGTTGGGTCATGTGTTCATGGTGCGGAGTACCGAGGAAGAGTCTGGTGGTGGGGTTCTGGATCACCTGGAGTCTGTGTAGTGGGGCTCTGTTGATTCTGGCGTATAAGGCGTTGCCGTAGTCCAATCTGCTGGTTATGAGTGTATGGGTGACGGTCTTTCTGCAGTCAGGGGGATCCATTTGAGGGTCTTGTGGAGGATGCGTAGGCAGTTGAAGCTGGTGGAAGCGATGGCGTTGATCTGGCGATTCATGGAGATGGAGGAGTCAAGGATGATGCCGAGGTTTCCTGCGTGGTCCATAGGGATCAGTTGATTCCCGAGGGCGGAGAGCCACCAGGTGGTGTCCCGGGCGGATGTGCAGTGTCCGAGGATGAGGACCTTGGTCTTCTCTGAGTTGAGCTTCAGACAGCTGTCTTTCATTCAGGCTGCTCCATTCTTCATTCCTTCCTGGAAGCAGAGTCTGGTGTCTTCAGGTTTCTTCGTGAGTGAGAGGATGAGCTGGGTGTCACCGGCGTAGGATACAATGCTGAGCCCATGCTGTCTTACGATGGTGGCAAGGGGGGGCAATGTAGATGTTGAAGAGTGTAGGGCTGAGCGAAGAACCCTGGGGTACTCTGCAGTCGAGAACAGTGGGTTTGGAGATGAAGGGAGGGAGCCTGATCCTCTGGGTTCTGCCGGCAAGAAAGGATTGAATCCAGTCAAGGGCGGCTCCTTGTATCCCCGCATTGCAGAGTCTGGCTGTGAGTCTGCAGTGAGAGACGGTGTCGAAAGGCTGTGTAGAGATCTAGAAGGATGTGGGCCGCGGTGTGACCCTGGTCGAGTAGCATGCGGATGTCGTCAGTGGTGACTAGAAGGGCAGTCTCGTGCTGTGGTTGCTGCAGAATCCAGACTGGGAGGCATCAAGAATGGAGTGCTCTTCGATGGAGCTGGTCAGCTGGGCGTTCATAAGTCTCTTGGTGACCTTAGCCGCGAAAGGGAGGAGAGAGATGAGCCGGTAGTTTTTCAGGTCAGTAGGGTCGGCCGTGGGTTTCTTGAGGAGTGGTTTAACCTTCGCCCGCTTCCAGTCCTCTGGGAAGATGCCGGACATGAGGGACGCGTTGATGGTCAGTATAAGCTCGGGTGCAATGGCGGCCCTGTGGAATATGTGTGGTGGGCAGGGGCACCTGAGTGGGTTTTCTTCATGTTAGCGGTGATGTGTTCGACGGTGGCAGGATTTCAGGTCATGATTGTTGGCTTAGCAGGCCTTGATCTTCAGATGGAAGTATGAGCTAAGTTTAATTAATCCAGACAGTGGTATTGAGAAAAGGTATAGTGGCGCCACACAGAAAAATTGCACACAATATTAATTGGGGACCAAATATTTGATGTTTCTAAAAGGAGAGGAGAACCACCCAACTCCCCAGGACAGGCCTCAGCCCTAAAGAATATGTAACAATCCTTAGCACACGTATATCACATTCAAAGTAACACAGGTATGTAGCATGTTTCATTCAGTTTGGACATAAATAATACGCATGAATAAATTCTTATTTCTTCTTCGTTGATCTCTTTAATGTGTGTCAATCTTCCCAAATAACTCTCTACAGCCAACAAGTGTTTCGTCGCACCAGGGAGGTCATCCTGCGACTTTCTCAAGGCTATTACTTCTGGTAGACCTGTTTTTTTATGTGGTGATACTTCCGACCCACTTTGGTTTTCTGGTTTTGGTGGCGTCAATGTTCCAATTTTGTTTTTAAAGGTTTCTGTTTCTTCGAGTCCAGACTCTTCTCAGAGCCTGCTCCAGTAGGGATGATTCCTCTGCGATGCCACCGAGTACGCACCTAGGTGCGACGAAACACGTGTTGGCTGTAGAGAGTTATTTGGGAAGATTGACACACATTAAAGAGATCAACGAAGAAGAAAGAAGAATTTATTCATGCGTATTATTTATCTCTACGCTGAATGAAACACGCTACATACCTGTGTTACTTTGAATGTAATATATATGTGTGCTAAGGATTGGTACATATGAGCTAAGTTTGTCACAGAGTTCCTGGGAGGGTGTGATGTCTGTGGCTTCGCTGGGGGGTTTGGTGAACTGTTGAATGATATTGAACAGTTCCTTGGAGTTGGTTGCGTTGGTCTGGACTTTGTCTCAAATGAAGGTCCGTTTGGTGTCTCTTATACACTGGTGGTATTCCTTCAGTGTGCTCTTGTGCTTGTTCCACGCTTTTGTGGTTTTCCGGTTTCACCAGGTTTTCTCTAGGTGTCTGCTGGAGCGTCTAGCTTCATGTAGTTCAGTGGTGAAACAGGCGGCCTTCAGAGGGTGTTGTTTGGCAGGGTGGCGGAGGGGTGCGAGTTTGTCGGCGCAGTGGGAGATCCAGGGGTGAAGTTATGTGGCTGCGGGGTTGGTGTCGGTTGTGGCACTGGGGGGAGTCTTGAAGGAGGGTGGTGATGACGAGTTCCTATGTGACCTTGCTCCAGTTCCTTATTGTCGGTCACGGTACGGGCTTGGGTGTGGTGGTGGTGTTGAAGGTGAAATGGACGCAGAGGTGGTCCATCCAGAGGGGCTGGGTGGTGTGGCTGAAATGGATGAAGATAGGGTGGAGGGTACGTCCCACTCTGTGTGTGGGCATGTTTACCAGCTGCTTCAGTCCGAGGTTGGCAAGGCTTCGAGTGGGGTGATGGATTCGGGGTCGTTGAGCTTGTCAAGGTGGAAGTTCAGGTCCCCGAGTAGAATGTAGTCCATGGAGGTGATTGTGTGGGGTGCGGCGAGCTCAGCAATGATGTTTGCAGACTGGGTGCAAGGTCCCCGTGGTCTGTAGGTGAGGGAGCCGCGTAGCGTGGTCCTGGGGCTGGTCTGGATCTGGAAGTTGAGGTGTTCAGTGTTGGAATGGGGGTCGCTTGTGCTGGATGTGGAGAGTTGGAGGGGGGTCTTGTGTGCGATGGTGAGTCCCCCTCCCGGGTGGTGGGGGTGAACCTTTCTCTGAATCTTGTAGCTGTCGGGGATGGCTGCGGTGATGTCTGGGCCTGAGGTGGGGTTGGTCCAGGTTTCCGTGAAGAAGACCAAGGCCGGGAGAGAGGGTGTTGATCAGGTCCCAGATTTCAGCGGCATGTCGGTGCAAGGAGCGCATGTTGACGAGGATGCACGTCAGGGTTTTGTAAGTGCGTGCATCAGGCGGGCCTTTGGTAGTCATTGTGTTGTTGTTGATGGTGAAGGATCTGCGGCAGGATCTGCATGAGAACTGACCATGTGTGGTGTTCAGCAAGGATTTTGCGAAGTCGGCGTGCCTTCTGGGGTTGAATGCGTTGAGGGATGTAGAGTCATAGCGGTGGGGGCTGGGAGACATAGGGTCCCTGGCGTTGGTCGCAGTCGTGTCACGGACGGGCACAGACGAGCTTGCCTTAGTTACCCCATTTGGCACGCCCGCAGCGTGCTTCCGCTGAGCGACCGCGCAGCGATTGGCATTAAGTAGGGGAGTGGGGTGGGGTTAGAGGTAGGGTGTTGGGAGCGGGGCTGTGTCAGGGGGCATGGCCACAGGAGTAGCAGCGGCGGGAAAAGTGCACAGTCCAAGTTAAGCAAATACAGTAAAAGTAGACAGGCGATAATGAAAAGAGTAAAGGTAAATTTAATTACGAGCAATATATGGAAGCAGTAGGCAGAGAGGAGACAACCACATGAGGCGTGCTGCCGGCGCGAACACTGCTAGAGAAGGGGCTCAGATTCCGGAGGGGAGCAACAGAGAGCCGAAGCTGCTGGGGAGCGCTGGCCTGGACCGGAGGTCAAGGCTTCACAGACACTCCCCCGCAGCGGTCGGTATTAAGTAGGGGAGGGGAGCAGGGTCAGAGGTAGGGTGGCGGGAGCGGTCTGTGAAGAGGGGTGGGCCGCAGGGGCAGCAGGGGCGGGAAAAGTGCACAGTCCAAGTTAAGCAAACACAGTACAAGCACACAGGCGATAACGTAAAGAGTCAAGGTAAATTGAATTATGAGCAATATACGGAAGCGGCAAGCAGAGAGGAGACAACCACCTGAGGCGTGCTGCCGGCGCGAACCCTGCTAGAGGAGGGGCTCAGATACTGGAGCGGAGCGACAGAGAGCCGGAGCTGCTGGGGAGTGCTGGCCAGAGATCATGGCCTCACAGAAGACATGCAGACTCATTAAAGAGCTATGATTGTATATATATTTGCAAAAAACAATTCATTTTATATTTATCAGAGGTGTAGATGTATTGTCATTTTAGCTAGCAATGATGGAACCTTTTTCCCTTCTGATGGACTCCCTAGAACTGTGATATAAGTGTTGGAGCGTAGTGAAGTAAAGGAAGGTTTGTAATATTGAGTTTGCGATTACACACAAATGAATAAAGATGTGTAATAACAAGCTCGGTGTGTGGCGAATCCATGGGGGGGGGGGGGTAGGCTGGGGGTGGACACTACAGTATGCACTATGTAAAACGGATGAAAATAAAATCTTGAGGCCTGTCATGCGTTGTAATCTTCCCTCCAAGAATTAGGGACAATGCATTACCCTTTGGTGTCAGCAGTAATTCTTGTCAGGGGAGATAGAAGCGTGCATGACAGGTATCAACATTTCACTTTTGCCTTTTTTCCATCAGATCATGATTCGGGTATCTGAATCGTGTTTCTGCATGCAGAATTCAGGAGGCAGGAGACTATCCTTGAAATCGGAAGTCTCCCGCCTGAACCGGGAGTGTTGACATTTATGATATCCAGATGATGTTGACAACATTAAAAACTGGTATGAAACCTTAAAATGCTAGATACTTAAGAGAGTTTCTAAGCACAATTACTAAAGCATGGCAACTGTTAGCGGTTCACTGCATCAGCTCTACCTCAGGCCACGGGGAGAAAAACGTATGACCATCCTTAACAAATCAACAATGGAAGATATGAAATAATGTCTCAAGAGTAGAGGAATTCAAGGTAAGAAATATGAGAGTTGTAACGGAAGTATATGTACTAAAATTGGACTACAATAATAATGAAAATTGACATTTTGATGGGCTTGTCATTATTTGGGATAAACTGTTGATTTGTCTGCCTAGAAAGTTGATAGAGATGTTTCACCAGAGTATGAGTAATGATACTTCTCCATAGGATCATGCCATGCGGTTTGATCCAGGACACTCGTCACAGCAATTGATTATACACAGGCCCACATCACACAGCATTTCCACATTAATAGTATGTGGAATTTCATGATTGCATCGCATTTGTTTGTGTCCAGAGTCCACCAGGAGTACATGAATGCATGGCTAGGCAGGGAACCAAAATCACCCCAGGCAAAACTGTTCAAACTAGCCTTATTGCAGTTCTTATCTCACTCTCCATACTCGCTCTCTGTCCACACTCTCTCTCTCTCTCTCTCTCTCTCTCTCTCTCTCTCTCTCTCTCTCTCTCTCTCTCTCTCTCTCGCTCGCTCGCTCTCTCTCTCTTCATCTCTCTGTCTCCTAAAGCCCCCCTCTTGCCCTCGTGCCTGCTGTAAATCCCTGGGGAAGCTGGAGAAAGTGGCAGAGGCGACATTAGCTGCCCCATTCCTTCAAAACTGGCCTCCTACGGTTCCAGCTAACAGGAGAAATGCCAAGTGGAAACAAAGGGATTCCAGGCCTGCATAAGTGTAATCAATTGACCCTACGTAAGGCAATCCATCTGCAGCAAGAACATTTGCTTTGCACACATTGACTGTGTCGACATCAAAGGGGGACTGTTTATGATGTCTTCTCACTGTCTGCAAAGTATCCATCTCTTATCAGAGTATATTGCTGAAGGCTGACTGAGAAATGCCATGCACCAGCCCTACTGTCCTTTGTGTGGTGCCTTTTGCAAAGAATTCTGGCACTGCTGCTGTTTGCAGGAAGGAGGAATGGCAGTATGCTTATGTTGGTCTGCAGAGTATCCACAGTAATGAAAATATATAGTAAATTGTGCCCATATCGTGCCTGTATATATTCTGTATATCAAGCTGACTCATGTTTAAAGGTTCCAGCCTTACTTAGTCAAACGTGGCTCATCCTGTACTACTGTGCTATTTGAGGTCATTGGTTGGTGGTCTGTTTTCCACCCTCACACTTTACGATTTATTATTAAAATGACTTAATACTATTGTGTGTTATTTAACACTAAAATGTGTTTAATATTCTCTTAAATATTTATAAACATTATTCATGTTCCCTATACCTTCCCACTGGTAGATCACTGCCACAGCAGTACGAGAAATAACTTTACACATGTGCATACACTCTGAGATGTTTTTACCCCCTGACTTGAGCTGGTGAAGACAGATACATCAACATTTATGTGTGCATCTACACTCAGAAATGGCGAATAGCAAAAATGTAGATTTTCACCTGGTAGCAGAAACACATTTTATGAGTAAATTTACCTCTGTGAATTTGTGTAATAGCCAACAACTTTCCGATGTAGTATTGAAGGTTGGGCAAACTCATATTGTGGCTAAGGTTTCAAATGTTATCGGGTTGCTATCCAGATTGCAATAACCAGTGAATCTCATATGACCCAGCTATGTTCTTCAGTGAAGTTGCTGCTACGCACCTCAATGGACACACATAAGAGTGAAGCAGCAGAGGCCTAAATGGTACCACAGAACTTTGAATCTGCACCTTCCTTACATTGTGCCCACTATTACAACCTGTTGGAAAGTGGATAATTAGTAGTGGTACATATATATCTACCACTGGCAATAAGGTCACTAGCACAATATAGGGCTAAGAGTAGGTCTCAGAAAATTATTCACATGCTCAACCATAGGTAGCTTGGCTGCGAGCAGGAAGGCTTAACTTCAGAGACAGGTATGTAAAGCATTTAAAAATAACAACTCAGTAAATAATTAAGCCACAACTCACAATAAAATTCCAACACCAATATATAAAAATAGGAAATAGTTTTACTTTTAAAATGGCACTGAAATGAAAAATGTCCAATTTAGGGAACTAGAGAAATGATTTTTTAAATATTTAGCACTATATAACACATTGATACCTATAGTGCCTGTTGGGACATCTGGTGCACTAGACCAGGACAAAATCAAAGTTTTGCAGTAAGCCTCGGTCAAAGATTTTAGTTTCTGACTTCTAAACTTTTCTGGAGCTTTTTCTGCCGGGGTACCTTGAACCTCTCTACCAGTCCGGATTCTGTGCGGGTATGCTGGCTTGCCTTGTGATGAGCTACCAGTCAAACCTATGCAAGTTAGACCTCCTGAGCTTTCCAGCAGGACGAACCAGAAATTCAGGCAGGCTCCCGCTGGAAGGTGGGTGGCTTATTTCTCTCTCTATGTCCCGGTCACCTCTTCTACCTTCGGAGTTAGAATCCTTTACAAAGCTTTTTATCCTGGGGTCCCACGATACTCTTCACCAGGCCAGCTTTTGTGAAGGCTCGCCGACTTGGGTTTCGACTAGCTCCTCTTCAAACTCTGAAAATTGGATCTCTAGAGCTTTTCATGGGGATGAACTTGAGGGCAGGCCGGTTCGCTTTGAGGGTCGGCAGCATGGCTGGCCGAGTCAAGTCAATCCACTTCTGGAGATTTTTTCCAAAGTTGCTCCAAACGTCTAGAACGTCTTCCTGAAGTCCCCTGGGGGTTCAAAAGTGTCCAAAATCTACTCTAAGTGTCCTATAAGCTCCAAGGGTGACCTTGAAAGTTTTGGAATTCAATTCCTACAATCCACTTGGACAAACCCTTCCAAATCCATTGGAATCATTCCTGGTTGGGGATTCTTTGTGGTGATGATCCATGTGAGCTCTTTTAACCTGTAGCTTGTAGGGATACTCTTTAGTCCTTTTAAAGCAGGTTTGATCCACAGGGCTGTAGTTCCAGAGAGTGTTACAGGCGCAGTCAGAGTGCAGGCCTGGTTGGTGCAAATCAAACTTCCAGCATGGACCCTTCTTCTTCTGTGGTTTCCAGAAACAGATCTGAGAGGCTCTCAGGCCCTCTGGGGTCACACAGATGGACACGCCAGCCAAATGCGGTACAAGTCAACTCCCCAGACCATGAACATTTCCTCCAAAGGGTGGAACACTGGTCTTTCAGAGAGCACTATTTCTCTAAAGTTCAATATGGCTAAAGTCTCAGCAGAGAGGCAAGAGCTGGCTAAACTGACCTCCAGGGTGGGCCATCTCCACAATCTCCCCTCCCCCGGTATCTGCACATTCCTTACTTAAGCCTGCCATCTGGCTGGGATCAGAGGGGGTGGGCATAGATGGACCTGGTTTTCTCTGCCTGTCCCCCTTGGCCATTGAATCTCATGGTTTACGAACCCTCCCCCTTGCTTGGGCATTCCTATACAACAGAACACATTCCTCCCAGAATGGCTCTTTACCCCAGGTGCTACTTATCACCTCATCAAATCAGCCTGGCTAATCCTATTCTATTTACTTTGACCAATCAAGACAAATCACTGAAAGGTAGAATTTTGGCTTGCAGACAAGAAAGTCAGGATACATTCAACAATAGCATACTGTTGGATTCATTAATACCATTCTCCTATGTCCTTTAATGATATTTTTCTGTAAAGCCTAGCATTAGTTATTAAATAATAACTGACTGCCATGTTAACCTATGTGGCTGGGGATCTACAATGGGGAAATCTGACAGCACAATTTCTCCACCACCAGGAGTTGTTAAAACATCTTTTATAAGGACCCTGCCTATATCTACAGAACCCCCACCCCACAACACCGAGGGCCGACTTTAGGGGTTCTGAATATGTGAAAATATTGTAGATCCTCACTCCACAATGACTTAGCACAAAAGTTGATTTTGGGAAGCACTTTACTATAACAAGGGAAGTGAAATGTGCAATTTCACTATCCCCAAGGCATATAAACCTCTTTTGAAATGGTCCTCCTTATAAGTACCTGACCCCCACCCGTGGGACACCTATAGCAGACTCTAGGGGAACATAATAGGCCAGAATATTGTAGTTTATCAGCTTTTAAGAGCCCCAACCACCAAATGTGAATTTGGGCACAAATAACATGTTAAAAGCAGCCCTGAAACACAGGATTCCTTTTAAACAGTCCTCAGCCATCAGCAGTGCACACATGCGAGTGCAGAAAGGGCTGCTGGCCTCTAAACTGCCATGCCCTTTTATTTGCTAGGTACTTAAAGGCAGTTGTATCCCCCCTGCCCTATTATGTACTAGGAGCTTCTAGGGAAGGTCATGGCAATCCTAGTGGTACCCTAACCCATAGTGTACCCTAGTGCATGTAGGTATTTTCACTGTATTCTAATTGTGTTTTCAGCACAGCACTGGCCCTGGGCCTTATTAGGCAGAGCCCAGGGACAGTCAGAGTCAGTAACCACCAGTACTAGTCAGCACAAACAAATGGGGGTGCCCATGGCACAAGGACGACTTTGCTACGCAACCACAGTAATTTTACAATAGAGATTAACGGGCCCAGTCAACAGACCTGAGGAATTTCTGCCTATGTAAATGTAGCCACGTCTTCCATCATCTAGTGGAAGTTGTATTTTTGAGTCTTTTGTACTTCATGAATAGCCATGAAAAGGTGAGCAGAAGGGTCACCACTTTGCACAGTACCATAAATGGTTAATAACCTACCAGTGATACCTTCAAACAAGGGGGCAGGGTGGGGAAGACATGTTGGGCCCATTACGATGTTGGGAAGAACGGCCATCTGACAGCTCATCGTTGCCATTCCATCTGACATCTGAAGCATCGGTCTGACTGCCATTATATGATATAGGTGGCCCGACCTATGCCTGCGGGAGGAATCGGGGCCAAAGGTGGATCTTAATCCCCAAAATGCAGTTGGAGATCACAATGCACGTTTCCGACAGCCTTTCAACGGAGGTCATCAAAGGACTGTCTTAAAGGGACTGTGGGGGTCTATAGCAGGGCCCCCGTTCTCCCGCTGCTTCCGCTATGAGTCCTGGGGGACATTGTAGTGCCCCCCAAACATCCATGCATGGATGTTTAAAAAGTGAATCTTTCCTATTACAGCTTGTGATGCAGCCCACAGCACAAGCTGTAATAGGACAGATACATTTTCCAACAGCCGGGAAGGCGGTTGCATCCTAATTTGGGAAGCGGACTGCCGACTCCTTGTGAGGTGGTTCCATTTCCGACATGATGCTGGTTGGATGCTCTTCTGACTAACATCGTAATGGGCCCATAATATATTATTAATGTGCTCAGCAATTTATAAATGGTGATATGGCTGGTATGTGTGACCACATTCTTAAACAGATAAGTGGTGGGGTAAGAGAAGCTGACTTTTAAGGTGAAAGTTAACACATGGGAAAAATGTTAATTTACAAAAAGTGTGATGAAAGATGGCATTCTTGTGGTCAGTCCCAAATACACAGCAGCTCTTCAGTGCTAAGGACCGTGCACAACTTAGAAGGCCCTTGTACTCTCATACACTGATTTACAGATGCCATGTCCTGTTCGATACAACTGAATATGCATGCGACGCATGAGTCATTTCTCACCCCTTTACAGCCAATTGTCCCAAGACAGCCACTGCAATGCAACATGCATACATAGGATCTTGCATTTTGCAATGCAGCACAGTATCTGTTTTTACCACTTCAATAGAATGTATTTCTATGGCAGGTAATGATACCCTGAGAGTGGCACTTAGAGCTCATCATCATTACTGGTGCTTTGCAAGCCTGCGGATGGACATCACCCTTGCCACCCCGCAAATCACTGAATTAGTACGTGGGCATCAGATCAAAAACAAAATATTCTGTATTGTGACGGTTGAAACTATTGTATTTCCCTAGTTACACTAAACGCAGTACGTGACATAACAAGACGTTTGTAGCATGTTGATTTGTTTGTCAGCAGCTGCATACATGCATAGCGTTCTGTGACATAGCACTGTGTTTTTTGTCTCACTCGCAGGGTGACTCCGGTGGGCCTCTGGTCTGTAATGGGGAGCTGGCTGGCATAGTTTCTTGGGGACACATACCTTGTGCTGAACCAGGCAAGCCTGGTGTCTACACCAACGTCTCCAAATACAAGGAATGGATCGATGGCATCATAGAAACTGGAATCTGTCCAAAATAGCAGTCTCACACAAAGGGTCTCCATCCTGGCATCAAATACAAATACTGTGTCTAACAATATGAATAAAAATAACTGCTATATCATATGCTTTGGTCCATGCATTCGTATTGGTATCTGAAATTGCTTTGAAATTAAAGCCCTGGTTACAATGCCGGTTGGACGAGTGTCTGACCGGCATCTTGTGGTAAAGGGACTGACTTACAGGTAGTCAGCAGCCCGACCATCAAATTAGGATACAATTATCATGGAGGCAGTTGGAAACATGCCTCTTTGCATTGAGGCTTGTGCTGTGGTCCGGAAAAGGGCTCCAACACAGGCCCCAATGCAAAAAGGCATGTTTTTAAACATCCCTGCACCTTGTGGCAGGCACATGGGGCATGGGTGTTTGTGGGGGCACATGTGGCGAACTTCTGGCCTTATAGCGCAGGTCATGGAGGGAGGACAGCTATGGGCCCCCAAAGTCAGTTTCCAACAGCCTTTCAATGGCGATTGGACCGCCATTGAAAATCCGTCGGAAAGGGCCATCCTTATCCCTATTGGGGTGCATGAGCAGGCACCGCCCTCATTGTAGGGATTGCATTCTGACTGTTGGGCCGATGAGCTCTTTGAACCTGTCAGAACCGCAGCGGTTGGTCCCTCACCTATGTGGTCGGATTGACCGCATTGTAATGCAATGGTCTGACTGCTGCTTCAGATGTCGGTGGCTCTGACACCGATGTGCTGGCGGTGTTGATCTCACCAATATCATAATGAGCCCCTAACTTTTTATTCAGTAGCCAATTGTATTAGATTTTTAGAAGCCTCTAACAGAATACTCACACTTCAGAATATGCAATGTCAGTTGTAAAACACCATGAACTCTTAGTGATAATTTTAGGTATAACGTGATACATAAATAACAGAACTGATATTTCTTAAATTCTGTTTTTAAACACATTTACCAAGCGTAAGATATCCTACAACTTTCACTGTATACTGTTTAGGAAACTGTAGGAGTGTGGCCATTCATTTGCTTTTTATTGTGATTAACAGAATATTTGCCTCTATGTAGCCCTGTTACATTTGAGGCTTTTGGCCTGTAAAGGTTTGCTCAAACTAATTATGTTTTTGTATTTCAAGAAAATTAACTGTTCAGAATTTGTAGTAAAAAAGCCTACATTGGTTACACCAAGGCAACATGTCTATTACCTCCTGTAAAGCTGAAGTTTACCCTTTAAACATGTACGTAATATACAGTAACTGCCTTGGGCCACTGTGAAATGAGACAGACCACATGTGCAAAACCCGTCATCCCCTGCCAATCAACTTGAATTCTAGTAGATCGATTGATTTGTGGATGTTTTTGATAATATGCTTTAGCACATTCTTAAAAACAGGCCTGAATCCAGGCCTGCACAAAATTAGCATATTTAATTTTGTGAAAATTGAGTGAAATTCTGTAAAAAATGTATCCAAAATACTGATCTAGCACTTTGCACTATTTTCATTCAGCATGAAATGCATTTTTGCATTTCATTTTTAGGGGGATTCATGGTATCATTTCACACTAATAAAAATCACAAAATCGCAAATGATACCAACACCATTCAACCGCCTTGTTTGTTTGGGTTGTTTCCATGCTCCCCGATAAGGATTTCTGGTCAAACGCAATCTCAATCATGTGAGGCAGTCAAATTGTATTATCTCTGTCATTCAGCGTACTGAGAAATGCTAGAATTTACACAAGTTTACACCCCATAATTACACTTTTGCCAGGACCTACCATAAACAAGTAATTATGAAATATTTTAAATAAACGTATTTTAAAATATTTCTTGGAGTTTTGAAATATGTCTAAATAGTAGCTACTTAATCCACTTATGTGAATCACTTTCTCATTACTAGATTCATGTAGATATGATCTTTTGAGAGTATCCACAATTGTTAAAAAAAAATGATTTACACCTTGATGACCCAGGTTAGGTGAATTATTGCGTCCACATTGATTAAGTTGTGCGTAAACCATCTATTTGAGGACATACCCATTCCTTACTCCTCATCCCTACTTCTCATCCATCATCCCTACTTTTCATGCCTACTTCTTATCCATCATTCCCACTTCTCATCCCTACTTCTCATCCATAATCCATACTGCTCATCCATCATCCCTATTTCTAATCTCTACTTTCCATCCATCATCCTTACTGTTCATCCATCATCCCTACTTTTCATCTCTACTTCTAATTTTCAAATCTATTATTCATCATCCTGACTTCTCATCCATCATCCTTACTTCTCATCCATCGTCTATCAACCCTAATTCTCATTCCTCATCCCTCAGTGATACAACACACTTTCAGTGTTGTGAAACACCCTCCACACAGATTGGTTGGCAACAGCCAATCAGAGTTAAGAGGGTGGGCAGCATTCTGTAGTGTAACCACTGAAAAAGCAGCCATCTCATTACACATGCTGGTTAAGGACAGATGAAAGGAAATGCAGTTGCTCTTTGATTCCTGTCAATCCAAGGCTGTACAACATTTCATTTTATTTAGGTAAGTGGTTTTGTGTTTACACAGGCCTCTGCGAAACCTCTGTCCTTCGGTGATAGATAAGGGGCCTCTGGCCAGGGCTATAAATCAACACTAAGGGGCATATTAGGATGTAGAGTTGATTGCCACCGCCCGCATGGCGGTGGCGATCCGTCCTACATCATACCCCGTCCGTCACCCATTTCCCCGGTCATATTAGTATGGCAGGGGGACCCCGGTGGACGGAAAGACTGTCTGACGGTTTTTACGCCGGTTGACCAGTCGACCGGCGGAAAAGGGGCTATATATGGTTGTGGTGTCTGCTATACACCAGCATCCATATTAGCATGGGCAGCGGTGCATGGCTTTCCATGGCAGAGACCCCGCCATGGAAAGCCATGCGGAGTCTTCTTTTGTGGGCCCATTGCGGGCCACCAGGTTATTGTGGGGGGTGCACATGGAGGGTTCCTATGGTACCCCCTACATTGTCATGGACAGGGTGGCAGGCACCGCCCAGTGCCTGTCACCTTGTGCATGACAATGCACACAGGACGAAAGTTCGCCCGCCATCCTAATAGGCCCCTTAGAGAGATGGCTTTACAGCTCATTGGAAACCTTTTATGGTTTTAGTTTTATATGTAACAACTCTGTCCAGGCTTTACTCTTCGTGGTACTCAACACAACTGAATCAAAGCCAGACCCGAAATCTGAAAACTGCAAGGAAAGAAAAAAATAGCTCTCGGAGTTAAAGGTAGCATCAACTAAACATTTTCTTTGTTACACATAAAACTAAAACTGAAAAAGCTGTATAATGTACTGTATTACCCTGTCTGGAAGAGTTGATTTAAAAAAAGTTTTTGTTACGATATTACCTTTTTTTAAAATGTTGTTATTGCCATTTTTAAAACAATGCTACAAACATTGCAAACATCTAGCCAGTTAGCTAATCAATACATAGTTATCTGCACAACCGCATACCATGTCGATTACCAATGTTTTGTCCTGAGTGCACGATCCTCCATTTGGTACAGGAAGGAGATTAGGTTTGTCTTACTACAAAAAAAAATCCTGGAAATCCCAGGTGATAGTTTGACAAGAAATCCACAGCATCACCCCCAAGGTTATGCATATGAGGGTAGTCTCCTCGGCATAAAAACAGCGTCTTTTCCCCTCTTTTTCCCCTCTCCTCGTATTATCCACCTTCCCCTACCTCTGACCTCTCGTAGGCTACCCACGATAGTTCACAAAGACACAGAATCCATCTGCATATCTCCATCATCCTCCCTATGTTCACGGGCCCACGTATGTGACGTATCGTATCCACTTCTTGAGAGAAGGAGCCAAAATGGCAATTTGGTATTTAGCAACTAGAAGTAGCATTGCATGTAATTAGGGACCTTAACTGGTGTGTGCTTCATGTAACTCAACAGGCCCAGCATTGTGTTGGGATCTACAGGTGTGTCTATTATCTGGTGGATCACGGTAAATATATTGGACCAGAATGATACCAGACGAGGACAGCTCCATGCCATATGTAAAAAGGTTGCTGGATTGAAACCACATCTCCAACAGATTTCATCATCTTTCAGTCCCATGCGGAGCAGACCTGCAAGTGTCCTTTAAAATCTGTGTAAGAACTTAAAGTGTATTAAACAAAGTTTATAGTTAGGGGACAGAGCCATGAGCTGGCAACAACAATGGCCCACTGGTCCTCCGTGAGCAGAATTTGAAGTTCTTCATTCCATGCCTGGAATGCCCTTGGCGTGTCAGAGTGGCTGACGTTTGCATGTGCTTATAGATCTGTGTGATTAGTTGGCGTGGTGTAGCTGATTTAAGCACGTTCTCTAATGCAAGCAGGGTTGGCGGGGGGCTCAGGAAAGTTTCATGTAAAGACCGACATGCGGCCCGAAGTTTATAATATACAAAGAGTTCAGAAAAAGGCACTGTTTGACCCTCTACTGGGACCGGGGGTGGCCGAAATGTCTCCTCGGGATAAAGGTCTGCAAAAGTTTGTAAGCTCATCTTTTGGGCAGCATTTCGCCTATGTTGGGCAGCATAGGGTTTTGCCCCAGGGGTAAGGATGGAGCATACAGTATAAGAGTACCTGCTCTTTTCCTTAACTCTACTGTGTCTATGCCATCCCTAGGGCACTTGTAAGTCTGATATAAAGCTACTTGTAGAGGAACAGGTGCCGCAGCATCTGTCTCTACAGCCATGTGGGGTTGAAAGGGAGTCAGTGTACCCAGTGGTGGAGAAACTGAGTTGAGCGCTCCATGCATACAATTGCATATCTGGAGGCCCAGGCCACCTTGATGTAACAGAAGCATCAGTAGGTCCCACGAAAGGCGCACCTGACCACCCACCCAGACCAGTGAGACCAGCAGGGATCTGAGAGATTAAAAAAGGCTTGCATGAGAGGAATGGGAAAATTGGCGAATAAATAAAGGAATTTTGGCAGTACCATCATCTTTACTAGTACTATTTTCCCGGCTAGGGAGAGCGGGAGCTTAGCCCAAACTGTGAATTTCTCTTCCAGCCATGTTATGGCACATCTGTAATTCATATCCCATATTTCTTGCATATTTCTACTGAACCATATGCCCAGATACTTCACAGGTTCGTCCGCCCATTTTAGAGGGAATTCAGAGGGGGGCCGGGATAGTGGTGTCTGTTGAGGGACAAATAACCAATTTAGCCTAGTTAATTGAGGTGCCAGAGAGTCCACCAAATTTAATGAATTCTCTAAGTAAAGGATCTAGGTGCGACCCCGGGTCAATCACGTACAATATGACGTCATCGGCATATAATGAAATGAAAAGGCTCCGTGTGCTAAACCCAATCCCCCTGGTGGTGTGATGTTGCCGAATACGTGCTGCCAATAGCTCCATCGCTATCGCGAAGAGAAGTGGGGACAGTGGGCATCCCTGCCTTGTACCTCGCGAGATACCAAATGGTGCCGACATGAGACCGTTCACCCGGATCCGAGCTGTTGGCCGTGTGTAGAACAGACAAATCAAATTTATAAACAGTGGACTAAACCTTATGTGACCCAGAACGACCCAGAACGGAAAATAGTTATGGCTTTTGTAGAGTCGAGAAAGGCAGCAGCAGCTTGCAAGTCAGGGTGAAGATAATGCAGCACTGAAAACCAGGTCCTGCGATTGTGGAAGTGTTGGACTTAGCCCTTTTGGCAGGTTCACCCCTAAACTTTTTGCCTTTTCTGTGACATGATAATGGTAGTTTTTGGCCTCTGCGCACTTTAGCACTGTGGCCCAGTGTAAAGTGCGTGCACCCCCTAAATGCATGTGGTGAGATTGACCTGCCCTCCCATTGGAATGCATAGGGGAAATGTGTGTCCATGGTAATTCCTGGTATGAGAGGACTGCAGGGGCGAGTTTAGTATGTATGAACTCATGAGGATAAATGCTGCGCAATGGTGTGCGCAGATTTATGGTGACTGGTGGAGAAATGCCAGCATTTCTGTGTGCTGTGTGTCTGCCTGCCTGATGTGAATTGCATGTCTGGCTTGTAATTGACAGGAGCTGAGAGGTGTGGGCGGCTACAGGAACCAGGGGGAGTCAGCCCAGTGGTGAATAGAGAGATCTGCATGTAGATGGGAGGGAGGAGTTGCACCTGGGACCTGAATAGAACTGTGCCTTCCTTTCCACAATGCTGTCGTCTCCTCCTTTGGTGCATCTGATCCCTGAGCCCCCACCTAACAAAGGAGAGAGGAGCTGACCAAAACAAAGTGCTCCAAAGCTCCCCCAAACCAGTTCGAACTGGTATCCCCAAGCCCTGTGCTGTGACAAAGGGATTTGTTAATATAAATCTAGGGGCTGTGAGCCCATGAAAAGGTTCCTGTTGTGCTGTTCCTGACTTGGGGGGGCCTGTTGCTGCTGGGCTCCAGGAGGAACCGCCATGAGGGACTACCTCCCTGCTGGAGGGCCCTGTGAGCTGGCCTGCCTGAGCTCAGCTTTTCCCCCCTTCCTCTCTGACCTTTGCAATCAAGCGCTTTGCGTGTTCGGAAGAACACGTTATTTGTATCCTAAGGAGCCCTTCCGCTTTTGGACCTGCAGCTCTGAGCTGCGATTGATTTTGAGGGAATCCCGACGTAGGGATTCCCCTGCATTGCTGAGATCTTGAGGGAGCCCACCCCACGTTATTGCCGCTAATTTATGCTAAAAACCGATCAGGAGCCCTCCCCTTCTAGCGGGAGCACGCCCCACTTTATGCTAATTACCATGGATGCCCACCCCGCATTGAGAGGAAGTTCGGCGGGTGCCCACCCGGCTTTCTGCATACTTTAAACAGCGGGTGCCCACCCCGCATGCGTTGCTAGTTGGCGGGTGCCCACCCCGCGCTGCTTGCAGTTTCAAGAGAAGGGAAGCGCTGTGTCCAAGCAGGTCGCTGCCGCGGCACCGAGCTGCAGAGAAGAAGATCGCCGCCAAACTAAGAAGTCAGGCCAGTGCCGCCTGACTGTGTGCAGGGCCTGCCGCGTGCAACCGGAAGTGGCATGTGGTCCAGCGGGGCTCCCGTGCTCGTGGAGAGCCCCGTGTGTGCCAACAAGGAGAGCCTGGGTCTGGCAGGAGCCCACCTCACCTTTGTGTTGCCGTGTCTTGCCCCAGGTGAAGGAAGGAGAGCCCCGCGCCTGCAAAGAAGGAGGCATCCCCAGAGCTGAGGAGAGGCAGGCCGACCAAGGCACACTACAAGTGCCCTCCTGCTCCCTCAGCGGCGTTGCCAGAGGAGCCCCAGTGAAGGGGGGGCTCCATAACGCCGTGCGGATGTCAGAGGCGGCACCAGAGGGAAACAGAGCCAAAAACAAAGGAGCCCGGTGAGAGGGACCACGTTGTGATGTCCAGCGGGGGGGCATGTCGGGGCACCTGGTCTGTACCCTTCCCCCATGTGATCGTACCCCTTGGGGCACAGTGGTGCTATACCTACCAGAGCAGTTGGGGGACTCAAGGCATGGTTGGTGCCAAGAGAGGTGTACCGGGCAGAACCCCTCTGGGGCCGATTTCGTGTGGGAGGCAATCTTGAGGTAGAAGTCCAGGAGTTTGCTTCAAAGGCTCAGTGGTGGCCAGTGCCTTCCTCGATCATCACAACTGAAACCGCGGTTGTGGGCATTTTCTACGAAAGGGGGCAATTTTGTTGGTTATCTCCCCAAGTCCCAGAGAAGAGCCAAAGAGGCACAACGGTGTAAGTGTCATTCCCAGCTGCCCTGCGAGAGAGCAGGCAGCTGCAACATTTGGGGCACATTTATTTTGTTAGAGTCCCTGTGGGGGACAGAGGGCGCCAGTGCCCATCTTTGTGATTTCACAGCTGCCCAGCAAGTAGTGGGCAGCTGCCATATTTAGGTTGTGAAACTGCGCACTTTACTTCGCGGCATGTGCAGCCAGCTCTGACTCTGCGGGACATCGGGCATTTGAGCCCCTGTGAAAGGCCAGTCGGCCTGGGGTCAGTTTATGGTGGTAGGGAGCACGGTCCTAATGTGATGCCCAGTGTTTTTATGTGTTGGCGCTCATGCTTACAGTTATTGCGTAATGTATTTATGCTTGTAAATGCCTACAGTGATGCCTATTACGTAATGTGTGATGCTAATGATGTTTGGGCCTAATGTAGTTTTATGCCTGAGGTGATTCTTGCGCAAGGTGATTTATGCATCCTCTGTTTTACGTTGCAGGATCTCATGCTAAGTTCCTAACTTTACCAGTAGTTACTGGTTGTGCGCTAGATTTACTATTTGTGCTACCTTTACAATTGGTGATTTGTGATGGGTTTGACAGTGGCCCCATTGGCCCTGTTGTATGTAAATAGCCCCCTGTAAATATTGCCTAGTGCCCGTTGGCACAGTGTATATTGTGGGATTACTACTCTAATATGTTTATGACAATACAAAGGCTATTTTTTATAACCTTGTGTGGAGTGGCTTTTGTGGTGTGCCTAGTGTGTTCCTGCTGTGTGTGTGTTGCGCAAGCGCTTTACACATTGCCTCCGGGATAAGCCTGACTGCTCGTGCCAAGTTACCAAGGGGGTGAGCAGGGGTTATCTTTGGCGTGTAATTCCCTTGCCCTGACTAGAGTGGTGGTTTCTGCCTGGCTTTGGCACAAGCCTTAGCCAACCAGAAACCCCATTTCTAATAGCGAGGTAGATCTCCCAGGGATAAATCCCGATTGGTCCGGGCGGGCGACCATGAAGAGTAGGGGCTGCAACCGATTTGCGATCAGCTTCGCGACGCATACCACGTTTTTTATTGACAACGGTCTATTGGAGTCCAATTTTTTTACAGTCTTCCCGGGTTTCAGCACGGTTATTATTATTGCTTCACGCTTGGATGGTGGCAAAATACCCAATGCTTCTGCCTCCTCATATAGCGCTATTAAGTGCGGCACAAGCTCTTTTACACAAGTCTTGTAGAAGGCGGTGGTCAGACCGTCCGACCCGGGAGCCTTGTCCAGCGGCAGGCTCTTGATTACCTGAGTGACATTCTACACCGTGAAGGGGTAGTCTAGATAATCCCTATGTCTCTGACTCAACCAAAGCAGTTTCAGTGAATCAAGAAAGGGTAACAGGCCCTCTGGACTCGACTCCTAGGTAGCAGTGTATAGTTCAGAGTAAAAGCGGGAAAATTCATCTAAAATTCCTGTCTGGCCTCTAATAACAGATTGTTGTGTACTTTTCAGCTCAGGTATATAAACAGTGGACTCTGGGGCACAAATCAATGCCGTCAGGCTGCTCCCTGGTCAGTCACCCTCTCCGTATCTTCTGGCCTGAGAGTATTTCCCCAAAAATGTAACTTCCCGCTGTTCCTCCTCCTCAAACTCAAGCAGTTTCTCTTTCAAGAGGGCCAGCATCTCCGGATCATTAGAGGAGTAAATCCTTTTATCCAGCTCTTTGATCTGGTTTTCTAGGGATGCCAGCATCCCTCGAATTGCCTTCAACAGCCAGCCTACCGGTCAATGCATTTGCCCCTAATAACCATCTTGAACGCCTCCCATAAAGAGGCTTCAATATCAACCAAGCCAGTGTTAGGGGTAAAATAGTAAGTAATGTCTTCTCTGATTCCTTCCTTAAAGGCCTAGTCTAAGAGGGCATTTGGTGGTAACCGCCAAGTAATTAGACGCAGAACTGATTCGGGAAGTACTAATCTCAAGAGGCAAGGAGCATGGTCTGACAGGGATCTGGAAAGATGTGAGACCTCACAAGTCCAGTTAGCCACATCCCATGACACCAACCAGAAATCTTGACCACGCTCTATGGTGCTCAGATATACATGTCTCCTCTTTGGTCATTGGGTGACTACATCTCCAAATGTCCATCCGCCTGAGATGATGGCTTGCAGTGCAGCACTAGCTGAGGGGTGTAACGTTCGAGATGTCCCTTTCCGGTTCAATTCATCATTTAATATTGCATTAAAGTCCCCACCCCAGATAATGGTGTAACAGTTCGGCGCCTTGACTCTGGCCCATATATCTTGGAAAAAACCAAGAGTCGACATTGTGGCCATATATTGCGACTATCACAACTGGGATTCCACCAAGAGAGCCCATAATTATGATGAATCTGCCCTTTGAGTCAGTGTGTAGTTCCCTTTCCCTCCAGTCAACACAGCAACCCCTCAAGAGTAATTTGAATGGATGGATGAGTACACCAAACCCCATCTACGATGCTTCAGCCTGGGAGAGGGTACAACATTTAGATGCTTTTCCTGTAACATGCAAACGTCTATGTGATGCCTTAGCAGATATGAGTGGACAAGCCTGGACTTCCTACCATCATTCAGCTCAACGATGTTCCACGTTAAGAAATTCAAACTGGTCATACGATAACTAACATAATACAGTGTAAAAGTAAAGTAGGATCGAAGCACTGCATCATATACAGTGGCACCCAGTTGCGGTCTGTTGAACTGTATAGCAAATTACTGGCCAACAACATAACAACGAACACCCCCAACCCACATCCCACTCCAACCCTCCAATCAGGTTGTAGAAAAACCGCCCCAACATCTTAAAGAAGAAGACAACAATAGGGAGTTCTCCCATAAGGGCACAGTACCACCAGCATACTCCCCTGCTAATACAGGGTGACCAAGAGAACTGCAGGGAACTGTGCCAGTTACACAATAAATGTCAATGATATCAGCCCATCGTAACTAGTAGTTCAGAAGCATGGCCAGTTTGTACATCCCAAAATGATATGAGACCTGCAGGACCCAGCACAATCCAACCTGCTGTGTCCCCAACCACATCCAGCTCGCAAACCTTTTAAGTACTATCAACCCTAGTTCAGAGGGAAGTGGGACACAACTATTGAGAAAAAATCCCTTCCCAGCACTGTAGAAATCTCACAGCCCCCCCCGTCACAGTGCGTAGCAGCTCAAGCTAGGGAAGTAGTTAGGCAGGAGTCACCCTAGTCATTGCCTGGCCTGGCCTCAGCTGAGTCTGCAGAATTGGAACCTTGTTTGGACTACTTACCGCCAATGTGTTTGGCAAATTTTAGGGCAGACTTGGCATCCGTGAAGAAACGTGCAGTTCCGTCGTGAGCGACTTTAAACTTGGCAGGGTATAAAAGTGAATAGTGGATTTGAGCCTGCAGCCAGAGGCGTTTAGCAGGCAGGAACTCACGCCTCGCAGACTGTACAGCAGGCGTGAAGTCGGGATAAAATGAGATCTGATTGCCCTTGTGCGTAATTAGTCCCCTTCTCTCGGGCCAGGCGCAGGATAAGATCGCTGTACTGGTAGTTCAAGATCCTGGCCAGGATGGGTCTGGGTGTAGCTCCGACTGGAGGTTTGGGACCCAAGGCACGAAGTGCTCTCTCCACTGCGAATACCATGGATAGGCGGGTGTCAAAGAGCAGGTCTCCATCTTGGCAATTGCTGTTGTCTCTGGTATGCCTGAGCTTCGCAGGTTATTGCGGTGTGACCTTGCCTCCAAATCCTCATTCTTGTAACGGACGATGCCTAACACTTTGTCCATATATAAGAGCTGTTACTTGGTTTGAACTTGGAACTCGTGGAAGTCTGAGGCCCTGTTTTCGAGCACATCCAACCTGGTCTTGTGTTATCCCACCTGCGTTTTGATGGCAGCCAGTTGAGTAGTCAACGCATCCAGCTTGGTATCGATATTCCGCAGGCTAGATCTCATCTCGAGCATCAGGGTGCCTATTTCCTCCCCTTGGTCTTCCGTCACTCACTCTCCGCCCGCTTCTGGATCTGACTATGTGAGTCTCGTAGTTCTACTCTGGTTGAAGGGCAGCTTCGGCTGCTTTGTGTCTTGTTTACCCATGGCTTGCTAGGTTGCCGCTGGTGTTCCTTTCAGGGCCTTCTGGCTGGACGCAACATGGGCAGTAAACGGAAAGCCGGTTCACCTCCAATTCCGTGCTCTGACGGCTTTTCCACCTTCAAGCCGTAGACTAGTGGGGGCCAGCACACCTCATCTGCATACAGATCCGTTTGGGGTAACCTACCACCTCGAAACGTATGCTCCTGATACGTATGTTGGGTCAAGTGTGGACCTCAGATAGCGAGCACCCTCATGGGTAAAGCACACTTGCCAGGCTCAGCAGAATCCAGGTTGGTCCCACAGATTGTCCTGCTTGTGTGTCCTGCACTCCCATGCCAGTCCTATGGTATAATCTGATGTTGGACACCCCAGCACACACAGAGCAGTATTTCCTCCAGGGCCGCTGTGCTCGTCGCCTTGGGGACATAATATGGTGCTCAGGTCTCGCGCCCAGCTTCAATCCACCCAGCCAGCCCCAGGGCCGCTTTGAGCAAAGTCTCTATCCACGCCTCAAGCGATCCAGGCCAAAACATTGCCCGCAGCTCTTCTCTATGAGGTGGGAGGCCAGCCATGAATCAGAAGGGTTAGGTCTGCCCTATATATTTAATTTAAAGGCTCAAAAAAGAGTCCAGAAACATTTGTTAGGTCAACAACTTAGAGCTCACTGTCAATTCATGCAGCTTACTGTGACTCAGACAACAAAGTGAAAAAATATATCATTTTATTTTTCACAAGATATACAAAAGGTGTAATATTAAACATGTACATAAATAACAATAATTCAATCACGTGGATTTTAGATAAAGCGCCCAAGTTTCCCATTCTACTTCCATTCATCATTACGGGCATTCTACTATTCTCTCATCACACATTCCTACATTCATATTCATTTCATACACTCCAACACACTTCAGTAGATATCGTACACAGATACACTGAAATTGTCCTGTGGTGTCCTCTCAGCAACTTGCTGGGGATCAAAGATGGCACTAGCAGGACAAAACGTAACCACACCAACGCGCGTTTCAGTGCTAGGCCCGATCTACGGCCGCACCTTCATCAGGGCAAGTATACGATGGGAAACAAAACAGGGCTACAAGACATCAAAACGGTGGTCACTCTTATATGCGTAAATCGCACAGGATATTCGGGCACGCTCAGATGTGCGGAGTGGTAGACATAGGCACTTCTTCTTAGTGAGGAAAACTTCTCTAAACAGATAGGATCGTAAATACACCCCAAGGCAAAGAAGCTCAGTTGTAAGCAAGGGACAATATATGCAACGCTATGCTTAGAGGATAAAATCTCCAGGCTAGAATAAGGTGTCACAGAGCAGCTTGTAAGGCAAGGCTGATAGGAGGAAACAGCTTCATGGATGTTTTTCCCTGGTATGGTATAATGTATTTTCAACAGGGTAGCCCTCTAGTGGACGTATGTGTAGTAATCACATAGATGCAAGAAGAACTTGTAAGAGATTTATTCGCAGGGAGACAGCTTGTACAACCACCACAGATAAGTACCCAAGCTCAACTGAAGCTTGATAGAACATTACACGTTCAAGAATGTGACAAGAGATAAGAATCATAACAATTCTAAATGGCATGTGAAAGATGGAATACCACACACCTTCCCCCCTAAAAAAAACAAAAAAAATTATAAAAAAAACTTAGAGAAAATAATCACGTAGCTTAACAGGAGCGTATTTAACTCGTACACTTTTCCTTTGAACAGAATTATCATTAGAAACATCAGGATATTGCATAGGAACATTTTCATTAATGACGGTATTTCCAACTTGCGAAGCAATGTGTGATTCATTGCTCGAATTGTCATTCACAATGGGATTGTTCACATCCTGATTTTCATGATCAAAGGTGTCAAACAGTGGAGAATAAGATGCGTCATTTTGTTCGACTAAGACATAGGGCTTAGAGATTGGATGATCACTAGTGGAGGATGAATGATTTAAACCCTTATATAGAGAAATCCTCCTGAAGTTCCACACTTTCCCATCTGCAACCCTCACGGCTTTGGAAAATACTTCGGTAACCTTGCAAGGGTCTGACCACTTGTTCCACTTCTTATCAAAGGCCCTGCCTAATTTGACACGTACAAAATCACCCACCTTGATCCTCTGGCCTGAATTTTTTTGAGATAAAAATTTAGCTTTCATTTTCTCTTGATATCTCAGCACTCTGTCCTTAACACTGTCAGGATTCACTGAAGACTCACCAGGAAACTTGATTTTCATCCACCAGGGAAGAAGTTTTGATCCAGGTTTCCTACCCCTAAGCAACTCAAATGGTGATACACCTGTAACAGAGTTGGGCGAAGTCCGATATGACAACAAGGTAGAACGCAAAGTTTTCCTCCAATCTAAATTACTCTTAATAGCTAACTGGATGGATTCTTTGATGACTCTATTGAAGCGTTCTGTTTGACCATTGGCCTGAGGATTGTAGTTGGACACCCTTTTGTGCACAATGCCACACCTCTGAACAAAAGAGGAGAACTCCTTGCTAATGAACTGTGGGCCATTATCCGACACAATTTCAGCAGGTATGCCTTCTCTGCAGAAGACTTCATCTAAAAACTGGACTACTTGAGTAGACCCAACCTTGTCGACGATTTTTAATTCCGGTCATTTTGAAAAATAATCGATGAGGACCAAACCAAATACGTTTTGATGGGTGGATAAATTGAGAGGTCCAATCACATCAATGCCCAACTTCTTCCAGGGACAAGAAACAAATTCAATGGGCAAAGTGTCAACAGCAACAGGCTTGACAGTCTTGTCACTCTTACCACAGGGAGAACATGAGCTAACCCATTTATCGACCATTTTATCTACACCAGGCCACCAGTAAAATTCACGAATGCGTCTTTTAGTATTAGACATACCCATATGTCCTTCATGAGCCATGGAAATAATTCTACTCCTCAATGAAATAGGAGGGATAATCTTATCACCTCGGAGAACGAAACCTTGGTCAAACATAAGTTCATCCTTCACCTTAAAGAAAGAAAGTATATCGCCAGACAAATTCCGTTCCTGAGGCCAGCTATGCTGTAAATACCTAGTCAATAAAGGCAAACTAGAGTCATTCGCCATAGCTTCTCTCCACTCAGCTTCAGTAATGCCACTAGAAGAATTTGAAGTACAACAATCATTGACATCATCAACATTGAAAACAACATCAGAATCATTATCTACAACACCAGAAAAAACAGAATTGATCAAAGGTAACCTGGACATGCAGTCAGCATGTACATTTAAACGACCAGGAACGTATTCAACAATACATTGGAACTCTTGTAATTTAGCGGCTAGACGTGCTAGACGAGCAGTTAATGTCCTACCACCTCCAGCTGCCAACATGTTAATTAGAGGTTTGTGGTCGGTTCTTAAACGAAATCTAGTCCCCCAGAGAAATTGCCTAAAATGTTCAGAGGCCCAAGTGCATGCTAATAGCTCTTTTTCTATTGTGGAATAGTTGTACTCAGCTCCACGCAAGGTTCTGGAAGCATAGGAAACTACGTACTCTTCACCTTTGTCTTTTTGCATTAGAACTGAACCTAGCCCCACATTGCTTGCATCTACACATACTATACATTCTTTCTCAAGATCGAACGGTCTTAAAAAAGGAGCATTGATAATTTCTTGCTTAAGCAACTCAAAAGCACGTTGTTGGTCGCAGTTCCAAGAAAATTTAACATCCTTTTTTAATAATGACCTAAGGGGATGTACTTTCTAGGCATAATCCTGAACAAACTTACTATAAAACTCAGTAAGTCCTAAAAAAGAAACTAACTGATCTTTGTTCATAGGTGCGGGAGCTTTAGATATACTGATAATATGGTTGAGTTTTGGTTTAATACCTTGAGCTGAAATCTCATGCCCAAGATATTCAACTTTACTCTGTCTGAACTTGCATTTAGATAGTTTTAGAGTCAACCCGAACTCTTTAACACTTTTTAAAACCTTCACCAAATTCTTATCATGTTCCTCAAAAATTTTCCTATGAATTAAAATGTCGTCCTGAAAGGCGATTGCCCCCTCACAACCTTCTAACACTGTCTTCATAAGGCGTTGGAAAACTGACGCTGCACTAGCCAAACCAAAAGGCATTCTACGGTATTGAAACATACCCTCAGGTGTGATAAAAGTGGTTAGAAACTTAGAATCCTCATGTAAAACCACCTGGTGGTATGCATTGGTTAAATCGAGCGTGGAGAAAACACAAGCACCTGAAAGGGTGGAAATAAGCTCATGTATGTGAGGTAGAGGATGTCTATCGATCCAGATTTCTTTGTTTAAACTGCGGAGATCTACACATAGACGAAGTTCGCCATTGCTTTTAAGGGACAAAACTACAGGCGAAACCCACGGGGATGACTCAACTGGCTCAATTATTTGCTTGGAAACAAGATCAGACAAGATTACCTTCAATTTGTCACGGTATGCTAAGGGTACATTTCTGACTCTATGTCTGACAGGGATGGCAGACTCCTTGAGTACAATACGGTGTTTGAAATTGGCAAAAAAAAACAAATTATCATTGAAGATACAAGGAAAATTCTTTTTTAATTCGAGAACAAAATCATTTTCGGGTGAGACTACATAAACAGGAGGAGAAGCGTTGGGGTCAAGTTTGATTCCCAAATCATACTGATGAGGCCAACACAGGATAGACGCGCCTTTAGTGGAAACATAAACCTTCCCTCTAGTGGTTCTATTTTTAAATTTGATGTCAGCCCACATGTAACCCTCAAGATCTATTTTTTTTCCAGTATACCCTCCTGGACGTACATCAGGTGGAAAAAGTTTAGTAGAACTCCAATATTTGTCAAAAATGTTTTTGCCAATTATAGTGTACCATGCGCAAGAGTCAATGAGCATAGAAATTTCTACTCCGTTAATATGAATTATATCACTGGGAAAACCTTTGCATTCAGTGTCACCAATACACAACATGGTATTAATTTCAGAGGGTTGTTCATCACAATCTTCATACGGTAAGTAATTAATTTTTTGAGAAGATCTACACATTTTGCTATAATGTCCTGACTTTTTACATTTAATGCAGATCTTGTTCCAGGCAGGACAACCTCCATAATTTCCTACAGGTTCATTGGATCCACATCTGTAGCATGTTATTTGGGGTTTCTTTTGAAAAGATCTATTATCTCTGGTAAAATTATCCTTCCTGGGAGGAAAGAAAGTAGGTTTCCTGTAGTTAGTGGAAGAGTTCTTTACTAAAGAAACCTCAGGAATTATTACCTTACTCTTCGCTTCATGGCCTCTTATTTCATTAATGAACAATTCGGATTGCTCAATACCCTTAGCGATATTTAATACAGCACTAAGGGAAGATTCCGTACCCATCCATAGACGCTCTTGGATCTTTTTGCTCTTGGTACGCATCATTATTTGATCCCTCAATACTTGATCGAAATTAATGGTTTCAAAGGAACAAGAGTCAGCTAAAGTACGAAGAGCAGCTACATAGGTCTCTATAGATTCGTCTTCCTTTTGTATCCTAGAATAGAATTTAAATCTCTCCATAACTGTGTTTATTTTCCGTCCAAATCTAGTGTTGAGTTGTTTGATAACTACTTCAAATACATTAATGTCACCTCCACCTACATTTTCAATGGGAGGTAAACTCTTTAATTCTTTGAGGCCAGCACCGCCTAAACAGTTTTTTAATAATGCAAGTTTTCTTTTTGGAGAACAACCATCCTCCTCTACAACATCTACGTAAGCTAAAAATGTTGGGTACCAAAGATCCCATTCTACTTTAGGATCACCAGCGGAAGGTAAGAAATGTGCTGGTGAAGCGATATTGTTAGACATTTTATACAAATACAAATGAAGTAAATAGAAATAAATAAATAAAGAAAACATAAAAGTAGTCACCGTCGTCTAGTTGAGATAGTTGTCACAGGCATAGTTATTTAATTGATGTTCTTGTGATGCTGAAGAATGCAACGATAAGACAAATGTTTTGGAATAAATAAAATCGAGTTAAGCAGGTTTAAAACCGGCTTCCGACTCGATTTCAGTTTCTATGGAGATAAAAATGGCTGCTGGAGCGCAGCGTTGCGCGATGAGGTAAGCTCGTCTGAGACGCTAGGCAAATGCGCTGTGGAACGTTGTGATGAGGTGAGCGCGACTTGAATGCGCTGTGGATTGTGGGGCGCGCGGTATCCAGGCGCGTAATGGTGGACAGTCAGTAGCAAAGAACGTTCACGTGGATAGAAAGGTACTGTCTCTTTTTCTTTTCAAAAAATGCTTCGCACAGATTAAGAGTAAACAACGACTAGAGCCACAACAAGGACAAGTCAAAGTCAGGGCGAAGCTTCGCGTAGTGATATGGGAACCAGAAGTGTAAAAAAAAACCGAATAAAATTAGTAGAACAGTCAGAGTAGAGGAGTTTTGGCATTAAAAAAAATTGTAATTGGAGAACAGCCGCGGGTGCAATCAAAGCACATAAGGTGGTGAAAGCTGCCGCTGGTGCTATCATAAACACTTAAAAGAAATATTAAGAAATACCTTCACAGAGTCTTTGCTGGAAACGGTGAAACGGTGAACGCTGTCTCCAAACCTCGTTTTATCAAATAAAACACGGGTCCCTTTCGAGCTTCATGCTTGAGTATCCCGGTGGTCGCCAAGTTGTGTAGTAATCACATAGATGCAAGAAGAACTTGTAAGAGATTTATTCGCAGGGAGACAGCTTGTACAACCACCACAGATAAGTACCCAAGCTCAACTGAAGCTTGATAGAACATTACACGTTCAAGAATGTGACGAGATAAGAATCATAACAATTCTAAATGGCATGTGAAAGATGGAATACCACAGTATGCAGGTCGAGGATTCTGCTCTAGGAATGGATATTCACGGTTTTTCACAATATCAAGGAGACGGCGGCTGTTAGGACTGGCGTCCAAAGTTACGATGTAGACAGTCTCTGAAGAGAGCCGATTCAAGTCTCTCCGTGATGACAGTCCATCCGGGCGTGGACGTGGGTTCAGCTGTTTGGAGGCCACCCACCCACACTCCCGGATTCTAGATCGGCGCTGCCTCCTCCCGCAATGCAGCGCCGCCTCCTCAACTCCACACAGCACAGCCTGGAGCCAATGCAGCGCGGTCTGATGTTCCCAAGCGGGCTCGCACTTCACCTCCGTAGCTCCGGTGCTCAGTTCCTGACTTCCCAGTCATGGAAATGGACAGTCTTCTCCCGCCTCGAGCGTGGCCTACACCACACGGAGCACCGCAGGTTCCATTTTCAGAGCAGCCCACTTGCACACCAGTTGAACATGGGCACAGCTATTTGTTTAGGATCTGAACACAGGGACACAGGTTAGTTTGTGCGGTTCAACCCGCTTCGGTATGTTTGTGGGGATGAGTTCTGCGCAGCAGCAGCTCGTCAGGCACACGGATAAATTCAGGATTAGTTCTTGGCTCAGCAGGCCACGCCCCCTACAATATCAAACTTAAACTTACAAGGTTTCTGATGACCTGTATACCCCTGTCTCCAAGTTTTGAATTATGGCACAAGCCCTTTGTTTGTCGCAAGCTATCAGAGCTTTCTGTAGAGGCTGTGAAAATATAAAGCTTCAGTGAATTGAAATGCTGTACAGTCTCAGATTCATTGGAAGCAAACTGCACAGTGGCAACGAGAAGGCAGTTTTTTTAAGTGGCTAAGCCAATAGAATTTAGCCCTCTCTCCTAACTCTATCTGTTGCCAACCAATCAGAGTGAAGGCACATTTGACAACATTGAAAGTATGTTGATAATACTGAGGGAGCAGAAATGATAAGTAGAGATGACAGATGAGGTATATGAAGTAGAGATAATATGTGATGGATAAGCTTTCTCATCAGCTGAACCAACTACTTCCCTCTAAACTATGCTCCCTTCCTGCAGGTCCAACAGATGACTTTTTGAGTTAATCATAGGTTATCTCATCTACAGCAGCTGGCGGAGAAACAGCATACAGATCTTCTTTTCCCCTTTTAGCTACTGTTGTAGCTAATTTGGAGCTATTAATAAAGTTCTCAGAATTCTTTCTCCATTCTCTCACAAAGAGGTCTGCCAGTAAGGCTATCCCACATGTCTGGGCACAGCCCAACGGCTTTCTTCTAGCACTCCCAGAATTCTGTGTGCAGTTTGTGCTGTGTTGTCTTTGTCATTTGTATTGATTTCCATTGTCTATCTTCACAGGAAGAGCAATTGTATTGCTTATTATCCAGCTGCACAGAAGTGATATTACTGGGTTTCCTATCATCCACTTGCACAAGAGGTCACATCATCGGTTTTACCAAAAAAGGCATTTAAAAGGGGAAGTCAAGCAAGAGGACTGATTTTCATCATCCATTTGAACAGGATGTGACATCACTGGAATTCCAATCATCCATCTGCACAGGAAGTGACATCTCTGTATTCTCCATCATCCATTCTCACAGATAGTGACATCAAAGGTTTTCCTATAATCCATCTGCACTGGAAGTAGCATCACCGGATTTCCTGCCAGGCAGATGCACAGGAAGAGACTTCAATGACCAATATGTCTTTGGAAAAAGAATTCAAGCAAGAGAATCAATTACAAGTATCCTTCAGCACAGCACAGGACAGCACCCATCACCCCAAACTTTCACACTCACATAGTCTTACAACTACCCACACAACACTTTGTACTCCATGCTCCTCAACAACCACTTCGTCACCAAACAGGTCACATAGATCTTGGACCTGCTGCACAACAACGTCCCAGACCTATTTTTCCTAGGGGAAACCTGGACGAACTCCACATCGGCATCTGACATCGTCCAAATCATCACACCCTGGCAATTAGATCACAAGGCAGGCTAGATTTCACAAGCCAGGAGGCAGAATCAATATTATCCACAAGAGCACCTCCAGCTTCACCACCTCCACAGACACGTCATCCTCCAACTTTGAACATCGATGTTCAAACTCCACATCACAGCAAGCTTCACCGTAAGTGACACTCCCATCTACAGACCACAAACCAACTTCAGGAACACTATCAGGGACATTGTCGCACCACTTGCACTTGAGGCTGAACTTGCACCTGGAAGTCCACGCCAATTCCAACTCAAAAGCTCTCAATGACTACTATGGAAACACAGTGACTAAAGTGCCTACAGACAAAACAAAACATCTCTTGGAATCTATTGTTACCACCAGATTCAACATCTGATTTGAAGAACTCATATCACTCTCCTGAACGGACCACACCCTCATCAAGTTCAGCATCCCTATCCCATTCTAATGCACACACACACCACAGCCAGACCAGCCCCCCAAACCTGAAGGAGCATCACTAACAAGGAGTGTCACGCTTTTCTTAACACCTACTGCAAACAAACATAGCTAAAGCCTTGCCCCAGCCATCAAGAATTTCAATGATTGGATCACCTGCTGCATGAATTACCTGGCCCCCCCAAGGAGGGCAATACAAAATCCTTCACGATCAGGACTCTAAGCAAGCTGGTATACACAGGAAATTGCAAAAAACACAGTTGATGGACAGAATGCAGAACAATGTCATACATTCACCCCAGTACAAGGATCTGGGCCTAAATCCATCCTTTTTTGCACTCCACACCACCCTGGGTTAGACACTGGCTATATGCAAATCAGCTCTGACCCTGTGCCTCATGGGAACAGTCCAGTCCGAACTACCAAGCCATGTCTTTCCCAGACCAGAATCAAGCATCCAAGGACCGGTTTCTGGCTATCAGCCTTCATCAGCCTGGATAGCTTGACTCCAGTGGCGTGGAGAGCCTGGGACTCACGTCTGAGCATACCCAGTCCACTTGGGGTGAAAATTGTAAAAAACACAGTTGATGGACAGAATGTAGAACAATGTCATACATTCACCCCAGTTCAAGGATCTGGGCCTAAATCCATCGTTTTCTGCACTCCACACCACCCTGGGTTAGACACTGGCTATATGCAAATCAGCTCTGACCCTGTGCCTCATGGGAACAGTCCAGTCCGAACTACCAAGCCATGTCTTCCCCAGACCGGAATCAAGCATCCAAGGACCGGTTTCTGGCCAGGGGCGGATTGGCACTGCGGGCATTCGGGAATCAGCCGAAGGGCCGCTGTTTCAGTGCCCTCTGTGGGCTGTTTTTTTTCTCCCCTTTCCCAGTCCGCAGAGAGTGCTCTATGCTGTCTGCTCTCTGTCGACTGGGAAATGGGAGAAAAAAAACGGCCCACAGCACGGAGACAGAGACAGAAATGAAAGCGCTTCACTGTGCAGGCCATACAGCGATTATCAGCTGTGGCCTCTACTGCACCCCCTGCCCTGCAAAGCAATCACGCTGAGGGTGGCTGGGGAGGGGGTGATTGTTCACAAGAATCGGCCTCCCTGGGGGCCAGGTGTTTCTCAGGCCTTTTGAGCCATTTTCACCATGGCCCCCTGATAGAGCGCGCGAGGTCACCCAGCCAATGATTTCGCCGTTTCCGGCTTCAGGGCCCATATACTTTCGATTCACACTATTCATTGACCAGGCGACTTCACGGGCTGCTACCAATTGTGTGTGTTCCCTACTGTTATTACTTAGTGTACCCGACTTACCATCCACCGACACGGGTACCTATGACTTCAATGGATCAGGGGCCTAGCTGTAAAAGGAAAGGCAGCAAAATACAAACCCAACCAATAACATTCAATACTGTTGAAATGACCACGGACAACGGGAAGTTTTAAAATGTTTATCTAAAGTTCATTGTTTTCTTGCATCAAATACACGAGAATGAGACATTCAATGACTAGTAAAATGTAAATGATATAACTATAAAGAAATAATGACAGGGTAATCATTGAAAATTTGCTATTGAATATAAATGAAGAATACTAGACAATCTCAAAATCTTTCAAGCATGGACAGACTATGCATGGGTAACTATAGGAAGGCCTATAAAGAGTAACACGCTAAACTTAAAGTGAACGGGCCTTTGAACAGTCTAGGTAAGGAGGTTCTAGACCATATCAGAAAATGACAAACTGCAATGCAAAATATAATCTCTAAAAGATTGAGAGACATGGGAACATATCATGAATATATGCAGATGACTTTCGTTCAATAGTTTGCGGTAAAAGCATGGAAAATCAACATATGCAAAGGTGTCACTTTATTTTAGCAAAAGGTAGAAATATAGAAAGGTGCAAGTTTAAAGAACTTAGAGCAGTATTTACCTAGACTGGTGTGGAAACCAAACCCTGGCCACGGGTCAGTTTAAGGACAGGAAACCCTCAAGGAAGGATACCCCTCAAAGACGGCAGGTGCAGAATGGACACCCCGGACAGGACAGGATACCCTCAGATTAGGAACTCAGGACAGGACCCTCAGGACAGGACAGCAAACCCTCAGGACAGGACCGCTCAGGACAGGACCGCACCCGCAGTTTGGAAGCAACGCCTGCGCTCCACCCTCTCTGCAGCTATCGATCAAGACCCCGATTTGGGTCAACGAACTCCCAGCAAAGTGCTTCGCCAGCACTTTAAGGTTCAGTAGAACCTCAGTCTATGGTCAATTTCGGACAGAGTGCTCCGCAGCTCTCTGTATCTTCAGTCACCTATTGAGTACGATGGGTCAGTGACAGGTCAGCTAAACCAGACAAGTCGGACAATTCCCTAGGTAAACCCAGGGTAGATATACTCTTTTGGGACGGTGTACCACCCCCCAATGTTGCAAAGTGTCAGAATCCCTCAATTTGGATTGGTCCTAAAGTAGGATTTGAGTAACACACCAATCAGAACACGCTAATTCGAGCCTATATTAGCATACTTGGGTACCGCCTAGAGAGATTGGGGTTCCCATGAGAAGCTACACGGCAAACAGTAGCACAATATTACATTGTAACATATAAGGAGCCACATTCGCTGTTCTCGCAGGGCAGAGGTGACTTTCTCAGGAACATCTTGCACATCACTGCCAACTGGCTGTGTTCCATCAGTCAAGGTCCACTGTGCCTCAGAGTTTGCGCAGGCGCAGAAGGGACCTCCAATATGGCTCTCCTCTCTCTCAGACCCCATTCCCCGCGGTACATGAAAAGTAAGCGAAAACAAATTAATACATAATAATGTCATCATGAAAACACATCACAGGGTTTGTACTTCTAACTTATCATCAAGAAATATACATATGCGATCTATATGTTAGCTACATGGAAACAATGACAAGAGCAGTGGCACGAGCAGTACCACATGATGGGCACAGCTATGTATTACGCATGCGCATAAATTTCCCTCCACTTCTGCAGACGCGTCAGGACACGTGAGTGTGGCTGACGCATGCGCAGTAACTAAAATACAAGCGGCGGCCATTTTTAAGTACACGGATTAAATGCATTAGAAATACACGTAAGCAAGCTTCATAAACTTTACTCAAACTTAATATAAATGTTAGTAAGACGTATACTTATTATCTTGTTACACATAAACGAGGTTCTTGAGTACAGCAAGTCCGCAAATATGCGAAGCTTTGCTTCATCAATCCCCTCTTTGATGATATTTACTATCATCACAAACTAAATGGAACCAGATGCCAACTTTCTTTCACACTTAATACAATTCTATCTCTTCCAGCAAGCGTTCCAATTTCTCTCTTTTAGTTTTGGTAAGGTGAGAAGTCTTCACCTTTTTGTATATCTGATCATTCACTTCTTCCAATTCAATCTCATCCACACTTCGTTTCACCCCTCTTGCGTTCACTTCATGCTTTCCGGTGCGCTTGCGGCATTTACAGCAGACAAATATGAAAAATAGGATGAGACCTATAATTCCAATTGGCATCAGTACTTTGAGCAATAAGCCTTTACCTATACTAGCGAACCAATGACCTACATTTGAGAGACCATCTACCAGTCTCTTCCAGGCACTATCAACCTCGAGTGGTCTGAGTTCCTTTGCCAAATTAGTAATATTTTTCACATATCTTTTGATCTGTACACTTTTATCCGGAATATAAGTGCAACAATGTTGCGCCTTCAACATCCGGCAAACTCCGCCCTCTTTTGCTAATAAGGTGTCAAGAGCAAGTCGATTCTGCAAAACCATTGATCTGATCGCAACCATTTCGGTATTGACCAGCAGAAATCCATGAGCTGTCTCAGTAGACAATACATCCACTATAGTAGACAATTTGCAAATTCTGTGAGTGTTCAGAACCACTCCCACTCCAGGTATCAGTGCACTGAAAATACTACCCATAATTTCACCTATACTTTCTCTTTTACTACGCACTAAGCCATTAGTATTTTCACTGCTTCCAGCGCCTCCATTTACATGGTATATTTTCGGGAAGACAATGCCAAAATAGCAACTTCCATACCAGTGATCCGGCAATTTGAAATAAGCCTTGTCCCCACAAATATAATAAATTCCAGGAAACACAGGCTCTGACCCATTTTTGAAACCCCAACCTCCAATTACCTTGTAATTATGTTCGCATTCACTGGAACCAATGAAAACATTATTATTATTATTCGGGCCGGCCTTAGCTCAGCGGTTCCTTCTGAACATTACATGAATTTCGTGTTCAATCCTTCGGGGTTCGAGTCCCGCGGGCGCTCCCCGGCCTTTTATGGTGAAGACATAGCTTGCCTTTCTTTTCAAAATCCAGCAACAGAGCAGGACCCGCCCCACCAGTTGAGGTGCCTTCCATGTTCTCTGCCCACTTTGGCTTTTTCTGACTTTCGTCATTAGCCTTCTTTTGTATTTTAATTCTCCTTTTCTCTGCCATGTTTAGGAACATCTTTTCCTGTTCATGCAAAGAACAAGTCAAGTTATCTCTGTGTGCGTCCGCTATGTCAATGTTACCTATAGTCAGGAAATAATCTCCCATGTATCGTATTGCGTCACTTTTGGTATGTACAGGATTCAAGTTCCCACGTATAGGAAGTTCAGAAAAGATCACGTCATTGTTAGAGTAATAGTACTGTAACGGTCCTCTTTTGTAAAATAAGCTAGCTAAAATGCTACAGGAAATTCCGTATGTCAGTGGCAAGTGATGGTATGTCACGCCTTCAGCCACAGAAGTAGGTAGCTTCATGCAGACATAGCAATCTTCAATTTCCATAGTCTCTACATAGTGTATTAACAAGTTTGCGAAAACATTTAAGCGTGTCCTGTTTTTGATTCTATGATAATGTAGTTCCTCATCTGATGCTTCTAAGTCTTGTTTTGTTTGTCTCAGTGCTCTCTCATGTCTAGCTACACTCTGTGTTGTCAGCTCTCCACTGTCAGTATTTACAATTTCAGTAGGGACAATGTTAGTATCTTTACTCACGGCAAAGGGTATAAAGATTGTTAGTCCTATCCAGAGTAATATCAGGACAACTACACTACAGACACACACCTTGCAGCAAGTTTTGCAACAGCTGCGACTAGGTCTACCACTCACGGTTGAATCAGACATTATGGCTCAGAAGAAGTTTCTCGACCCCTCTTTGTGACTTTACACGAGTATCTTACTTTGTGCAAATTCACGGTGGCTCTTCTTCCTCTTCGTCAGAGTACTCAGGGACGGGCTCTCCGTCGCTTACGTCAGTGATGTCGAGATCTTCAAGCTGTTCTAACACAAGTGTCCATTCAGGTGACTTGTACTTTTTGTTTTGTCTCTTTATTCGATCACTCCTTCTTTTAGAAGAGTCTTCTGGTTGTTCTGCTATACGAGCACTTCTCCTTTCTTCTGCACGTTTTTCTTCTACTGTTTTTATTCTCAATCTCAATTTCTTTATGTATTTAGGCTCAAGATGCTTTCTTTTCTTAAGTCTTTTGGTTGGTACTTGGACTTCGTTTCCTTCTCTTGCCCTTTTATTTTCCTTAGCTTGTGGCAATTCTGCTTCAGTTTCCTCTTCTTCTATCTGACTAATTCCAGGGCTAGTATCTGTTTCTTCTGCCTGGGTACTAATCTGGCCTTGTTCAGGTATACTGTGTGTTTGCTCTTCAAGTGTCTCTGATTCTATTTCCTGAACACTTTCTCCTAACCCTATCTGATCCTGTTCAAGCTCTTCGATCTCTTGATTTTCTTCGGCTTGAACTATTACACTATGTCTAGTCTGTCCCTTCCCGATATCAGGTGTCAGTGGTGGAGTATCAATCACTTGTTCTGTATTCCTCTCTTGTTCAAGATCCTTCACTTGTTCAGTATCGGGCACTTGTTCAGTCTTATTCACTTGTTCTGTATCAATCACGTGCTCCGTCCCTGTCTGACCTTCTCCTTCCTCAGTTTTGATGTGAATCTCAAGATTCTGAGGCTCTTCGCCTATGCCTTGCTTTTCCTGACTATTCCACTCTCTACCTTCCCAAAGTCTTTCATTTGTTCGAATAGGGTCTTCAGTGAGGTCAATCAATGGAATCCACTCTTCTGGCCATATGCTTGGCAGCTCGTCTTCAGCTACTTCTGGCTCAGCTCCTTGGACTCCTTCAGCAGGCTGGGCTCCTGGTAGTTCGTTGTCAACTATTCTTGGGCCAACGTCTGCTGATTCTGCAGCTTGACTGGTACTGGGCTGTACGTTGTCAGCTACTTCTGGTCTGACTCCTGCAGAGTCCTCTGCTGGACGCCTTTCTGCTTCAGGCACTTCGTCTGGTGGTACCTTCTGGGTGTGGCTGGCGTGTATCCAACGCGGAACCCCGGCACACTTGACTGCTGTAGTAGTAACCAGAATCACCTGACGTTTTTCTCCCCACCTTGGCTCCAGGCAGGTTTTCCGAGTATGCTTCTTTATCTTCACCCAGTCCCCCGGGACCAGTTTGTGGAGAGGAGTCGTTGGATTGAGGATGGCGTCTTCTCCGATCTGGCGAGAGATAGAACGCACTTGGTCACCCAATCTCTTGCAGTATTCAAGTACCAAATCATCAGTAATACTCAACAGTTTGCTTCCAGGCACCCATGCTTGTCTCATCACTCTTCCCATAATGATTTCATGGGGACTTAGGCCTGTTTTGTGATCAGGGATACTTCTGAGTCCCATCAGGACCAAGGGCAGGGCCTTTACCCAGGTCAATTTAGTTGCATCACACAGTTTGGCTAGTCTGTTTTTGATAGTTCCATTTAATTGTTCCACTACTCCAGAAGCCTCTGGACGGTAGGCACAGTGAAGCTTTTGGGAAATTCCAAAGGCCTTACAGAGTTCGTCGATCACTGCATTCTGAAAATGTGAGCCTTGATCTGATTCAATAGTGACTGGAACCCCGAACCTAGGTATCAGTTCTTTTAATAAACACTTAGCTACTGTTTTTGCGTCATTTTGGGGAGTAGGGAAAGCTTCCACCCACTTGGAAAATAAACAGACCATGACAAGGACATATCGTTTCCCTTCACAACGGGGCATGGTGATGAAATCGACCTGTATCCTTACAAAGGGACCCCCGGACCTCCCAATTTTTCCCAGTTCCACTACAGTCTTCTTCCCTGGGTTCATCTTTTGACATGACAGGCACCTCTGGCAGAGGGATTCCGCTACTTTCCTGAACTTTTTACTGTACCAAGTCTGTTGGAACACTAGAATCATGGCGTCCCTACCAATGTGTGATCCTTCATGTATCAACCTCGCCATTGTGCTAAGTAAGTGTCTAGGCAATACAGGCATACCAGTTGGACCTAAGATGACACCATCCATACGTCTTGGTCTACACCCATCGTCCTTCCACTTCTCTCTTTCTTGCCAAGGTGCCGCCTGCTGCCACTCTTTCACCTCATCCCATGTAGGCACTTCCTCAAACACCTGAAGTTGGCAGCTGGTTCCTGGCCCCCCTCGTTTTGGATTCACGATATACCGATCTCTTGCGCACCATTGGGCCACTCGATCAGCATAATCGTTTCCCAGTGATACCTTGTCCATGCTCTTCTTATGAGCAGCACATTTTACCACTGCCAGTTCCTTTGGTAACTGGATTGCCTCTAAAAGGTCTTGAATAACCTTTCCATTTCAAATAGGGGTACCTGATGAAGTCAGGAACTCCCTCTGTAGCCACAATTGGCCAAAGTCATGCACGACTCCATAACAGTACTGACTGTCAGTGTACACTGTTATGCGTATGGTCTTCCCAATTTGGCAAGCTTTTATCATAGCAATCAATTCGGCTACTTGTGCAGACTTGATGTGATATAGATAACCTGCTTCCTCAATTTTCTCGAAGGACACTACTGCATAGGCAGCACTCAGGCCTCCTTGTTCATGCCTTAGACATGAACCATCTACAAATAATTCTTTGTCATGCTCAGGCAAGGGCGTTTCTTTTATGTCTGGTCGTGGCTTGGTGTTGAATTCAGTTAAGTCTATGCAATCGTGTTCATCATCCACCCCCCCTTCCATATCCTTTGGGTCGGGGAGTAAAGTGGCTGGGTTCAGAATACTGCACCTAACAATGTTTACATTTGCAGCACCCACAAGAATCCTCTCATATTTAGTCAGCCGACTAGGGGTGAGATACTGTGTTTTTGTTCTGGTCAACAAAATTACTACTCCATGCGGAACATACACAGTTACCGGATGTCCCATGACAATTGACTCACTCTGTTCTAAACTGGCACAGGTAGCAGCTACTGCTTTCAGACAACCTGGTAATCCAGCAGCCACTGGATCTAAGGTGGCAGATAAATATGCCACAGGCCTTCTCGTTGTGCCATGTTCTTGAGTTAGGACTGACAATGCGCAATTATCGCGAGTGTCACAGAATAGGGCAAACTCTTTGGAATAATCTGGCATTCCCAACGCAGGGGCTGTACACAGACAATTTTTCAGTTTGGTGAAGGCCATTAGGCTTTCATCGTCCCATTCTACAATGTCTGGCATTCCTCTCTTGGTCATTTTTATCAAAGGCCTGGCTAGGACTGCAAATCCCAGAATCCACTGCCTGCAGTATCCTATCACACCCAGGAACATTCTAATTTCTTTCTGAGTACGGGGCAACTGCATCTTTTGAATTATTCTCACTCTTTCCGATGTCACTTTTCTGACACCTTTTTCTATCTGGTGCCCCAGATATTTCACCGATTTTGCACAAAACTGTAACTTGTCAGGGGACACTTTATGTCCCTTTTCACACAGATGATTCAGTAGGGCAATGGTGTCAATCACACAATCCTTATGACTTTTAGACGCCACCAAGAGGTCGTCTATGTATTGCACTAAGACTGAGTTCCCAGGTAAGACCAAAGTTTCCAAACATTTTTTCAAGATCTGATTAAAGATAGAGGGGCTCTCTGTATACCCTTGAGGGACCCGGTTCCAGCAATACACGTGACCTTCGAAGGCAAATGAGAAAAGAAATTTGCTATCTGGATGCAAAGGAATGGAAAAGAATGCATGACACAAGTCTATCACTGTGAACCACTCTGCATCCCAGGGAATCTGATACAGAATCACTGCTGGGTTCGGGACAATAGGGCAACAGGGAACTACTATTTTGTTAACTTTTCGCAAATCCTGCACTACTCTGTACTTGCCACTAGGTTTCTTAATGCCCATAATCGGAGAGTTACATGGGCTACTCATCACCTCCTGTATGATGTTTCCTTCTAACAATTTCTTGATTTCCACAGCAACACCAGCTTTCACTTCTGCATTCATCCTGTAGGGTTTAGTATTGGGGTATACCGCATTGTCCTTTATTGCTATCTGTATGGGGTCCACATTTTTCATCAACCCTACATCTTTCCCAGTAAAGTCCCACACCTCCGGCTTCACTGCTTCCTGGAGTTCTTTGGGTAAATCCTGCATGGTCATTCGTTTAATTTCCGAGTCAGGTCTGACTAACATTAATTTATAAATGCCATCTTCGTCTGGGGTCTGAATTTCAACACCCTTTGGTGTGCAAAAGATGGTACAGTTCATTTTGCACAGCAAATCACGTCCCAGTAAGTTCACTGGACTGGTGTCACAAACGACAAATCTATGCATTTCCCTAAAATTTCCAATTGAGATCTCCATGGGCTTGGTAACAGGAGTACTAATCAATTGATTAGATACACCCACTACTTGGATGGCTTCTCCCGAGAGGGGTAGGTTTGGAACGTCCACTGTTCTCACAGTAGAACGGGTAGCGCCAGTGTCCAACAGAAAGGTGACATCGTTTCCGTCAACCTTTCCTTCAATGTATGGTCCGGACTGGTCTACCGGCAAGGAGGCGCCAAGTACGCACTCCTCGTCCTCCCCTCTCAGGCCCCGTCAGTACTGGTCATCACAAAGGAAGGTATCATTTAAAAGATACTGCGAAGTTGCTGCATTTCTGTTCTCATTGCTTTCCCAGACTTCTATTTCATCTCCCTCTGCTTGTTTTCCCCTGTATACTTGCTTTGGTGCTCGAGGCACCTGAACTGTTTTTACCTGTGGTTGAGTCTTTCTCGGTCTCTCTTTCTGCGTCTGTGGAGTTAAATCAGGAGTTTTGGAGTTATCTTCGGGCAAGTAAGGACACTCGTTACGCCAATGTCCAATTTCGCCGCACTGATGGCAGGGAAATTTCTTCATAGCCTCCTCCCTGCTCATTTTGGGCCGGGGCTTGCCTCCTCCCCCTCCCCCAGGGCCTTCATTCTTAGCATTTTTGACCATGTTACTCAACTGCTTTTCCTGCTGCTCTGCGAGCTTCACCTGAGCCCACATCACTTTTTCCTTTAGAGCCTTTTTCTTTTCTGCCATCTCGTCCTCGCAGTATTTGGCGTACCGCAGGACCTCATCTACCTTCTTGGAGTGCCAACAGATTTTGTTATCTTTTATCCACTGACAAATCTCAGGTCTTAAACCGTTTACAAACCTGTAAATGAAGTGCGTCATGTCCTTCATCTCGATGTTATCTATACCACTGTATGTTTTGAACACCTGTAACAGCCTTTCATAATAGGAGTGCACTGTCTCTTCTCTTTCCTGCGTTGTTCTATCTATCCTGGTCCAATCAGTTTCCTTTGCTGGCTCCTTTAGTTTCAAGTGCTGAATTACTTGTTCATACTTTCTCATGACTTCCTTCGAATGTTCCCCTGTTTCTTTATCTCTGGTATACTCTTCACTAGGCCAGGCTATGGCTATTTTACACTCGGTCCATAGATCGACTGGGACCACAATGTCGAAAAACCCATCCAGGTCTTTCCACAGGCATTTCTGTACCTTTACAAACCTTTCCACTTGCCGGTACCATTCAACTGGCTTCTCCCGCAATTTTGGGAAATCGTTAGTAAAGGACACAATATCCTGTCTGGACCACGGAACGTGCACATACCTCCCACCGGGTACTTCGCGCATGGGGCATAAAGTTTCGGGTTTGTCTACTTCTCTCAGAGGGAACTCAGGGGTAGCTTGTCTGGAACGGGCCTCCTCTTTCTTATGTGCCCACCTTGTTTTCCATTTTTCCACGTCTCCCCATTTTTGCAGGACTGCAAGCAATTCTTTAATCTGCAATTTTCTCCCTGACACATTCAGACTTTCTAAATCTTTGTCGGAAAACTCAGCTCGGTATGGTTTCTGCAAGGGCTTCGATCTTGATATATCTATCCCCATACTAGCTGCAGTGTCGGTCAGTTTTTCATGGAGCACCCTAGTACTCCGAGTAAGACTTTTGCACATAAACAGCAACTCTTCTTCAGAATAGGTATTCAATCTGTCTAACCCCACATTTCCTGCCATTAATTCCTCTATTTCTACTCTCAGTTTGTAGAGGTCTAAAGGCTTCGTTTGCGGAGCCTGTTTTTCTAATTCACGACTCCAATTTTCAATTTCTTCCGGTGTTACCAAAGAGACACTCCTAGTCCCTGTTGCTGATTCTAATTTAATTTCTTTCGTATCAAAAGGATTATGCCTCTTCTGCACTCCCTTTCCGGTCTGTTTGTTTGGTAGATCCAAGAACACAACATCAGACCCACACTCACTGGACTGATCGTCTATTAGTAAGGGCTCTTGCTTCGGCGGGGCCATTATCGGGTTCATAACTGGAGGGTTCAGACCTCCTTGATTATTCCCGTACAACGGAACCACTGGTCCGATTGTTACCGGAATAGTCAAAGCTTCAGGACTGGTATTTAACTGGGAAATTTTCTGAATTATTTCTGACCTCTGTTTAGCTATGGCCTCTTGCTCCCTTTCATCTAACACTCTTCCTAATGTTCGGTCAGGTATCATCTGTGGGGTCAGTTGAGGCGTAAAACTCAGGGCAGTAGGATGCGTCTCACTGGGTCCTCCACCATAATTTGGTTTCGGGAACAAAGTTCCCGTGCCAAATGACCTACGCTCTTCCCCATATGGAGGCTGCAAAAAGGGTACCCCTGATCCTACTGGTTTTTCTTCGTTCTCATAAAGAGGTCTGGGGTAAAATGTTCTCTCACGGGAATATTTTTCCTCTGAGCTCTCGGGCATTCTAGGATATATATTGCGTACCTCCGGGGGCTCGGGTTTCTCAAAATAGGGCAATACCTGGCCCCCTTCCCCCCTACATAGGGATCTGTCCTCCTCCTTAATAGATGGACGCTGGTGGTTCTCTCCTGTACTGGAAATTCGGGCTCCCTCATTATAAGGGGGCGGACTTCTCGTAAAGATGTCATCTAGCAATTCATCATCTGACTCTCCCGGGGCCCCCCAATGCTTACACTTTTCGGTACTTTTCTCACCCGCTGCAGGGTTATGACATGCCGGCATCATGGGAAACAGACCCTCAACAATCATGCTCTGCCTCCACTGCTTCATCCTTTTATCCCTGGTCTCCTGTTTTAGTCTGGGGTACCATTTGGTCAGACCTTTGTCCATTCGGGGTTTCTCTCTTTCAAAAGCCTCAATCTCCCATTCCTCTAATGCCTCATACTGCGTTAGTCTCGGTCTGGGATGTGGGTTCTCAAATTGAATAAAATTCTACCATTAAAAGTACCGTCTAACGGAAAAGCCAATACTCCGTCATCTTTTGTGTACTTCACCCAATTCTCCGACCACACACAGGTGTTGTACCCTCAGTCAAACATCATGAAGGAGGCAGGAGTATTCGGTGGCGGGACAACAACGCCTTCCCTAGATTTAATCGGTTTGTCCGTTTTGAAATAATTCTTTACCCTACTTACAAGGGACATCTTTCTCTTTCCTCCGTACATAATATCGTATCTATTGGCTTTCCACTGATCCCTCTCAAACCCTTGGTTCCTTGGGTCGGGTCTAGTCTCTGGACAATACGAGTGCCACATACGATTTCTACGCTTAACTTTGTTTACAAAGTTACCTCCAATCAGAACGCGTCTTGCAATTCCGTGCGACCAATGAGGTGTGCGCGTTCAAATAATTTTGGCCAATGGGTGCGCGGCCCCTTCGTGAGACTGTTCTCACTCCTCGGCGCTTCACCCCTCCTTTACAATTCCAGCCCCGCTACCCGCCCGCTGCTTCTACCAATCCCAGCGCGGCACGGAGTGACGTCAGAGGCGCTTCGCGACTGACTCCCTCCCTTCACAAGGTAACGGAAACTTTCTTTCTTTCTTTCTAAAGTGCTCAGTGCTTGGTTATTTAACAACGAATACACATTCGCCACAGTGCTCAAGTGTCTAGACAGAAAGATTTCTTTTACTGCAAGTAAACTACTTCCATTTACTTTTCACGCGCTGCGGGCAGATCTCTTCCGCCTACCCTTCACTCTAGCATCGGTGAACCTGTTATTCCCCTAAACTCATCCACTTCTTTCCGGGATATGTTCCGAGTCTAAGGTTTCTCAGCGGACCCCTTTGCTTTCACCCAAGCTCCGAGGAACCTGCTACTTTTCCGATGTGACCCTTACTAGGTTACGCCACTATGGGAATTTTGCCAATGAACCTCGTTACTGACATTTATTCACACATGTATTCAGAAAACCCTAGTTAGTGCTTCCCGGTTATCCTAACCTGCACCTAACTTTCCTTTAAGCCTGTGACCTCAGGACAATGGATTCTATTCACCACTTGCCCTTTCAATTCCCCGGGGAGTTCGGACAACAAGAAACTAAACGGATGACAAATGCATGGATTAATACATATAACAATATAAGAACAAGAATAATAACGAAAAAACAGTTCATTGATTTCAGCAGCGTATTCACAAGAGAGTGATCAGTCCCCTCGGAACAGCCGCTCTTATAGCAGCATTAATGTACTAGCAGCTTCCGACTTAACTAGTCTAACCAATCCTGCCTAACCTTTAGCTAGTCCCTAACCATCCTCTGATCTACCAGAAAACTGATAGAGCGCGCGAGGTCACCCAGCCAATGATTTCGCCGTTTCCGGCTTCAGGGCCCATATACTTTCGATTCACACTATTCATTGACCAGGCGACTTCACGGGCTGCTACCAATTGTGTGTGTTCCCTACTGTTATTACTTAGTGTACCCGACTTACCATCCACCGACACGGGTACCTATGACTTCAATGGATCAGGGGCCTAGCTGTAAAAGGAAAGGCAGCAAAATACAAACCCAACCAATAACATTCAATACTGTTGAAATGACCACGGACAACGGGAAGTTTTAAAATGTTTATCTAAAGTTCATTGATTTCTTGCATCAAATACACGAGAATGAGACATTCAATGACTAGTAAAATGTAAATGATATAACTATAAAGAAATAATGACAGGGTAATCATTGAAAATTTGCTATTGAATATAAATGAAGAATACTAGACAATCTCAAAATCTTTCAAGCATGGACAGACTATGCATGGGTAACTATAGGAAGGCCTATAAAGAGTAACACGCTAAACTTAAAGTGAACGGGCCTTTGAACAGTCTAGGTAAGGAGGTTCTAGACCATATCAGAAAATGACAAACTGCAATGCAAAATATAATCTCTAAAAGATTGAGAGACATGGGAACATATCATGAATATATGCAGATGACTTTCGTTCAATAGTTTGCGGTAAAAGCATGGAAAATCAACATATGCAAAGGTGTCACTTTATTTTAGCAAAAGGTAGAAATATAGAAAGGTGCAAGTTTAAAGAACTTAGAGCAGTATTTACCTAGACTGGTGTGGAAACCAAACCCTGGCCACGGGTCAGTTTAAGGACAGGAAACCCTCAAGGAAGGATACCCCTCAAAGACGGCAGGTGCAGAATGGACACCCCGGACAGGACAGGATACCCTCAGATTAGGAACTCAGGACAGGACCCTCAGGACAGGACAGCAAACCCTCAGGACAGGACCGCTCAGGACAGGACCGCACCCGCAGTTTGGAAGCAACGCCTGCGCTCCACCCTCTCTGCAGCTATCGATCAAGACCCCGATTTGGGTCAACGAACTCCCAGCAAAGTGCTTCGCCAGCACTTTAAGGTTCAGTAGAACCTCAGTCTATGGTCAATTTCGGACAGAGTGCTCCGCAGCTCTCTGTATCTTCAGTCACCTATTGAGTACGATGGGTCAGTGACAGGTCAGCTAAACCAGACAAGTCGGACAATTCCCTAGGTAAACCCAGGGTAGATATACTCTTTTGGGACGGTGTACCACCCCCCAATGTTGCAAAGTGTCAGAATCCCTCAATTTGGATTGGTCCTAAAGTAGGATTTGAGTAACACACCAATCAGAACACGCTAATTCGAGCCTATATTAGCATACTTGGGTACCGCCTAGAGAGATTGGGGTTCCCATGAGAAGCTACACGGCAAACAGTAGCACAATATTACATTGTAACATATAAGGAGCCACATTCGCTGTTCTCGCAGGGCAGAGGTGACTTTCTCAGGAACATCTTGCACATCACTGCCAACTGGCTGTGTTCCATCAGTCAAGGTCCACTGTGCCTCAGAGTTTGCGCAGGCGCAGAAGGGACCTCCAATATGGCTCTCCTCTCTCTCAGACCCCATTCCCCGCGGTACATGAAAAGTAAGCGAAAACAAATTAATACATAATAATGTCATCATGAAAACACATCACAGGGTTTGTACTTCTAACTTATCATCAAGAAATATACATATGCGATCTATATGTTAGCTACATGGAAACAATGACAAGAGCAGTGGCACGAGCAGTACCACATGATGGGCACAGCTATGTATTACGCATGCGCATAAATTTCCCTCCACTTCTGCAGACGCGTCAGGACACGTGAGTGTGGCTGACGCATGCGCAGTAACTAAAATACAAGCGGCGGCCATTTTTAAGTACACGGATTAAATGCATTAGAAATACACGTAAGCAAGCTTCATAAACTTTACTCAAACTTAATATAAATGTTAGTAAGACGTATACTTATTATCTTGTTACACATAAACGAGGTTCTTGAGTACAGCAAGTCCGCAAATATGCGAAGCTTTGCTTCATCACCCCCTGGGGCCCACGCCGCGTACACAGTGATAGTCTTAACACCTCGCCCACAGCCCCTCACATTCAGGGCACAGTGGGCGAGGAAGAATGGGTCTGGCTGTGGGGGCCAGGTGATGTTTTGAAAGCGCACAATCTTCACCTTAGGCCCCCCCCCCCCCAAGAAGTTTAAAAAAGAAGGGTTATAGTTCTTTCTCTGTGTCATCATTTTAGAACTGATGCATTTTCAATATTACATTCAAGGAAGTCATGTTTGCAGCTTTTCTATTTTATGCAACTAACAACCATTGACAAACCGTAGTTCTGGCTTGTTTTAGGTGTAACATTACTTGCTGTATTATATATCTGAACGCAATGACAGAAGCAGCAAAATACCAGTCGGGCGGCACACTATGCTAAGCACAGATTTGTAGCTTAGGTGTTTTAAGCTACGCCCATAATTACATTGAACACCCCTTTGGAGAGAACCCTCAGTTTTGTCATCCCACTTAAAGCCCTGGAAACAACACCATGTCACAGACACCTCAGGGCCTGGCACTGTGCATCATGCATGACTCATGACTTCCAAGGTTTCAGATTGACTATGTGCAGGGGCATCTTGAACGCCTCCCTTTGCTGTAGGAACTACAGCGAGGGGTGAGTTCCTGATGAGTCTCTTCTGTCTGCAACTCTGCGTACAAAGGCTCAGCTCACAATTATTGTGAAAAGGTGGGTGAGAGAGTAAGTGAAGGGATGGCTGGATGGATCAGTGAAAGGGTGAATGGATGAATGAAAGGGTGAATGGATGGATGATGAGAGAGAATGGGTGGATGGATGAGTGAAATGATGGATGGATTGATTAATTGATAAGTGAAAGTGTGAATGGATGAACAGATGTGTGAAAGGGTGGCCGTAAGGATGGATGAGTGAGTGAAAGGGAGGGAGGGTACATGGGCAAAAGTTTGGATAGATGAGTGAAGGAGTGAAAGGATGGATGAGAGAAAAGATGGATGGATGATTGAAAGGATGGATGAGTGATAGGGTCAATGGATGGATGCATGAGTGGATGAGTAGATGGATAGTTGGGTGGATGGAAGGAAGGATGGATGGCTAAGTGAAAGGGTCGATGGAGAGAGAAAGGGAGAATGGATGGCTGAAAGGGTGAATAGGTGGAAGGATGAGTGACTGGGTGGATGGATAAGAAAGTGAAAGGATGGCTGGATGGGTGAAAGGGGAAATGGCTAGATGGATGAGTGAAGAGATGGATTGGGTGAAAGGGTGGATGGAGAGAAAAAGTGAGGATGGATGTGTGGATGACTGAACGGGTGAATGTGTCTAAGGGTGAGTGACTGGGTGGATGGATAAGTAAGTGAAAGGGTGGCTGGATGGGTGAAAGGGTAAATGGATGGATGAGTGAATGGATGGATGGGTGGAAGAGTGGATGAATGGGTGGATAATGGGTGGATGAGTAAAAGGGTGGATGGAGGGATAGATGAGTGAAATGATGGATGGAAGAATACATGATGGATAAGTTTGCAAATGGTTGAATATGTTTGGAGCTGGATTAGCGGCATCTTATGTTTGCCACTTTACATCTCACAATGACTATCCAAGCAGATCTTCCCGACCATTTCTCTCACCAAACATGCCTGCTCAGAACCATGAATTGTAAACAAAATATCAGACTGGACAACCCAGTGCTGTAACCATTTATATAGATTATTATCATATGAAATATCACAAAAAGACCTGCACAGTTGATCAAAGCTGCGTGCATACTGAAAAACCGTGAAGTACACGATTGGTTCAACCTGATATAAACTTATTTTGACTAGTGCTTAAATGGTTGTCTATTTACTTACTTACATAATAATGCGCAACCTCCTCTGATGGGTCTGTAAAACGTACCTTTTGTCCAGAAGGTTTGTTCTGAATTTTAACCCTTTGTCCTGAATTTTTACACTCCCCATCCTGAATTTGCACCCATGCCAGTTGGTCACCCTAGTCCTGACACTCCCATACAGAACTACAGAGTGTTCACCCTGCCTTTTCTATTTGGTTACTCTTGTAACCAGATGCACCACACTGCCAAGCTCTAACTCAAGAGGGGCCATCTAATCCCCTTGGCATCCCACTCTCCACAGGGCTGACCAAAGTAGGCTGAGTAAAGCAGTACTCAAAGCTACATCGAGTGTGCCTCAATTGTCATCCCACCGAATCCAGAAAATACTGCACTAGACTCAGTGCAGTAGGTCTTCCTCAAAGGATTACTTGACTTGCCACATCCAGCACCCAGAAATGCAATGTGTTGCTAGCCCATCCCTTCCTCTGAAGCAAGAAGGAACCAGTAGGAACCATTTTGTTTACCATTTCTTTGCACAATTTACTGATTGATTTGTGTGCCAGTTAATAATGTAACTTTATTTTTAAAGGCCTCATCCAAAATGCAGACAAGGGGCATATTTCTCTATATGCCAAAAATATTAATTAGTACGTTTTGGTTAGTTTTTGTTCGTAGTGTGTAGGTCTGACTGCACTCTATTTTAGGTCCTAGGCCAGAATGTGGCAACATGCTTGTGTGTTGATTTCAGGACATGTCTAAGATTTTGTGTAATGTGATTTCTCAAAAGAGAGCTGTTTAGCCTCATTCTATGCTAGGCCTTGTTCGAGGCCTAAGCAAAATTTGCAAACTTGGCACTTCTTTCTCTGTGCAGAAGAATTAACTTTTCTAGCATGTTCAGGTTAGAATTCCTTTTTGCAGATTTTATATCATTTTCATGGTTAATTGAGTAATCCTCAGTCTCCTCATGGCCCAGACTTGAAGGCAGCAACAGATGTGAATAAAACTGTGTTTTTTGTATATAGACATCACTTGCTGGCTGTGGAATAAATTTATGACTAGATTGTACAGATACATTTTTTCAGCATTCTTTACACCCCAGACTGCCTTTTCCTCATTTGTGAATTCTTACTTTTGTTATTACATGTTCTGTTCCCAGAGATTCCAGTCTTACCCTTTCTCCTTGACTTTGTACTAGATTTCTGATTTATGTGATGATTAGCTGGTTGGGAAAGAGTATCTAACGACCTTGTGCAGGGCGTTAAGACTGCATGAAAGTATTCAGTTATCAGACCTGCAGTGCTCCTAGTCTTTACCAATATTACTTGCTCTGTAAGCTTTAAAAGGCTTAATTTACTAAATATTTCTCTATGAATTAGACCTCAAAGAGTAACCAAATAGTGTTTCATGAAAGGGCATGCCCCTTGAATGTGGGCCACGCCCCTTAACTGTAGGCCACGCCCCTTAACTGTAGGCCACGCCCCTTGAACGTGGGCCACTTTTTTCGTCAGTGCCCGGGCCAAATTGTGATCCCAATCCGACCCTGTTTCTGGCTATCAGCCTTCATCAGCCTGGATAGCTTGACTCCAGTGGTGTGGAGAGCCTGGGACTCACGTCTGAGCATACCCAGCCCACTTGGGGTGAAAATTGCAAAAAACACAGTTGATGGACAGAATGTAGAACAATGTCATACATTCACCCCAGTACAAGGATCTGGGCCTAAATCCATCATTTTTTTGCACTCCACACCACCCTGGGTTAGACACTGGCTATATGCAAATCAGCTCTGACCCTGTGCCTCATGGGAACAGTCCGGTCCGAACTACCAAGCCATGTCTTTCCCAGACCAGAATCAAGCATCCAAGGACCGGTTTCTGGCAATCAGCCTGGATAGCTTGACTCCAGTGGTGTGGAGAGCCTGGGACTCACGTCTGAGCATACCCAGCCCACTTGGGGTGAAAATTGCAAAAAACACAGTTGATGGACAGAATGTAGAACAATGTCATACATTCACCCCAGTACAAGGATCTGGGCCTAAATCCATCGTTTTTTTGCACTCCACACCACCCTGGGTTAGACACTGGCTATATGCAAATCAGCTCTGACCCTGTGCCTCATGAGAACAGTCTGGTCCAAACTACCAAGCCATGTCTTTCCCAGACCGGAATTCAGCATCCAAGGACCGGTTTCTGGCTATCAGCCTTCATCAGCCTGGATAGCTTGACTCAAGTGGTGTGGAGAGCCTGGGACTAACGTCTGAGCATACCCAGCCCACTTGGGGTGAAAATTGCAAAAAACACAGTTGATGGACAGAATGTAGAACAATGTCATACATTCACCCCAGTAAAAGGATCTGGGCCTAAATCCATCATTTTTTTGCACTCCACACCACCCTGGGATAGACACTGGCTATATGCACATCAGCTCTGACCCTGTGCCTCATGGGAACAGTCCAGTCCGAACTACCAAGCCATGTCTTTCCCAGACTGGAATCAAGCATCCAAGGACCGGTGTCTGGCAATCAGCCTTCACCAGCCTGGATAGCTTGACTCCAGTGGTGTGGAGAGCCTGGGACTCACGTCTGAGCATATCCAGCCCACTTGGGGTGAAAATTGCAAAAAACACAGTTGATGGACAGAATGTAGAACAATGTCATACATTCACCCCAGTACAAGGATCTGGGCCTAAATCCATCGTTTTTTTGCACTCCACACCACCCTGGGTTAGACACTGGCTATATGCAAATCAGCTCTGACCCTGTGCCTCATGGGAACAGTCCAGACCGAACTACCAAGCCATGTCTTTCCCAGACCGGAATCAAGCATCCAAGGACCGGTTTCTGGCTATCAGCCTTCATCAGCCTGGATAGCTTGACTCCAGTGGTGTTGAGAGCCTGGGACTCACGTCTGATCATACCATGGCGACTTGGGGTGAAAATTGCAAAAAACACAGTTGATGGACAGAATGTAGAACAATGTCATACATTCACCCCAGAACAAGGATCTGGGCCTAAATCCATCGTTTTTTTGCTCTCCACACCACCCTGGGTTAGACACTGGCTATATGCAAATCAGCTCTGACCCTGTGCCTCATGGGAACAGTCCGGTCCGAACTACCAAGCCATGTCTTTCCCAGACCGGAATCAAGCATCCAAGGACCGGTTTCTGGCTATCAGCCTTCATCAGCCTGGATAGCTTGACTCAAGTGGTGTGGAGAGCCTGGGACTCACGTCTGAGCATACCCAGCCCACTTGGGGTGAAAATTGCAAAAAACACAGTTGATGGACAGAATGTAGAACAATGTCATACATTCACCCCAGTACAAGGATCTGGGCCTAAATCCATCATTTTTTTGCACTCCACACCACCCTGGAATAGACACTGGCTATATGCACATCAGCTCTGACCCTGTGCCTCATGGGAACAGTACAGTCCGAACTACCAAGCCATGTCTTTCCCAGACCGGAATCAAGCATCCAAGGACCGGTTTCTGGCAATCAGCCTTCATCAGCCTGGATAGCTTGACTCCAGTGGTGTGGAGAGCCTGGGACTCACGTCTGAGCATACCCAGCCGACTTGGGGTGAAAATTGCAAAAAACACAGTGGATGGACAGAATGTAGAACAATGTCATACATTCACCCCATAACAAGTATCTGGGCCTAAATCCATCGTTTTTTTGCTCTCCACACCACTCTGGGTTAGACACTGGCTATATGCAAATCAGCTCTGACCCTGTGCCTCATGGGAACAGTCCAGTCCGAACTACCAAGCCATGTCTTTCCCAGACCGGAATCAAGCATCCAAGGACCGGTTTCTGGCTATCAGCCTACATCAGCCTGGATAGCTTGACTCCAGTGGTTTGGAGAGCCTGGGACTCACGTCTGAGCATACCCAGCCCACTTGGGGTGAAAATTGCAAAAAACACAGTTGATGGACAGACTGTAGAACAATGTCATACATTCACCCCAGTACAACGATCTGGGCCTAAATCCATCGTTTTTTTGCACTCCACACCACCCTGGGTTAGACACTGGCTATATGCAAATCAGCTCTGACCCTGTGCCTCATGGGAACAGTCCAGTCCGAACTACCAAGCCATGTCTTTCCCAGACCGGAATCAAGCATCCAAGGACCGGTTTCTGGCTATCAGCCTTCATCAGCCTGGATAGCTTGACTCCAGTGGTGTGGAGAGCCTGGGACTCACGTCTGAGCATACCCAGCCCACTTGGGGTGAAAATTTCAAAAAACACAGTTGATGGACAGAATGTAGAACAATGTCATACATTCACCCCAGTACAAGGATCTGGGCCTAAATCCATCATTTATTTGCACTCCACACCACCCTGGGTTAGACACTGGCTATATGCAAATCAGCTCTGACCCTGTGCCTCATGGGAACCGTCCAGTCTGAACTACCAAGCCATGTCTTTCCCAGACGGGAATCAAGCATTCAAGGACTGGTTTCTGGCTATCAGCCTTCATCAGCCTGGATAGCTTAACTCCAGTGGTGTGGAGAGCCTGGGACTCAAGTCTGAGCATACCCAGCCCACTTGGGGTGAAAATTGCAAAAAACACAGTTGATGAACAGAATGTAGAACAATGTCATACATTCACCCCAGTGCAAGGATCTGGGCCTAAATCCATCGTTTTTTTGCACTCCACACCACCCTGGGTTAGACACTGGCTATATGCAAATCAGCTCTGACCCTGTGCCTCATGGGAACAGTCCAGTCGGAACTACCAAGCCATGTCTTTCCCAGACCGGAATCAAGCATCCAAGGACCGGTTTCTGGTTATCAGCCTTCATCAGCCTGGATAGCTTGACTCCAGTGGTGTGGAGAGCCTGGGACTCACGTCTGAGCATACCCAGCCCACTTGGGGTGAAAATTTCAAAAAACACAGTTGATGGACAGAATGTAGAACAATGTCATACATTCACCCCAGTACAAGGATCTGGGCCTAAATCCATCATCTTTTTGCACTTCACACCACCCTGGGTTAGACACTGGCTATATGCAAATCAGCTGTGACCCTGTGCCTCATGGGAACAGTCCAGTCCGAACTACCAAGCCATGTCTTTCCCAGACCGGAATCAAGCATCCAAGGACTGGTTTCTGGCTATCAGCCTTCATCAGCCTGGATAGCTTGACTCCAGTGGTATGGAGAGCCTGGGACTCACGTCTGAGCATACCCAGCCCACTTGGGGTAAAAATTGCAAAAAACACAGTTGATGGACAGAATGTAGAACAATGTCATACATTCACCCCAGTACAAGGATGTGGGCCTAAATCCATAATTTTCTTGCACTCCACACCACCCTGGGATAGACACTGGCTATATGCACATCAGCTCTGACCCTGTGCCTCATGGAAACAGTCCAGTCCGAACTACCAAGCCATGTCTTTCCCAGACCGGAATCAAGCATCCAAGGACCGGTTTCTGGAAATCAGCCTTCATCAGCCTGGATACCTTGACTCCAGTGGTGTGGCGAGCCTGGGACTCACGTCTGAGCATACCCAGCCCACTTGTGGTGAAAATTGCAAAAAACACAGTTGATGGACAGAATGTAGAACAATGTCATACATTCACCCCAGTACAAGGATCTGGGCCTAAATCCATCGTTTTTTTGCACTCCACACCACCCTGGGTTAGACACTGGCTATATGCAAATCAGCTCTGACCCTGTGCCTCATGGGAACAGTCCAGTCCGAACTACCAAGCCATGTCTTTCCTTGACCGGAATCAAGCATCCAAGGACCGGTTTCTGGCTATCAGCCTTCATCAGCCTGGATAGCTTTACTCCAGTGGTGTGGAGAGCCTAGGACTCACGTCTGATCATACCCAGCCCACTTGGGGTGAAAATTGCAAAAAACACCGTTGATGGACAGAATGTAGAACAATGTCATACATTCACCCCAGAACAAGGATCTGGGCCTAATTCTATCGCTTTTTTGCTCTCCACACCGCCCTGGGTGATACACTGGCTATATGCAAATCAGCTCTGACCCTGTGCCTCATGGGAACAGTCCAGTCTGAACTACCAAGCCATGTCTTTCCCAGACCGGAATCAAGCATCCAAGGACCGGTTTCTGGCTATCAGCCTTCATCAGCCTGGATAGCATGACTCCAGTGGTGTGGAGAGCCTGGGACTCACGTCTGAGTATACCCAGCCCACTTGGGGTGAAAATTGCAAAAAACACAGTTGATGGACAGAATGTAGAACAATGTCATACATTCACCCCAGTACAAGGATCTGGGCCTAAATCCATCGTTTTTTTGCACTCCACACCACCCTGGGTTAGACACTGGCTATATGCAAATCAGCTCTGACCCTGTGCCTCATGGGAAAAGTCCAGTCCGAACTAACAAGCCATGTCTTTCCCAGACCGGAATCAAGCATCCAAGGACCGGTTTCTGGCTATCAGCCTTCATCAGCCTGGATAGCTTGACTCCAGTGGTGTGGAGAGCCTGGGACTCACGTCTGAGCATACCCAGCCCACTTGGGGTGAAAATTGCAAAAAACACAGTTGATGGACAGAATGTAGAACAATGTCATACATTCACCCCAGTACAAGGATCTGGGCCTAAATCCATCGTTTTTTTGCACTCCACACTACCCTGGGTTAGACACTGGCTATATGCAAATCAGCTCTGACCCTGTGCCTCATGGGAACAGTCCAGTCCGAACTACCAAGCCATGTCTTTCCTTGACCGAAATCAAGCATCCAAGTACCTGTTTCTGGCTATCAGCCTTCATCAGCCTGGATAGCTTGACTCCAGTGGTGTGGAGAGCCTAGGACTCACGTCTGATCATACCCAGCCCACTTGGGGTGAAAATTGCAAAAAACACAGTTGATGGACAGAATGTAGAACAATGTCATACATTCACCCCAGTACAAGGATCTGGGCCTAACTCCATAGTTTTTTTGCACTCCACACCACCCTGGGTTAGACACTGGCTATATGCAAATCAGCTCTGACCCTGTGCCTCATGGGAACAGTCCAGTCCGAACTACCAAGCCATGTCTTTCCCAGACAGGAATCAAGCATCCAGGGACCGGTTTCCGGCTATAAGCCTTCATCAGCCTGGATAGCTTGACTACAGTGGTGTGGAGAGCCTGGGAATCACGTCTGAGCATACCCAGCCCACTTGGGGTGAAAATTGCAAAAAACACAGTTGATGGACAGAATGTAGAACAATGTCATACATTCACCCCAGTACAAGGATCTGGGCCTAAATCCATCGTTTTTTTGCACTCCACACCATCCTGGGTTAGACACTGGCTATATGCAAATCAGCTCTGACCCTGTGCCTCATGGGAACAGTCCAGTCCGAACTACCAAGCCATGTCTTTCCCAGACCGGAATCAAGCATCCAAGGACCGGTTTCTGGCTATCAGCCTTCATCAGCCTGGATAGCTTGCCTTCAGTGGTGTGGAGAGCCTGGGACTCACGTCTGATCATACGTACCCAGCCCACTTAGGGTGAAAATTGCAAAAAACACAGTTGATGGACAGAATGTAGAACAATGTCATACATTCACCCCAGTACAAGGATCTCGGCCTAAGTCCATCGTTTTTTTGTACTCCACACCACCCTGGGTTAGACACTGGCTATATTCATATCAGCTCTGACCCTGTGCCTCATGGGAACAGTCCAGTCCCAACTACCAAGCCATGTCTTTCCCAGACCTGAATCAAGCATCCAAGGACAGGTTTCTGGCTATCAGCCTTCATCAGCCTGGATAGCTTGACTCCAGTGGTGTGGAGAGCCTGGGACTCACGTCTGAGCATACCCAGCCCACTTGGGGTGAAAATTGCAAAAAACACAGTTGATGGACAGAATGTAGAACAATGTCATACATTCACCCCAGTACAAGGATCTGGGCCTAAATCCATCGTTTTTTTGCACTCCACACCACCCTGGGTTAGACACTGGCTATATTCATATCAGCTCTGACCCTGTGCCTCATGGGAACAGTCCAGTCCGAACTACCAAGCCATCTCTTTCCCAGACCGGAAATAAGCATCCAAGGACCGGTTTCTGGCTATCAGCCTTCATCAGCCTGGATAGCTTGACTCCAGTGGTGTGGAGAGTCTGGGACTCACGTCTGATCATACCCAGCCCACTTGGGGTGAAAATTGCAAAAAACACAGTTGATGGACAGAATGTAGAACAATGTCATACATTCACCCCAGTACAAGGATCTGGGCCTAAATCCATCGTTTTTTTGCACTCCACACCACCCTGGGTTAGACACTGGCTATATTCATATCAGCTCTGACCCTGTGCCTCATGGGAACAGTCCAGTCCGAACTACCAAGCCATGTCTTTCCCAGACCAGAATCAAGCATCCAAGGACCGGTTTCTGGCTATCAGCCTTCATCAGCCTGGATAGCTTGACTCCAGTGGTGTGGAGAGCCTGGGACTCACGTCTGAGCATACCCAGCCCACTTGGGGTGAAAATTGCAAAAAACACAGTTGATGGACATAATGTAGAACAATGTCATACATTCACCCCAGAACAAGTATCTGGGCCTAAATCCATCGTTTTTTTGCTCTCCACACCACCCTGGGTTAGACACTGGCTATATGCAAATCAGCTCTGACCCTGTGCCTCATGGGAACAGTCCAGTCCGAACTACCAAGCCATGTCTTTCCCAGACCGGAATCACGCATCCAAGGACCGGTTTCTGGCTATCAGCCTACATCAGCCTGGATAGCTTGACTCCAGTGGTTTGGAGAGCCTGGGACTCACGTATGAGCATACCCAGCCCACTTGGGGTGAAAATTGCAAAAAACACAGTTGATGGACAGAATGTAGAACAATGTCATACATTCACCCCAGTGCAAGGATCTGGGCCTAAATCCATTGTTTTTTTGCATTCCACACCACCCTGGGTTAGACACTGGCTATATGCAAATCAGCTCTGACCCTGTGCCTCATGGGAACAGTCCAGTCCGAACTACCAAGCCATGTCTTTCCCATACCGGAATCAAGCATCCAAGGACCGGTTTCTGGCTATCAGCCTTCATCAGCCTGGATAGCTTGACTCCAGTGGTGTGGAGAGCCTGGGACTCACGTCTGAGCATACCCAGCCCACTTGGGGTGAAAATTTCAAAAAACACAGTTGATGGACAGAATGTAGAACAATGTCATACATTCACCCCAGTACAAGGATCTGGGCCTAAATCCATCATCTTTTTGCACTCCACACCACCCTGGGTTAGACACTGGCTATATGCAAATCAGCTGTGACCCTGTGCCTCATGGGAACAGTCCAGTCCGAACTACCAAGCCATGTCTTTCCCAGACCGGAATCAAGCATCCAAGGACCGGTTTCTGGCTATCAGCCTTCATCAGCCTGGATAGCTTGACTCCAGTGGTGTGGAGAGCCTGGGACTCACGTCTGAGCATACCCAGCCCACTTGGGGTGAAAATTTCAAAAAACACAGTTGATGGACAGAATGTAGAACAATGTCATACATTCACCCCAGTACAAGGATCTGGGCCTAAATCCATCATTTATTTGCACTCCACACCACCCTGGGTTAGACACTGGCTATATGCAAATCAGCTCTGACCCTGTGCCTCATGGGAACCGTCCAGTCCGAACTACCAAGCCATGTCTTTCCCAGACGGGAATCAAGCATTCAAGGACTGGTTTCTGGCTATCAGCCTTCATCAGCCTGGATAGCTTGACTCCAGTGGTGTGGAGAGCCTGGGACTCACGTCTGAGCATACCCAGCCCACTTGGGGTGAAAATTGCAAAAAACACAGTTGATGAACAGAATGTAGAACAATGTCATACATTCACCCCAGTGCAAGGATCTGGGCCTAAATCCATCGTTTTTTTGCACTCCACACCACCCTGGGTTAGACACTGGCTATATGCAAATCAGCTCTGACCCTGTGCCTCATGGGAACAGTCCAGTCCAAACTACCAAGCCATGTCTTTCCCAGACCGGAATCAAGCATCCAAGGACCGGTTTCTGGCTATCAGCCTTCATCAGCCTGGATAGCTTGACTCCAGTGGTGTGGAGAGCCTGGGACTCACGTCTGAGCATACCCAGCCCACTTGGGGTGAAAATTTCAAAAAACACAGTTGATGGACAGAATGTAGAACAATGTCATACATTCACCCCAGTACAAGGATCTGGGCCTAAATCCATCATCTTTTTGCACTCCACACCACCCTGGGTTAGACACTGGCTATATGCAAATCAGCTGTGACCCTGTGCCTCATGGGAACAGTCCAGTCCGAACTACCAAGCCATGTCTTTCCCAGACCGGAATCAAGCATCCAAGGACCGGTTTCTGGCTATCAGCCTTCATCAGCCTGGATAGCTTGACTCCAGTGGTATGGAGAGCCTGGGACTCACGTCTGAGCATACCCAGCCCACTTGGGGTAAAAATTGCAAAAAACACAGTTGATGGACAGAATTGTAGTGTAGCTCCTATTTTCCCAATAGGCTCTGCGCATTGGAATAGTACCTACAGCAGTAAAGACCTAGGCCAGACGTTAACTAGGTCTACTACTGTCGATACTAGACTTAATTTTTGGGTTTGCCAGCTAAGCTCAGAGTTCGCTAGAAACTTTCTCGAATGTTCAAGGAAGGAATTAACTCCCCTGATTAGACAAGAAGGGATTTAGTTTCTGACAACCATAGAACATGACAACTTTGCTCTCCCCTAATCAAGAGTCAATCTCGAGAGTCGTGTGAGCACAAGGCAATTATTTTACTCAGTCAGTACGTGCATTCTTAGTCTCATCAGAATCTAGAGAAAAGGAAGAGACGGGCGTGTTCAATAAAAAGGTGTTATTTATTGATCAGTCTCTTTTCTCATACATGAGAAATGTATCGATATTATTGCAATACTTATAGTTAAGTAAAGTGCATACATTAAAAGCAATAGTATAAAATAATACTGTAAAAACATTGATATGGTTTCTGAGCCATATGATGTTTAAAATGATTAAAATATATTTACATACACATATACATTTGACTAAACGTACTCAACTGGTGTTTCTAAATACGCCTACCCCGTGTACCTGACCTAAGTCTAATGCGTGGGCGGGAATAGAAAGTTACAGTTTAAGTTAAGTTTGTTTTTGCCAAGTGAATAACTAAAGAATTCTCTGTGAGGGGTTATTCAGTTCTGTACCTGGAATTTAGGATGGATGAGGAATAGTATCTCTTTCTCTGCTCTCGATATTCCAGGCTGCCTGCGAGGGCTGCCCGAAAGCGCCGGTGCTGGGTCTCTCGGCTTGAGATAGCAGCGCATCTCTCAGCGCGTCAGGAAGGCGGGGCTGCTGCCAGCGGGGTCTGCTTCTGCTCTCGGCTTCGGCAAGTATGGCTGCTCCGTCTTGTCACCACGCGTGTGTTTGCATAGGGCAAGGTCGGCAATATTTATACCTTAAAGGTGCCGAGATTGACGTAAGGATGGACATAGATACGTCAATAAAGATGTCATACGACTTGCTCGTTAGCACATTCTTTACTAAAGTTCTCTGTGAAATCAAAACAATGGCCGCACGGATTATCCAGGTTGTCATAGGTTTGATTTGTTATGAGAACGTCGTATGCCTTATCAGGGGCTGGAGGAATGTCGCTTGTCTAATTAGATCTCAAGCGTTATGACCTAATCAGATAACACATTCCTGTGCCGTAGTGTGACTGCGTCAGATAACGGTATCTGCATCATGGGGGTTTTCTTGCCTCATGGGCTGACTGTTAGTTAACTTGATAGTTAGTTTAACCAGAATAGGGTCAGGAATAGGGGGACTGAATCAGAACCTATAGAAATACACGACACCCACTCCACGCTAACTATGGTCATATCTACTAATCTATGCATAGTATAACATAGTACAACATACTATAGAGTATAGTGTATACCTTACCACCCCAAAATACATAAATGCATTTCGAAATTTTCAAATATACTGAAAAATTGCAGTCATATATATTGTATGCACTTAAGCTATGAATTAAATGCAAAAGTAAACACGCATTTTTATGCATTATTGCTTATTGGTATATGAGAAATACACATGAAATGGCTCTTAATATGGCTATACAGAAAGGAAGTTCGAGACCATTTCATCACATAATAAAATATTTGTGAACATCCCAGCGAGCAGCTAAAGTCTATAAAGTATCTAAAAATAGAAATTTTAGTTCTCTAGGAATAGTTTCTTACTTTAAGCAGAAGATCAGTGTCCCGGGGAAAAAATATGTAGAAAAATATTTTAAGGGGCTTGCTGAAAAATATTGCTGTCCGTGAGCTGGAGTGAAATTGTTCATGTGACTTTATTTTTAAAGTTGAAGGCCGAATTCAGGGAACGCCGTGTGCGAGTTTACTCAAAAGTCTCTATTTCTGTTCTGGAGAGAACATCATATCATTCAGGCTTTCGAAAAAACTGTCAACAGCTTCATGGGAAAGTTCCACTAAGTCGGAAATAGGGGTAACCATGCATTCGTGCGCATGATTGTCTCCATTGACATTCTGAATCGCATTGCTGACAGAAGGTCGTACCTGTTCGATGCTGCTTTCATCTTGAACTTCACTACTCTTCAATCGCAGTGGTGAAGATTCCAGGAATGCCGTCATCAGGATTGGCAGCCTTTGAGGGCAGCACAAAGCGTGAACCTTGGTAGGAACCAACAGTGTATCTGCATCCACTGGCGCATCCGATTGTAGCGTTAGACAGGTGTCTAACACGCATTCTTCTCCGCATAGCAGACACCTTAGTACAGGTAAAACACACCTTTGCCACATTGGTCGAAATGATAGAAACCAAGTCATGTTCAGGTCTCTAAGCCGGGAGAGTCCCAGGATTTTTGATATCCGGTCCCGGTATCCAATGGCTAGGATCGTATCTTCCATTGTCGCGAGAGTTTGATCTGTGACATGGGTTGCCATAACGAAAAATAAGGACTAGGAATAGGATTCCGGCAATTAGTCCTAGGATCAGGGGAAGTCCGCCAAAAATCGAATGGACGAAATCTGGAAAAATACCCAGTATGGCTTTGAATGGTGTTAATGCCATCGAAAATACTGTCTTAAATACCTTTGAGACCCCAGTGGTATCAGAAATATTTAAGATTTCGCTTAGGATTTCCGCGAAATGTACGGGGGAATTAGTTGATAATAATGTATGTATCTCTGCAGTCGTCCTTGCGACTTGTAGATCATACGTTTCTTTTGATGACGTGAGCCTTGTAGGCGTCTGAAGAAGCACTGTTTTCATTCTGCTTAAAGCATCTATTCGAATAGAAGTAATTTTCAAACTGGGCCATGCCCTTGCCTCCCTGTCTGGAAAGGAGCTGGGGAATAAAGAACGTCCACAGCACTTGACCTTCGCCGTTGTAGTTACTAGATAAGGAGTCCCGGGCATAAGACTGCAACATCTGCGGTCTACAATAAGAATGTAACTCCCATTATAGAGTCTTTGAAAGAATGGTTCTATTTCAGTTGCAGGTGCGCCTTGCTGGTGACATGAAAGGTTGTATGAATTCCCTTCACAGGCTCCATGCAAACTAATTCCGTTACACAGAAGCGTGCCGCTTAGTGACATAGCACAATTGTTGCCACTAAGAAACACTTTCTGTCCTTTATTACTGACACATGCATGTGAATAGGGCAGGTTCCAAGTTGTTTTAAGGTACCCCTTTCCCAATTTCTCGTACATGCCAGCCTGTATATATTTTTGGCAGTATTGAAACCTGAAGGTTGAGATTGGAATATTTATGATTCCGTGGATTATCCATTCACTGACAGGTCGTTCTGACATTGTCATTGGTAATCTTTCTAGTTTTTCAATGCTCAAGATTGTATAATCAGCACCCTTTTGCGCCATACCGATTTGTCTATCAGTAAGGTTAAAGATTTGGAATAGTGACGTTGTGTTGATTAAACGCCAAGGCACATAGCCTGAACGCAGATTTTGTAACGTCCAGCCAAGCTGTACAATGGAACGCAATTGTGACTGACCATGTTGTAATAACAGTAAGTCTTGCGATAATATATCGATTGCTGAAGACACAATGCTGTCCAATGAAAAAATTCTGGAGGACAGAGTCATTAACCCATTGTCCACTACAGAAAGTGATTTTTCCAAATTGATACGGTCAATTTCCCGTATTCTTTCTGCTGTCTCAATTTGAGTAACCTTCCAGGCCTCATTGTATGCTGCATATACAGAGGCTGCTATGAAACGCTTTTGACGCTGTTTGCGTGGTCCCAGTATGAAATCACGCAAGTCAGCACCATCAGTAAGTAAAGTTAGGTGTTGCTTAATTTCAGGCAGTGTGGAAGTCTGTAGCCATTGAAGGCATAATTTGCCCACACTGTAGGTTGTTATTATCCCTGGGTGATGTCTTTGGGGATATCTAGGGTCTGGCCTGGTCATTTTGAAACCCTGTGTTTTATTCAGGAATCTATCTTGACAGTAATTTGTATCTGTGGGCCAGATCAACCATTGTTTCCAATCAGGATGTGTTCTGTTTTGGTTTAATATATGGTTTACGTCTATCTCTTCATCTGTATCAGAGCTATTGCTAAACATTGTTGGCTTCGGAATAGACGGTTTAATTAAATCTTTGATTTTGGCTAAGCCAAGACAGGTGGTTTGTTGAACAGTGTCATTTAAAAATATCATTTGTTCTGGGATCATGCAGGCTCTAAACAAAGCTTCGAAACCCTGTACTTGCCATTCTTTTGTACCCCAAACACTTTTCAAATCAACATTTTTGTCCCAATAATCAAATCCAAATGTATTCATTTTTTCAAAGAATGAATCTGAATATATCAATTTTGTGTTGGTTATCATGGTTTTCATCCCTGTCTTGTTTGACAATTTAAAATAAAATGTTTCAGCATTACTTATGTTAAAACCTGAAAAATATTAATATTTGTCATATACGGTTCTAGAGCTACCTTTTGGAGGTGTAGCACAATGTTCCCATTGATTATAACTTAAAACATTTCTAGGTTGTGCAGATTTATGTAAAAAATGGTTACCATAATGGTTATAGCAATACATACTATCATAATTTGTAGAACCTTGCAAATAATCATGTTTTGTAAATTTAGCAGACATTACTAAGTCAGACATCATGTTGTTAATACTTTCGAAGTCCCAATCATCAGCAAATGAGTTTGGTTTTGCAAAGTCACTCAAGGAGATCTTGATTTGGTGTGGATATTTCAGGATCTCGACCGGACCATAAATTTCATAGTCAGTGTTGTCCCAGGCTACCCCACCAGGTATAGGATTGGCTGTGAAGTTGGCTGAAGAAAGTTCTGAAGAAAGTTCTCTTTTCTCGACGTGTGAAGATGTGTGTGGTTTGAGGATCAAGTTGATGTTCTGACTTGCTGTGTCCATTTTAGCATATTTTCCCTCAATGAAGCGTCCCAAAGTAAATACCATGATGAGCCAAAGTATGAGGATAAATGCGCCAAAACCCACCCAAAATTCAATCCATGGAGAAACCAGATATGTTTCTTTCAGATGTTTCAAAAGTTCCTTCGCTTTGTCTTTAAAGGATTTTGATGATGGCTGTGTCTTTGATTCACTCAGGCTTTCAGAGGAATCATCGAAGTTGATGAAGTAACCGGATGCAGTTCTGTCAATTGTTCCAATTGGTTCAGGATTTCTGTTTTTTGCATTTTCACTTGGTACTTCAGTATAGATCGGTGTGTCTCTGCTAAATGTCTTTATTTGGGTTTTCAGAGGTCTGAGTTCTATTGCATTGTTGCATAGTCCTTCTTGTTCTTCTGCAGGCGTTTCGAATGTGATGAGCCTTTTTGTTAGGACCTCTGTACTGGTAGCAAACCTTGGTGTTCTGCTACTTATTGGGAGTCCACTTGGCCTACTGTTTGTTATCGGCCACATGTTGTGGTTTTACCAGGTCGATGGATACAACTCGGTTCTCCTTTTTTCCAGCAAGTGGCGGTAGTACAACTGATCTTGTCCCGTTGACAGACAAGACAGGAACTGCTTTTCTGTAAGAAGGCCCAAATTCCTTCTTTACCGCGATCTTCTCCCTGACTAGATCCCCGACTTTTGGAATCCAGACAGGTCTTGCCGGGACAGGTGGTGATTCTTCAGTGGTTGTTGGCTGTTGTTTCAACTGTATGTTGCTCAGGTCTTTTCTTGTTTTGTTTAAGTCCTGCAAAATAGCCAAACGGTCTTTGACATCAAAGGTTTTTTCTATTACCACTGAAGTCTGACTATCAAGGTCAGAGATCAACATCCTAGTTCCGAATAATAATTCGTACGGACTGAATCCCTTCAGAGAATTTCTTGGCAAGTTATTTAGACTACGTTGGACACTTATTAGATGTTTGACCCACCCAGCTCCCGAACCTAATATCCTTTCTATTATAGATTGCTTTCTGCCTTGGTTTTTTCTTTACACCATCCCGTACCCTCAGGAAGGAAGTGAGAAGATTCCCGCTGGGCTGTGCTCATTTGGCCATGTTTCACCCCCAGGCTGGATTGCCTGAGTGAAAACAATGGTCGAACGTAGCATGCTCTTAGCGTATATGCCATTTAGACTCGCAAATCTTGTATAATAGTCCGGACGTCAGCCGAGTGCTGGTGATCTACATTATAAGTGGAAACTAGCCTGTATATGTTAATCGCAAGCCATTCTTTTTGCTGGTAATATTATCTGCCTTGATACGACGAGGTATTAAACTGCTTCTCTCCCCACTGCGATCTTTGTTGCAGTTTGGGCAGTTTTTTACAAACATGGTGTAGTGCAGGCTCATGCCTGGCCACCAGTACCGTGATTGTAATTCTTCCAGAGAACCTTTTAATTTAAGGTGTCTGAGACCCTCGCCCATGTGTGCGTCTGCGATTAACAAGTTTCTCCTGTCCATGTTTGGAATCACTCTATCCCCCACTCCAGGGATTCGAGCAAAAGGGACGGAGTTTGCATCGATTATGTATGTATAATTGAGTGGATAGTTGATCGGTAGTGCTGAGCAGTCGCCGTTTGATGACGTTTTCACCGCCAGCAATGTTTCACCGTCAATGTATTTTAATGTACGCTTTTTTCGATCTACGGGAGCCGGTTTAGTGGCTGCCGCTGCGGCTGCTTCAGCCAATGAATTCCCCACAACGTGAACGCCATCACGTTGATGACTCAGTGAGTGAGTCACGTGAGTCTTTGGTAGTTCTTTTTTCAAAAGAGCTACTTGTTCCCAGAGCAGTTTCTGCTTTATTGGTGCATCTGTGTCATCTTTGTAACCGTTCTGAATCCATGTCTGCAAATCCTTGTTATATGCTATGACGCAGTAATATGAATCTGACACTATAAGTGTCGGGAATTCGCGATCCGCATTATCCAGCGCCATTTTTAATGCTATTATTTCAGTTTGTAGTTCTGAATAAGTTTCTACTGAGTGTGATTTTGTTAATAGAGGTCTTAGTTTACCTCCGCGCCACACTTCTTTTGTAATCTCACATGTGGGATTGTATGCATGTTCTCCCCAAACGGAGGGTTGAGCATGTCCGTCTGTATAGATTACACAGGCGTAATGTCGTAGAGGCAGAATGTCGATTGGCAGAGGATACGTCTTTTCATATTTTAGATTTTTTAATTCTTCTAGTTCTGGATCAAAGTAGTAGTATACTTTGTCCGTTGTGATTGAATTCACCCATTGTATCCATTCCGGATTCAATGTTGTTGTTGGTAAATTACAAGGTGTTGTTAGTGCCTCAAAGGCTGATTCTGCTGTTCTGACTGTGATATGTCTACCGTCAGCTATGTCTTTTTCTCTAGCTATTGCGGTTTGAACTGCACGAATGATTTTTTCTGTATTACTGAATTTCTGTTCCGCTTCTGTGTACAAGTGTGATTTAAATGCAATTGGTACCTTTTCTCCCTCATTAGAGGTCAGGTATGTGAATCCGCATCTCCCTGGGATGACTCGGATCACAAGGTTGCGTGTGTTATCACGTGTTTCTAATTTTGTTTTAATTAGCATGTCTGTTTGTAAGGATCTCAAAATTTCTGTGTGTGTTTGAGTCCAATTGGATCTTTTAAAGTCTGGTTTAATTAGATCATAAAGGGGTTTGACCCTTTCTGCGTAATTTGCAATGTATGTTCTTCCGAAATTTAGGAAGCCTAGAATTGACTGTAGGTTTTTTAGTGTTTTAGGAGCTTGGATTACGGCACATTTCTCTAGGAAATTGTCTGCCAGGCTTTTACCTTCACTTGATAACTCATATCCTAAGAATAGGACCGTCAGATGGGCAATTCTGGATTTTTTAAAGTTGAATTTGTAACCCTCTGCAGCGAACCCAAGTATTATGGTGTTCACTCTTTTCAAGTGAGTATCCAAGTCATCATCTGTTAAGTAAATGTCATCGACATAAGATAATGCTTCATCATCATATAGTTGTAGTAATTCTGTTACTCTCGCTGAGAATACCCCCGGGCTGTTCTTGTACCCCTGGGCTAACCGACAGAATTGTTTTTGAGTGCCATTTACTGAGAATGCAGTTAAATATCTGCTCTCTGGTGCTATGTTTTGACAAAAGAATCCATTGGAGATGTCCAGGGTTGTTTTGTATTTTTTGCGCACTATGTTATTCATTAGTGCAGCACTGTGTGAGTTTTGCACTGCAAAGGTTTTGCAACATGTGTTAAGGTGTCGGTAATCCAAAACTAGACGATATGAATTGTCTGGTTTGGAGACCGGAAACAAAGGATTGTTCATTTGTGAGGTGCAAGTTTCAATCACCCCCTGGTATTCTAGCTGATCTAGTATTTCATTTACTTGTTTTTTAGCTTCTTGCTTAATTGGGTACTGCCTTTGTGCAGTAGGTTGTGATTTTAACTGGATTTTGTGAGGAGGAGAATCCTCATCCCATCCTACATGATTTTTATATAAAGCAGGTGCTAAGGCCACTGCCCACTTTCTAGCAAGTGTGTATTTTTTATGAATTGGTATTTGATTCGAGAAGGCAGGCATAATTACTTCTTCGCCATGAGGGCACTCCCTGACAAACTCTGGTGGCCAGTCTTTTTCAGCTAGAAGGATGTCATAGCCTTTGGAGAGGTTATCCCAAAATAGTCCCCTTATTTTCCTAGTCTTATCTCCCTCTATACGTAATGTTATCTCGTATATCTTGTGGGGCTTGCTAACTCTGGTGTCTGCAGTTTCCACTTGAAGGTATTCATTCGTGTCCACTGTCTCCAGATGATTCATAAGGACTTTGCGAGCTATGCTCACCTCTGCTGCGCTGTCTAGCATTGTCTGAGCCCACTGTCCGTTTTTCAGTTGTGCCCTCAGTATTCTCGGCATTGTTAACTACCTTGATACTGGCTACCTTCTTTTTTGGAAATTGTAATTTCTTTTTTTGTTGAGCAGGTTCCTTGTCTTTGGACTTGGCGTGCTCTTCTGATCGTCCTCTTCTTTCCGATTTCTGCGAGGAATTCTGAAAAGATTGAGCGGGACGTGTATCAATGTCTTGATATCTATCAGGTTTTTTAATATTATCCCTATTTCTAAGGTTATATCTATTCCCCGAGGGGTCACTCTGCGGTGACCTCTGTCTTTGGTTTGGAGATTTCTCTCTTCGCCTAGGAGACCTTCCTCGGGACTGGAATTTCTCTTCTTTAGGATTGGATTGTTTGTTTCCATCCCAGTTCTTTTTTGGTGAATTATTATTATTAAAAAATATTTTTTCTGGACTTGTAGTCAGTTGCGGTTTTACTGGTATTCCACCTAGACTATCTCTGCCTAGTTCTTCATAGGATTTTTCTATGATTCTGGCAATTTCAGCTGGTTGGTCTGCTATATCTGTCTCTTTTAACCTCTGGCGGATCGCCACGTTTGCTGCTTCACCTTTTATGTTGGCTAGTAATATAGCCGAGACCTGCTTGAAGTCTTTCAGTAATTTCATACCAAGAGTTAAAGCAGGTTCTGGACCGTATTCATCTTGAATTTGTTTTAGCACATCTGGTATTACCGAAATGGATGGGTTTTAGCACATCTGGTATTACCGAAATGGGTGCGTTTTTGTGTAGATGGAAGCAAAGACTGTACCCCAAGTGTCACAGTCCTCAATGTGTGGTGCGATTCCCATTGGGAGACATATAGTCAGAATCCTGTGTTTTTCTAATGGGGTGGTGTCAGGAAACACCGCCTCTATTTGGGTAATTTTCTGTGCCAACCAGAATGGTATCTGTTCCCGTTTAGCTGGAACTTTACCTAGGCAGGATTGGATGTTCTGTGGTGTAATTTTATTTGTGTTCCCCTGGTGAGGGGTCAGCTGTGGAAGTTTAATCGCTGGCTGAATTGTTGAAGTCCGCATTACATACTGAACTAATTGTCTATGAATTTTTAGTAGTTGTTTTAGCTGTATTAACAGCTCTGCTGCAGGCATTCTTTCGATGTCTGGATGTGGTGTGTATCCGGCTAAGACCGGCCACGTTGCTCCTGGTCTTCCTAAAGGACCGAGCCTTGTAATGTGATTGTTATGTATTAGGGCGCCATCAAATAAGAGCAAATGCTCTTGGAATTTGAGTGGTACTTCCACCTCCTCGAAAGGAGTGTATGTTTCAGGAGGTTCCTCTACTTTGTAATAGTGGAAGTACTTTGTTACAGCATTTGCTGCCGGAAAATGTATCCATGAATAGTATACCTCTGTCTGCCGATATTCGTGTGCCTCAATTACGAATATGACTGTGACACCTCTAGGTGTCAGTCCATTTTCTATAAGTTTTAAGGTTATAGATCTCCTTTTAATGACCGGAATGAGTGTTATATTCGGGTCTGCTGCTTGCATGGTAGCATCAGCATCTGCGAGTTCAGTTGCTAATCTAACTGCCTCTCTTTCATCATCACTCTCTGCCATTTTACAGACAGGATGGTATTATGTTTGTTTGCAGATCAGGTTTCTTTATGGAACAAAGATTAGATGCACAATATTTTGGAACTGTTTATCCTTCAACGTTGACTTGACCAAGAACCATACATAGGAGTTCCCTCCTGCGAGGTTTTGGAGGATATAACCTTTCACCCACTCCAGACGTCTTTGGAGTATTTGGGAAAAGGGGTCTGAGTGAGAAAGCACGACTGAGTTACTCTAAATGTCTTACGTTAGTTTTATCGCCCTTTCCAAACGCGTTGGGCGCCATGTAGTGTAGCTCCTATTTTCCCAATAGGCTCTGCGCATTGGAATAGTACCTACAGCAGTAAAGACCTAGGCCAGACGTTAACTAGGTCTACTACTGTCGATACTAGACTTAATTTTTGGGTTTGCCAGCTAAGCTCAGAGTTCGCTAGAAACTTTCTCAAATGTTCAAGGAAGGAATTAACTCCCCTGATTAGACAAGAAGGGATTTAGTTTCTGACAACCATAGAACATGACAACTTTGCTCTCCCCTAATCAAGAGTCAATCTCGAGAGTCGCGTGAGCACAAGGCAATTATTTTACTCAGTCAGTACGTGCATTCTTAGTCTCATCAGAATGTAGAGAAAAGGAAGAGACGGGCGTGTTCAATAAAAAGGTGTTATTTATTGATCAGTCTCTTTTCTCATACATGAGAAATGGATCGATATTATTGCAATACTTATAGTTAAGTAAAGTGCATACATTAAAAGCAATAGTATAAAATAATACTGTAAAAACATTGATATGGTTTCTGAGCCATATGATGTTTAAAATGATTAAAATATATTTACATACACATATACATTTGACTAAACGTACTCAACTGGTGTTTCTAAATACGCCTACCCCGTGTACCTGACCTAAGTCTAATGCGTGGGCGGGAATAGAAAGTTACAGTTTAAGTTAAGTTTGTTTTTGCCAAGTGAATAACTAAAGAATTCTCTGTGAGGGGTTATTCAGTTCTGTACCTGGAATTTAGGATGGATGAGGAATAGTATCTCTTTCTCTGCTCTCGATATTCCAGGCTGCCTGCGAGGGCTGCCCGAAAGCGCCGGTGCTGGGTCTCTCGGCTTGAGATAGCAGCGCGTCTCTCAGCGTGTCAGGAAGGCGGGGCTGCTGCCAGCGGGGTCTGCTTCTGCTCTCGGCTTCGGCAAGTATGGCTGCTCCGTCTTGTCACCACGCGTGTGTTTGCATAGGGCAAGGTCGGCAATATTTATACCTTAAAGGTGCCGAGATTGACGTAAGGATGGACATAGATACGTCAATAAAGATGTCATACGACTTGCTCGTTAGCACATTCTTTACTAAAGTTCTCTGTGAAATCAAAACAATGGCCGCACGGATTATCCAGGTTGTCATAGGTTTGATTTGTTATGAGAACGTCGTATGCCTTATCAGGGGCTGGAGGAATGTCGCTTGTCTAATTAGATCTCAAGCGTTATGACCTAATCAGATAACACGTTCCTGTGCCGTAGTGTGACTGCGTCAGATAACGGTATCTGCATCATGGGGGTTTTCTTGCCTCATGGGCTGACTGTTAGTTAACTTGATAGTTAGTTTAACCAGAATAGGGTCAGGAATAGGGGGACTGATTCAGAACCTATAGAAATACACGACAGAATGTAGAACAATGTCATACATTCACCCCAGTACAAGGATCTGGGCCTAAATCCATAATTTTCTTGCACTCCACACCACCCTGGGATAGACACTGGCTATATGCACATCAGCTCTGACCCTGTGCCTCATGGAAACAGTCCAGTCCGAACTACCAAGCCATGTCTTTCCCAGACCGGAATCAAACATCCAAGGACCGGTTTCTGGCAATCAGCCTTCATCAGCCTGGATAGCTTGACTCCAGTGGTGTGGCGAGCCTGGGACTCACGTCTGAGCATACCCAGCCCACTTGGGGTGAAAATTGCAAAAAACACAGTTGATGGACAGAATGTAGAACAATGTCATACATTCACCCCAGTACAAGGATCTGGGCCTAAATCCATCGTGTTTTTGCACTCCACACCACCCTGGGTTAGACACTGGCTATATGCAAATCAGCTCTGACCCTGTGCCTCATGGGAACAGTCCAGTCCGAACTACCAAGCCATGTCTTTCCTTGACCGGAATCAAGCATCCAAGGACCGGTTTCTGGCTATCAGCCTTCATCAGCCTGGATAGCTTTACTCCAGTGGTGTGGAGAGCCTTGGACTCACGTCTGATCATACCCAGCCCACTTGGGGTGAAAATTGCAAAAAACACAGTTGATGGACAGAATGTAGAACAATGTCATACATTCACCCCAGAACAAGGATCTGGGCCTATTTCTATCGTTTTTTTGCTCTCCACACCGCCCTGGGTGATACACTGGCTATATGCAAATCAGCTCTGACCCTGTGCCTCATGGGAACAGTCCAGTCTGAACTACCAAGCCATGTCTTTCCCAGACCGGAATCAAGCATCCAAGGACCGGTTTCTGGCTATCAGCCTTCATCAGCCTGGATAGCATGACTCCAGTGGTGTGGAGAGCCTGGGACTCACGTCTGAGTATACCCAGCCCACTTGGGGTGAAAATTGCAAAAAACACAGTTGATGGACAGAATGTAGAACAATGTCATACATTCACCCCAGTACAAGGATCTGGGCCTAAATCCATCGTTTTTTTGCACTCCACACCACCCTGGGTTAGACACTGGCTATATGCAAATCAGCTCTGACCCTGTGCCTCATGGGAAAAGTCCAGTCCGAACTAACAAGCCATGTCTTTCCCAGACCGGAATCAAGCATCCAAGGACCGGTTTCTGGCTATCAGCCTTCATCAGCCTGGATAGCTTGACTCCAGTGGTGTGGAGAGCCTGGGACTCACGTCTGAGCATACCCAGCCCACTTGGGGTGAAAATTGCAAAAAACACAGTTGATGGACAGAATGTAGAACAATGTCATACATTCACCCCAGTACAAGGATCTGGGCCTAAATCCATCGTTTTTTTGCACTCCACACCACCCTGGGTTAGACACTGGCTATATGCAAATCAGCTCTGACCCTGTGCCTCATGGGAACAGTCCAGTCCGAACTACCAAGCCATGTCTTTCCTTGACCGTAATCAAGCATCCAAGTACCGGTTTCTGGCTATCAGCCTTCATCAGCCTGGATAGCTTGACTCCAGTGGTGTGGAGAGCCTAGGACTCACGTCTGATCATACCCAGCCCACTTGGGGTGAAAATTGCAAAAAACACAGTTGATGGACAGAATGTAGAACAATGTCATACATTCACCCCAGTACAAGGATCTGGGCCTAACTCCATCGTTTTTTTGCACTCCACACCACCCTGGGTTAGACACTGGCTATATGCAAATCAGCTCTGACCCTGTGCCTCATGGGAACAGTCCAGTCCGAACTACCAAGCCATGTCTTTCCCAGACCGGAATCAAGCATCCAGGGACCGGTTTCCGGCTATCAGCCTTCATCAGCCTGGATAGCTTGACTACAGTGGTGTGGAGAGCCTTGGAATCACGTCTGAGCATACCCAGCCCACTTGGGGTGAAAATTGCAAAAAACACAGTTGATGGACAGAATGTAGAACAATGTCATACATTCACCCCAGTACAAGGATCTGGGCCTAAATCCATCGTTTTTTTTGCACTCCACACCATCCTGGGTTAGACACTGGCTATATGCAAATCAGCTCTGACCCTGTGCCTCATGGGAACAGTCCAGTCCGAACTACCAAGCCATGTCTTTCCCAGACCGGAATCAAGCATCCAAGGACCGGTTTCTGGCTATCAGCCTTCATCAGCCTCGATAGCTTGCCTTCAGTGGTGTGGAGAGCCTGGGACTCACGTCTGATCATACGTACCCAGCCCACTTAGGGTGAAAATTGCAAAAAACACAGTTGATGGACAGAATGTAGAACAATGTCATACATTCACCCCAGTACAAGGATCTCGGCCTAAATCCATCGTTTTTTTGTACTCCACACCACCCTGGGTTAGACACTGGCTATATTCATATCAGCTCTGACCCTGTGCCTCATGGGAACAGTCCAGTCCCAACTACCAAGCCATGTCTTTCCCAGACCTGAATCAAGCATCCAAGGACCGGTTTCTGGCTATCAGCCTTCATCAGCCTGGATAGCTTGACTCCAGTGGTGTGGAGAGCCTGGGACTCACGTCTGAGCATACCCAGCCCACTTGGGGTGAAAATTTCAAAAAACACAGTTGATGGATAGAATGTAGAACAATGTCATACATTCACCCCAGTACAAGGATCTGGGCCTAAATCCATCGTTTTTTTGCACTCCACACCACCCTGGGTTAGACACTGGCTATATGCAAATCAGCTCTGACCCTGTGCCTCATGGGAACAGTCCAGTCCGAACTACCAAGCCATGTCTTTCCTTGACCGGAATCAAGCATCCAAGTACCGGTTTCTGGCTATCAGCCTTCATCAGCCTGGATAGCTTGACTCCAGTGGCGTGGAGAGCCTAGGACTCACGTCTGATCATACCCAGCCCACTTGGGGTGAAAATTGCAAAAAACACAGTTGATGGACAGAATGTAGAACAATGTCATACATTCACCCCAGTACAAGGATCTGGGCCTAAATCCATCGTTTTTTTGCACTCCACACCATCCTGGGTTAGACACTGGCTATATGCAAATCAGCTCTGACCCTGTGCCTCATGGGAACAGTCCAGTCCGAACTACCAAGCCATGTCTTTCCCAGACCGGAATCAAGCATCCAAGGACCGGTTTCTGGCTATCAGCCTTCATCAGCCTGGATAGCTTGCCTTCAGTGGTGTGGAGAGCCTGGGACTCATGTCTGATCATACGTACCCAGCCCACTTAGGGTGAAAATTGCAAAAAACACAGTTGATGGACAGAATGTAGAACAATGTCATACATTCACCCCAGTACAAGGATCTGGGCCTAAATCCATCGTTTTTTTGCACTCCACACCACCCTGGGTTAGACACTGGCTATATGCAAATCAGCTCTGACCCTGTGCCTCATGGGAACAGTCCAGTCCGAACTACCAAGCCATGTCTTTCCTTGACCGTAATCAAGCATCCAAGTACCGGTTTCTGGCTATCAGCCTTCATCAGCCTGGATAGCTTGACTCCAGTGGTGTGGAGAGCCTAGGACTCACGTCTGATCATACCCAGCCCACTTCGGGTGAAAATTGCAAAAAACACAGTTGATGGACAGAATGTAGAACAATGTCATACATTCACCCCAGTACAAGGATCTGGGCCTAACTCCATCGTTTTTTTGCACTCCACACCACCCTGGGTTAGACACTGGCTATATGCAAATCAGCTCTGACCCTGTGCCTCATGGGAACAGTCCAGTCCGAACTACCAAGCCATGTCTTTCCCAGACCGGAATCAAGCATCCAGGGACCGGTTTCCGGCTATCAGCCTTCATCAGCCTGGATAGCTTGACTACAGTGGTGTGGAGAGCCTGGGAATCACGTCTGAGCATACCCAGCCCACTTGGGGTGAAAATTGCAAAAAACACAGTTGATGGACAGAATGTAGAACAATGTCATACATTCACCCCAGTACAAGGATCTGGGCCTAAATCCATAGTTTTTTTTGCACTCCACACCATCCTGGGTTAGACACTGGCTATATGCAAATCAGCTCTGACCCTGTGCCTCATGGGAACAGTCCAGTCCGAACTACCAAGCCATGTCTTTCCCAGACCGGAATCAAGCATCCAAGGACCGGTTTCTGGCTATCAGCCTTCATCAGCCTCGATAGCTTGCCTTCAGTGGTGTGGAGAGCCTGGGACTCACGTCTGATCATACGTACCCAGCCCACTTAGGGTGAAAATTGCAAAAAACACAGTTGATGGACAGAATGTAGAACAATGTCATACATTCACCCCAGTACAAGGATCTCGGCCTAAATCCATCGTTTTTTTGTACTCCACACCACCCTGGGTTAGACACTGGCTATATTCATATCAGCTCTGACCCTGTGCCTCATGGGAACAGTCCAGTCCCAACTACCAAGCCATGTCTTTCCCAGACCTGAATCAAGCATCCAAGGACCGGTTTCTGGCTATCAGCCTTCATCAGCCTCGATAGCTTGACTCCAGTGGTGTGGAGAGCCTGGGACTCACGTCTGAGCATACCCAGCCCACTTGGGGTGAAAATTGCAAAAAACACAGTTGATGGACAGAATGTAGAACAATGTCATACATTCACCCCAGTACAAGGATCTGGGCCTAAATCCATCGTTTTTTTGCACTCCACACCACCCTGGGTTAGACACTGGCTATATGCAAATCAGCTCTGACCCTGTGCCTCATGGGAACAGTCCAGTCCGAACTACCAAGCCATGTCTTTCCTTGACCGGAATCAAGCATCCAAGTACCGGTTTCTGGCTATCAGCCTTCATCAGCCTGGATAGCTTGACTCCAGTGGCGTGGAGAGCCTAGGACTCACGTCTGATCATACCCAGCCCACTTGGGGTGAAAATTGCAAAAAACACAGTTGATGGAAGAATGTAGAACAATGTCATACATTCACCCCAGTACAAGGATCTGGGCCTAACTCCATCGTTTTTTTGCACTCCACACCACCCTGGGTTAGACACTGGCTATATGCAAATCAGCTCTGACCCTGTGCCTCATGGGAACAGTCCAGTCCGAACTACCAAGCCATGTCTTTCCCAGACCGGAATCAAGCATCCAGGGACCGGTTTCCCGCTATCAGCCTTCATCAGCCTGGATAGCTTGACTACAGTGGTGTTGAGAGCCTGGGAATCACGTCTGAGCATACCCAGCCCACTTGGGGTGAAAATTGCAAAAAACACAGTTGATGGACAGAATGTAGAACAATGTCATACATTCACCCCAGTACAAGGATCTGGGCCTAAATCCATCGTTTTTTTGCACTCCACACCATCCTGGGTTAGACACTGGCTATATGCAAATCAGCTCTGACCCTGTGCCTCATGGGAACAGTCCAGTCCGAACTACCAAGCCATGTCTTTCCCAGACCGGAATCAAGCATCCAAGGACCGGTTTCTGGCTATCAGCCTTCATCAGCCTGGATAGCTTGCCTTCAGTGGTGTGGAGAGCCTGGGACTCACGTCTGATCATACGTACCCAGCCCACTTAGGGTGAAAATTGCAAAAAACACAGTTGATGGACAGAATGTAGAACAATGTCATACATTCACCCCAGTACAAGGATCTCGGCCTAAATCCATCGTTTTTTTGTACTCCACAACACCCTGGGTTAGACACTGGCTATATTCATATCAGCTCTGACCCTGTGCCTCATGGGAACAGTCCAGTCCCAACTACCAAGCCATGTCTTTCCCAGACCTGAATCTAGCATCCAAGGACAGGTTTCTGGCTATCAGCCTTCATCAGCCTGGATAGCTTGACTCCAGTGGTGTGGAGAGCCTGGGACTCACGTCTGAGCATACCCAGCCCACTTGGGGTAAAAATTGCAAAAAACTCAGTTGATGGACAGAATGTAGAACAATGTCATACATTCACCCCAGTACAAGGATCTGGGTCTAAATCCATCGTTATTTTGCACTCCACACCATCCTGGGTTAGACACTGGCTATATGCAAATCAGCTCTGACCCTGTGCCTCATGGGAACAGTCCAGTCCGAACTACCAAGCCATGTCTTTCCCAGACCGGAAATAAGCATCCAAGGACCGGTTTCTGGCTATCAGCCTTCATCAGCCTGGATAGCTTGACTCCAGTGGTGTGGAGAGTCTGGGACTCACGTCTGATCATACCCAGCCCACTTGGGGTGAAAATTGCAAAAAACACAGTTGATGGACAGAATGTAGAACAATGTCATACATTCACCCCAGTACAAGGATCTGGGCCTAAATCCATCGTTTTTTTGCACTCCACACCACCCTGGGTTAGACACTGGCGATATGCAAATCAGCTCTGACCCTGTGCCTCATGGGAACAGTCCAGTCCGAACTACCAAGCCATGTCTTTCCCAGACCAGAATCAAGCATCCAAGGACCGGTTTCTGGCTATCAGCCTTCATCAGCCTGGATAGCTTGACTCCAGTGGTGTGGAAAGACTGGGACTCACGTCTGAGCATACCCAGCCCACTTGGGGTGAAAATTGCAAAAAACACAGTTGATGAACAGAATGTAGAACAATGTCATACATTCGCCCCAGTACAAGGATCTGGGCCTAAATCCATCGTTTTTTTGCACTCCACACCACCCTGGGTTAGACACTGGCTATATGCAAATCAGCTCTGACCCTGTGCCTCATGGGAACAGTCCAGTCCGAACTACCAAGCCATGTCTTTCCCAGACCAGAATCAAGCATCCAAGGACCGGTTTGTGGCTATCAGCCTTCATCAGCCTGGATAGCTTGACTCCAGTGATGTGGAGAGCCTGGGACTCACGTCTGAGCATACCCAGCCCACTTGGGGTGAAAATTGCAAAAAACACAGTTGATGGACAGAATGTAGAACAATGTCATACATTCACCCCAGTACAAGGATCTGGGCCTAAATCCATCATTTTTTTGCACTCCACACCACCCTGGGTTAGACACTGGCTATATGCAAATCAGCTCTGACCCTGTGCCTCATGGGAACAGTCAAGTCCGAACTACCAAGCCATGTCTTTCCCAGACCGGAATCAAGCATCCAAGGACCGGTTTCTGGCTATCAGCCTTCATCAGCCTGGATAGCTTGACTCCAGTGTTGTGGAGAGCCTGGGACTCAGGTCTGAGCATACCCAGCCCACTTGGGGTGAAAATAGCAAAAAACACAGTTGATGGACAGAATGTAGAACAATGTCATACATTCACCCCAGTACAAGGATCTGGGCCTAAATCCATCATTTTTTTGCACTCCACACCACCCTGGGTTAGACACTGGCTATATGCAAATCAGCTCTGACCCTGTGCCTCATGGGAACAGTCCAGTCCGAACTACCAAGCCATGTCTTTCCCAGACCGGAATCAAGCATCCAAGGACCGGTTTCTGGCTATCAGCCTTTATCAGCCTGGATAGCTTGACTCCAGTGGTGTGGAGAGCCTGGGACTCACGCCTGAGCATACCCAGCCCACTTGGGGTGAAAATTGCAAAAAACACAGTTGATGGACAGAATGTAGAACAATGTCATACATTCACCCCAGTACAAGGATCTGGGCCTAAATCCATCGTTTTTTTGCACTCCACACCACCCTGGGTTAGACACTGGTTATATGCAAATCAGCTCTGACCCTGTGCCTCATGGGAACAGTCCAGTCCGAACTACCAAGCCATGTCTTTCCCAGACCAGAATCAAGCATCCAAGGACCGGTTTCTGGCTATCAGCCTTCATCAGCCTGGATAGCTTGACTCCAGTGGTGTGGAGAGCCTGGGACTCACGTCTGAGCATACCCAGCCCACTTGGCGTGAAAATTAAAAAAAACACAGTTGATGGACAGAATGTAGAACAATGTCATACATTCACCCCAGTACAAGGATCTGGGCCTAAATCCATCGTTTTTTTGCACTCCACACCACCCTGGGTTAGACACTGGCTATATGCAAATCAGCTCTGACCCTGTGCCTCATGGGAACAGTCCAGTCCGAACTACCAAGCCATGTCTTTCCCAGACCGGAATCAAGCATCCAATCTCTCCTTCGTCCAACAACTCATGGACACAATTACAGCCAACTCAGGACGACAGCACACCCAAATTTTCCTTGGCGACTTCAATCTCCACTGGAATGACAACAGTGACACAGTGGTAAACAGCCTCAAAAGCTTTCTCAACGCACTTGATCTCAACCAAATATGCAACAGCCCGACCCATAAGAGAGGTTCTACCCTTGACCTTATCATCTCCAAAGAGGGCGCTATTCAACTGGAGTCAATCCAACCTTGTGACTGGTCAGATCACCATATTGTCTCCTTCATCATCAAGGAAAAAACCAGACTTAACTCAGTTCAACCCCCTAAGCACAAAGTGTGGAAAAGAGACTTGAAGAAACTCAACCCAAACTCCCTACCACCTAACAGCTGCAATCGGCTACTTCCCCCTCCCGGCGATACAGACGTTCAACTTCTGACTGACTACTATCTCAATACTATGTCCACAATAATCAATGAGGTGGCGCCCATGCAACTGAAAAGAGTCTCGTCCAAGAAGACTTCCAACCCATGGTATGACGGAAGCCTCAATGAGGATAGACGGGCGATGCGAATGGCAGAGCGCACCTGGAGGTCAGCCCCTTCTGCAGTGCACCTAAAAAGTCTAAAGAAACAGAGAAACGCCTACTTCAGGAAAATAAAACGCTCAAAAAGAGACTTCTTCAGCCTCCAGCTCGCCCAAGCTAAAAATCGTCCAAGAAAACTGTTTGAGTTAGTCAGAACACAATCCAAAGAGCATCCCCAGACAATCAGCTCCATGGACGTTACTCCTTCCTGCGAAGACTTCTCTGCCTTCTTTATCCAAAAAACTGAGAGAATAAGAAGCGATCTCCTCAATGACGCTATCCTGTACTCCAACCCCCAACACTCAGCAATACCTCAACCCAAGAACAATGCTACTTGGTCATCCTTTGACACTTACTCCGTAGAAGAAATTGGCAGACTGCTCAGCGCCTTGAAACCTTCCAATCACCTCTCTGACCCCCTTCCTGCTAACGCTGTAAAATACTTTTCCCCTTGGCTTCTCCCACTCTGGTCTAAGATTATCAATAGCTCTCTTCAACAAGGATCCATCCCCAACGCCCTCAAAGTAGGCCAAGTCACACCGCTACTAAAAAAAACAACAGCAGACCCCACTGATCTAAACAATTACCGCCCTATTACAAACATTCCCACTCTCGCTAAACTGTTGGAAAAATGCGTTCAACTACAACTGACTAAACACATAGATAAGTTTGATCTCCTAAACGCTCATCAGTCAGGCTTCCGAGCAGGGCACAGTACCGAAACTGCCATGACTCACATAGTGGACGATGCCCTCCAAATCCTAGACCAAAACGATACCTGTCTCCTCATCCTTCTGGATCTCTCCTCAGCATTCGATACAGTTAAACATGAGAACTTACTCGAACTGTTAAACACAAGAATGGGCATATCTGGGACTGTGCTAAAGTGGTTCACCTCATTTCTACACAACCGGACACAAAGAATCAAAAGCAACAACCTGCTGTCCTCGCCGGTACCGGTATCGCTAGGCGTCCCTCAAGGATCCTCCCTCTCCCCAACACTGTTCAACCTAGTTATGGAACCTCTCACCACGTTGCTACAGGCTTCTAATGTGCACTTTCACATGTACGCCGACGACACCCAACTTTATCTCAAAATACAATCTCCCAAGGACATCATGCTGCTGAACACCACGATCAGAAACACCCAATCCTGGCTTGCAGAGAATCACCTCAAACTCAATGCTCTGAAGACCGAGTTCCTCCTGATCTCACCTCCCGCTAAAATATCCACGGCTCAAACATGGCTTAAGCAATTAACGGCTCTAAATGTACAGCCCATCGTAGTAGACTCAGCAAAATCTTTAGGCATAACACTTGACACCAATCTCAACATGCAGCAGCACATCAGCAAGGCAACCAAAGGAGCGAACTTCCAAATCAATACCCTGAGAAAACTTAAACCCTTCCTTCCTGCCAAAGACTTCCAAACTGCAGTACAATCTATAGTCATTCCGCACATAGAATACGGTAGCACCGCCCTCTGCGGGCTCCCCCTAACTACCACGGCACCCCTAAGAGCGTCCCTTAACGCCGCAGCGAGACTCGTCACAGGCTCAAAAAAACACTCACATATCTCCCCGGACTTTAAATCACTGAACTGGCTACCTTTTGAAGCCAGAATCCAACTGAAAATCGCATGCATGACACACAAGGCTGTGCATCTGAATTCACCCGCCTACCTCACTCAAAAGTTGACAATTTCGGGTGGCTCCCGAACTACTAGGAGCACAAGCAATCTTTTGCTGAAACCCCGAAGATTTCGGAAGGAAAAAACGTATAAACGCTCCTTTTCAGGAATGGCACCCAGGATCTGGAACTCACTCCCTCCTGAAACAAGGCTCATCTCCTCCAACACTATCTTTAAGAATGAAGTTAAAGCGATCCTCATGGCAAAATACACATGACCTATTTCTACGTATCACTCATGAATCTGCGCTGTAAGTCCTGCCCGTCCATGGCCTATTGTACCCTGTATTATCGAATTACGTAATTGTATACGCTCACTCTTTGTATTTTGTTATAATGTTTGATGCACCTGGTTGATAATGTATATTGTTATATTGTTGACGCACCTGGTTGACTTTGCACACTTTACCCTCTCCACCTCAACGATCCTTACTTCCCTTCTACTGTCGCACCTGTGGGACTATACATCCTGCACACACCCACCTCAACTAGGCCCACCTTTAAACTCTAAATACTCTAAACACGCTTAAGCAAGTATATGCTCCTTGCTATTGCACTTTATGCTATTGACACAATTGTTTGTCTATACTCAGTGTACCTACACTACCACACCTGTGACTTACCTCATGTCCTTTGACCTACCTATGTAACTGGCACCTTGTACCTAACTACCTCATATATTACTTTGTATATTCGCTTCCTTACTTTGTATTTTACTTTGTATATTTTACTCTGTATTTTTTACTTGTAAAGCGCTCTGATATCTGCAAAGATCTTGTTCGCGCTGTATAAAACTCTCAAAATAAATAAATAAAATAAAATCCAAGGACCGGTTTCTGGCTATCAGTCTTCATCAGCCTGGATAGCTTGACTCCAGTGGTGTGGAGAGCCTGGGACTCACGTCTGAGCATACCCAGCCCACTTGGGGTGAAAATTGCAAAAAACACAGTTGATGGACAGAATGTAGAACAATGTCATACATTCACCCCAGTACAAGGATCTGGGCCTAAATCCATTGTTTTTTTGCACTCCACACCACCCTGGGTTAGACACTGGCTATATGCAAATAAGCTCTGACCCTGTGCCTCATGGGAACAGTCAAGTCCGAACTACCAAGCCATGTCTTTCCCAGACCGGAATCAAGCATCCATGGACCGGTTTCTGGCTATCAGCCTTCATCAGCCTGGATAGCTTGACTCCAGTGGTGTGGAGATCCTGGGACTCACGTCTGAGCATACCCAGCCCACTTGGGGTGAAAATTGCAAAAAACACAGTTGATGGACAGAATGTAGAACAATGTCATACATTCACCCCAGTACAAGGATCTGGGCCTAAATCCATCATTTTTTTGCACTCCACGCCACCCTGGGTTAGACACTGGCTATATGCAAATCAGCTCTGACCCTGTGCCTCATGGGAACAGTCCAGTCCGAACTACCAAGCCATGTCTTTCCCAGACCGGAATCAAGCATCCAAGGACCGGTTTCTGGCTATCAGCCTTCATCAGCCTGGATAGCTTGACTCCAGTGGTGTGGAGAGCCTGGGACTCACGTCTGAGCATACCCAGCCCACTTGAGGTGAAAATTGCAAAAAACACAGTTGATGGACAGAATGTAGAACAATGTCATACATTCACCCCGGTACAAGGATCTGGGCCTAAATCCATCGTTTTTTTGCACTCCACACCACCCTGAGTTAGAAACTTTCTATATGCAAATCAGCTGTGACCCTGTGCCTCATGGGAACAGTCCAGTCCGAACTACCAAGCCATGTCTTTCCCAGACCGGAATCAAGCATACAAGGACCGGTTTCTGGCTATCAGCCTTCATCAGCCTGGATAGCTTGACTCCAGTGGTGTGGAGAGCCTGGGACTCACGTCTGAGCATACCCAGCCCACTTGGGGTGAAAATTGCAAAAAACACAGTCGATGGACAGAATGTAGAACAATGTCATACATTTACCCCAGTACAAGGATCTGGGCCTAAATCCATCATTTTTTTGCACTCCACACCACCCTGGAATAGACACTGGCTATATGCACATCAGCTCTGACCCTGTGCCTCATGGGAACAGTCCAGTCTGAACTACCAAGCCATATCTTTCCCAGACCGGAATCAAGCATCCAAGGACCGGTTTCTGGCAATCAGCCTTCATCAGCCTGGATGGCTTGACTCCAGTGGTGTGGAGTGCCTGGGACTCACGTCTGAGCATACCCAGCCCACTTGGGGTGAAAATTGCAAAAAACACAGTTGATGGACAGAATGTAGAACAATGTCATACATTCACCCCAGTACAAGGATCTGGGCCTAAATCCATCGTTTTTGTGCACTCCTCACCACCCTGGGTTAGACACTGTTTATATGCAAATCAGCTCTGACCCTGTGCCTCATGGGAACAGTCCAGTCCGAACTACCAAGCCATGTCTTTCCCAGACCAGAATCAAGCATCCAAGGACCGGTTTTTGGCTATCAGCCTTCATCAGCCTGGATAGCTTGACTCCAGTGGTGTGGAGAGCCTGGGACTCACGTCTGAGCATACCCAGCCCACTTGGGGTGAAAATTGCAAAAAATACAGTTGATGGACAGAATGTAGAACAATGTCATACATTCACCCCAGTACAAGGATCTGGGCCTAAATCCATCGTTTTTTTGCACTCCACACCACCCTGGGTTAGACACTGGCTATATGCAAATCAGCTCTGACCCTGTGCCTCATGGGAATAGTCCAGTCCGAACTACCAAGCCATGTCTTTCCCAGACCGGAATCAAGCATCCAAGGACCGGTTTCTGGCTATCAGCCTTCATCAGCCTGGATAGCTTGACTCCAGTGGTGTGGAGAGCCTGGGACTCACGTCTGAGCATACCCAGCCCACTTGGGGTGAAAATTGCAAAAAACACAGTTGATGGACAGAATGTAGAACAATGTCATACATTCACCCCAGTACAAGGATCTGGGCCTAAATCCATCATTTTTTTGCACTCCACACCACCCTGGGTTAGACACTGGCTATATGCAAATCAGCTCTGACCCTGTGCCTCATGGGAACAGTCCAGTCCGAACTACCAAGCCATGTCTTTCCCAGACCGGAATCAAGCATCCAAGGACCGGTTTCTGGCTATCAGCCTTTATCAGCCTGGATAGCTTGACTCCATTGGTGTGGAGAGCCTGGGACTCACGCCTGAGCATACCCAGCTCACTTGGGGTGAAAATTGCAAAAAACACAGTTGATGGACAGAATGTAGAACAATGTCATACATTCTCCCCAGTACAAGGATCTGGGCCTAAATCCATCGTTTTTTTGCACTCCACGCCACCCTGGGTAAGACACTGGCTATATGCAAATCAGCTCTGACCCTGTGCCTCATGGGAACAGTCCAGTCCGAACTACCAAGCCATGTCTTTCCCAGACCGGAATCAAGCATCCAAGGACCGGTTTCTGGCTATCAGCCTTCATCAGCCTGGATAGCTTGACTACAGTGGTGTGGAGAGCCTGGGACTCACGTCTGAGCATACCCAGCCCACTTGGGGTGAAAATTGCAAAAAACACAGTTGATGGACAGAATGTAGAACAATGTCATACATTCACCCCAGTACAAGGATCTCGGCCTAAATCCATCGTTTTTTTGTACTCCACACCACCCTGGGTTAGACACTGGCTATATTCATATCAGCTCTGACCCTGTGCCTCATGGGAACAGTCCAGTCCCAACTACCAAGCCATGTCTTTCCCAGACCTGAATCAAGCATCCAAGGACAGGTTTCTGGCTATCAGCCTTCATCAGCCTGGATAGCTTGACTCCAGTGGTGTGGCGAGCCTGGGACTCACGTCTGAGCATACCCAGCCCACTTGAGGTGAAAATTGCAAAAAACACAGTTGATGGACAGAATGTAGAACAATGTCATACATTCACCCCGGTACAAGGATCTGGGCCTAAATCCATCGTTTTTTTGCACTCCACACCACCCTGAGTTAGATACTTTCTATATGCAAATCAGCTGTGACCCTGTGCCTCATGGGAACAGTCCAGTCCGAACTACCAAGCCATGTCTTTCCCAGACCGGAATCAAGCATACAAGGACCGATTTCTGGCTATCAGCCTTCATCAGCCTGGATAGCTTGACTCCAGTGGTGTGGAGAGCCTGGGACTCACGTCTGAGCATACCCAGCCCACTTGGGGTGAAAATTGCAAAAAACACAGTTGATGGACAGAATGTAGAACAATGTCATACATTCACCCCAGTACAAGGATCTGGGCCTAAATCCATCATTTTTTTGCACTCCACACCACCCTGGAATAGCCACTGGCTATATGCACATCAGCTCTGACCCTGTGCCTCATGGGAACAGTCCAGTCCGAACTACCAAGCCATGTCTTTCCCAGACCGGAATCAAGCATCCAAGGACCGGTTTCTGGCAATCAGCCTTCATCAGCCTGGATGGCTTGACTCCAGTGGTGTGGAGTGCCTGGGACTCACGCCTGAGCATACCCAGCCCACTTGGGGTGAAAATTGCAAAAAACACAGTTGATGGACAGAATGTAGAACAATGTCATACATTCACCCCAGTACAAGGATCTGGGCCTAAATCCATCGTTTTTTTGCAATCCACACCACCCTGGGTTAGACACTGTTTATATGCAAATCAGCTCTGACCCTGTGCCTCATGGGAACAGTCCAGTCCGAACTACCAAGCCATGTCTTTCCCAGACCAGAATCAAGCATCCAAGGACCGGTTTTTGGCTATCAGCCTTCATCAGCCTGGATAGCTTGACTCCAGTGGTGTGGAGAGCCTGGGACTCACGTCTGAGCATACCCAGCCCACTTGGGGTAAAAATTGCAAAAAACACAGTTGATGGACAGAATGTAGAACAATGTCATACATTCACCCCAGTACAAGGATCTGGGCCTAAATCCATTGTTTTTTTGCACTCCACACCACCCTGGGTTAGACACTGGCTATATGCAAATAAGCTCTGACCCTGTGCCTCATGGGAACAGTCAAGTCCGAACTACCAAGCCATGTCTTTCCCAGACCGGAATCAAGCATCCATGGACCGGTTTCTGGCTATCAGCCTTCATCAGCCTGGATAGCTTGACTCCAGTGGTGTGGAGATCCTGGGACTCACGTCTGAGCATACCCAGCCCACTTGGGGTGAAAATTGCAAAAAACACAGTTGATGGACAGAATGTAGAACAATGTCATACATTCACCCCAGTACAAGGATCTGGGCCTAAATCCATCATTTTTTTGCACTCCACGCCACCCTGGGTTAGACACTGGCTATATGCAAATCAGCTCTGACCCTGTGCCTCATGGGAACAGTCCAGTCCGAACTACCAAGCCATGTCTTTCCCAGACCGGAATCAAGCATCCAAGGACCGGTTTCTGGCTATCAGCCTTCATCAGCCTGGATAGCTTGACTCCAGTGGTGTGGAGAGCCTGGGACTCACGTCTGAGCATACCCAGCCCATTTGAGGTGAAAATTGCAAAAAACACAGTTGATGGACAGAATGTAGAACAATGTCATACATTCACCCCGGTACAAGGATCTGGGCCTAAATCCATCGTTTTTTTGCACTCCACACCACCCTGAGTTAGAAACTTTCTATATGCAAATCAGCTGTGACCCTGTGCCTCATGGGAACAGTCCAGTCCGAACTACCAAGCCATGTCTTTCCCAGACCGGAATCAAGCATACAAGGACCGGTTTCTGGCTATCAGCCTTCATCAGCCTGGATAGCTTGACTCCAGTGGTGTGGAGAGCCTGGGACTCACGTCTGAGCATACCCAGCCCACTTGGGGTGAAAATTGCAAAAAACACAGTCGATGGACAGAATGTAGAACAATGTCATACATTTACCCCAGTACAAGGATCTGGGCCTAAATCCATCATTTTTTTGCACTCCACACCACCCCGGAATAGACACTGGCTATATGCACATCAGCTCTGACCCTGTGCCTCATGGGAACAGTCCAGTCTGAACTACCAAGCCATATCTTTCCCAGACCGGAATCAAGCATCCAAGGACCGGTTTCTGGCAATCAGCCTTCATCAGCCTGGATGGCTTGACTCCAGTGGTGTGGAGTGCCTGGGACTCACGTCTGAGCATACCCAGCCCACTTGGGGTGAAAATTGCAAAAAACACAGTTGATGGACAGAATGTAGAACAATGTCATACATTCACCCCAGTACAAGGATCTGGGCCTAAATCCATCGTTTTTGTGCACTCCTCACCACCCTGGGTTAGACACTGTTTATATGCAAATCAGCTCTGACCCTGTGCCTCATGGGAACAGTCCAGTCCGAACTACCAAGCCATGTCTTTCCCAGACCAGAATCAAGCATCCAAGGACCGGTTTTTGGCTATCAGCCTTCATCAGCCTGGATAGCTTGACTCCAGTGGTGTGGAGAGCCTGGGACTCACGTCTGAGCATACCCAGCCCACTTGGGGTGAAAATTGCAAAAAATACAGTTGATGGACAGAATGTAGAACAATGTCATACATTCACCCCAGTACAAGGATCTGGGCCTAAATCCATCGTTTTTTTGCACTCCACACCACCCTGGGTTAGACACTGGCTATATGCAAATCAGCTCTGACCCTGTGCCTCATGGGAATAGTCCAGTCCGAACTACCAAGCCATGTCTTTCCCAGACCGGAATCAAGCATCCAAGGACCGGTTTCTGGCTATCAGCCTTCATCAGCCTGGATAGCTTGACTCCAGTGGTGTGGAGAGCCTGGGACTCACGTCTGAGCATACCCAGCCCACTTGGGGTGAAAATTGCAAAAAACACAGTTGATGGACAGAATGTAGAACAATGTCATACATTCACCCCAGTACAAGGATCTGGGCCTAAATCCATCATTTTTTTGCACTCCACACCACCCTGGGTTAGACACTGGCTATATGCAAATCAGCTCTGACCCTGTGCCTCATGGGAACAGTCCAGTCCGAACTACCAAGCCATGTCTTTCCCAGACCGGAATCAAGCATCCAAGGACCGGTTTCTGGCTATCAGCCTTTATCAGCCTGGATAGCTTGACTCCATTGGTGTGGAGAGCCTGGGACTCACGCCTGAGCATACCCAGCTCACTTGGGGTGAAAATTGCAAAAAACACAGTTGATGGACAGAATGTAGAACAATGTCATACATTCTCCCCAGTACAAGGATCTGGGCCTAAATCCATCGTTTTTTTGCACTCCACGCCACCCTGGGTAAGACACTGGCTATATGCAAATCAGCTCTGACCCTGTGCCTCATGGGAACAGTCCAGTCCGAACTACCAAGCCATGTCTTTCCCAGACCGGAATCAAGCATCCAAGGACCGGTTTCTGGCTATCAGCCTTCATCAGCCTGGATAGCTTGACTACAGTGGTGTGGAGAGCCTGGGACTCACGTCTGAGCATACCCAGCCCACTTGGGGTGAAAATTGCAAAAAACACAGTTGATGGACAGAATGTAGAACAATGTCATACATTCACCCCAGTACAAGGATCTCGGCCTAAATCCATCGTTTTTTTGTACTCCACACCACCCTGGGTTAGACACTGGCTATATTCATATCAGCTCTGACCCTGTGCCTCATGGGAACAGTCCAGTCCCAACTACCAAGCCATGTCTTTCCCAGACCTGAATCAAGCATCCAAGGACAGGTTTCTGGCTATCAGCCTTCATCAGCCTGGATAGCTTGACTCCAGTGGTGTGGCGAGCCTGGGACTCACGTCTGAGCATACCCAGCCCACTTGAGGTGAAAATTGCAAAAAACACAGTTGATGGACAGAATGTAGAACAATGTCATACATTCACCCCGGTACAAGGATCTGGGCCTAAATCCATCGTTTTTTTGCACTCCACACCACCCTGAGTTAGACACTTTCTATATGCAAATCAGCTGTGACCCTGTGCCTCATGGGAACAGTCCAGTCCGAACTACCAAGCCATGTCTTTCCCAGACCGGAATCAAGCATACAAGGACCGATTTCTGGCTATCAGCCTTCATCAGCCTGGATAGCTTGACTCCAGTGGTGTGGAGAGCCTGGGACTCACGTCTGAGCATACCCAGCCCACTTGGGGTGAAAATTGCAAAAAACACAGTTGATGGACAGAATGTAGAACAATGTCATACATTCACCCCAGTACAAGGATCTGGGCCTAAATCCATCATTTTTTTGCACTCCACACCACCCTGGAATAGCCACTGGCTATATGCACATCAGCTCTGACCCTGTGCCTCATGGGAACAGTCCAGTCCGAACTACCAAGCCATGTCTTTCCCAGACCGGAATCAAGCATCCAAGGACCGGTTTCTGGCAATCAGCCTTCATCAGCCTGGATGGCTTGACTCCAGTGGTGTGGAGTGCCTGGGACTCACGTCTGAGCATACCCAGCCCACTTGGGGTGAAAATTGCAAAAAACACAGTTGATGGACAGAATGTAGAACAATGTCATACATTCACCCCAGTACAAGGATCTGGGCCTAAATCCATCGTTTTTTTGCAATCCACACCACCCTGGGTTAGACACTGTTTATATGCAAATCAGCTCTGACCCTGTGCCTCATGGGAACAGTCCAGTCCGAACTACCAAGCCATGTCTTTCCCAGACCAGAATCAAGCATCCAAGGACCGGTTTTTGGCTATCAGCCTTCATCAGCCTGGATAGCTTGACTCCAGTGGTGTGGAGAGCCTGGGACTCACGTCTTAGCATACCCAGCCCACTTGGGGTGAAAATTGCAATAAACACAGTTGATGGACAGAATGTAGAACAATGTCATACATTCACCCCAGTACAAGGATCTGGGCCTAAATCCATCATTTTTTTGCACTCCACACCACCCTGGGTTAGACACTGGCTATATGCAAATAAGCTCTGACCCTGTGCCTCATGGAAACAGTCCAGTCCGAACTACCAAGCCATGTCTTTCCCAGACCGGAATCAAGCATCCAAGGACCGGTTTCTGGCTATCAGCCTTCATCAGCCTGGATAGCTTGACTCCAGTGTTGTGGAGAGCCTGGGACTCAGGTCTGAGCATACCCGGCCCACTTGGGGTGAAAATTGCAAAAAACACAGTTGATGTACAGAATGTAGAACAATGTCATACATTCACCCCAGTACAAGGATCTGGGCCTAAATCCATCATTTATTTGCACTCCACACCACCCTGGGATAGACACTGGCTATATGCACATCAGCTCTGACCCTGTGCCTCATGGGAACAGTCCAGTCCGAACTACAAAGCCATGTCTTTCCCAGACCGGAATCAAGCATCCAAGGACCGGTTTCTGGCAATCAGCCTTCATCAGCCTGGATAGCTTGACTCCAGTGGTGTGGAGAGCCTGGGACTCACGTCTGAGCATACCCAGCCCACTTGGGGTGAAAAATGCAAAAAACACAGTTGATGGACAGAATGTAGAACAATGTCATACATTCACCCCAGTACAAGGATCTGGGCCTGAATCCATCATTTTTTTGAACTCCACAACACCCTGGGTTAGACACTGGCGATATGCAAATCAGCTCTGACCCTGTGCCTCATGGGAACTGTCCAGTCCGAACTACCAAGCCATGTCTTTCCCAGACCGGAATCAAGCATCCAAGGACCGGTTTCTGGCTATCAGCCTTTATCAGCCTGGATAGCTTGACTCCAGTGGTGTGGAGAGCCTGGGACTCACGCCTGAGCATACCCAGCCCACTTGGGGTGAAAATTGCAAAAAACACAGTTGATGGACAGAATGTAGAACAATGTCATACATTCACCCCAGTCCAAGGATCTGGGCCTAAATCCATCATTTTTTTGCACTCCACACCACCCTGGGTTAGACACTGGTTATATGCAAATCAGCTCTGACCCTGTGCCTCATGGAAACAGTCCAGTCCGAACTACCAAGCCATGTCTTTCCCAGACCAGAATCAAGCATCCAAGGACCGGTTTCTGGCTATCAGCCTTCATCAGCCTGGATAGCTTGACTCCAGTGGTGTGGAGAGCCTGGGACTCACGTCTGAGCATACCCAGCCCACTTGGGGTGAAAATTTAAAAAAACACAGTTGATGGACAGAATGTAGAACAATGTCATACATTCACCCCAGTACAAGGATCTGGGCCTAAATCCATCGTTTTTTTGCACTCCACACCACCCTGGGTTAGACACTGGCTATATGCAAATCAGCTCTGACCCTGTGCCTCATGGGAACAGTCCAGTCCGAACTACCAAGCCATGTCTTTCCCAGACCGGGATCAAGCATCCAAGGACCGGTTTCTGGCTATCAGCCTTCATCAGCCTGGATAGCTTGACTCCAGTGTTGTGGAGAGCCTGGGACTCACGTCTGAGCATACCCAGCCCACTTGGGGTGAAAATTGAAAAAAACACAGTTGATGGACAGAATGTAGAACAATGTCATACATTCACCCCAGTACAAGGATCTGGGCCTAAATCCATCAATTTTTTTGCACTCCACACCACCCTGGGTTAGACACTGGCTATATGCAAATCAGCTCTGACCCTGTGCCTCATGGGAACAGTCCAGTCCGAACTACCAAGCCATGTCTTTCCCAGACCGGAATCAAGCATCCAAGGACCGGTTTCTGGCTATCAGCCTTCATCAGCCTGGATAGCTTGACTCCAGTGGTGTGGAGAGCCTGGGACTCACGCCTGAGCATACCCAGCCCACTTGGGGTGAAAATTGCAAAAAACACAGTTGATGGACAGAATGTAGAACAATGTCATACATTCACCCCAGTACAAGGATCTGGGCCTAAATCCATCGTTTTTTTGCACTCCACACCACCCTGGGTTAGACACTGGTTATATGCAAATCAGCTCTGACCCTGTGCCTCATGGGAACAGTCCAGTCCGAACTACCAAGCCATGTCTTTCCCAGACCAGAATCAAGCATCCAAGGACCGGTTTCTGGCTATCAGCCTTCATCAGCCTGGATAGCTTGACTCCAGTGGTGTGGAGAGCCTGGGACTCACGTCTGAGCATACCCAGCCCACTTGGCGTGAAAATTAAAAAAAACACAGTTGATGGACAGAATGTAGAACAATGTCATACATTCACCCCAGTACAAGGATCTGGGCCTAAATCCATCGTTTTTTTGCACTCCACACCACCCTGGGTTAGACACTGGCTATATGCAAATCAGCTCTGACCCTGTGCCTCATGGGAACAGTCCAGTCCGAACTACCAAGCCATGTCTTTCCCAGACCAGAATCAAGCATCCAATCTCTCCTTCGTCCAACAACTCATGGACACAATTACAGCCAACTCAGGACGACAGCACACCCAAATTTTCCTTGGCGACTTCAATCTCCACTGGAATGACAACAGTGACACAGTGGTAAACAGCCTCAAAAGCTTTCTCAACGCACTTGATCTCAACCAAATATGCAACAGCCCGACCCATAAGAGAGGTTCTACCCTTGACCTTATCATCTCCAAAGAGGGCGCTATTCAATTGGAGTCAATCCAACCTTGTGACTGGTCAGATCACCATATTGTCTCCTTCATCATCAAGGAAAAAACCAGACTTAACTCAGTTCAACCCCCTAAGCACAAAGTGTGGAAAAGAGACTTGAAGAAACTCAACCCAAACTCCCTACCACCTAACAGCTGCAATCGGCTACTTCCCCCTCCCGGCGATACAGACGTTCAACTTCTGACTGACTACTATCTCAATACTATGTCCACAATAATCGATGAGGTGGCGCCCATGCAACTGAAAAGAGTCTCGTCCAAGAAGACTTCCAACCCATGGTATGACGGAAGCCTCAATGAGGATATACGGGCGATGCGAATGGCAGAGCGCACCTGGAGGTCAGCCCCTTCTGCAGTGCACCTAAAAAGTCTAAAGAAACAGAGAAACGCCTACTTCAGGAAAATAAAACGCTCAAAAAGAGACTTCTTCAGCCTCCAGCTCGCCCAAGCTAAAAATCGTCCAAGAAAACTGTTTGAGTTAGTCAGAACACAATCCAAAGAGCATCCCCAGACAATCAGCTCCATGGACGTTACTCCTTCCTGCGAAGACTTCTCTGCCTTCTTTATCCAAAAAACTGAGAGAATAAGAAGCGATCTCCTCAATGACGCTATCCTGTACTCCAACCCCCGACACTCAGCAATACCTCAACCCAAGAACAATGCTACTTGGTCATCCTTTGACACTTACTCCGTAGAAGAAATTGGCAGACTGCTCAGCGCCTTGAAACCTTCCAATCACCTCTCTGACCCCCTTCCTGCTAACGCTGTAAAAGACTTTTCCCCTTGGCTTCTCCCACTCTGGTCTAAGATTATCAATAGCTCTCTTCAACAAGGATCCATCCCCAACACCCTCAAAGTAGGCCAAGTCACACCGCTACTAAAAAAACCAACAGCAGACCCCACTGATCTAAACAATTACCGCCCTATTACAAACATTCCCACTCTCGCTAAACTGTTGGAAAAATGCGTTCAACTACAACTGACTAAACACATAGATAAGTTTGATCTCCTAAACGCTCATCAGTCAGGCTTCCGAGCAGGGCACAGTACCGAAACTGCCATGACTCACATAGTGGACGATGCCCTCCAAATCCTAGACCAAAACGATACCTGTCTCCTCATCCTTCTGGATCTCTCCTCAGCATTCGATACAGTTAAACATGAGAACTTACTCGAACTGTTAAACACAAGAATGGGCATATCTGGGACTGTGCTAAAGTGGTTCACCTCATTTCTACACAACCGGACACAAAGAATCAAAAGCAACAACCTGCTGTCCTCGCCGGTACCGGTATCGCTAGGCGTCCCTCATGGATCCTCCCTCTCCCCAACACTGTTCAACCTAGTTATGGAACCTCTCACCACGTTGCTACAGGCTTCTAATGTGCACTTTCACATGTACGCCGACGACACCCAACTTTATCTCAAAATACAATCTCCCAAGGACATCATGCTGCTGAACACCACGATCAGAAACACCCAATCCTGGCTTGCAGAGAATCACCTCAAACTCAATGCTCTGAAGACCGAGTTCCTCCTGATCTCACCTCCCGCTAAAATATCCACGGCTCAAACATGGCTTAAGCAATTAACGGCTCTAAATGTACAGCCCATCGTAGTAGACTCAGCAAAATCTTTAGGCATAACACTTGACACCAATCTCAACATGCAGCAGCACATCAGCAAGGCAACCAAAGGAGCGAACTTCCAAATCAATACCCTGAGAAAACTTAAACCCTTCCTTCCTGCCAAAGACTTCCAAACTGCAGTACAATCTATAGTCATTCCGCACATAGAATACGGTAGCACCGCCCTCTGCGGGCTCCCCCTAACTACCACGGCACCCCTAAGAGCGTCCCTTAACGCCGCAGCGAGACTCGTCACAGGCTCAAAAAAACACTCACATATCTCCCCGGACTTTAAATCACTGAACTGGCTACCTTTTGAAGCCAGAATCCAACTGAAAATCGCATGCATGACACACAAGGCTGTGCATCTGAATTCACCCGCCTACCTCACTCAAAAGTTGACAATTTCGGGTGGCTCCCGAACTACTAGGAGCACAAGCAATCTTTTGCTGAAACCCCGAAGATTTCGGAAGGAAAAAACGTATAAACGCTCCTTTTCAGGAATGGCACCCAGGATCTGGAACTCACTCCCTCCTGAAACAAGGCTCATCTCCTCCAACACTATCTTTAAGAATGAAGTTAAAGCGATCCTCATGGCAAAATACACATGACCTATTTCTACGTATCACTCATGAATCTGCGCTGTAAGTCCTGCCCGTCCATGGCCTATTGTACCCTGTATTATCGAATTACGTAATTGTATACGCTCACTCTTTGTATTTTGTTATAATGTTTGATGCACCTGGTTGATTATGTATATTGTTATATTGTTGACGCACCTGGTTGACTTTGCACACTTTACCCTCTCCACCTCAACGATCCTTACTTCCCTTCTACTGTCGCACCTGTGGGACTATACATCCTGCACACACCCACCTCAACTAGGCCCACCTTTAAACTCTAAATACTCTAAACACGCTTAAGCAAGTATATGCTCCTTGCTATTGCACTTTATGCTATTGACACAATTGTTTGTCTATACTCAGTGTACCTACACTACCACACCTGTGACTTACCTCATGTCCTTTGACCTACCTATGTAACTAGCACCTTGTACCTAACTACCTCATATATTACTTTGTATATTCGCTTCCTTACTTTGTATTTTTACTTTGTATATTTTACTCTGTATTTTTTACTTGTAAAGCGCTCTGATATCTGCAAAGATCTTGTTCGCGCTGTATAAAACTCTCAAAATAAATAAATAAAATAAAATCCAAGGACCGGTTTCTGGCTATCAGCCTTCATCAGCCTGGATAGCTTGACTCCAGTGGTGTGGAGAGCCTGGGACTCACGTCTGAGCATACCCAGCCCACTTGGGGTGAAAATTGCAAAAAACACAGTTGATGGACAGAATGTAGAACAATGTCATACATTCACCCCAGTACAAGGATCTGGGCCTAAATCCATCGTTTTTTTGGACTCCACACCACCCTGGGTTAGACACTGGCTATATGCAAATCAGCTCTGACCCTGTGCCTCATGGGAACAGTCCAGTCCGAACTACCAAGCCATGTCTTTCCCAGACCGGAATCAAGCATCCATGGACCGGATTCTGGCTATCAGCCTTCATCAGCCTGGATAGCTTGACTCCAGTGGTGTGGAGATCCTGGGACTCACGTCTGAGCATACCCAGCCCACTTGGGGTGAAAATTACAAAAAACACAGTTGATGGACAGAATGTAGAACAATGTCATACATTCACCCCAGTACAAGGATCTGGGCCTAAATCCATCATTTTTTTGCACTCCACGCCACCCTGGGTTAGACACTGGCTATATGCAAATCAGCTCTGACCCTGTGCCTCATGGGAACAGTCCAGTCCGAACTACCAAGCCATGTCTTTCCCAGACCGGAATCAAGCATCCAAGGACCGGTTTCTGGCTATCAGCCTGCATCAGCCTGGATAGCTTGACTCCAGTGGTGTGGAGAGCCTGGGACTCACGTCTGAGCATACCCAGCCCACTTGAGGTGAAAATTGCAAAAACACAGTTGATGGGCAGAATGTAGAACAATGTCATACATTCACCCCGGTACAAGGATCTGGGCCTAAATCCATTGTTTTTTTGCACTACACACCACCCTGAGTTAGACACTTTCTATATGCAAATCAGCTGTGACCCTGTGCCTCATGGGAACAGTCCAGTCCGAACTACCAAGCCATGTCTTTCCCAGACCGGAATCAAGCATACAAGGACCGGTTTCTGGCTATCAGCCTTCATCAGCCTGGATAGCTTGACTCCAGTGGTGTGGAGAGCCTGGGACTCACGTCTGAGCATACCCAGCCCACTTGGGGTGAAAATTGCAAAAAACACAGTTGATGGACAGAATGTAGAACAATGTCATACATTCACCCCAGTACAAGGATCTAGGCCTAAATCCATCGTTTTTTTGCACTCCACACCACCCTGGGTTAGACACTGGCTATATGCAAATCAGCTCTGACCCTGTGCCTCATGGGAATAGTCCAGTCCGAACTACCAAGCCATGTCTTTCCCAGACCGGAATCAAGCATCCAAGGACCGGTTTCTGACTATCAGCCTTCATCAGCCTGGATAGCTTGACTCCAGTGGTGTGGAGAGCCTGGGACTCACGCCTGAGCATACCCAGCCCACTTGGGGTGAAAATTGCCAAAAACACAGTTGATGGACAGAATGTAGAACAATGTCATACATTCACCCCAGTACAAGGATCTGGGCCTAAATCCATCGTTTTTTTGCACTCCACACCACCCTGGGTTTGACACTGGTTATATGCAAATCAGCTCTGACCCTGTGCCTCATGGGAACAGTCCAGTCCGAACTACCAAGCCATGTCTTTCCCAGACCAGAATCAAGCATCCAAGGACCGGTTTCTGCTATCAGCCTTCATCAGCCGGGATTGCTTGACTCCAGTGGTGTGGAGAGCCTGGGACTCACGTCTGAGCATACCCAGCCCACTTGGGGTGAAAATTGCAAAAAACACAGTTGATGGACAGAATGTAGAACAATGTCATACATTCACCCCAGTACAAGGATCTGGGCCTAAATCCATCGTTTTTTTGCACTCCACGCCACCCTGGGTTAGACACTGGCTATATGCAAATCAGCTCTGACCCTGTGCCTCATGGGAACAGTCCAGTCCGAACTACCAAGCCATGTCTTTCCCAGACCGGAATCAAGCATCCAAGGACCGGTTTCTGGCTATCAGCCTTCATCAGCCTGGATAGCTTGACTACAGTGGTGTGGAGAGCCTGGGATTCACGTCTGAGCATACCCAGCCCACTTGGGGTGAAAATTGCAAAAAACACAGTTGATGGACAGAATGTAGAACAATGTCATACATTCACCCCAGTACAAGGATCTCGGACTAAATCCATCGTTTTTTTGTACTCCACACCACCCTGGGTTAGACACTGGCTATATTCATATCAGCTCTGACCCTGTGCCTCATGGGAACAGTCCAGTCCCAACTACCAAGCCATGTCTTTCCCAGACCTGAATCAAGCATCCAAGGACAGGTTTCTGGCTATCAGCCTTCATCAGCCTAGATAGCTTGACTCCAGTGGTGTGGCGAGCCTGGGACTCACGTCTGAGCATACCCAGCCCACTTGAGGTGAAAATTGCAAAAAACACAGTTGATGGACAGAATGTAGAACAATGTCATACATTCACCCCGGTACAAGGATCTGGGCCTAAATCCATCGTTTTTTTGCACTCCACACCACCCTGAGTTAGACACTTTCTATATGCAAATCAGCTGTGACCCTGTGCCTCATGGGAACAGTCCAGTCCGAACTACCAAGCCATGTCTTTCCCAGACCGGAATCAAGCATACAAGGACCGATTTCTGGCTATCAGCCTTCATCAGCCTGGATAGCTTGACTCCAGTGGTGTGGAGAGCCTGGGACTCACGCCTGAGCATACCCAGCCCACTTGGGGTGAAAATTGCAAAAAACACAGTTGATGGACAGAATGTAGAACAATGTCATACATTCACCCCAGTACAAGGATCTGGGCCTAAATCCATCATTTTTTTGCACTCCACACCACCCTGGGTTAGACACTGGTTATATGCAAATCAGCTCTGACCCTGTGCCTCATGGGAACAGTCCAGTCCGAACTACCAAGCCATGTCTTTCCCAGACCAGAATCAAGCATCCAAGGACCGGTTTCTGGCTATCAGCCTTCATCAGCCTGGATAGCTTGACTCCAGTGGTGTGGAGAGCCTGGGACTCACGTCTGAGCATACCCAGCCCACTTGGGGTGAAAATTTAAAAAAACACAGTTGATGGACAGAATGTAGAACAATGTCATACATTCACCCCAGTACAAGGATCTGGGCCTAAATCCATCGTTTTTTTGCACTCCACACCACCCTGGGTTAGACACTGGCTATATGCAAATCAGCTCTGACCCTGTGCCTCATGGGAACAGTCCAGTCCGAACTACCAAGCCATGTCTTTCCCAGACCGGAATCAAGCATCCAAGGACCGGTTTCTGGCTATCAGCCTTCATCAGCCTGGATAGCTTGACTCCAGTGGTGTGGAGAGCCTGGGACCCACGTCTGAGCATACCCAGCCCACTTGGGGTGAAAATTGCAAAAAACACAGTTGATGGACAGAATGTGGAACAATGTCATACATTCACCCCAGTACAAGGATCTGGGCCTAAATCCATCATTTTTTTGACTCCACACCACCCTGGGTTAGACACTGGCTATATGCAAATAAGCTCTGACCCTGTGCCTCATGGAAACAGTCCAGTCCGAACTACCAAGCCATGTCTTTCCCAGACCGGAATCAAGCATCCAAGGACCGGTTTCTGGCTATCAGCCTTCATCAGCCTGGATAGCTTGACTCCAGTGTTGTGGAGAGCCTGGGACTCAGGTCTGAGCATACCCAGCCCACTTGGGGTGAAAAATGCAAAAAACACAGTTGATGGACAGAATGTAGAACAATGTCATACATTCACCCCAGTACAAGGATCTGGGCCTAAATCCATCATTTATTTGCACTCCACACCACCCTGGGATAGACACTGGCTATATGCACATCAGCTCTGACCCTGTGCCTCATGGGAACAGTCCAGTCCGAACTACCAAGCCATGTCTTTCCCAGACCGGAATCAAGCATCCAAGGACCGGTTTCTGGCAATCAGCCTTCATCAGCCTGGATAGCTTGACTCCAGTGGTGTGGAGAGCCTGGGACTCACGTCTGAGCATACCCAGCCCACTTGGGGTGAAAAATGCAAAAAACACAGTTGATGGACAGAATGTAGAACAATGTCATACATTCACCCCAGTACAAGGATCTGGGCCTAAATCCATCATTTTTTTGAACTCCACAACACCCTGGGTTAGACACTGGCGATATGCAAATCAGCTCTGACCCTGTGCCTCATGGGAACTGTCCAGTCCGAACTACCAAGCCATGTCTTTCCCAGACCGGAATCAAGCATCCAAGGACCGGTTTCTGGCTATCAGCCTTTATCAGCCTGGATAGCTTGACTCCAGTGGTGTGGAGAGCCTGGGACTCACGCCTGAGCATACCCAGCCCACTTGGGGTGAAAATTGCAAAAAACACAGTTGATGGACAGAATGTAGAACAATGTCATACATTCACCCCAGTACAAGGATCTGGGCCTAAATCCATCATTTTTTTGCACTCCACACCACCCTGGGTTAGACACTGGTTATATGCAAATCAGCTCTGACCCTGTGCCTCATGGGAACAGTCCAGTCCGAACTACCAAGCCATGTCTTTCCCAGACCAGAATCAAGCATCCAAGGACCGGTTTCTGGCTATCAGCCTTCATCAGCCTGGATAGCTTGACTCCAGTGGTGTGGAGAGCCTGGGACTCACGTCTGAGCATACCCAGCCCACTTGGGGTGAAAATTTAAAAAAACACAGTTGATGGACAGAATGTAGAACAATGTCATACATTCACCCCAGTACAAGGATCTGGGCCTAAATCCATCGTTTTTTTGCACTCCACACCACCCTGGGTTAGACACTGGCTATATGCAAATAAGCTCTGACCCTGTGCCTCATGGAAACAGTCCAGTCCGAACTACCAAGCCATGTCTTTCCCAGACCGGAATCAAGCATCCAAGGACCGGTTTCTGGCTATCAGCCTTCATCAGCCTGGATAGCTTGACTCCAGTGTTGTGGAGAGCCTGGGACTCAGGTCTGAGCATACCCAGCCCACTTGGGGTGAAAAATGCAAAAAAAACAGTTGATGGACAGAATGTAGAACAATGTCATACATTCACCCCAGTACAAGGATCTGGGCCTAAATCCATCATTTATTTGCACTCCACACCACCCTGGGATAGACACTGGCTATATGCACATCCGCTCTGACCCTGTGCCTCATGGGAACAGTCCAGTCCGAACTACCAAGCCATGTCTTTCCCAGACCGGAATCAAGCATCCAAGGACCGGTTTCTGGCAATCAGCCTTCATCAGCCTGGATAGCTTGACTCCAGTGGTGTGGAGAGCCTGGGACTCACGTCTGAGCATACCCAGCCCACTTGGGGTGAAAAATGCAAAAAACACAGTTGATGGACAGAATGTAGAACAATGTCATACATTCACCCCAGTACAAGGATCTGGGCCTAAATCCATCATTTTTTTGAACTCCACAACACCCTGGGTTAGACACTGGCGATATGCAAATCAGCTCTGACCCTGTGCCTCATGGGAACTGTCCAGTCCGAACTACCAAGCCATGTCTTTCCCAGACCGGAATCAAGCATCCAAGGACCGATTTCTGGCTATCAGCCTTTATCAGCCTGGATAGCTTGACTCCAGTGGTGTGGAGAGCCTGGGACTCACGCCTGAGCATACCCAGCCCACTTGGGGTGAAAATTGCAAAAAACACAGTTGATGGACAGAATGTAGAACAATGTCATACATTCACCCCAGTACAAGGATCTGGGCCTAAATCCATCATTTTTTGCACTCCACACCACCCTGGGTTAGACACTGGTTATATGCAAATCAGCTCTGACCCTGTGCCTCATGGGAACAGTCCAGTCCGAACTACCAAGCCATGTCTTTCCCAGACCAGAATCAAGCATCCAAGGACCGGTTTCTGGCTATCAGCCTTCATCAGCCTGGATAGCTTGACTCCAGTGGTGTGGAGAGCCTGGGACTCACGTCTGAGCATACCCAGCCCACTTGGGGTGAAAATTTAAAAAAACACAGTTGATGGACAGAATGTAGAACAATGTCATACATTCACCCCAGTACAAGGATCTGGGCCTAAATCCATCGTTTTTTTGCACTCCACACCACCCTGGGTTAGACACTGGCTATATGCAAATAAGCTCTGACCCTGTGCCTCATGGGAACAGTCCAGTCCGAACTACCAAGCCATGTCTTTCCCAGACCGGAATCAAGCATCCAAGGACCGGTTTCTGGCTATCAGCCTTCATCAGCCTGGATAGCTTGACTCCAGTGGTGTGGAGAGCCTGGGACCCACGTCTGAGCATACCCAGCCCACTTGGGGTGAAAATTGCAAAAAACACAGTTGATGGACAGAATGTGGAACAATGTCATACATTCACCCCAGTACAAGGATCTGGGCCTAAATCCATCATTTTTTTGACTCCACACCACCCTGGGTTAGACACTGGCTATATGCAAATAAGCTCTGACCCTGTGCCTCATGGAAACAGTCCAGTCCGAACTACCAAGCCATGTCTTTCCCAGACCGGAATCAAGCATCCAAGGACCGGTTTCTGGCTATCAGCCTTCATCAGCCTGGATAGCTTGACTCCAGTGTTGTGGAGAGCCTGGGACTCAGGTGTGAGCATACCCAGCCCACTTGGGGTGAAAAATGCAAAAAACACAGTTGATGGACAGAATGTAGAACAATGTCATACATTCACCCCAGTACAAGGATCTGGGCCTAAATCCATCATTTATTTGCACTCCACACCACCCTGGGATAGACACTGGCTATATGCACATCAGCTCTGACCCTGTGCCTCATGGGAACAGTCCCGTCCGAACTACCAAGCCATGTCTTTCCCAGACCGGAATCAAGCATCCAAGGACCGGTTTCTGGCTATCAGCCTTCATCAGCCTGGATAGCTTGACTCCAGTGGTGTGGAGAGCCTGGGACTCACGTCTGAGCATACCCAGCCCACTTGGGGTGAAAAATGCAAAAAACACAGTTGATGGACAGAATGTAGAACAATGTCATACATTCACCCCAGTACAAGGATCTGGGCCTAAATCCATCATTTTTTTGAACTCCACAACACCCTGGGTTAGACACTGGCGATATGCAAATCAGCTCTGACCCTGTGCCTCATGGGAACTGTCCAGTCCGAACTACCAAGCCATGTCTTTCCCAGACCGGAATCAAGCATCCAAGGACCGGTTTCTGGCTATCAGCCTTTATCAGCCTGGATAGCTTGACTCCAGTGGTGTGGAGAGCCTGGGACTCACGCCTGAGCATACCCAGCCCACTTGGGGTGAAAATTGCAAAAAACACAGTTGATGGACAGAATGTAGAACAATGTCATACATTCACCCCAGTACAAGGATCTGGGCCTAAATCCATCATTTTTTTGCACTCCACACCACCCTGGGTTAGACACTGGTTATATGCAAATCAGCTCTGACCCTGTGCCTCATGGGAACAGTCCAGTCCGAACTACCAAGCCATGTCTTTCCCAGACCAGAATCAAGCATCCAAGGACCGGTTTCTGGCTATCAGCCTTCATCAGCCTGGATAGCTTGACTCCAGTGGTGTGGAGAGCCTGGGACTCACGTCTGAGCATACCCAGCCCACTTGGGGTGAAAATTTAAAAAAACACAGTTGATGGACAGAATGTAGAACAATGTCATACATTCACCCCAGTACAAGGATCTGGGCCTAAATCCATCGTTTTTTTGCACTCCACACCACCCTGGGTTAGACACTGGCTATATGCAAATAAGCTCTGACCCTGTGCCTCATGGAAACAGTCCAGTCCGAACTACCAAGCCATGTCTTTCCCAGACCGGAATCAAGCATCCAAGGACCGGTTTCTGGCTATCAGCCTTCATCAGCCTGGATAGCTTGACTCCAGTGTTGTGGAGAGCCTGGGACTCAGGTCTGAGCATACCCAGCCCACTTGGGGTGAAAAATGCAAAAAAAACAGTTGATGGACAGAATGTAGAACAATGTCATACATTCACCCCAGTACAAGGATCTGGGCCTAAATCCATCATTTATTTGCACTCCACACCACCCTGGGATAGACACTGGCTATATGCACATCCGCTCTGACCCTGTGCCTCATGGGAACAGTCCAGTCCGAACTACCAAGCCATGTCTTTCCCAGACCGGAATCAAGCATCCAAGGACCGGTTTCTGGCAATCAGCCTTCATCAGCCTGGATAGCTTGACTCCAGTGGTGTGGAGAGCCTGGGACTCACGTCTGAGCATACCCAGCCCACTTGGGGTGAAAAATGCAAAAAACACAGTTGATGGACAGAATGTAGAACAATGTCATACATTCACCCCAGTACAAGGATCTGGGCCTAAATCCATCATTTTTTTGAACTCCACAACACCCTGGGTTAGACACTGGCGATATGCAAATCAGCTCTGACCCTGTGCCTCATGGGAACTGTCCAGTCCGAACTACCAAGCCATGTCTTTCCCAGACCGGAATCAAGCATCCAAGGACCGATTTCTGGCTATCAGCCTTTATCAGCCTGGATAGCTTGACTCCAGTGGTGTGGAGAGCCTGGGACTCACGCCTGAGCATACCCAGCCCACTTGGGGTGAAAATTGCAAAAAACACAGTTGATGGACAGAATGTAGAACAATGTCATACATTCACCCCAGTACAAGGATCTGGGCCTAAATCCATCATTTTTTGCACTCCACACCACCCTGGGTTAGACACTGGTTATATGCAAATCAGCTCTGACCCTGTGCCTCATGGGAACAGTCCAGTCCGAACTACCAAGCCATGTCTTTCCCAGACCAGAATCAAGCATCCAAGGACCGGTTTCTGGCTATCAGCCTTCATCAGCCTGGATAGCTTGACTCCAGTGGTGTGGAGAGCCTGGGACTCACGTCTGAGCATACCCAGCCCACTTGGGGTGAAAATTTAAAAAAACACAGTTGATGGACAGAATGTAGAACAATGTCATACATTCACCCCAGTACAAGGATCTGGGCCTAAATCCATCGTTTTTTTGCACTCCACACCACCCTGGGTTAGACACTGGCTATATGCAAATAAGCTCTGACCCTGTGCCTCATGGAAACAGTCCAGTCCGAACTACCAAGCCATGTCTTTCCCAGACCGGAATCAAGCATCCAAGGACCGGTTTCTGGCTATCAGCCTTCATCAGCCTGGATAGCTTGACTCCAGTGTTGTGGAGAGCCTGGGACTCAGGTCTGAGCATACCCAGCCCACTTGGGGTGAAAAATGCAAAAAACACAGTTGATGGACAGAATGTAGAACAATGTCATACATTCACCCCAGTACAAGGATCTGGGCCTAAATCCATCATTTATTTGCACTCCACACCACCCTGGGATAGACACTGGCTATATGCACATCAGCTCTGACCCTGTGCCTCATGGGAACAGTCCAGTCCGAACTACCAAGCCATGTCTTTCCCAGACCGGAATCAAGCATCCAAGGACCGGTTTCTGGCAATCAGCCTTCATCAGCCTGGATAGCTTGACTCCAGTGGTGTGGAGAGCCTGGGACTCACGTCTGAGCATACCCAGCCCACTTGGGGTGAAAAATGCAAAAAACACAGTTGATGGACAGAATGTAGAACAATGTCATACATTCATCCCAGTACAAGGATCTGGGCCTAAATCCATCATTTTTTTGAACTCCACAACACCCTGGGTTAGACACTGGCGATATGCAAATCAGCTCTGACCCTGTGCCTCATGGGAACTGTCCAGTCCGAACTACCAAGCCATGTCTTTCCCAGACCGGAATCAAGCATCCAAGGACCGGTTTCTGGCTATCAGCCTTTATCAGCCTGGATAGCTTGACTCCAGTGGTGTGGAGAGCCTGGGACTCACGCCTGAGCATACCCAGCCCACTTGGGGTGAAAATTGCAAAAAACACAGTTGATGGACAGAATGTAGAACAATGTCATACATTCACCCCAGTACAAGGATCTGGGCCTAAATCCATCATTTTTTTGCACTCCACACCACCCTGGGTTAGACACTGGTTATATGCAAATCAGCTCTGACCCTGTGCCTCATGGGAACAGTCCAGTCCGAACTACCAAGCCATGTCTTTCCCAGACCAGAACCAAGCATCCAAGGACCGGTTTCTGGCTATCAGCCTTCATCAGCCTGGATAGCTTGACTCCAGTGGTGTGGAGAGCCTGGGACTCACGTCTGAGCATACCCAGCCCACTTGGGGTGAAAATTTAAAAAAACACAGTTGATGGACAGAATGTAGAACAATGTCATACATTCACCCCAGTACAAGGATCTGGGCCTAAATCCATCGTTTTTTTGCACTCCACACCACCCTGGGTTAGACACTGGCTATATGCAAATCAGCTCTGACCCTGTGCCTCATGGGAACAGTCCAGTCCGAACTACCAAGCCATGTCTTTCCCAGACCGGAATCAAGCATCCAAGGACCGGTTTCTGGCTATCAGCCTTCATCAGCCTGGATAGCTTGACTCCAGTGGTGTGGAGAGCCTGGGACTCACGTCTGAGCATACCCAGCCCACTTGGGGTGAAAATTGCAAAAAACACAGTTGATGGACAGAATGTAGAACAATGTCATACATTCACCCCGGTACAAGGATCTGGGCCTAAATCCATCATTTTTTTTGCACTCCACACCACCCTGGGTTAGACACTGGCTATATGCAAATAAGCTCTGACCCTGTGCCTCATGGAAACAGTCCAGTCCGAACTACCAAGCCATGTCTTTCCCAGACCGGAATCAAGCATCCAAGGACCGGTTTCTGGCTATCAGCCTTCATCAGCCTGGATAGCTTGACTCCAGTGTTGTGGAGAGCCTGGGACTCAGGTCTGAGCATACCCAGCCCACTTGGGGTGAAAAATGCAAAAAACACAGTTGATGGACAGAATGTAGAACAATGTCATACATTCACCCCAGTACAAGGATCTGGGCCTAAATCCATCATTTATTTGCACTCCACACCACCATGGGATAGACACTGGCTATATGCACATCAGCTCTGACCCTGTGCCTCATGGGAACAGTCCAGTCCGAACTACCAAGCCATGTCTTTCCCAGACCGGAATCAAGCATCCAAGGACCGGTTTCTGGCAATCAGCCTTCATCAGCCTGGATAGCTTGACTCCAGTGGTGTGGAGAGCCTGGGACTCACGTCTGAGCATACCCAGCCCACTTGGGGTGAAAAATGCAAAAAACACAGTTGATGGACAGAATGTAGAACAATGTCATACATTCACCCCAGTACAAGGATCTGGGCCTAAATCCATCATTTTTTTGAACTCCACAACACCCTGGGTTAGACACTGGCGATATGCAAATCAGCTCTGACCCTGTGCCTCATGGGAACTGTCCAGTCCGAACTACCAAGCCATGTCTTTCCCAGACCGGAATCAAGCATCCAAGGACCGGTTTCTGGCTATCAGCCTTCATCAGCCTGGATAGCTTGACTCCAGTGGTGTGGAGAGCCTGGGACCCACGTCTGAGCATACCCAGCCCACTTGGGGTGAAAATTGCAAAAAACACAGTTGATGGACAGAATGTAGAACAATGTCATACATTCACCCCAGTACAAGGATCTGGGCCTAAATCCATCATTTTTTTGACTCCACACCACCCTGGGTTAGACACTGGCTATATGCAAATAAGCTCTGACCCTGTGCCTCATGGAAACAGTCCAGACCGAACTACCAAGCCATGTCTTTCCCAGACCGGAATCAAGCATCCAAGGACCGGTTTCTGGCTATCAGCCTTCATCAGCCTGGATAGCTTGACTCCAGTGTTGTGGAGAGCCTGGGACTCAGGTCTGAGCATACCCAGCCCACTTGGGGTGAAAAATGCAAAAAACACAGTTGATGGACAGAATGTAGAACAATGTCATACATTCACCCCAGTACAAGGATCTGGGCCTAAATCCATCATTTATTTGCACTCCACACCACCCTGGGATAGACACTGGCTATATGCACATCAGCTCTGACCCTGTGCCTCATGGGAACAGTCCAGTCCGAACTACCAAGCCATGTCTTTCCCAGACCGGAATCAAGCATCCAAGGACCGGTTTCTGGCAATCAGCCTTCATCAGCCTGGATAGCTTGACTCCAGTGGTGTGGAGAGCCTGGGACTCACGTCTGAGCATACCCAGCCCACTTGGGGTGAAAAATGCAAAAAACACAGTTGATGGACAGAATGTAGAACAATGTCATACATTCACCCCAGTACAAGGATCTGGGCCTAAATCCATCATTTTTTTGAACTCCACAACACCCTGGGTTAGACACTGGCGATATGCAAATCAGCTCTGACCCTGTGCCTCATGGGAACTGTCCAGTCCGAACTACCAAGCCATGTCTTTCCCAGACCGGAATCAAGCATCCAAGGACCGGTTTCTGGCTATCAGCCTTTATCAGCCTGGATAGCTTGACTCCAGTGGTGTGGAGAGCCTGGGACTCACGCCTGAGCATACCCAGCCCACTTGGGGTGAAAATTGCAAAAAACACAGTTGATGGACAGAATGTAGAACAATGTCATACATTCACCCCAGTACAAGGATCTGGGCCTAAATCCATCATTTTTTTGCACTCCACACCACCCTGGGTTAGACACTGGTTATATGCAAATCAGCTCTGACCCTGTGCCTCATGGGAACAGTCCAGTCCGAACTACCAAGCCATGTCTTTCCCAGACCAGAATCAAGCATCCAAGGACCGGTTTCTGGCTATCAGCCTTCATCAGCCTGGATAGCTTGACTCCAGTGGTGTGGAGAGCCTGGGACTCACGTCTGAGCATACCCAGCCCACTTGGGGTGAAAATTTAAAAAAACACAGTTGATGGACAGAATGTAGAACAATGTCATACATTCACCCCAGTACAAGGATCTGGGCCTAAATCCATCGTTTTTTTGCACTCCACACCACCCTGGGTTAGACACTGGCTATATGCAAATAAGCTCTGACCCTGTGCCTCATGGAAACAGTCCAGTCCGAACTACCAAGCCATGTCTTTCCCAGACCGGAATCAAGCATCCAAGGACCGGTTTCTGGCTATCAGCCTTCATCAGCCTGGATAGCTTGACTCCAGTGTTGTGGAGAGCCTGGGACTCAGGTCTGAGCATACCCAGCCCACTTGGGGTGAAAAATGCAAAAAACACAGTTGATGGACAGAATGTAGAACAATGTCATACATTCACCCCAGTACAAGGATCTGGGCCTAAATCCATCATTTATTTGCACTCCACACCACCCTGGGATAGACACTGGCTATATGCACATCCGCTCTGACCCTGTGCCTCATGGGAACAGTCCAGTCCGAACTACCAAGCCATGTCTTTCCCAGACCGGAATCAAGCATCCAAGGACCGGTTTCTGGCAATCAGCCTTCATCAGCCTGGATAGCTTGACTCCAGTGGTGTGGAGAGCCTGGGACTCACGTCTGAGCATACCCAGCCCACTTGGGGTGAAAAATGCAAAAAACACAGTTGATGGACAGAATGTAGAACAATGTCATACATTCACCCCAGTACAAGGATCTGGGCCTAAATCCATCATTTTTTTGAACTCCACAACACCCTGGGTTAGACACTGGCGATATGCAAATCAGCTCTGACCCTGTGCCTCATGGGAACTGTCCAGTCCGAACTACCAAGCCATGTCTTTCCCAGACCGGAATCAAGCATCCAAGGACCGATTTCTGGCTATCAGCCTTTATCAGCCTGGATAGCTTGACTCCAGTGGTGTGGAGAGCCTGGGACTCACGCCTGAGCATACCCAGCCCACTTGGGGTGAAAATTGCAAAAAACACAGTTGATGGACAGAATGTAGAACAATGTCATACATTCACCCCAGTACAAGGATCTGGGCCTAAATCCATCATTTTTTTGAACTCCACAACACCCTGGGTTAGACACTGGCGATATGCAAATCAGCTCTGACCCTGTGCCTCATGGGAACTGTCCAGTCCGAACTACCAAGCCATGTCTTTCCCAGACCGGAATCAAGCATCCAAGGACCGGTTTCTGGCTATCAGCCTTTATCAGCCTGGATAGCTTGACTCCAGTGGTGTGGAGAGCCTGGGACTCACGCCTGAGCATACCCAGCCCACTTGGGGTGAAAATTGCAAAAAACACAGTTGATGGACAGAATGTAGAACAATGTCATACATTCACCCCAGTACAAGGATCTGGGCCTAAATCCATCATTTTTTTGCACTCCACACCACCCTGGGTTAGACACTGGTTATATGCAAATCAGCTCTGACCCTGTGCCTCATGGGAACAGTCCAGTCCGAACTACCAAGCCATGTCTTTCCCAGACCAGAATCAAGCATCCAAGGACCGGTTTCTGGCTATCAGCCTTCATCAGCCTGGATAGCTTGACTCCAGTGGTGTGGAGAGCCTGGCACTCACGTCTGAGCATACCCAGCCCACTTGGGGTGAAAATTTAAAAAAACACAGTTGATGGACAGAATGTAGAACAATGTCATACATTCACCCCAGTACAAGGATCTGGGCCTAAATCCATCGTTTTTTTGCACTCCACACCACCCTGGGTTAGACACTGGCTATATGCAAATAAGCTCTGACCCTGTGCCTCATGGAAACAGTCCAGTCCGAACTACCAAGCCATGTCTTTCCCAGACCGGAATCAAGCATCCAAGGACCGGTTTCTGGCTATCAGCCTTCATCAGCCTGGATAGCTTGACTCCAGTGTTGTGGAGAGCCTGGGACTCAGGTCTGAGCATACCCAGCCCACTTGGGGTGAAAAATGCAAAAAAAACAGTTGATGGACAGAATGTAGAACAATGTCATACATTCACCCCAGTACAAGGATCTGGGCCTAAATCCATCATTTATTTGCACTCCACACCACCCTGGGATAGACACTGGCTATATGCACATCCGCTCTGACCCTGTGCCTCATGGGAACAGTCCAGTCCGAACTACCAAGCCATGTCTTTCCCAGACCGGAATCAAGCATCCAAGGACCGGTTTCTGGCAATCAGCCTTCATCAGCCTGGATAGCTTGACTCCAGTGGTGTGGAGAGCCTGGGACTCACGTCTGAGCATACCCAGCCCACTTGGGGTGAAAAATGCAAAAAACACAGTTGATGGACAGAATGTAGAACAATGTCATACATTCACCCCAGTACAAGGATCTGGGCCTAAATCCATCATTTTTTTGAACTCCACAACACCCTGGGTTAGACACTGGCGATATGCAAATCAGCTCTGACCCTGTGCCTCATGGGAACTGTCCAGTCCGAACTACCAAGCCATGTCTTTCCCAGACCGGAATCAAGCATCCAAGGACCGATTTCTGGCTATCAGCCTTTATCAGCCTGGATAGCTTGACTCCAGTGGTGTGGAGAGCCTGGGACTCACGCCTGAGCATACCCAGCCCACTTGGGGTGAAAATTGCAAAAAACACAGTTGATGGACAGAATGTAGAACAATGTCATACATTCACCCCAGTACAAGGATCTGGGCCTAAATCCATCATTTTTTGCACTCCACACCACCCTGGGTTAGACACTGGTTATATGCAAATCAGCTCTGACCCTGTGCCTCATGGGAACAGTCCAGTCCGAACTACCAAGCCATGTCTTTCCCAGACCAGAATCAAGCATCCAAGGACCGGTTTCTGGCTATCAGCCTTCATCAGCCTGGATAGCTTGACTCCAGTGGTGTGGAGAGCCTGGGACTCACGTCTGAGCATACCCAGCCCACTTGGGGTGAAAATTTAAAAAAACACAGTTGATGGACAGAATGTAGAACAATGTCATACATTCACCCCAGTACAAGGATCTGGGCCTAAATCCATCGTTTTTTTGCACTCCACACCACCCTGGGTTAGACACTGGCTATATGCAAATAAGCTCTGACCCTGTGCCTCATGGAAACAGTCCAGTCCGAACTACCAAGCCATGTCTTTCCCAGACCGGAATCAAGCATCCAAGGACCGGTTTCTGGCTATCAGCCTTCATCAGCCTGGATAGCTTGACTCCAGTGTTGTGGAGAGCCTGGGACTCAGGTCTGAGCATACCCAGCCCACTTGGGGTGAAAAATGCAAAAAACACAGTTGATGGACAGAATGTAGAACAATGTCATACATTCACCCCAGTACAAGGATCTGGGCCTAAATCCATCATTTATTTGCACTCCACACCACCCTGGGATAGACACTGGCTATATGCACATCAGCTCTGACCCTGTGCCTCATGGGAACAGTCCAGTCCGAACTACCAAGCCATGTCTTTCCCAGACCGGAATCAAGCATCCAAGGACCGGTTTCTGGCAATCAGCCTTCATCAGCCTGGATAGCTTGACTCCAGTGGTGTGGAGAGCCTGGGACTCACGTCTGAGCATACCCAGCCCACTTGGGGTGAAAAATGCAAAAAACACAGTTGATGGACAGAATGTAGAACAATGTCATACATTCATCCCAGTACAAGGATCTGGGCCTAAATCCATCATTTTTTTGAACTCCACAACACCCTGGGTTAGACACTGGCGATATGCAAATCAGCTCTGACCCTGTGCCTCATGGGAACTGTCCAGTCCGAACTACCAAGCCATGTCTTTCCCAGACCGGAATCAAGCATCCAAGGACCGGTTTCTGGCTATCAGCCTTTATCAGCCTGGATAGCTTGACTCCAGTGGTGTGGAGAGCCTGGGACTCACGCCTGAGCATACCCAGCCCACTTGGGGTGAAAATTGCAAAAAACACAGTTGATGGACAGAATGTAGAACAATGTCATACATTCACCCCAGTACAAGGATCTGGGCCTAAATCCATCATTTTTTTGCACTCCACACCACCCTGGGTTAGACACTGGTTATATGCAAATCAGCTCTGACCCTGTGCCTCATGGGAACAGTCCAGTCCGAACTACCAAGCCATGTCTTTCCCAGACCAGAATCAAGCATCCAAGGACCGGTTTCTGGCTATCAGCCTTCATCAGCCTGGATAGCTTGACTCCAGTGGTGTGGAGAGCCTGGGACTCACGTCTGAGCATACCCAGCCCACTTGGGGTGAAAATTTAAAAAAACACAGTTGATGGACAGAATGTAGAACAATGTCATACATTCACCCCAGTACAAGGATCTGGGCCTAAATCCATCGTTTTTTTGCACTCCACACCACCCTGGGTTAGACACTGGCTATATGCAAATCAGCTCTGACCCTGTGCCTCATGGGAACAGTCCAGTCCGAACTACCAAGCCATGTCTTTCCCAGACCGGAATCAAGCATCCAAGGACCGGTTTCTGGCTATCAGCCTTCATCAGCCTGGATAGCTTGACTCCAGTGGTGTGGAGAGCCTGGGACTCACGTCTGAGCATACCCAGCCCACTTGGGGTGAAAATTGCAAAAAACACAGTTGATGGACAGAATGTAGAACAATGTCATACATTCACCCCGGTACAAGGATCTGGGCCTAAATCCATCATTTTTTTTGCACTCCACACCACCCTGGGTTAGACACTGGCTATATGCAAATAAGCTCTGACCCTGTGCCTCATGGAAACAGTCCAGTCCGAACTACCAAGCCATGTCTTTCCCAGACCGGAATCAAGCATCCAAGGACCGGTTTCTGGCTATCAGCCTTCATCAGCCTGGATAGCTTGACTCCAGTGTTGTGGAGAGCCTGGGACTCAGGTCTGAGCATACCCAGCCCACTTGGGGTGAAAAATGCAAAAAACACAGTTGATGGACAGAATGTAGAACAATGTCATACATTCACCCCAGTACAAGGATCTGGGCCTAAATCCATCATTTATTTGCACTCCACACCACCATGGGATAGACACTGGCTATATGCACATCAGCTCTGACCCTGTGCCTCATGGGAACAGTCCAGTCCGAACTACCAAGCCATGTCTTTCCCAGACCGGAATCAAGCATCCAAGGACCGGTTTCTGGCAATCAGCCTTCATCAGCCTGGATAGCTTGACTCCAGTGGTGTGGAGAGCCTGGGACTCACGTCTGAGCATACCCAGCCCACTTGGGGTGAAAAATGCAAAAAACACAGTTGATGGACAGAATGTAGAACAATGTCATACATTCACCCCAGTACAAGGATCTGGGCCTAAATCCATCATTTTTTTGAACTCCACAACACCCTGGGTTAGACACTGGCGATATGCAAATCAGCTCTGACCCTGTGCCTCATGGGAACTGTCCAGTCCGAACTACCAAGCCATGTCTTTCCCAGACCGGAATCAAGCATCCAAGGACCGGTTTCTGGCTATCAGCCTTCATCAGCCTGGATAGCTTGACTCCAGTGGTGTGGAGAGCCTGGGACCCACGTCTGAGCATACCCAGCCCACTTGGGGTGAAAATTGCAAAAAACACAGTTGATGGACAGAATGTAGAACAATGTCATACATTCACCCCAGTACAAGGATCTGGGCCTAAATCCATCATTTTTTTGACTCCACACCACCCTGGGTTAGACACTGGCTATATGCAAATAAGCTCTGACCCTGTGCCTCATGGAAACAGTCCAGACCGAACTACCAAGCCATGTCTTTCCCAGACCGGAATCAAGCATCCAAGGACCGGTTTCTGGCTATCAGCCTTCATCAGCCTGGATAGCTTGACTCCAGTGTTGTGGAGAGCCTGGGACTCAGGTCTGAGCATACCCAGCCCACTTGGGGTGAAAAATGCAAAAAACACAGTTGATGGACAGAATGTAGAACAATGTCATACATTCACCCCAGTACAAGGATCTGGGCCTAAATCCATCATTTATTTGCACTCCACACCACCCTGGGATAGACACTGGCTATATGCACATCAGCTCTGACCCTGTGCCTCATGGGAACAGTCCAGTCCGAACTACCAAGCCATGTCTTTCCCAGACCGGAATCAAGCATCCAAGGACCGGTTTCTGGCAATCAGCCTTCATCAGCCTGGATAGCTTGACTCCAGTGGTGTGGAGAGCCTGGGACTCACGTCTGAGCATACCCAGCCCACTTGGGGTGAAAAATGCAAAAAACACAGTTGATGGACAGAATGTAGAACAATGTCATACATTCACCCCAGTACAAGGATCTGGGCCTAAATCCATCATTTTTTTGAACTCCACAACACCCTGGGTTAGACACTGGCGATATGCAAATCAGCTCTGACCCTGTGCCTCATGGGAACTGTCCAGTCCGAACTACCAAGCCATGTCTTTCCCAGACCGGAATCAAGCATCCAAGGACCGGTTTCTGGCTATCAGCCTTTATCAGCCTGGATAGCTTGACTCCAGTGGTGTGGAGAGCCTGGGACTCACGCCTGAGCATACCCAGCCCACTTGGGGTGAAAATTGCAAAAAACACAGTTGATGGACAGAATGTAGAACAATGTCATACATTCACCCCAGTACAAGGATCTGGGCCTAAATCCATCATTTTTTTGAACTCCACAACACCCTGGGTTAGACACTGGCGATATGCAAATCAGCTCTGACCCTGTGCCTCATGGGAACTGTCCAGTCCGAACTACCAAGCCATGTCTTTCCCAGACCGGAATCAAGCATCCAAGGACCGGTTTCTGGCTATCAGCCTTTATCAGCCTGGATAGCTTGACTCCAGTGGTGTGGAGAGCCTGGGACTCACGCCTGAGCATACCCAGCCCACTTGGGGTGAAAATTGCAAAAAACACAGTTGATGGACAGAATGTAGAACAATGTCATACATTCACCCCAGTACAAGGATCTGGGCCTAAATCCATCATTTTTTTGCACTCCACACCACCCTGGGTTAGACACTGGTTATATGCAAATCAGCTCTGACCCTGTGCCTCATGGGAACAGTCCAGTCCGAACTACCAAGCCATGTCTTTCCCAGACCAGAATCAAGCATCCAAGGACCGGTTTCTGGCTATCAGCCTTCATCAGCCTGGATAGCTTGACTCCAGTGGTGTGGAGAGCCTGGCACTCACGTCTGAGCATACCCAGCCCACTTGGGGTGAAAATTTAAAAAAACACAGTTGATGGACAGAATGTAGAACAATGTCATACATTCACCCCAGTACAAGGATCTGGGCCTAAATCCATCGTTTTTTTGCACTCCACACCACCCTGGGTTAGACACTGGCTATATGCAAATAAGCTCTGACCCTGTGCCTCATGGAAACAGTCCAGTCCGAACTACCAAGCCATGTCTTTCCCAGACCGGAATCAAGCATCCAAGGACCGGTTTCTGGCTATCAGCCTTCATCAGCCTGGATAGCTTGACTCCAGTGTTGTGGAGAGCCTGGGACTCAGGTCTGAGCATACCCAGCCCACTTGGGGTGAAAAATGCAAAAAAAACAGTTGATGGACAGAATGTAGAACAATGTCATACATTCACCCCAGTACAAGGATCTGGGCCTAAATCCATCATTTATTTGCACTCCACACCACCCTGGGATAGACACTGGCTATATGCACATCCGCTCTGACCCTGTGCCTCATGGGAACAGTCCAGTCCGAACTACCAAGCCATGTCTTTCCCAGACCGGAATCAAGCATCCAAGGACCGGTTTCTGGCAATCAGCCTTCATCAGCCTGGATAGCTTGACTCCAGTGGTGTGGAGAGCCTGGGACTCACGTCTGAGCATACCCAGCCCACTTGGGGTGAAAAATGCAAAAAACACAGTTGATGGACAGAATGTAGAACAATGTCATACATTCACCCCAGTACAAGGATCTGGGCCTAAATCCATCATTTTTTTGAACTCCACAACACCCTGGGTTAGACACTGGCGATATGCAAATCAGCTCTGACCCTGTGCCTCATGGGAACTGTCCAGTCCGAACTACCAAGCCATGTCTTTCCCAGACCGGAATCAAGCATCCAAGGACCGATTTCTGGCTATCAGCCTTTATCAGCCTGGATAGCTTGACTCCAGTGGTGTGGAGAGCCTGGGACTCACGCCTGAGCATACCCAGCCCACTTGGGGTGAAAATTGCAAAAAACACAGTTGATGGACAGAATGTAGAACAATGTCATACATTCACCCCAGTACAAGGATCTGGGCCTAAATCCATCATTTTTTGCACTCCACACCACCCTGGGTTAGACACTGGTTATATGCAAATCAGCTCTGACCCTGTGCCTCATGGGAACAGTCCAGTCCGAACTACCAAGCCATGTCTTTCCCAGACCAGAATCAAGCATCCAAGGACCGGTTTCTGGCTATCAGCCTTCATCAGCCTGGATAGCTTGACTCCAGTGGTGTGGAGAGCCTGGGACTCACGTCTGAGCATACCCAGCCCACTTGGGGTGAAAATTTAAAAAAACACAGTTGATGGACAGAATGTAGAACAATGTCATACATTCACCCCAGTACAAGGATCTGGGCCTAAATCCATCGTTTTTTTGCACTCCACACCACCCTGGGTTAGACACTGGCTATATGCAAATAAGCTCTGACCCTGTGCCTCATGGAAACAGTCCAGTCCGAACTACCAAGCCATGTCTTTCCCAGACCGGAATCAAGCATCCAAGGACCGGTTTCTGGCTATCAGCCTTCATCAGCCTGGATAGCTTGACTCCAGTGTTGTGGAGAGCCTGGGACTCAGGTCTGAGCATACCCAGCCCACTTGGGGTGAAAAATGCAAAAAACACAGTTGATGGACAGAATGTAGAACAATGTCATACATTCACCCCAGTACAAGGATCTGGGCCTAAATCCATCATTTATTTGCACTCCACACCACCCTGGGATAGACACTGGCTATATGCACATCAGCTCTGACCCTGTGCCTCATGGGAACAGTCCAGTCCGAACTACCAAGCCATGTCTTTCCCAGACCGGAATCAAGCATCCAAGGACCGGTTTCTGGCAATCAGCCTTCATCAGCCTGGATAGCTTGACTCCAGTGGTGTGGAGAGCCTGGGACTCACGTCTGAGCATACCCAGCCCACTTGGGGTGAAAAATGCAAAAAACACAGTTGATGGACAGAATGTAGAACAATGTCATACATTCATCCCAGTACAAGGATCTGGGCCTAAATCCATCATTTTTTTGAACTCCACAACACCCTGGGTTAGACACTGGCGATATGCAAATCAGCTCTGACCCTGTGCCTCATGGGAACTGTCCAGTCCGAACTACCAAGCCATGTCTTTCCCAGACCGGAATCAAGCATCCAAGGACCGGTTTCTGGCTATCAGCCTTTATCAGCCTGGATAGCTTGACTCCAGTGGTGTGGAGAGCCTGGGACTCACGCCTGAGCATACCCAGCCCACTTGGGGTGAAAATTGCAAAAAACACAGTTGATGGACAGAATGTAGAACAATGTCATACATTCACCCCAGTACAAGGATCTGGGCCTAAATCCATCATTTTTTTGCACTCCACACCACCCTGGGTTAGACACTGGTTATATGCAAATCAGCTCTGACCCTGTGCCTCATGGGAACAGTCCAGTCCGAACTACCAAGCCATGTCTTTCCCAGACCAGAATCAAGCATCCAAGGACCGGTTTCTGGCTATCAGCCTTCATCAGCCTGGATAGCTTGACTCCAGTGGTGTGGAGAGCCTGGGACTCACGTCTGAGCATACCCAGCCCACTTGGGGTGAAAATTTAAAAAAACACAGTTGATGGACAGAATGTAGAACAATGTCATACATTCACCCCAGTACAAGGATCTGGGCCTAAATCCATCGTTTTTTTGCACTCCACACCACCCTGGGTTAGACACTGGCTATATGCAAATCAGCTCTGACCCTGTGCCTCATGGGAACAGTCCAGTCCGAACTACCAAGCCATGTCTTTCCCAGACCGGAATCAAGCATCCAAGGACCGGTTTCTGGCTATCAGCCTTCATCAGCCTGGATAGCTTGACTCCAGTGGTGTGGAGAGCCTGGGACTCACGTCTGAGCATACCCAGCCCACTTGGGGTGAAAATTGCAAAAAACACAGTTGATGGACAGAATGTAGAACAATGTCATACATTCACCCCGGTACAAGGATCTGGGCCTAAATCCATCATTTTTTTTGCACTCCACACCACCCTGGGTTAGACACTGGCTATATGCAAATAAGCTCTGACCCTGTGCCTCATGGAAACAGTCCAGTCCGAACTACCAAGCCATGTCTTTCCCAGACCGGAATCAAGCATCCAAGGACCGGTTTCTGGCTATCAGCCTTCATCAGCCTGGATAGCTTGACTCCAGTGTTGTGGAGAGCCTGGGACTCAGGTCTGAGCATACCCAGCCCACTTGGGGTGAAAAATGCAAAAAACACAGTTGATGGACAGAATGTAGAACAATGTCATACATTCACCCCAGTACAAGGATCTGGGCCTAAATCCATCATTTATTTGCACTCCACACCACCATGGGATAGACACTGGCTATATGCACATCAGCTCTGACCCTGTGCCTCATGGGAACAGTCCAGTCCGAACTACCAAGCCATGTCTTTCCCAGACCGGAATCAAGCATCCAAGGACCGGTTTCTGGCAATCAGCCTTCATCAGCCTGGATAGCTTGACTCCAGTGGTGTGGAGAGCCTGGGACTCACGTCTGAGCATACCCAGCCCACTTGGGGTGAAAAATGCAAAAAACACAGTTGATGGACAGAATGTAGAACAATGTCATACATTCACCCCAGTACAAGGATCTGGGCCTAAATCCATCATTTTTTTGAACTCCACAACACCCTGGGTTAGACACTGGCGATATGCAAATCAGCTCTGACCCTGTGCCTCATGGGAACTGTCCAGTCCGAACTACCAAGCCATGTCTTTCCCAGACCGGAATCAAGCATCCAAGGACCGGTTTCTGGCTATCAGCCTTCATCAGCCTGGATAGCTTGACTCCAGTGGTGTGGAGAGCCTGGGACCCACGTCTGAGCATACCCAGCCCACTTGGGGTGAAAATTGCAAAAAACACAGTTGATGGACAGAATGTAGAACAATGTCATACATTCACCCCAGTACAAGGATCTGGGCCTAAATCCATCATTTTTTTGACTCCACACCACCCTGGGTTAGACACTGGCTATATGCAAATAAGCTCTGACCCTGTGCCTCATGGAAACAGTCCAGACCGAACTACCAAGCCATGTCTTTCCCAGACCGGAATCAAGCATCCAAGGACCGGTTTCTGGCTATCAGCCTTCATCAGCCTGGATAGCTTGACTCCAGTGTTGTGGAGAGCCTGGGACTCAGGTCTGAGCATACCCAGCCCACTTGGGGTGAAAAATGCAAAAAACACAGTTGATGGACAGAATGTAGAACAATGTCATACATTCACCCCAGTACAAGGATCTGGGCCTAAATCCATCATTTATTTGCACTCCACACCACCCTGGGATAGACACTGGCTATATGCACATCAGCTCTGACCCTGTGCCTCATGGGAACAGTCCAGTCCGAACTACCAAGCCATGTCTTTCCCAGACCGGAATCAAGCATCCAAGGACCGGTTTCTGGCAATCAGCCTTCATCAGCCTGGATAGCTTGACTCCAGTGGTGTGGAGAGCCTGGGACTCACGTCTGAGCATACCCAGCCCACTTGGGGTGAAAAATGCAAAAAACACAGTTGATGGACAGAATGTAGAACAATGTCATACATTCACCCCAGTACAAGGATCTGGGACTAAATCCATCATTTTTTTGAACTCCACAACACCCTGGGTTAGACACTGGCGATATGCAAATCAGCTCTGATCCTGTGCCTCATGGGAACTGTCCAGTCCGAACTACCAAGCCATGTCTTTCCCAGACCGGAATCAAGCATCCAAGGACCGGTTTCTGGCTATCAGCCTTTATCAGCCTGGATAGCTTGACTCCAGTGGTGTGGAGAGCCTGGGACTCACGCCTGAGCATACCCAGCCCACTTGGGGTGAAAATTGCAAAAAACACAGTTGATGGACAGAATGTAGAACAATGTCATACATTCACCCCAGTACAAGGATCTGGGCCTAAATCCATCATTTTTTGCACTCCACACCACCCTGGGTTAGACACTGGTTATATGCAAATCAGCTCTGACCCTGTGCCTCATGGGAACAGTCCAGTCCGAACTACCAAGCCATGTCTTTCCCAGACCAGAATCAAGCATCCAAGGACCGGTTTCTGGCTATCAGCCTTCATCAGCCTGGATAGCTTGACTCCAGTGGTGTGGAGAGCCTGGGACTCACGTCTGAGCATACCCAGCCCACTTGGGGTGAAAATTTAAAAAAACACAGTTGATGGACAGAATGTAGAACAATGTCATACATTCACCCCAGTACAAGGATCTGGGCCTAAATCCATCGTTTTTTTGCACTCCACACCACCCTGGGTTAGACACTGGCTATATGCAAATAAGCTCTGACCCTGTGCCTCATGGAAACAGTCCAGTCCGAACTACCAAGCCATGTCTTTCCCAGACCGGAATCAAGCATCCAAGGACCGGTTTCTGGCTATCAGCCTTCATCAGCCTGGATAGCTTGACTCCAGTGTTGTGGAGAGCCTGGGACTCAGGTCTGAGCATACCCAGCCCACTTGGGGTGAAAAATGCAAAAAACACAGTTGATGGACAGAATGTAGAACAATGTCATACATTCACCCCAGTACAAGGATCTGGGCCTAAATCCATCATTTATTTGCACTCCACACCACCCTGGGATAGACACTGGCTATATGCACATCAGCTCTGACCCTGTGCCTCATGGGAACAGTCCAGTCCGAACTACCAAGCCATGTCTTTCCCAGACCGGAATCAAGCATCCAAGGACCGGTTTCTGGCAATCAGCCTTCATCAGCCTGGATAGCTTGACTCCAGTGGTGTGGAGAGCCTGGGACTCACGTCTGAGCATACCCAGCCCACTTGGGGTGAAAAATGCAAAAAACACAGTTGATGGACAGAATGTAGAACAATGTCATACATTCATCCCAGTACAAGGATCTGGGCCTAAATCCATCATTTTTTTGAACTCCACAACACCCTGGGTTAGACACTGGCGATATGCAAATCAGCTCTGACCCTGTGCCTCATGGGAACTGTCCAGTCCGAACTACCAAGCCATGTCTTTCCCAGACCGGAATCAAGCATCCAAGGACCGGTTTCTGGCTATCAGCCTTTATCAGCCTGGATAGCTTGACTCCAGTGGTGTGGAGAGCCTGGGACTCACGCCTGAGCATACCCAGCCCACTTGGGGTGAAAATTGCAAAAAACACAGTTGATGGACAGAATGTAGAACAATGTCATACATTCACCCCAGTACAAGGATCTGGGCCTAAATCCATCATTTTTTTGCACTCCACACCACCCTGGGTTAGACACTGGTTATATGCAAATCAGCTCTGACCCTGTGCCTCATGGGAACAGTCCAGTTCGAACTACCAAGCCATGTCTTTCCCAGACCAGAATCAAGCATCCAAGGACCGGTTTCTGGCTATCAGCCTTCATCAGCCTGGATAGCTTGACTCCAGTGGTGTGGAGAGCCTGGGACTCACGTCTGAGCATACCCAGCCCACTTGGGGTGAAAATTTAAAAAAACACAGTTGATGGACAGAATGTAGAACAATGTCATACATTCACCCCAGTACAAGGATCTGGGCCTAAATCCATCGTTTTTTTGCACTCCACACCACCCTGGGTTAGACACTGGCTATATGCAAATCAGCTCTGACCCTGTGCCTCATGGGAACAGTCCAGTCCGAACTACCAAGCCATGTCTTTCCCAGACCGGAATCAAGCATCCAAGGACCGGTTTCTGGCTATCAGCCTTCATCAGCCTGGATAGCTTGACTCCAGTGGTGTGGAGAGCCTGGGACTCACGTCTGAGCATACCCAGCCCACTTGGGGTGAAAATTGCAAAAAACACAGTTGATGGACAGAATGTAGAACAATGTCATACATTCACCCCGGTACGAGGATCTGGGCCTAAATCCATCATTTTTTTTGCACTCCACACCACCCTGGGTTAGACACTGGCTATATGCAAATAAGCTCTGACCCTGTGCCTCATGGAAACAGTCCAGTCCGAACTACCAAGCCATGTCTTTCCCAGACCGGAATCAAGCATCCAAGGACCGGTTTCTGGCTATCAGCCTTCATCAGCCTGGATAGCTTGACTCCAGTGTTGTGGAGAGCCTGGGACTCAGGTCTGAGCATACCCAGCCCACTTGGGGTGAAAAATGCAAAAAACACAGTTGATGGACAGAATGTAGAACAATGTCATACATTCACCCCAGTACAAGGATCTGGGCCTAAATCCATCATTTATTTGCACTCCACACCACCATGGGATAGACACTGGCTATATGCACATCAGCTCTGACCCTGTGCCTCATGGGAACAGTCCAGTCCGAACTACCAAGCCATGTCTTTCCCAGACCGGAATCAAGCATCCAAGGACCGGTTTCTGGCAATCAGCCTTCATCAGCCTGGATAGCTTGACTCCAGTGGTGTGGAGAGCCTGGGACTCACGTCTGAGCATACCCAGCCCACTTGGGGTGAAAAATGCAAAAAACACAGTTGATGGACAGAATGTAGAACAATGTCATACATTCACCCCAGTACAAGGATCTGGGCCTAAATCCATCATTTTTTTGAACTCCACAACACCCTGGGTTAGACACTGGCGATATGCAAATCAGCTCTGACCCTGTGCCTCATGGGAACTGTCCAGTCCGAACTACCAAGCCATGTCTTTCCCAGACCGGAATCAAGCATCCAAGGACCGGTTTCTGGCTATCAGCCTTCATCAGCCTGGATAGCTTGACTCCAGTGGTGTGGAGAGCCTGGGACCCACGTCTGAGCATACCCAGCCCACTTGGGGTGAAAATTGCAAAAAACACAGTTGATGGACAGAATGTAGAACAATGTCATACATTCACCCCAGTACAAGGATCTGGGCCTAAATCCATCATTTTTTTGACTCCACACCACCCTGGGTTAGACACTGGCTATATGCAAATAAGCTCTGACCCTGTGCCTCATGGAAACAGTCCAGACCGAACTACCAAGCCATGTCTTTCCCAGACCGGAATCAAGCATCCAAGGACCGGTTTCTGGCTATCAGCCTTCATCAGCCTGGATAGCTTGACTCCAGTGTTGTGGAGAGCCTGGGACTCAGGTCTGAGCATACCCAGCCCACTTGGGGTGAAAAATGCAAAAAACACAGTTGATGGACAGAATGTAGAACAATGTCATACATTCACCCCAGTACAAGGATCTGGGCCTAAATCCATCATTTATTTGCACTCCACACCACCCTGGGATAGACACTGGCTATATGCACATCAGCTCTGACCCTGTGCCTCATGGGAACAGTCCAGTCCGAACTACCAAGCCATGTCTTTCCCAGACCGGAATCAAGCATCCAAGGACCGGTTTCTGGCAATCAGCCTTCATCAGCCTGGATAGCTTGACTCCAGTGGTGTGGAGAGCCTGGGACTCACGTCTGAGCATACCCAGCCCACTTGGGGTGAAAAATGCAAAAAACACAGTTGATGGACAGAATGTAGAACAATGTCATACATTCACCCCAGTACAAGGATCTGGGCCTAAATCCATCATTTTTTTGAACTCCACAACACCCTGGGTTAGACACTGGCGATATGCAAATCAGCTCTGACCCTGTGCCTCATGGGAACTGTCCAGTCCGAACTACCAAGCCATGTCTTTCCCAGACCGGAATCAAGCATCCAAGGACCGGTTTCTGGCTATCAGCCTTTATCAGCCTGGATAGCTTGACTCCAGTGGTGTGGAGAGCCTGGGACTCACGCCTGAGCATACCCAGCCCACTTGGGGTGAAAATTGCAAAAAACACAGTTGATGGACAGAATGTAGAACAATGTCATACATTCACCCCAGTACAAGGATCTGGGCCTAAATCCATCATTTTTTTGCACTCCACACCACCCTGGGTTAGACACTGGTTATATGCAAATCAGCTCTGACCCTGTGCCTCATGGGAACAGTCCAGTCCGAACTACCAAGCCATGTCTTTCCCAGACCAGAATCAAGCATCCAAGGACCGGTTTCTGGCTATCAGCCTTCATCAGCCTGGATAGCTTGACTCCAGTGGTGTGGAGAGCCTGGGACTCACGTCTGAGCATACCCAGCCCACTTGGGGTGAAAATTTAAAAAAACACAGTTGATGGACAGAATGTAGAACAATGTCATACATTCACCCCAGTACAAGGATCTGGGCCTAAATCCATCGTTTTTTTTGCACTCCACACCACCCTGGGTTAGACACTGGCTATATGCAAATAAGCTCTGACCCTGTGCCTCATGGAAACAGTCCAGTCCGAACTACCAAGCCATGTCTTTCCCAGACCGGAATCAAGCATCCAAGGACCGGTTTCTGGCTATCAGCCTTCATCAGCCTGGATAGCTTGACTCCAGTGTTGTGGAGAGCCTGGGACTCAGGTCTGAGCATACCCAGCCCACTTGGGGTGAAAAATGCAAAAAACACAGTTGATGGACAGAATGTAGAACAATGTCATACATTCACCCCAGTACAAGGATCTGGGCCTAAATCCATCATTTATTTGCACTCCACACCACCCTGGGATAGACACTGGCTATATGCACATCAGCTCTGACCCTGTGCCTCATGGGAACAGTCCAGTCCGAACTACCAAGCCATGTCTTTCCCAGACCGGAATCAAGCATCCAAGTACCGGTTTCTGGCAATCAGCCTTCATCAGCCTGGATAGCTTGACTCCAGTGGTGTGGAGAGCCTGGGACTCACGTCTGAGCATACCCAGCCCACTTGGGGTGAAAAATGCAAAAAACACAGTTGATGGACAGAATGTAGAACAATGTCATACATTCACCCCAGTACAAGGATCTGGGCCTAAACCCATCATTTTTTTGAACTCCACAACACCCTGGGTTAGACACTGGCGATATGCAAATCAGCTCTGACCCTGTGCCTCATGGGAACTGTCCAGTCCGAACTACCAAGCCATGTCTTTCCCAGACCGGAATCAAGCATCCAAGGACCGGTTTCTGGCTATCAGCCTTTATCAGCCTGGATAGCTTGACTCCAGTGGTGTGGAGAGCCTGGGACTCACGCCTGAGCATACCCAGCCCACTTGGGGTGAAAATTGCAAAAAACACAGTTGATGGACAGAATGTAGAACAATGTCATACATTCACCCCAGTACAAGGATCTGGGCCTAAATCCATCATTTTTTTGCACTCCACACCACCCTGGGTTAGACACTGGCTATATGCAAATCAGCTCTGACCCTGTGCCTCATGGGAACAGTCCAGTCCGAACTACCAAGCCATGTCTTTCCCAGACCGGAATCAAGCATCCAAGGACCGGTTTCTGGCTATCAGCCTTCATCAGCCTGGATAGCTTGACTCCAGTGGTGTGGAGAGCCTGGGACTCACGTCTGAGCATACCCAGCCCACTTGGGGTGAAAATTGCAAAAAACACAGTTGATGGACAGAATGTAGAACAATGTCATACATTCACCCCAGTACAAGGATCTGGGCCTAAATCCATCATTTTTTTTGCACTCCACACCACCCTGGGTTAGACACTGGCTATATGCAAATAAGCTCTGACCCTGTGCCTCATGGAAACAGTCCAGTCCGAACTACCAAGCCATGTCTTTCCCAGACCGGAATCAAGCATCCAAGGACCGGTTTCTGGCTATCAGCCTTCATCAGCCTGGATAGCTTGACTCCAGTGTTGTGGAGAGCCTGGGACTCAGGTCTGAGCATACCCAGCCCACTTGGGGTGAAAAATGCAAAAAACACAGTTGATGGACAGAATGTAGAACAATGTCATACATTCACCCCAGTACAAGGATCTGGGCCTAAATCCATCATTTATTTGCACTCCACACCACCCTGGGATAGACACTGGCTATATGCACATCAGCTCTGACCCTGTGCCTCATGGGAACAGTCCAGTCCGAACTACCAAGCCATGTCTTTCCCAGACCGGAATCAAGCATCCAAGGACCGGTTTCTGGCAATCAGCCTTCATCAGCCTGGATAGCTTGACTCCAGTGGTGTGGAGAGCCTGGGACTCACGTCTGAGCATACCCAGCCCACTTGGGGTGAAAAATGCAAAAAACACAGTTGATGGACAGAATGTAGAACAATGTCATACATTCACCCCAGTACAAGGATCTGGGCCTAAATCCATCATTTTTTTGAACTCCACAACACCCTGGGTTAGACACTGGCGATATGCAAATCAGCTCTGACCCTGTGCCTCATGGGAACTGTCCAGTCCGAACTACCAAGCCATGTCTTTCCCAGACCGGAATCAAGCATCCAAGGACCGGTTTCTGGCTATCAGCCTTTATCAGCCTGGATAGCTTGACTCCAGTGGTGTGGAGAGCCTGGGACTCACGCCTGAGCATACCCAGCCCACTTGGGGTGAAAATTGCAAAAAACACAGTTGATGGACAGAATGTAGAACAATGTCATACATTCACCCCAGTACAAGGATCTGGGCCTAAATCCATCATTTTTTTGCACTCCACACCACCCTGGAATAGACACTGGCTATATGCACATCAGCTCTGACCCTGTGCCTCATGGGAACAGACCAGTCCGAACTACCAAGCCATGTCTTTCCCAGACCGGAATCAAGCATCCAAGGACCGGTTTCTGGCTATCAGCCTTCATCAGCCTGGATAGCTTGACTCCAGTGTTGTGGAGAGCCTGGGACTCAGGTCTGAGCATACCCAGCCCACTTGGGGTGAAAAATGCAAAAACACAGTTGATGGACAGAATGTAGAACAATGTCATACATTCACCCCAGTACAAGGATTTGGGCCTAAATCCATCATTTATTTGCACTCCACACCACCCTGGGATAGACACTGGCTATATGCACATCAGCTCTGACCCTGTGCCTCATGGGTACAGTCCAGTCCGAACTACCAAGCCATGTCTTTCCCAGACCGGAATCAAGCATCCAAGGACCGGTTTCTGGCTATCAGCCTTCATCAGCCTGGATAGCTTGACTCCAGTGTTGTGGAGAGCCTGGGACTCAGGTCTGAGCATACCCAGCCCACTTGGGGTGAAAAATGCAAAAAACACAGTTGATGGACAGAATGTAGAACAATGTCATACATTCACCCCAGTACAAGGATCTGGGCCTAAATCCATCATTTTTTTGAACTCCACAACACCCTGGGTTAGACACTGGCGATATGCAAATCAGCTCTGACCCTGTGCCTCATGGGAACTGTCCAGTCCGAACTACCAAGCCATGTCTTTCCCAGACCGGAATCAAGCATCCAAGGACCGGTTTCTGGCTATCAGCCTTTATCAGCCTGGATAGCTTGACTCCAGTGGTGTGGAGAGCCTGGGACTCATGCCTGAGCATACCCAGCCCACTTGTGGTGAAAAATGCAAAAAACACAGTTGATGGACAGAATGTAGAACAATGTCATACATTCACCCCAGTACAAGGATCTGGGCCTAAATCCATCATTTTTTTGCACTCCACACCACCCTGGGTTAGACACTGGTTATATGCAAATCAGCTCTGACCCTGTGCCTCATGGGAACAGTCCAGTCCGAACTACCAAGCCATGTCTTTCCCAGACCAGAATCAAGCATCCAAGGACCGGTTTCTGGCTATCAGCCTTCATCAGCCTGGATAGCTTGACTCCAGTGGTGTGGAGAGCCTGGGACTCACGTCTGAGCATACCCAGCCCACTTGGGGTGAAAATTTAAAAAAACACAGTTGATGGACAGAATGTAGAACAATGTCATACATTCACCCCAGTACAAGGATCTGGGCCTAAATCCATCGTTTTTTTGCACTCCACACCACCCTGGGTTAGACACTGGCTATATGCAAATAAGCTCTGACCCTGTGCCTCATGGAAACAGTCCAGTCCGAACTACCAAGCCATGTCTTTCCCAGACCGGAATCAAGCATCCAAGGACCGGTTTCTGGCTATCAGCCTTCATCAGCCTGGATAGCTTGACTCCAGTGTTGTGGAGAGCCTGGGACTCAGGTCTGAGCATACCCAGCCCACTTGGGGTGAAAAATGCAAAAAACACAGTTGATGGACAGAATGTAGAACAATGTCATACATTCACCCCAGTACAAGGATCTGGGCCTAAATCCATCATTTATTTGCACTCCACACCACCCTGGGATAGACACTGGCTATATGCACATCAGCTCTGACCCTGTGCCTCATGGGAACAGTCCAGTCCGAACTACCAAGCCATGTCTTTCCCAGACCGGAATCAAGCATCCAAGGACCGGTTTCTGGCAATCAGCCTTCATCAGCCTGGATAGCTTGACTCCAGTGGTGTGGAGAGCCTGGGACTCACGTCTGAGCATACCCAGCCCACTTGGGGTGAAAAATGCAAAAAACACAGTTGATGGACAGAATGTAGAACAATGTCATACATTCATCCCAGTACAAGGATCTGGGCCTAAATCCATCATTTTTTTGAACTCCACAACACCCTGGGTTAGACACTGGCGATATGCAAATCAGCTCTGACCCTGTGCCTCATGGGAACTGTCCAGTCCGAACTACCAAGCCATGTCTTTCCCAGACCGGAATCAAGCATCCAAGGACCGGTTTCTGGCTATCAGCCTTTATCAGCCTGGATAGCTTGACTCCAGTGGTGTGGAGAGCCTGGGACTCACGCCTGAGCATACCCAGCCCACTTGGGGTGAAAATTGCAAAAAACACAGTTGATGGACAGAATGTAGAACAATGTCATACATTCACCCCAGTACAAGGATCTGGGCCTAAATCCATCATTTTTTTGCACTCCACACCACCCTGGGTTAGACACTGGTTATATGCAAATCAGCTCTGACCCTGTGCCTCATGGGAACAGTCCAGTCCGAACTACCAAGCCATGTCTTTCCCAGACCAGAATCAAGCATCCAAGGACCGGTTTCTGGCTATCAGCCTTCATCAGCCTGGATAGCTTGACTCCAGTGGTGTGGAGAGCCTGGGACTCACGTCTGAGCATACCCAGCCCACTTGGGGTGAAAATTTAAAAAAACACAGTTGATGGACAGAATGTAGAACAATGTCATACATTCACCCCAGTACAAGGATCTGGGCCTAAATCCATCGTTTTTTTGCACTCCACACCACCCTGGGTTAGACACTGGCTATATGCAAATCAGCTCTGACCCTGTGCCTCATGGGAACAGTCCAGTCCGAACTACCAAGCCATGTCTTTCCCAGACCGGAATCAAGCATCCAAGGACCGGTTTCTGGCTATCAGCCTTCATCAGCCTGGATAGCTTGACTCCAGTGGTGTGGAGAGCCTGGGACTCACGTCTGAGCATACCCAGCCCACTTGGGGTGAAAATTGCAAAAAACACAGTTGATGGACAGAATGTAGAACAATGTCATACATTCACCCCGGTACAAGGATCTGGGCCTAAATCCATCATTTTTTTTGCACTCCACACCACCCTGGGTTAGACACTGGCTATATGCAAATAAGCTCTGACCCTGTGCCTCATGGAAACAGTCCAGTCCGAACTACCAAGCCATGTCTTTCCCAGACCGGAATCAAGCATCCAAGGACCGGTTTCTGGCTATCAGCCTTCATCAGCCTGGATAGCTTGACTCCAGTGTTGTGGAGAGCCTGGGACTCAGGTCTGAGCATACCCAGCCCACTTGGGGTGAAAAATGCAAAAAACACAGTTGATGGACAGAATGTAGAACAATGTCATACATTCACCCCAGTACAAGGATCTGGGCCTAAATCCATCATTTATTTGCACTCCACACCACCATGGGATAGACACTGGCTATATGCACATCAGCTCTGACCCTGTGCCTCATGGGAACAGTCCAGTCCGAACTACCAAGCCATGTCTTTCCCAGACCGGAATCAAGCATCCAAGGACCGGTTTCTGGCAATCAGCCTTCATCAGCCTGGATAGCTTGACTCCAGTGGTGTGGAGAGCCTGGGACTCACGTCTGAGCATACCCAGCCCACTTGGGGTGAAAAATGCAAAAAACACAGTTGATGGACAGAATGTAGAACAATGTCATACATTCACCCCAGTACAAGGATCTGGGCCTAAATCCATCATTTTTTTGAACTCCACAACACCCTGGGTTAGACACTGGCGATATGCAAATCAGCTCTGACCCTGTGCCTCATGGGAACTGTCCAGTCCGAACTACCAAGCCATGTCTTTCCCAGACCGGAATCAAGCATCCAAGGACCGGTTTCTGGCTATCAGCCTTCATCAGCCTGGATAGCTTGACTCCAGTGGTGTGGAGAGCCTGGGACCCACGTCTGAGCATACCCAGCCCACTTGGGGTGAAAATTGCAAAAAACACAGTTGATGGACAGAATGTAGAACAATGTCATACATTCACCCCAGTACAAGGATCTGGGCCTAAATCCATCATTTTTTTGACTCCACACCACCCTGGGTTAGACACTGGCTATATGCAAATAAGCTCTGACCCTGTGCCTCATGGAAACAGTCCAGACCGAACTACCAAGCCATGTCTTTCCCAGACCGGAATCAAGCATCCAAGGACCGGTTTCTGGCTATCAGCCTTCATCAGCCTGGATAGCTTGACTCCAGTGTTGTGGAGAGCCTGGGACTCAGGTCTGAGCATACCCAGCCCACTTGGGGTGAAAAATGCAAAAAACACAGTTGATGGACAGAATGTAGAACAATGTCATACATTCACCCCAGTACAAGGATCTGGGCCTAAATCCATCATTTATTTGCACTCCACACCACCCTGGGATAGACACTGGCTATATGCACATCAGCTCTGACCCTGTGCCTCATGGGAACAGTCCAGTCCGAACTACCAAGCCATGTCTTTCCCAGACCGGAATCAAGCATCCAAGGACCGGTTTCTGGCAATCAGCCTTCATCAGCCTGGATAGCTTGACTCCAGTGGTGTGGAGAGCCTGGGACTCACGTCTGAGCATACCCAGCCCACTTGGGGTGAAAAATGCAAAAAACACAGTTGATGGACAGAATGTAGAACAATGTCATACATTCACCCCAGTACAAGGATCTGGGCCTAAATCCATCATTTTTTTGAACTCCACAACACCCTGGGTTAGACACTGGCGATATGCAAATCAGCTCTGACCCTGTGCCTCATGGGAACTGTCCAGTCCGAACTACCAAGCCATGTCTTTCCCAGACCGGAATCAAGCATCCAAGGACCGGTTTCTGGCTATCAGCCTTTATCAGCCTGGATAGCTTGACTCCAGTGGTGTGGAGAGCCTGGGACTCACGCCTGAGCATACCCAGCCCACTTGGGGTGAAAATTGCAAAAAACACAGTTGATGGACAGAATGTAGAACAATGTCATACATTCACCCCAGTACAAGGATCTGGGCCTAAATCCATCATTTTTTGCACTCCACACCACCCTGGGTTAGACACTGGTTATATGCAAATCAGCTCTGACCCTGTGCCTCATGGGAACAGTCCAGTCCGAACTACCAAGCCATGTCTTTCCCAGACCAGAATCAAGCATCCAAGGACCGGTTTCTGGCTATCAGCCTTCATCAGCCTGGATAGCTTGACTCCAGTGGTGTGGAGAGCCTGGGACTCACGTCTGAGCATACCCAGCCCACTTGGGGTGAAAATTTAAAAAAACACAGTTGATGGACAGAATGTAGAACAATGTCATACATTCACCCCAGTACAAGGATCTGGGCCTAAATCCATCGTTTTTTTGCACTCCACACCACCCTGGGTTAGACACTGGCTATATGCAAATAAGCTCTGACCCTGTGCCTCATGGAAACAGTCCAGTCCGAACTACCAAGCCATGTCTTTCCCAGACCGGAATCAAGCATCCAAGGACCGGTTTCTGGCTATCAGCCTTCATCAGCCTGGATAGCTTGACTCCAGTGTTGTGGAGAGCCTGGGACTCAGGTCTGAGCATACCCAGCCCACTTGGGGTGAAAAATGCAAAAAACACAGTTGATGGACAGAATGTAGAACAATGTCATACATTCACCCCAGTACAAGGATCTGGGCCTAAATCCATCATTTATTTGCACTCCACACCACCCTGGGATAGACACTGGCTATATGCACATCAGCTCTGACCCTGTGCCTCATGGGAACAGTCCAGTCCGAACTACCAAGCCATGTCTTTCCCAGACCGGAATCAAGCATCCAAGGACCGGTTTCTGGCAATCAGCCTTCATCAGCCTGGATAGCTTGACTCCAGTGGTGTGGAGAGCCTGGGACTCACGTCTGAGCATACCCAGCCCACTTGGGGTGAAAAATGCAAAAAACACAGTTGATGGACAGAATGTAGAACAATGTCATACATTCATCCCAGTACAAGGATCTGGGCCTAAATCCATCATTTTTTTGAACTCCACAACACCCTGGGTTAGACACTGGCGATATGCAAATCAGCTCTGACCCTGTGCCTCATGGGAACTGTCCAGTCCGAACTACCAAGCCATGTCTTTCCCAGACCGGAATCAAGCATCCAAGGACCGGTTTCTGGCTATCAGCCTTTATCAGCCTGGATAGCTTGACTCCAGTGGTGTGGAGAGCCTGGGACTCACGCCTGAGCATACCCAGCCCACTTGGGGTGAAAATTGCAAAAAACACAGTTGATGGACAGAATGTAGAACAATGTCATACATTCACCCCAGTACAAGGATCTGGGCCTAAATCCATCATTTTTTTGCACTCCACACCACCCTGGGTTAGACACTGGTTATATGCAAATCAGCTCTGACCCTGTGCCTCATGGGAACAGTCCAGTTCGAACTACCAAGCCATGTCTTTCCCAGACCAGAATCAAGCATCCAAGGACCGGTTTCTGGCTATCAGCCTTCATCAGCCTGGATAGCTTGACTCCAGTGGTGTGGAGAGCCTGGGACTCACGTCTGAGCATACCCAGCCCACTTGGGGTGAAAATTTAAAAAAACACAGTTGATGGACAGAATGTAGAACAATGTCATACATTCACCCCAGTACAAGGATCTGGGCCTAAATCCATCGTTTTTTTGCACTCCACACCACCCTGGGTTAGACACTGGCTATATGCAAATCAGCTCTGACCCTGTGCCTCATGGGAACAGTCCAGTCCGAACTACCAAGCCATGTCTTTCCCAGACCGGAATCAAGCATCCAAGGACCGGTTTCTGGCTATCAGCCTTCATCAGCCTGGATAGCTTGACTCCAGTGGTGTGGAGAGCCTGGGACTCACGTCTGAGCATACCCAGCCCACTTGGGGTGAAAATTGCAAAAAACACAGTTGATGGACAGAATGTAGAACAATGTCATACATTCACCCCGGTACAAGGATCTGGGCCTAAATCCATCATTTTTTTTGCACTCCACACCACCCTGGGTTAGACACTGGCTATATGCAAATAAGCTCTGACCCTGTGCCTCATGGAAACAGTCCAGTCCGAACTACCAAGCCATGTCTTTCCCAGACCGGAATCAAGCATCCAAGGACCGGTTTCTGGCTATCAGCCTTCATCAGCCTGGATAGCTTGACTCCAGTGTTGTGGAGAGCCTGGGACTCAGGTCTGAGCATACCCAGCCCACTTGGGGTGAAAAATGCAAAAAACACAGTTGATGGACAGAATGTAGAACAATGTCATACATTCACCCCAGTACAAGGATCTGGGCCTAAATCCATCATTTATTTGCACTCCACACCACCATGGGATAGACACTGGCTATATGCACATCAGCTCTGACCCTGTGCCTCATGGGAACAGTCCAGTCCGAACTACCAAGCCATGTCTTTCCCAGACCGGAATCAAGCATCCAAGGACCGGTTTCTGGCAATCAGCCTTCATCAGCCTGGATAGCTTGACTCCAGTGGTGTGGAGAGCCTGGGACTCACGTCTGAGCATACCCAGCCCACTTGGGGTGAAAAATGCAAAAAACACAGTTGATGGACAGAATGTAGAACAATGTCATACATTCACCCCAGTACAAGGATCTGGGCCTAAATCCATCATTTTTTTGAACTCCACAACACCCTGGGTTAGACACTGGCGATATGCAAATCAGCTCTGACCCTGTGCCTCATGGGAACTGTCCAGTCCGAACTACCAAGCCATGTCTTTCCCAGACCGGAATCAAGCATCCAAGGACCGGTTTCTGGCTATCAGCCTTCATCAGCCTGGATAGCTTGACTCCAGTGGTGTGGAGAGCCTGGGACCCACGTCTGAGCATACCCAGCCCACTTGGGGTGAAAATTGCAAAAAACACAGTTGATGGACAGAATGTAGAACAATGTCATACATTCACCCCAGTACAAGGATCTGGGCCTAAATCCATCATTTTTTTGACTCCACACCACCCTGGGTTAGACACTGGCTATATGCAAATAAGCTCTGACCCTGTGCCTCATGGAAACAGTCCAGACCGAACTACCAAGCCATGTCTTTCCCAGACCGGAATCAAGCATCCAAGGACCGGTTTCTGGCTATCAGCCTTCATCAGCCTGGATAGCTTGACTCCAGTGTTGTGGAGAGCCTGGGACTCAGGTCTGAGCATACCCAGCCCACTTGGGGTGAAAAATGCAAAAAACACAGTTGATGGACAGAATGTAGAACAATGTCATACATTCACCCCAGTACAAGGATCTGGGCCTAAATCCATCATTTATTTGCACTCCACACCACCCTGGGATAGACACTGGCTATATGCACATCAGCTCTGACCCTGTGCCTCATGGGAACAGTCCAGTCCGAACTACCAAGCCATGTCTTTCCCAGACCGGAATCAAGCATCCAAGGACCGGTTTCTGGCAATCAGCCTTCATCAGCCTGGATAGCTTGACTCCAGTGGTGTGGAGAGCCTGGGACTCACGTCTGAGCATACCCAGCCCACTTGGGGTGAAAAATGCAAAAAACACAGTTGATGGACAGAATGTAGAACAATGTCATACATTCACCCCAGTACAAGGATCTGGGCCTAAATCCATCATTTTTTTGAACTCCACAACACCCTGGGTTAGACACTGGCGATATGCAAATCAGCTCTGACCCTGTGCCTCATGGGAACTGTCCAGTCCGAACTACCAAGCCATGTCTTTCCCAGACCGGAATCAAGCATCCAAGGACCGGTTTCTGGCTATCAGCCTTTATCAGCCTGGATAGCTTGACTCCAGTGGTGTGGAGAGCCTGGGACTCACGCCTGAGCATACCCAGCCCACTTGGGGTGAAAATTGCAAAAAACACAGTTGATGGACAGAATGTAGAACAATGTCATACATTCACCCCAGTACAAGGATCTGGGCCTAAATCCATCATTTTTTTGCACTCCACACCACCCTGGGTTAGACACTGGTTATATGCAAATCAGCTCTGACCCTGTGCCTCATGGGAACAGTCCAGTCCGAACTACCAAGCCATGTCTTTCCCAGACCAGAATCAAGCATCCAAGGACCGGTTTCTGGCTATCAGCCTTCATCAGCCTGGATAGCTTGACTCCAGTGGTGTGGAGAGCCTGGGACTCACGTCTGAGCATACCCAGCCCACTTGGGGTGAAAATTTAAAAAAACACAGTTGATGGACAGAATGTAGAACAATGTCATACATTCACCCCAGTACAAGGATCTGGGCCTAAATCCATCGTTTTTTTTGCACTCCACACCACCCTGGGTTAGACACTGGCTATATGCAAATAAGCTCTGACCCTGTGCCTCATGGAAACAGTCCAGTCCGAACTACCAAGCCATGTCTTTCCCAGACCGGAATCAAGCATCCAAGGACCGGTTTCTGGCTATCAGCCTTCATCAGCCTGGATAGCTTGACTCCAGTGTTGTGGAGAGCCTGGGACTCAGGTCTGAGCATACCCAGCCCACTTGGGGTGAAAAATGCAAAAAACACAGTTGATGGACAGAATGTAGAACAATGTCATACATTCACCCCAGTACAAGGATCTGGGCCTAAATCCATCATTTATTTGCACTCCACACCACCCTGGGATAGACACTGGCTATATGCACATCAGCTCTGACCCTGTGCCTCATGGGAACAGTCCAGTCCGAACTACCAAGCCATGTCTTTCCCAGACCGGAATCAAGCATCCAAGTACCGGTTTCTGGCAATCAGCCTTCATCAGCCTGGATAGCTTGACTCCAGTGGTGTGGAGAGCCTGGGACTCACGTCTGAGCATACCCAGCCCACTTGGGGTGAAAAATGCAAAAAACACAGTTGATGGACAGAATGTAGAACAATGTCATACATTCACCCCAGTACAAGGATCTGGGCCTAAACCCATCATTTTTTTGAACTCCACAACACCCTGGGTTAGACACTGGCGATATGCAAATCAGCTCTGACCCTGTGCCTCATGGGAACTGTCCAGTCCGAACTACCAAGCCATGTCTTTCCCAGACCGGAATCAAGCATCCAAGGACCGGTTTCTGGCTATCAGCCTTTATCAGCCTGGATAGCTTGACTCCAGTGGTGTGGAGAGCCTGGGACTCACGCCTGAGCATACCCAGCCCACTTGGGGTGAAAATTGCAAAAAACACAGTTGATGGACAGAATGTAGAACAATGTCATACATTCACCCCAGTACAAGGATCTGGGCCTAAATCCATCATTTTTTTGCACTCCACACCACCCTGGGTTAGACACTGGCTATATGCAAATCAGCTCTGACCCTGTGCCTCATGGGAACAGTCCAGTCCGAACTACCAAGCCATGTCTTTCCCAGACCGGAATCAAGCATCCAAGGACCGGTTTCTGGCTATCAGCCTTCATCAGCCTGGATAGCTTGACTCCAGTGGTGTGGAGAGCCTGGGACTCACGTCTGAGCATACCCAGCCCACTTGGGGTGAAAATTGCAAAAAACACAGTTGATGGACAGAATGTAGAACAATGTCATACATTCACCCCAGTACAAGGATCTGGGCCTAAATCCATCATTTTTTTTGCACTCCACACCACCCTGGGTTAGACACTGGCTATATGCAAATAAGCTCTGACCCTGTGCCTCATGGAAACAGTCCAGTCCGAACTACCAAGCCATGTCTTTCCCAGACCGGAATCAAGCATCCAAGGACCGGTTTCTGGCTATCAGCCTTCATCAGCCTGGATAGCTTGACTCCAGTGTTGTGGAGAGCCTGGGACTCAGGTCTGAGCATACCCAGCCCACTTGGGGTGAAAAATGCAAAAAACACAGTTGATGGACAGAATGTAGAACAATGTCATACATTCACCCCAGTACAAGGATCTGGGCCTAAATCCATCATTTATTTGCACTCCACACCACCCTGGGATAGACACTGGCTATATGCACATCAGCTCTGACCCTGTGCCTCATGGGAACAGTCCAGTCCGAACTACCAAGCCATGTCTTTCCCAGACCGGAATCAAGCATCCAAGGACCGGTTTCTGGCAATCAGCCTTCATCAGCCTGGATAGCTTGACTCCAGTGGTGTGGAGAGCCTGGGACTCACGTCTGAGCATACCCAGCCCACTTGGGGTGAAAAATGCAAAAAACACAGTTGATGGACAGAATGTAGAACAATGTCATACATTCACCCCAGTACAAGGATCTGGGCCTAAATCCATCATTTTTTTGAACTCCACAACACCCTGGGTTAGACACTGGCGATATGCAAATCAGCTCTGACCCTGTGCCTCATGGGAACTGTCCAGTCCGAACTACCAAGCCATGTCTTTCCCAGACCGGAATCAAGCATCCAAGGACCGGTTTCTGGCTATCAGCCTTTATCAGCCTGGATAGCTTGACTCCAGTGGTGTGGAGAGCCTGGGACTCACGCCTGAGCATACCCAGCCCACTTGGGGTGAAAATTGCAAAAAACACAGTTGATGGACAGAATGTAGAACAATGTCATACATTCACCCCAGTACAAGGATCTGGGCCTAAATCCATCATTTTTTTGCACTCCACACCACCCTGGAATAGACACTGGCTATATGCACATCAGCTCTGACCCTGTGCCTCATGGGAACAGACCAGTCCGAACTACCAAGCCATGTCTTTCCCAGACCGGAATCAAGCATCCAAGGACCGGTTTCTGGCTATCAGCCTTCATCAGCCTGGATAGCTTGACTCCAGTGTTGTGGAGAGCCTGGGACTCAGGTCTGAGCATACCCAGCCCACTTGGGGTGAAAAATGCAAAAAACACAGTTGATGGACAGAATGTAGAACAATGTCATACATTCACCCCAGTACAAGGATTTGGGCCTAAATCCATCATTTATTTGCACTCCACACCACCCTGGGATAGACACTGGCTATATGCACATCAGCTCTGACCCTGTGCCTCATGGGTACAGTCCAGTCCGAACTACCAAGCCATGTCTTTCCCAGACCGGAATCAAGCATCCAAGGACCGGTTTCTGGCTATCAGCCTTCATCAGCCTGGATAGCTTGACTCCAGTGTTGTGGAGAGCCTGGGACTCAGGTCTGAGCATACCCAGCCCACTTGGGGTGAAAAATGCAAAAAACACAGTTGATGGACAGAATGTAGAACAATGTCATACATTCACCCCAGTACAAGGATCTGGGCCTAAATCCATCATTTTTTTGAACTCCACAACACCCTGGGTTAGACACTGGCGATATGCAAATCAGCTCTGACCCTGTGCCTCATGGGAACTGTCCAGTCCGAACTACCAAGCCATGTCTTTCCCAGACCGGAATCAAGCATCCAAGGACCGGTTTCTGGCTATCAGCCTTTATCAGCCTGGATAGCTTGACTCCAGTGGTGTGGAGAGCCTGGGACTCATGCCTGAGCATACCCAGCCCACTTGTGGTGAAAAATGCAAAAAACACAGTTGATGGACAGAATGTAGAACAATGTCATACATTCACCCCAGTACAAGGATCTGGGCCTAAATCCATCATTTTTTTGCACTCCACACCACCCTGGGTTAGACACTGGTTATATGCAAATCAGCTCTGACCCTGTGCCTCATGGGAACAGTCCAGTCCGAACTACCAAGCCATGTCTTTCCCAGACCAGAATCAAGCATCCAAGGACCGGTTTCTGGCTATCAGCCTTCATCAGCCTGGATAGCTTGACTCCAGTGGTGTGGAGAGCCTGGGACTCACGTCTGAGCATACCCAGCCCACTTGGGGTGAAAATTTAAAAAAACACAGTTGATGGACAGAATGTAGAACAATGTCATACATTCACCCCAGTACAAGGATCTGGGCCTAAATCCATCGTTTTTTTGCACTCCACACCACCCTGGGTTAGACACTGGCTATATGCAAATCAGCTCTGACCCTGTGCCTCATGGGTACAGTCCAGTCCGAACTACCAAGCCATGTCTTTCCCAGACCGGAATCAAGCATCCAAGGACCGGTTTCTGGCTATCAGCCTTCATCAGCCTGGATAGTTTGACTCCAGTGGTGTGGAGAGCCTGGGACTCACGTCTGATCATACCCAGCCCACTTGGGGTGAAAATTGCAAAAAACACAGTTGATGGACAGAATGTAGAACAATGTCATACATTCACCCCAGAACAAGGATCTGGGCCTAAATCCATCGTTTTTTTGCTCTCCACACCACCCTGGGTTAGACACTGGCTATATGCAAATCAGCTCTGACCCTGTGCCTCATGGGAACAGTCCAGTCCGAACTACCAAGCCATGTCTTTCCCAGACCGGAATCAAGCATCCAAGGACCGGTTTCTGGCTATCAGCCTTCATCAGCCTGGATAGCTTGACTCCAGTGGTGTGGAGAGCCTGGGACTCACGTCTGAGCATACCCAGCCCACTTGGGGTGAAAATTGCAAAAAACACAGTTGATGGACAGAATGTAGAACAATGTCATACATTCACCCCAGTACAAGGATCTGGGCCTAAATCCATCGTTTTTTTGCACTCCACACCACCCTGGGTTAGACACTGGCTATATGCAAATCAGCTCTGACCCTGTGCCTCATGGGAACAGTCCAGTCCGAACTACCAAGCCATGTCTTTCCCAGACCGGAATCAAGCATCCATGGACCGGTTTCTGGCTATCAGCCTCATCAGCCTGGAGAGCTTGACTCCAGTGGTGTGGAGATCCTGGGACTCACGTCTGAGCATACCCAGCCCACTTGGGGTGAAAATTGCAAAAAACACAGTTGATGGACAGAATGTAGAACAATGTCATACGTTCACCCCAGTACAAGGATCTGGGCCTAAATTCATCGTTTTTTTGCACTCCACGCCACCCTGGGTTAGACACTGGCTATATGCAAATCAGCTCTGACCCTGTGCCTCATGGGAACAGTCCAGTCCGAACTACCAAGCCATGTCTTTCCCAGACCGGAATCAAGCATCCAAGGACCGGTTTCTGGCTATCAGCCTTCATCAGACTGGATAGCTTGACTCCAGTGGTGTGGAGAGCCTAGGACTCACGTCTGAGCATACCCATCCCACTTGAGGTGAAAATTGCAAAAAACACAGTTGATGGACAGAATGTAGAACAATGTCATACATTCACCCCGGTACAAGGATCTGGGCCTAAATCCATCGTTTTTTTGCACTCCACACCACCCTGAGTTAGACACTTTCTATATGCAAATCAGCTGTGACCCTGTGCCTCATGGGAACAGTCCAGTCCGAACTACCAAGCCATGTCTTTCCCAGACCGGAATCAAGCATACAAGGACCGGTTTCTGGCTATCAGCCTTCATCAGCCTGGATAGCTTGACTCCAGTGGTGTGGGGAGCCTGGGACTCACGTCTGAGCATACCCAGCCCACTTGGGGTGAAAATTGCAAAAAACACAGTTGATGGACAGAATGTAGAACAATGTCATACATTCACCCTAGTACAAGGATCTGGGCCTAAATCCATCAATTGTTTGCACTCCACACCACCCTGGAATAGACACTGGCTATATGCACATCAGCTCTGACCCTGTGCCTCATGGGAACAGACCAGTCCGAACTACCAAGCCATGTCTTTCCCAGACCGGAATCAAGCATCCAAGGACCGGTTTCTGGCAATCAGCCTTCATCAGCCTGGATGGCTTGACTCCGGTGGTGTGGAGAGCCTGGGACTCACGTCTGAGCATACCCAGCCAACTTGGGGTGAAAATTGCAAAAAAAACAGTTGATGGACAGAATGTAGAACAATTTCATACATTCACCCCAGTACAAGGATCTGGGCCTAAATCCATCATTTTTTTGCACTCCACACCACCCTGGGATAGACACTGGCTATATGCACATCAGCTCTGACCCTGTGCCTCATGGGAACAGTCCAGTCCGAACTACCAAGCCATATCTTTCCCAGACCGGAATCAAGCATCCAAGGACCGGTTTCCGGCAATCAGCCTTCATCAGCCTGGATAGCTTGACTCCAGCGGTGTGGAGAGCCTGGGACTCACGTCTGAGCATACCCAGCCCACTTGGGGTGAAAATTGCAAAAAACACAGTTGATGGACAGAATGTAGAACAATGTCATACATTCACCCCAGTACGAGGATCTGGGCCTAAATTCATCGCATCGTTTTTATGCACTTCACACCACCCTGGGTTAGACACTGGCCATATGCATATCAGCTCTGACCCTGTGCCTCATGGGAACAGTCCAGTCCGAACTACCAAGCCATGTCTTTCCCAGACCGGAATCAAGCATCCAAGGACCGGTTTCTGGCTATCAGCCTTCATCAGCCTGGATAGCTTGACTCCAGTGGTGTGGAGAGCCTGGGACTCACATCTGAGCATACCCAGCCCACTTGGGGTGAAAATTGCAAAAAACACAGTTGATGGACAGAATGTAGAACAATGTCATACATTCACCCCAGTACAAGGATCTGGGCCTAAATCCATCGTTTTTTTGCACTCCACACCACCCTGGGCTAGACACTGGTTATATGCAAATCAGCTCTGACCCTGTGCCTCATGGGAACAGTCCAGTCCGAACTACCAAGCCATGTCTTTCCCAGACCGGAATCAAACATCCAAGGACCGGTTTCTCGCTATCAGCCTTCATCAGCCTGGATAGCTTGACTCCAGTGGTGTGGAGAGCCTGGGACTCACATCTGAGCATACCCAGCCCACTTGGGGTGAAAATTGCAAAAAACACAGTTGATGGACAGAATGTAGAACAATGTCATACATTCACCCCAGTACAAGGATCTGGGCCTAAATCCATCGTTTTTTTGCACTCCACACCACCCTGGGCTAGACACTGGTTATATGCAAATCAGCTCTGACCCTGTGCCTCATGGGAACAGTCCAGTCCGAACTACCAAGCCATGTCTTTCCCAGACCGGAATCAAGCATCCAAGGACCGGTTTCTCGCTATCAGCCTTCATCAGCCTGGATAGCTTGACTCCAGTGGTGTGGAGAGCCTGGGACTCACGTCTGAGCATACCCAGCCCACTTAGGGTGAAAATTTCAAAATACACAGTTGATGGACAGAATGTAGAACAATGTCATACATTCACCCCAGTACAAGGATCTGGGCCTAAATCCATCATTTTTTTTTGCACTCCACACCCACCACCCTGGGTTAGACACTGGCTATATGCAAATAAGCTCTGACCCTGTGCCTCATGGGAACAGTTCAGTCCGAACTACCAAGCCATGTCTTTCCCAGACCGGAATCAAGCATCCAAGGACCGGTTTCTGGCTATCAGCCTTCATCAGCCTGGATAGCGTGACTCCAGTGGTGTGGAGAGCCTGGGACTCACGTCTGAGCATACCCAGCCCACTTGGGGTGAAAATTGCAAAAAACACAGTTGATGGACAGAATGTAGAACAATGTCATACATTCACCCCAGTACAAGGATCTGGGCCTAAATCCATCGTTTTTTTGCACTCCACACCACCCTGGGTTAGACACTGGCTATATGCAAATCAGCTCTGACGCTGTGCCTCATGGGAACAGTCCAGTCCGAACTACCAAGCCATGTCTTTCCCAGACCGGAATCAAGCATCCAAGGACCGGTTTCTGGCTATCAGCCTTCACCAGCCTGGATAGCTTGACTCCAGTGTTGTGGAGAGCCTGGGACTCAGGTCTGAGCATACCCAGCCCACTTGGGGTGAAAAATGCAAAAAACACAGTTGATGGACAGAATGTAGAACAATGTCATACATTCACCCCAGTACAAGGATCTGGGCCTAAATCCATCATTTTTTTGCACTCCACACCACCCTGGGTTAGACACTGGTTATATGCAAATCAGCTCTGACCCTGTGCCTCATGGGAACAGTCCAGTCCGAACTACCAAGCCATGTCTTTCCCAGACCAGAATCAAGCATCCAAGGACCGGTTTCTGGCTATCAGCCTTCATCAGCCTGGATAGCTTGACTCCAGTGGTGTGGAGAGCCTGGGACTCACGTCTGAGCATACCCAGCCCACTTGGGGTGAAAATTTAAAAAAACACAGTTGATGGACAGAATGTAGAACAATGTCATACATTCACCCCAGTACAAGGATCTGGGCCTAAATCCATCGTTTTTTTGCACTCCACACCACCCTGGGTTAGACACTGGCTATATGCAAATCAGCTCTGACCCTGTGCCTCATGGGAACAGTCCAGTCCGAACTACCAAGCCATGTCTTTCCCAGACCGGAATCAAGCATCCAAGGACCGGTTACTGGCTATCAGCCTTCATCAGCCTGGATAGCTTGACTCCAGTGGTGTGGAGAGCCTGGGACTCACGTCTGAGCATACCCAGCCCACTTGGGGTGAAAATTGCAAAAAACACAGTTGATGGACAGAATGTAGAACAATGTCATACATTCACCCCAGTACAAGGATCTGGGCCTAAATCCATCATTTTTTTGCACTCCACACCACCCTGGGTTAGACACTGGCTATATGCAAATAAGCTCTGACCCTGTGCCTCATGGAAACAGTCCAGTCCGAACTACCAAGCCATGTCTTTCCCAGACCGGAATCAAGCATCCAAGGACCGGTTTCTGGCTATCAGCCTTCATCAGCCTGGATAGCTTGACTCCAGTGTTGTGGAGAGCCTGGGACTCAGGTCTGAGCATACCCAGCCCACTTGGGGTGAAAAATGCAAAAAACACAGTTGATGGACAGAATGTAGAACAATGTCATACATTCACCCCAGTACAAGGATCTGGGCCTAAATCCATCATTTATTTGCACTCCACACCACCCTGGGATAGACACTGGCTATATGCACATCAGCTCTGACCCTGTGCCTCATGGGAACAGTCCAGTCCGAACTACCAAGCCATGTCTTTCCCAGACCGGAATCAAGCATCCAAGGACCGGTTTCTGGCAATCAGCCTTCATCAGCCTGGATAGCTTGACTCCAGTGGTGTGGAGAGCCTGGGACTCACGTCTGAGCATACCCAGCCCACTTGGGGTGAAAAATGCAAAAAACACAGTTGATGGACAGAATGTAGAACAATGTCATACATTCACCCCAGTACAAGGATCTGGGCCTAAATCCATCATTTTTTTGAACTCCACAACACCCTGGGTTAGACACTGGCGATATGCAAATCAGCTCTGACCCTGTGCCTCATGGGAACTGTCCAGTCCGAACTACCAAGCCATGTCTTTCCCAGACCGGAATCAAGCATCCAAGGACCGGTTTCTGGCTATCAGCCTTTATCAGCCTGGATAGCTTGACTCCAGTGGTGTGGAGAGCCTGGGACTCACGCCTGAGCATACCCAGCCCACTTGGGGTGAAAATTGCAAAAAACACAGTTGATGGACAGAATGTAGAACAATGTCATACATTCACCCCAGTACAAGGATCTGGGCCTAAATCCATCATTTTTTTGCACTCCACACCACCCTGGAATAGACACTGGCTATATGCACATCAGCTCTGACCCTGTGCCTCATGGGAACAGACCAGTCCGAACTACCAAGCCATGTCTTTCCCAGACCGGAATCAAGCATCCAAGGACCGGTTTCTGGCTATCAGCCTTCATCAGCCTGGATAGCTTGACTCCAGTGTTGTGGAGAGCCTGGGACTCAGGTCTGAGCATACCCAGCCCACTTGGGGTGAAAAATGCAAAAAACACAGTTGATGGACAGAATGTAGAACAATGTCATACATTCACCCCAGTACAAGGATTTGGGCCTAAATCCATCATTTATTTGCACTCCACACCACCCTGGGATAGACACTGGCTATATGCACATCAGCTCTGACCCTGTGCCTCATGGGAACAGTCCAGTCCGAACTACCAAGCCATGTCTTTCCCAGACCGGAATCAAGCATCCAAGGACCGGTTTCTGGCAATCAGCCTTCATCAGCCTGGATAGCTTGACTCCAGTGGTGTGGAGAGCCTTGGACTCACGTCTGAGCATACCCAGCCCACTTGGGGTGAAAAATGCAAAAAACACAGTTGATGGACAGAATGTAGAACAATGTCATACATTCACCCCAGTACAAGGATCTGGGCCTAAATCCATCATTTTTTTGAACTCCACATTACCCTGGGTTAGACACTGGCGATATGCAAATCAGCTCTGACCCTGTGCCTCATGGGAACTGTCCAGTCCGAACTACCAAGCCATGTCTTTCCCAGACCGGAATCAAGCATCCAAGGACCGGTTTCTGGCTATCAGCCTTTATCAGCCTGGATAGCTTGACTCCACTGGTGTGGAGAGCCTGGGACTCACGCCTGAGCATACCCAGCCCACTTGTGGTGAAAAATGCAAAAAACACAGTTGATGGACAGAATGTAGAACAATGTCATACATTCACCCCAGTACAAGGATCTGGGCCTAAATCCATCATTTTTTTGCACTCCACACCACCCTGGGTTAGACACTGGTTATATGCAAATCAGCTCTGACCCTGTGCCTCATGGGAACAGTCCAGTCCGAACTACCAAGCCATGTCTTTCCCAGACCAGAATCAAGCATCCAAGGACCGGTTTCTGGCTATCAGCCTTCATCAGCCTGGATAGCTTGACTCCAGTGGTGTGGAGAGCCTGGGACTCACGTCTGAGCATACCCAGCCCACTTGGGGTGAAAATTTAAAAAAACACAGTTGATGGACAGAATGTAGAACAATGTCATACATTCACCCCAGTACAAGGATCTGGGCCTAAATCCATCGTTTTTTTGCACTCCACACCACCCTGGGTTAGACACTGGCTATATGCAAATCAGCTCTGACCCTGTGCCTCATGGGAACAGTCCAGTCCGAACTACCAAGCCATGTCTTTCCCAGACCGGAATCAAGCATCCAAGGACCGGTTTCTGGCTATCAGCCTTCATCAGCCTGGATAGTTTGACTCCAGTGGTGTGGAGAGCCTGGGACTCACGTCTGATCATACCCAGCCCACTTGGGGTGAAAATTGCAAAAAACACAGTTGATGGACAGAATGTAGAACAATGTCATACATTCACCCCAGAACAAGGATCTGGGCCTAAATCCATCGTTTTTTTGCTCTCCACACCACCCTGGGTTAGACACTGGCTATATGCAAATCAGCTCTGACCCTGTGCCTCATGGGAACAGTCCAGTCCGAACTACCAAGCCATGTCTTTCCCAGACCGGAATCAAGCATCCAAGGACCGGTTTCTGGCTATCAGCCTTCATCAGCCTGGATAGCTTGACTCCAGTGGTGTGGAGAGCCTGGGACTCACGTCTGAGCATACCCAGCCCACTTGGGGTGAAAATTGCAAAAAACACAGTTGATGGACAGAATGTAGAACAATGTCATACATTCACCCCAGTACAAGGATCTGGGCCTAAATCCATCGTTTTTTTGCACTCCACACCACCCTGGGTTAGACACTGGCTATATGCAAATCAGCTCTGACCCTGTGCCTCATGGGAACAGTCCAGTCCGAACTACCAAGCCATGTCTTTCCCAGACTGGAATCAAGCATCCATGGACCGGTTTCTGGCTATCAGCCTTCATCAGCCTGGATAGCTTGACTCCAGTGGTGTGGAGATCCTGGGACTCACGTCTGAGCATACCCAGCCCACTTGGGGTGAAAATTGCAAAAAACACAGTTGATGGACAGAATGTAGAACAATGTCATACGTTCACCCCAGTACAAGGATCTGGGCCTAAATCCATCGTTTTTTTGCACTCCACGCCACCCTGGGTTAGACACTGGCTATATGCAAATCAGCTCTGACCCTGTGCCTCATGGGAACAGTCCAGTCCGAACTACCAAGCCATGTCTTTCCCAGACCGGAATCAAGCATCCAAGGACCGGTTTCTGGCTATCAGCCTTCATCAGACTGGATAGCTTGACTCCAGTGGTGTGGAGAGCCTAGGACTCACGTCTGAGCATACCCAGCCCACTTGAGGTGAAAATTGCAAAAAACACAGTTGATGGACAGAATGTAGAACAATGTCATACATTCACCCCGGTACAAGGATCTGGGCCTAAATCCATCGTTTTTTTGCACTCCACACCACCCTGAGTTAGACACTTTCTATATGCAAATCAGCTGTGACCCTGTGCCTCATGGGAACAGTCCAGTCCGAACTACCAAGCCATGTCTTTCCCAGACCGGAATCAAGCATACAAGGACCGGTTTCTGGCTATCAGCCTTCATCAGCCTGGATAGCTTGACTCCAGTGGTGTGGAGAGCCTGGGATTCACGTCTGAGCATACCCAGCCCACTTGGGGTGAAAATTGCAAAAAACACAGTTGATGGACAGAATGTAGAACAATGTCATACATTCACCCCAGTACAAGGATCTGGGCCTAAATCCATCAATTGTTTGCACTCCACACCACCCTGGAATAGACACTGGCTATATGCACATCAGCTCTGACCCTGTGCCTCATGGGAACAGACCAGTCCGAACTACCAAGCCATGTCTTTCCCAGACCGGAATCAAGCATCCAAGGACCGGTTTCTGGCAATCAGCCTTCATCAGCCTGGATGGCTTGACTCCGGTGGTGTGGAGAGCCTGGGACTCACGTCTGAGCATACCCAGCCAACTTGGGGTGAAAATTGCAAAAAACACAGTTGATGGACAGAATGTAGAACAATTTCATACATTCACCCCAGTACAAGGATCTGGGCCTAAATCCATCATTTTTTTGCACTCCACACCACCCTGGGATAGACACTGGCTATATGCACATCAGCTCTGACCCTGTGCCTCATGGGAACAGTCCAGTCCGAACTACCAAGCCATATCTTTCCCAGACCGGAATCAAGCATCCAAGGACCGGTTTCCGGCAATCAGCCTTCATCAGCCTGGATAGCTTGACTCCAGCGGTGTGGAGAGCCTGGGACTCACGTCTGAGCATACCCAGCCCACTTGGGGTGAAAATTGCAAAAAACACAGTTGATGGACAGAATGTAGAACAATGTCATACATTCACCCCAGTACGAGGATCTGGGCCTAAATTCATCGCATCGTTTTTATGCACTTCACACCACCCTGGGTTAGACACTGGCCATATGCAAATCAGCTCTGACCCTGTGCCTCATGGGAACAGTCCAGTCCGAACTACCAAGCCATGTCTTTCCCAGACCGGAATCAAGCATCCAAGGACCGGTTTCTGGCTATCAGCCTTCATCAGCCTGGATAGCTTGACTCCAGTGGTGTGGAGAGCCTGGGACTCACATCTGAGCATACCCAGCCCACTTGGGGTGAAAATTGCAAAAAACACAGTTGATGGACAGAATGTAGAACAATGTCATACATTCACCCCAGTACAAGGATCTGGGCCTAAATCCATCGTTTTTTTGCACTCCACACCACCCTGGGCTAGACACTGGTTATATGCAAATCAGCTCTGACCCTGTGCCTCATGGGAACAGTCCAGTCCGAACTACCAAGCCATGTCTTTCCCAGACCGGAATCAAGCATCCAAGGACCGGTTTCTCGCTATCAGCCTTCATCAGCCTGGATAGCTTGACTCCAGTGGTGTGGAGAGCCTGGGACTCACGTCTGAGCATACCCAGCCCACTTAGGGTGAAAATTTCAAAATACACAGTTGATGGACAGAATGTAGAACAATGTCATACATTCACCCCAGTACAAGGATCTGGGCCTAAATCCATCATTTTTTTTTGCACTCCACACCCACCACCCTGGGTTAGACACTGGCTATATGCAAATAAGCTCTGACCCTGTGCCTCATGGGAACAGTTCAGTCCGAACTACCAAGCCATGTCTTTCCCAGACCGGAATCAAGCATCCAAGGACCGGTTTCTGGCTATCAGCCTTCATCAGCCTGGATAGCTTGACTCCAGTGGTGTGGAGAGCCTGGGACTCACGTCTGAGCATACTCAGCCCACTTGAGGTGAAAATTGCAAAAAACACAGTTGATGGACAGAATGTAGAACAATGTCATACATTCACCCCGGTACAAGGATCTGGGCCTAAATCCATCGTTTTTTTGCACTCCACACCACCCTGGGTTAGACACTTGCTATATGCAAATCAGCTCTGACCCTGTGCCTCATGGGAACAGTCCAGTGTGAACTACCAAGCCATGTCTTTCCCAGACCGGAATCAAGCATCCAAGGACCGGTTTCTGGCTATCAGCCTTCATCAGCCTGGATAGTTTGACTCCAGTGGTGTGGAGAGCCTGGGACTCACGTCTGAGCATACCCAGCCCACTTGGGGTGAAAATTGCAAAAAACACAGTTGATGGACAGAATGTAGAACAATGTCATACATTCACCCCAGTACAAGGATCTGGGCCTAAATCCATCGTTTTTTTGCACTCCACACCACCCTGGGTTAGACACTGGCTATATGCAAATCAGCTCTGACGCTGTGCCTCATGGGAACAGTCCAGTCCGAACTACCAAGCCATGTCTTTCCCAGACCGGAATCAAGCATCCAAGGACCGGTTTCTGGCTATCAGCCTTCACCAGCCTGGATAGCTTGACTCCAGTGTTGTGGAGAGCCTGGGACTCAGGTCTGAGCATACCCAGCCCACTTGGGGTGAAAAATGCAAAAAACACAGTTGATGGACAGAATGTAGAACAATGTCATACATTCACCCCAGTACAAGGATCTGGGCCTAAATCCATCATTTATTTGCACTCCACACCACCCTGGGATAGACACTGGCTATATGCACATCAGCTCTGACCCTGTGCCTCATGGGAACAGTCCAGTCCGAACTACCAAGCCATGTCTTTCCCAGACCGGAATCAAGCATCCAAGGACCGGTTTCTGGCAATCAGCCTTCATCAGCCTGGATAGCTTGACTCCAGTGGTGTGGAGAGCCTGGGACTCACGTCTGAGCATACCCAGCCCACTTGGGGTGAAAAATGCAAAAAACACAGTTGATGGACAGAATGTAGAACAATGTCATACATTCACCCCAGTACAAGGAACTGGGCCTAAATCCATCATTTTTTTGAACTCCACAACACCCTGGGTTAGACACTGGCGATATGCAAATCAGCTCTGACCCTGTGCCTCATGGGAACTGTCCAGTCCGAACTACCAAGCCATGTCTTTTCCAGACCGGAATCAAGCATCCAAGGACCGGTTTCTGGCTATCAGCCTTTATCAGCCTGGATAGCTTGACTCCAGTGGTGTGGAGAGCCTGGGAGTCACGCCTGAGCATACCCAGCCCACATGGGGTGAAAATTGCAAAAAACACAGTTGATGGACAGAATGTAGAACAATGTCATACATTCACCCCAGTACAAGGATCTGGGCCTAAATCCATCATTTTTTTGCACTCCACACCACCCTGGGTTAGACACTGGTTATATGCAAATCAGCTCTGACCCTGTGCCTCATGGGAACAGTCCAGTCCGAACTACCAAGCCATGTCTTTCCCAGACCAGAATCAAGCATCCAAGGACCGGTTTCTGGCTATCAGCCTTCATCAGCCTGGATAGCTTGACTCCAGTGGTGTGGAGAGCCTGGGACTCACTTCTGAGCATACCCAGCCCACTTGGGGTGAAAATTTAAAAAAACACAGTTGATGGACAGAATGTAGAACAATGTCATACATTCACCCCAGTACAAGGATCTGGGCCTAAATCCATCGTTTTTTTGCACTCCACACCACCCTGGGTTAGACACTGGCTATATGCAAATCAGCTCTGACCCTGTGCCTCATGGGAACAGTCCAGTCCGAACTACCAAGCCATGTCTTTCCCAGACCGGAATCAAGCATCCAAGGACCGGTTTCTGGCTATCAGCCTTCATCAGCCTGGATAGTTTGACTCCAGTGGTGTGGAGAGCCTGGGACTCACGTCTGATCATACCCAGCCCACTTGGGGTGAAAATTGCAAAAAACACAGTTGATGGACAGAATGTAGAACAATGTCATACATTCACCCCAGAACAAGGATCTGGGCCTAAATCCATCGTTTTTTTGCTCTCCACACCACCCTGGGTTAGACACTGGCTATATGCAAATCAGCTCTGACCCTGTGCCTCATGGGAACAGTCCAGTCCGAACTACCAAGCCATGTCTTTCCCAGACCGGAATCAAGCATCCAAGGACCGGTTTCTGGCTATCAGCCTTCATCAGCCTGGATAGCTTGACTCCAGTGGTGTGGAGAGCCTGGGACTCACGTCTGAGCATACCCAGCCCACTTGGGGTGAAAATTGCAAAAAACACAGTTGATGGACAGAATGTAGAACAATGTCATACATTCACCCCAGTACAAGGATCTGGGCCTAAATCCATCGTTTTTTTGCACTCCACACCACCCTGGGTTAGACACTGGCTATATGCAAATCAGCTCTGACCCTGTGCCTCATGGGAACAGTCCAGTCCGAACTACCAAGCCATGTCTTTCCCAGACCGGAATCAAGCATCCATGGACCGGTTTCTGGCTATCAGCCTTCATCAGCCTGGATAGCTTGACTCCAGTGGTGTGGAGATCCTGGGACTCACGTCTGAGCATACCCAGCCCACTTGGGGTGAAAATTGCAAAAAAAACAGTTGATGGACAGAATGTAGAACAATGTCATACATTCACCCCAGTACAAGGATCTGGGCCTAAATCCATCGTTTTTTTGCACTCCACGCCACCCTGGGTTAGACACTGGCTATATGCAAATCAGCTCTGACCCTGTGCCTCATGGGAACAGTCCAGTCCGAACTACCAAGCCATGTCTTTCCCAGACCGGAATCAAGCATCCAAGGACCGGTTTCTGGCTATCAGCCTTCATCAGACTGGATAGCTTGACTCCAGTGGTGTGGAGAGCCTAGGACTCACGTCTGAGCATACCCAGCCCACTTGAGGTGAAAATTGCAAAAAACACAGTTGATGGACAGAATGTAGAACAATGTCATACATTCACCCCGGTACAAGGATCTGGGCCTAAATCCATCGTTTTTTTGCACTCCACACCACCCTGAGTTAGACACTTTCTATATGCAAATCAGCTGTGACCCTGTGCCTCATGGGAACAGTCCAGTCCGAACTACCAAGCCATGTCTTTCCCAGACCGGAATCAAGCATACAAGGACCGGTTTCTGGCTATCAGCCTTCATCAGCCTGGATAGCTTGACTCCAGTGGTGTGGAGAGCCTGGGACTCACGTCTGAGCATACCCAGCCCACTTGGGGTGAAAATTGCAAAAAACACAGTTGATGGACAGAATGTAGAACAATGTCATACATTCACCCCAGTACAAGGATCTGGGCCTAAATCCATCAATTGTTTGCACTCCACACCACCCTGGAATAGACACTGGCTATATGCACATCAGCTCTGACCCTGTGCCTCATGGGAACAGACCAGTCCGAACTACCAAGCCATGTCTTTCCCAGACCGGAATCAAGCATCCAAGGACCGGTTTCTAGCTATCAGCCTTCATCAGCCTGGATAGCTTGACTCCAGTGTTGTGGAGAGCCTGGGACTCAGGTCTGAGCATACCCAGCCCACTTGGGGTGAAAAATGCAAAAAACACAGTTGATGGACAGAATGTAGAACAATGTCATACATTCACCCCAGTACAAGGATTTGGGCCTAAATCCATCATTTATTTGCACTCCACACCACCCTGGGATAGACACTGGCTATATGCACATCAGCTCTGACCCTGTGCCTCATGGGAACAGTCCAGTCCGAACTACCAAGCCATGTCTTTCCCAGACCGGAATCAAGCATCCAAGGACCGGTTTCTGGCAATCAGCCTTCATCAGCCTGGATTGCTTGACTCCAGTGGTGTGGAGAGCCTGGGACTCACGTCTGAGCATACCCAGCCCACTTGGGGTGAAAAATGCAAAAAACACAGTTGATGGACAGAATGTAGAACAATGTCATACATTCACCCCAGTACAAGGATCTGGGCCTAAATCCATCATTTTTTTGAACTCCACAACACCCTGGGTTAGACACTGGCGATATGAAAATCAGCTCTGACCCTGTGCCTCATGGGAACTGTCCAGTCCGAACTACCAAGCCATGTCTTTCCCAGACCGGAATCAAGCATCCAAGGACCGGTTTCTGGCTATCAGCCTTTATCAGCCTGGATAGCTTGACTCCAGTGGTGTGGAGAGCCTGGGACTCACACCTGAGCATACCCAGCCCACTTGTGGTGAAAATTGCAAAAAACACAGTTGATGGACAGAATGTAGAACAATGTCATACATTCACCCCAGTACAAGGATCTGGGCCTAAATCCATCATTTTTTTGCACTCCACACCACCCTGGGTTAGACACTGGTTATATGCAAATCAGCTCTGACCCTGTGCCTCATGGGAACAGTCCAGTCCGAACTACCAAGCCATGTCTTTCCCAGACCAGAATCAAGCATCCAAGGACCGGTTTCTGGCTATCAGCCTTCATCAGCCTGGATAGCTTGACTCCAGTGGTGTGGAGAGCCTGGGACTCACGTCTGAGCATACCCAGCCCACTTGGGGTGAAAATTTGAAAAAACACAGTTGATGGACAGAATGTAGAACAATGTCATACATTCACCCCAGTACAAGGATCTGGGCCTAAATCCATCGTTTTTTGCACTCCACACCACCCTGGGTTAGACACTGGCTATATGCAAATCAGCTCTGACCCTGTGCCTCATGGGAACAGTCCAGTCCGAACTACCAAGCCATGTCTTTCCCAGACCGGAATCAAGCATCCATGGACCGGTTTCTGGCTATCAGCCTTCATCAGCCTGGATAGTTTGACTCCAGTGGTGTGGAGAGCCTGGGACTCACGTCTGATCATACCCAGCCCACTTGGGGTGAAAATTGCAAAAAACACAGTTGATGGACAGAATGTAGAACAATGTCATACATTCACCCCAGAACAAGGATCTGGGCCTAAATCCATCGTTTTTTTGCTCTCCACACCACCCTGGGTTAGACACTGGCTATATGCAAATCAGCTCTGACCCTGTGCCTCATGGGAACAGTCCAGTCCGAACTACCAAGCCATGTCTTTCCCAGACCGGAATCAAGCATCCAAGGACCGGTTTCTGGCTATCAGCCTTCATCAGCCTGGATAGCTTGACTCCAGTGGTGTGGAGAGCCTGGGACTCACGTCTGAGCATACCCAGCCCACTTGGGGTGAAAATTGCAAAAAACACAGTTGATGGACAGAATGTAGAACAATGTCATACATTCACCCCAGTACAAGGATCTGGGCCTAAATCCATCGTTTTTTTGCACTCCACACCACCCTGGGTTAGACACTGGCTATATGCAAATCAGCTCTGACCCTGTGCCTCATGGGAACAGTCCAGTCCGAACTACCAAGCCATGTCTTTCCCAGACCGGAATCAAGCATCCATGGACCGGTTTCTGGCTATCAGCCTTCATCAGCCTGGATAGCTTGACTCCAGTGGTGTGGAGATCCTGGGACTCACGTCTGAGCATACCCAGCCCACTTGGGGTGAAAATTGCAAAAAACACAGTTGATGGACAGAATGTAGAACAATGTCATACATTCACCCCAGTACAAGGATCTGGGCCTAAATCCATCGTTTTTTTGCACTCCACGCCACTCTGGGTTAGACACTGGCTATATGCAAATCAGCTCTGACCCTGTGCCTCATGGGAACAGTCCAGTCCGAACTACCAAGCCATGTCTTTCCCAGACCGGAATCAAGCATCCAAGGACCGGTTTCTGGCTATCAGCCTTCATCAGACTGGATAGCTTGACTCCAGTGGTGTGGAGAGCCTAGGACTCACGTCTGAGCATACCCAGCCCACTTGAGGTGAAAATTGCAAAAAACACAGTTGATGGACAGAATGTAGAACAATGTCATACATTCACCCCGGTACAAGGATCTGGGCCTAAATCCATCGTTTTTTTGCACTCCACACCACCCTGAGTTAGACACTTTCTATATGCAAATCAACTGTGACCCTGTGCCTCATGGGAACAGTCCAGTCCGAACTACCAAGCCATGTCTTTCCCAGACCGGAATCAAGCATACAAGGACCGGTTTCTGGCTATCAGCCTTCATCAGCCTGGATAGCTTGACTCCAGTGGTGTGGAGAGCCTGGGACTCACGTCTGAGCATACCCAGCCCACTTGGGGTGAAAATTGCAAAAAACACAGTTGATGGACAGAATGTAGAACAATGTCATACATTCACCCCAGTACAAGGATCTGGGCCTAAATCCATCAATTGTTTGCACTCCACACCACCCTGGAATAGACACTGGCTATATGCACATCAGCTCTGACCCTGTGCCTCATGGGAACAGACCAGTCCGAACTACCAAGCCATGTCTTTCCCAGACCGGAATCAAGCATCCAAGGACCGGTTTCTGGCAATCAGCCTTCATCAGCCTGGATGGCTTGACTCCGGTGGTGTGGAGAGCCTAGGACTCACGTCTGAGCATACCCAGCCAACTTGGGGTGAAAATTGCAAAAAACACAGTTGATGGACTGAATGTAGAACAATTTCATACATTCACCCCAGTACAAGGATCTGGGCCTAAATCCATCATTTTTTTGCACTCCACACCACCCTGGGATAGACACTGGCTATATGCACATCAGCTCTGACCCTGTGCCTCATGGGAACAGTCCAGTCCGAACTACCAAGCCATATCTTTCCCAGACCGGAATCAAGCATCCAAGGACCGGTTTCCGGCAATCAGCCTTCATCAGCCTGGATAGCTTGACTCCAGCGGTGTGGAGAGCCTGGGACTCACGTCTGAGCATACCCAGCCCACTTGGGGTGAAAATTGCAAAAAACACAGTTGATGGACAGAATGTAGAACAATGTCATACATTCACCCCAGTACGAGGATCTGGGCATAAATTCATCGCATCGTTTTTTTGCACTCCACACCACCCTGGGTTAGACACTGGCCATATGCAAATCAGCTCTGACCCTGTGCCTCATGGGAACAGTCCAGTCCGAACTACCAAGCCATGTCTTTCCCAGACCGGAATCAAGCATCCAAGGACCGGTTTCTGGCTATCAGCCTTCATCAGCCTGGAAAGCTTGACTCCAGTGGTGTGGAGAGCCTGGGACTCACATCTGAGCATACCCAGCCCACTTGGGGTGAAAATTGCAAAAAACACAGTTGATGGACAGAATGTAGAACAATGTCATACATTCACCCCAGTACAAGGATCTGGGCCTAAATCCATCATTTTTTTTTTGCACTCCACACCCACCACCCTGGGTTAGACACTGGCTATATGCAAATAAGCTCTGACCCTGTGCCTCATGGGAACAGTTCAGTCCGAACTACCAAGCCATGTCTTTCCCAGACCGGAATCAAGCATCCAAGGACCGGTTTCTGGCTATCAGCCTTCATCAGCCTGGATAGCTTGACTCCAGTGGTGTGGAGAGCCTGGGACTCACGTCTGAGCATACTCAGCCCACTTGAGGTGAAAATTGCAAAAAACACAGTTGATGGACAGAATGTAGAACAATGTCATACATTCACCCCGGTACAAGGATCTGGGCCTAAATCCATCGTTTTTTTGCACTCCACACCACCCTGGGTTAGACACTTGCTATATGCAAATCAGCTCTGACCCTGTGCCTCATGGGAACAGTCCAGTGTGAACTACCAAGCCATGTCTTTCCCAGACCGGAATCAAGCATCCAAGGACCGGTTTCTGGCTATCAGCCTTCATCAGCCTGGATAGCGTGACTCCAGTGGTGTGGAGAGCCTGGGACTCACGTCTGAGCATACCCAGCCCACTTGGGGTGAAAATTGCAAAAAACACAGTTGATGGACAGAATGTAGAACAATGTCATACATTCACCCCAGTACAAGGATCTGGGCCTAAATCCATCGTTTTTTTGCACTCCACACCACCCTGGGTTAGACACTGGCTATATGCAAATCAGCTCTGACGCTGTGCCTCATGGGAACAGTCCAGTCCGAACTACCAAGCCATGTCTTTTCCAGACCGGAATCAAGCATCCAAGGACCGGTTTCTGGCTATCAGCCTTCATCAGCCTGGATAGCTTGACTCCAGTGGTGTGGAGAGCCTGGGACTCACGTCTGAGCATACCCAGCCCACTTGGGGTGAAAATTGCAAAAAACATAGTTGATGGACAGAATGTAGAACAATGTCATACATTCACCCCAATACAAGGATCTAGGCCTAAATCCATCGTTTTTTTGCACTCCACGCCACCCTGGGTTAGACACTGGCTATATGCAAATCAGCTCTGACCCTGTGCCTCATGGGAACAGTCCAGTCCGAACTACCTAGCCATGTCTTTCCCTGAACGGAATCAAGCATCCAAGGACCGGTTTCTGGCTATCAGCCTTCATCAGCCCGGATAGCTTGACTCCAGTGCTGTGGAGAGCCTGGGACTCACATCTGAGCATACCCAGCCCACTTGAGGTGAAAATTGCAAAAAACACAGTTGATGGACAGAATGTAGAACAATGTCATACATTCACCCCGGTACAACGATCTGGGCCTAAATCCATAGTTTTTTTGCACTCCACACCACCCTGAGTTAGACACTTTCTATATGCAAATCAGCTGTGACCCTGTGCCTCATGGGAACAGTCCAGTCCGAACTACCAAGCCATGTCTTTCCCAGACCGGAATCAAGCATACAAGGACCGGTTTCTGGCTATCAGCCTTCATCAGCCTGGATAGCTTGACTCCAGTGGTGTGGAGAGCATGGGACTCACGTCTGAGCATACCCAGCCCACTTGGGGTGAAAATTGCAAAAAACACAGTTGATGGACAGAATGTAGAACAATGTCATACATTCACCCCAGTACAAGGATCTGGGCCTAAATCCATCATTTTTTTGCACTCCACACCACCCTGGAATAGACACTGGCTATATGCACATCAGCTCTGACCCTGTGCCTCATGGGAACAGTCCAGTCCGAACTACCAAGCCATGTCTTTCCCAGACCGGAATCAAGCATCCAAGGACCGGTTTCTGGCAATCAGCCTTCATCAGCCTGGATGGCTTGACTCCAGTGGTGTGGAGAGCCTGGGACTCACGTCTGAGCATACCCAGCCCACTTGGGGTGAAAATTGCAAAAAACACAGTTGATGGACAGAATGTAGAACAATGTCATACATTCACCCCAATACAAGGATCTAGGCCTAAATCCATCATTTTTTTGCACTCCACGCCACCCTGGGTTAGACACTGGCTATATGCAAATCAGCTCTGACCCTGTGCCTCATGGGAACAGTCCAGTCCGAACTACCTAGCCATGTCTTTCCCAGACCGGAATCAAGCATCCAAGGACCGGTTTCTGGCTATCAGCCTTCATCAGCCCGGATAGCTTGACTCCAGTGGTGTGGAGAGCCTGGGACTCACATCTGAGCATACCCAGCCCACTTGAGGTGAAAATTGCAAAAAACACAGTTGATGGACAGAATGTAGAACAATGTCATACATTCACCCCGGTACAACGATCTGGGCCTAAATCCATAGTTTTTTTGCACTCCACACCACCCTGAGTTAGACACTTTCTATATGCAAATCAGCTGTGACCCTGTGCCTCATGGGAACAGTCCAGTCCGAACTACCAAGCCATGTCTTTCCCAGACCGGAATCAAGCATACAAGGACCGGTTTCTGGCTATCAGCCTTCATCAGCCTGGATAGCTTGACTCCAGTGGTGTGGAGAGCATGGGACTCACGTCTGAGCATACCCAGCCCACTTGGGGTGAAAATTGCAAAAAACACAGTTGATGGACAGAATGTAGAACAATGTCATACATTCACCCCAGTACAAGGATCTGGGCCTAAATCCATCATTTTTTTGCACTCCACACCACCCTGGGATAGACACTGGCTATATGCACATCAGCTCTGACACTGTGCCTCATGGGAACAGTCCAGTCCGAACTACCAAGCCATGTCTTTCCCAGACCGGAATCAAGCATCCAAGGACCGGTTTCTGGCTATCAGCCTTCATCAGACTGGATAGCTTGACTCCAGTGGTGTGGAGAGCCTAGGACTCATGTCTGAGCATACCCAGCCCACTTGAGGTGAAAATTGCAAAAAACACAGTTGATGGACAGAATGTAGAACAATGTCATACATTCACCCCGGTACAAGGATCTGGGCCTAAATCCATCGTTTTTTTGCACTCCACACCACCCTGAGTTAGACACTTTCTATATGCAAATCAGCTGTGACCCTGTGCCTCATGGGAACAGTCCAGTCCGAACTACCAAGCCATGTCTTTCCCAGACCGGAATCAAGCATACAAGGACCGGTTTCTGGCTATCAGCCTTCATCAGCCTGGATAGCTTGACTCCAGTGGTGTGGAGAGCCTGGGACTCACGTCTGAGCATACCCAGCCCACTTGGGGTGAAAATTGCAAAAAACACAGTTGATGGACAGAATGTAGAACAATGTCATACATTCACCCCAGTACAAGGATCTGGGCCTAAATCCATCAATTGTTTGCACTCCACACCACCCTGGAATAGACACTGGCTATATGCACATCAGCTCTGACCCTGTGCCTCATGGGAACAGACCAGTCCGAACTACCAAGCCATGTCTTTCCCAGACCAGAATCAAGCATCCAAGGACCGGTTTCTGGCAATCAGCCTTCATCAGCCTGGATGGCTTGACTCCGGTGGTGTGGAGAGCCTGGGACTCACGTCTGAGCATACCCAGCCAACTTGGGGTGAAAATTGCAAAAAACACAGTTGATGGACAGAATGTAGAACAATTTCATACATTCACCCCAGTACAAGGATCTGGGCCTAAATCCATCATTTTTTTGCACTCCACACCACCCTGGGATAGACACTGGCTATATGCACATCAGCTCTGACCCTGTGCCTCATGGGAACAGTCCAGTCCGAACTACCAAGCCATATCTTTCCCAGACCGGAATCAAGCATCCAAGGACCGGTTTCCGGCAATCAGCCTTCATCAGCCTGGATAGCTTGACTCCAGCGGTGTGGAGAGCCTGGGACTCACGTCTGAGCATACCCAGCCCACTTGGGGTGAAAATTGCAAAAAACACAGTTGATGGACAGAATGTAGAACAATGTCATACATTCACCCCAGTACGAGGATCTGGGCCTAAATTCATCGCATCGTTTTTTTGCACTCCACACCACCCTGGGTTAGACACTGGCCATATGCAAATCAGCTCTGACCCTGTGCCTCATGGGAACAGTCCAGTCCGAACTACCAAGCCATGTCTTTCCCAGACCGGAATCAAGCATCCAAGGACCGGTTTCTGGCTATCAGCCTTCATCAGCCTGGATAGCTTGACTCCAGTGGTGTGGAGAGCCTGGGACTCACATCTGAGCATACCCAGCCCACTTGGGGTGAAAATTGCAAAAAACACAGTTGATGGACAGAATGTAGAACAATGTCATACATTCACCCCAGTACAAGGATCTGGGCCTAAATCCATCGTTTTTTTGCACTCCACACCACCCTGGGCTAGACACTGGTTATATGCAAATCAGCTCTGACCCTGTGCCTCATGGGAACAGTCCAGTCCGAACTACCAAGCCATGTCTTTCCCAGACCGGAATCAAGCATCCAAGGACCGGTTTCTCGCTATCAGCCTTCATCAGCCTGGATAGCTTGACTCCAGTGGTGTGGAGAGCCTGGGACTCACGTCTGAGCATACCCAGCCCACTTAGGGTGAAAATTTCAAAATACACAGTTGATGGACAGAATGTAGAACAATGTCATACATTCACCCCAGTACAAGGATCTGGGCCTAAATCCATCATTTTTTTTTGCACTCCACACCCACCACCCTGGGTTAGACACTGGCTATATGCAAATAAGCTCTGACCCTGTGCCTCATGGGAACAGTTCAGTCCGAACTACCAAGCCATGTCTTTCCCAGACCGGAATCAAGCATCCAAGGACCGGTTTCTGGCTATCAGCCTTCATCAGCCTGGATAGCTTGACTCCAGTGGTGTGGAGAGCCTGGGACTCACGTCTGAGCATACTCAGCCCACTTGAGGTGAAAATTGCAAAAAACACAGTTGATGGACAGAATGTAGAACAATGTCATACATTCACCCCGGTACAAGGATCTGGGCCTAAATCCATCGTTTTTTTGCACTCCACACCACCCTGGGTTAGACACTTGCTATATGCAAATCAGCTCTGACCCTGTGCCTCATGGGAACAGTCCAGTGTGAACTACCAAGCCATGTCTTTCCCAGACCGGAATCAAGCATTCAAGGACCGGTTTCTGGCTATCAGCCTTCATCAGCCTGGATAGCGTGACTCCAGTGGTGTGGAGAGCCTGGGACTCACGTCTGAGCATACCCAGCCCACTTGGGGTGAAAATTGCAAAAAACACAGTTGATGGACAGAATGTAGAACAATGTCATACATTCACCCCAGTACAAGGATCTGGGCCTAAATCCATCGTTTTTTTGCACTCCACACCACCCTGGGTTAGACACTGGCTATATGCAAATCAGCTCTGACGCTGTGCCTCATGGGAACAGTCCAGTCCGAACTACCAAGCCATGTCTTTTCCAGACCGGAATCAAGCATCCAAGGACCGGTTTCTGGCTATCAGCCTTCATCAGCCTGGATAGCTTGACTCCAGTGGTGTGGAGAGCCTGGGACTCACGTCTGAGCATACCCAGCCCACTTGGGGTGAAAATTGCAAAAAACATAGTCGATGGACAGAATGTAGAACAATGTCATACATTCACCCCAATACAAGGATCTAGGCCTAAATCCATCGTTTTTTTGCACTCCACGCCACCCTGGGTTAGACACTGGCTATATGCAAATCAGCTCTGACCCTGTGCCTCATGGGAACAGTCCAGTCCGAACTACCTAGCCATGTCTTTCCCAGACCGGAATCAAGCATCCAAGGACCGGTTTCTGGCTATCAGCCTTCATCAGCCCGGATAGCTTGACTCCAGTGGTGTGGAGAGCCTGGGACTCACATCTGAGCATACCCAGCCCACTTGAGGTGAAAATTGCAAAAAACACAGTTGATGGACAGAATGTAGAACAATGTCATACATTCACCCCGGTACAACGATCTGGGCCTAAATCCATAGTTTTTTTGCACTCCACACCACCCTGAGTTAGACACTTTCTATATGCAAATCAGCTGTGACCCTATGCCTCATGGGAACAGTCCAGTCCGAACTACCAAGCCATGTCTTTCCCAGACCGGAATCAAGCATACAAGGACCGGTTTCTGGCTATCAGCCTTCATCAGCCTGGATAGCTTGACTCCAGTGGTGTGGAGAGCATGGGACTCACGTCTGAGCATACCCAGCCCACTTGGGGTGAAAATTGCAAAAAACACAGTTGATGGACAGAATGTAGAACAATGTCATACATTCACCCCAGTACAAGGATCTGGGCCTAAATCCATCATTTTTTTGCACTCCACACCACCCTGGGATAGACACTGGCTATATGCACATCAGCTCTGACCCTGTGCCTCATGGGAACAGTCCAGTCCGAACTACCAAGCCATGTCTTTCCCAGACCGGAATCAAGCATCCAAGGACCGGTTTCTGGCAATCAGCCTTCATCAGCCTGGATGGCTTGACTCCAGTGGTGTGGAGAGCCTGGGACTCACGTCTGAGCATACCCAGCCCACTTGGGGTGAAAATTGCAAAAAACACAGTTGATGGACAGAATGTAGAACAATGTCATACATTCACCCCAGTACAAGGATCCGGGCCTAAATCCATCGTTTTTTTGCACTCCACACCACCCTGGGTTAGACACTGGCTACATGCAAATCAGTTCTGACCCTGTGCCTCATGGGAACAGTCCAGTCCGAACTACCAAGCCATCTCTTTCCCAGACCGGAATCAAGCATCCAAGGACCGGTTTCTGGCTATCAGCCTTCATCAGCCTGGACAGCTTGACTCCAGTGGTGTGGAGAGCCTGGGACTCACGTCTGAGCATACCCAGCCCACTTGGGGTGAAAATTGCAAAAAACACAGTTGATGGACAGAATGTAGAACAATGTCATACATTCACCCCAGTACAAGGATCTGGGCCTAAATCCATCATTTTTTTTGCACTCCACACCACCCTGGGATAGACACTGGCTATATGCACATCAGCTCTGACACTGTGCCTCATGGGAACAGTCCAGTCCGAACTACCAAGCCATATCTTTCCCAGACCGGAATCAAGCATCCAAGGACCGGTTTCTGGCAATCAGCCTTCATCAGCCTGGATAGCTTGACTCCAGTGGAGTGGAGAGCCTGGGACTCACGTCTGAGCATACCCAGCCCACTTGGGGTGAAAATTACAAAAAACACAGTTGATGGACAGAATGTAGAACAATGTCATACATTCACCCCAGTACAAGGATCTGGGCCTAAATCCATTGTTTTTTTGCACTCCACACCACCCTGGGTTAGACACTGGCTATATGCAAATCAGCTCTGACCCTGTGCCTCATGGGAACAGTCCAGTCCGAACTACCAAGCCATGTCTTTCCCAGACCGGAATCAAGCATCCAAGGACCGGTTTCTGGCTATCAGCCTTCATCAGCCTGGATAGCTTGACTCCAGTGGTGTGGAGAGCCTGGGACTCACGTCTGAGCATACCCAGCCCACTTGGGGTGAAAATTGCAAAAAACATAGTTGATGGACAGAATGTAGAACAATGTCATACATTCACCCCAGTACAAGGATCTAGGCCTAAATCCATCGTTTTTTTGCACTCCACGCCACCCTGGGTTAGACACTGGCTATATGCAAATCAGCTCTGACCCTGTGCCTCATGGGAACAGTCCAGTCCGAACTACCAAGCCATGTCTTTCCCAGACTGGAATCAAGCATCCAAGGACCGGTTTCTGGCTATCAGCCTTCATCAGCCCGGATAGCTTGACTCCAGTGGTGTGGAGAGCCTGGGACTCACATCTGAGCATACCCAGCCCACTTGAGGTGAAAATTGCAAAAAACACAGTTGATGGACAGAATGTAGAACAATGTCATACATTCACCCCAGTACAAGGATCTGGGCCTAAATCCATCATTTTTTTGCACTCCACACCACCCTGGAATAGACACTGGCTATATGCACATCAGCTCTGACCCTGTGCCTCATGGGAACAGTCCAGTCCGAACTACCAAGCCATGTCTTTCCCAGACCGGAATCAAGCATCCAAGGACCGGTTTCTGGCAATCAGCCTTCATCAGCCTGGATGGCTTGACTCCAGTGGTGTGGAGAGCCTGGGACTCACGTCTGAGCATACCCAGCCCACTTGGGGTGAAAATTGCAAAAAACACAGTTAATGGACAGAATGTAGAACAATGTCATACATTCACCCAGTACATGGATCCGGGCCTAAATCCATCGTTTTTTTGCACTCCACACCACCCTGGGTTAGACACTGGCTACATGCAAATCAGCTCTGACCCTGTGCCTCATGGGAACAGTCCAGTCCGAACTACCAAGCCATCTCTTTCCCAGACCGGAATCAAGCATCCAAGGACCGGTTTCTGGCTATCAGCCTTCATCAGCCTGGATAGCTTGACTCCAGTGGTGTGGAGAGCCTGGGACTCACGTCTGAGCATACCCAGCCCACTTGGGGTGAAAATTGCAAAAAACACAGTTGATGGACAGAATGTAGAACAATGTCATACATTCACCCCAGTACAAGGATCTGGGCCTAAATCCATCATTTTTTTGCACTCCACACCACCCTGGGATAGACACTGGCTATATGCACATCAGCTCTGACCCTGTGCCTCATGGGAACAGTCCAGTCCGAACTACCAAGCCATATCTTTCCCAGACCGGAATCAAGCATCCAAGGACCGGTTTCTGGCAATCAGCCTTCATCAGCCTGGATAGCTTGACTCCAGTGGAGTGGAGAGCCTGGGACTCACGTCTGAGCATACCCAGCCCACTTGGGGTGAAAATTGCAAAAAACACAGTTGATGGACAGAATGTAGAACAATGTCATACATTCACCCCAGTACGAGGATCTGGGCCTAAATCCATAGTGTTTTTGCACTCCACACCACCCTGGGTTAGACACTGGCCATATGCAAATCAGCTCTGACCCTGTGCCTCATGGGAACAGTCCAGTCCGAACTACCAAGCCATGTCTTTCCCAGACCGGAATCAAGCATCCAAGGACCGGTTTCTGGCTATCAGCCTTCATCAGCCTGGATAGCTTGACTCCAGTGGTGTGGAGAGCCTGGGACTCATATCTGAGCATACCCAGCCCACTTGGGGTGAAAATTGCAAAAAACACAGTTGATGGACAGAATGTAGAACAATGTCATACATTCACCCCAGGACAAGGATCTGGGCCTAAATCCATCGTTTTTTTGCACTCCACACCACCCTGGGTTAGACACTGGTTATATGCAAATCAGCTCTGACCCTGTGCCTCATGGGAACAGTCCAGTCCGAACTCCAAGCCATGTCTTTCCCAGACCGGCATCAAGCATCCAAGGACCGGTTTCTCGCTATCAGCCTTCATCAGCCTGGATAGCTTGACTCCAGTGGTGTGGAGAGCCTGGGACTCACGTCTGAGCATACCCTGCCCACTTAGGGTGAAAATTTCAAAATACACAGTTGATGGACAGAATGTAGAACAATGTCATACATTCACCCCAGTACAAGGATCTGGGCCTATATCCATCATTTTTTTGCACTCCACACCCACCACCCTGGGTTAGACACTGGCTATATGCAAATAAGCTCTGACCCTGTGCCTCATGGGAACAGTTCAGTCCGAACTACCAAGCCATGTCTTTCCCAGACCGGAATCAAGCATCCAAGGACCGGTTTCTGGCTATCAGCCTTCATCAGCCTGGATAGCTTGACTCCAGTGGTGTGGAGAGCCTGGGACTCACATCTGAGCATACCCAGCCCACTTGGGGTGAAAATTGCAAAAAACACAGTTGATGGACAGAATGTAGAACAATGTCATACATTCACCCCAGTACAAGGATCTGGGCCTAAATCCATCATTTTTTTGCACTCCACACCACCCTGGGATAGACACTGGCTATATGCACATCAGCTCTGACCCTGTGCCTCATGGGAACAGTCCAGTCCGAACTACCAAGCCATATCTTTCCCAGACCGGAATCAAGCATCCAAGGACCGGTTTCTGGCAATCAGCCTTCATCAGCCTGGATAGCTTGACTCCAGTGGAGTGGAGAGCCTGGGACTCACGTCTGAGCATACCCAGCCCACTTGGGGTGAAAATTGCAAAAAACACAGTTGATGGACAGAATGTAGAACAATGTCATACATTCACCCCAGTACGAGGATCTGGGCCTAAATCCATAGTTTTTTGGCACTCCACACCACCCTGGGTTAGACACTGGCCATATGCAAATCAGCTCTGACCCTGTGCCTCATGGGAACAGCCCAGTCCGAACTACCAAGCCATGTCTTTCCCAGACCGGAATCAAGCATCCAAGGACCGGTTTCTGGCTATCAGCCTTCATCAGCCTGGATAGCTTGACTCCAGTGGTGTGGAGAGCCTGGGACTCATATCTGAGCATACCCAGCCCACTTGGGGTGAAAATTGCAAAAAACACAGTTGATGGACAGAATGTAGAACAATGTCATACATTCACCCCAGGACAAGGATCTGGGCCTAAATCCATCGTTTTTTTGCACTCCACGCCACCCTGGGTTAGACACTGGCTATATGCAAATCAGCTCTGACCCTGTGCCTCATGGGAACAGTCCAGTCCGAACTACCAAGCCATGTCTTTCCCAGACTGGAATCAAGCATCCAAGGACCGGTTTCTGGCTATCAGCCTTCATCAGCCCGGATAGCTTGACTCCAGTGGTGTGGAGAGCCTGGGACTCACATCTGAGCATACCCAGCCCACTTGAGGTGAAAATTGCAAAAAACACAGTTGATGGACAGAATGTAGAACAATGTCATACATTCACCCCAGTACAAGGATCTGGGCCTAAATCCATCATTTTTTTGCACTCCACACCACCCTGGAATAGACACTGGCTATATGCACATCAGCTCTGACCCTGTGCCTCATGGGAACAGTCCAGTCCGAACTACCAAGCCATGTCTTTCCCAGACCGGAATCAAGCATCCAAGGACCGGTTTCTGGCAATCAGCCTTCATCAGCCTGGATGGCTTGACTCCAGTGGTGTGGAGAGCCTGGGACTCACGTCTGAGCATACCCAGCCCACTTGGGGTGAAAATTGCAAAAAACACAGTTAATGGACAGAATGTAGAACAATGTCATACATTCACCCAGTACATGGATCCGGGCCTAAATCCATCGTTTTTTTGCACTCCACACCACCCTGGGTTAGACACTGGCTACATGCAAATCAGCTCTGACCCTGTGCCTCATGGGAACAGTCCAGTCCGAACTACCAAGCCATCTCTTTCCCAGACCGGAATCAAGCATCCAAGGACCGGTTTCTGGCTATCAGCCTTCATCAGCCTGGATAGCTTGACTCCAGTGGTGTGGAGAGCCTGGGACTCACGTCTGAGCATACCCAGCCCACTTGGGGTGAAAATTGCAAAAAACACAGTTGATGGACAGAATGTAGAACAATGTCATACATTCACCCCAGTACAAGGATCTGGGCCTAAATCCATCATTTTTTTGCACTCCACACCACCCTGGGATAGACACTGGCTATATGCACATCAGCTCTGACCCTGTGCCTCATGGGAACAGTCCAGTCCGAACTACCAAGCCATATCTTTCCCAGACCGGAATCAAGCATCCAAGGACCGGTTTCTGGCAATCAGCCTTCATCAGCCTGGATAGCTTGACTCCAGTGGAGTGGAGAGCCTGGGACTCACGTCTGAGCATACCCAGCCCACTTGGGGTGAAAATTGCAAAAAACACAGTTGATGGACAGAATGTAGAACAATGTCATACATTCACCCCAGTACGAGGATCTGGGCCTAAATCCATAGTGTTTTTGCACTCCACACCACCCTGGGTTAGACACTGGCCATATGCAAATCAGCTCTGACCCTGTGCCTCATGGGAACAGTCCAGTCCGAACTACCAAGCCATGTCTTTCCCAGACCGGAATCAAGCATCCAAGGACCGGTTTCTGGCTATCAGCCTTCATCAGCCTGGATAGCTTGACTCCAGTGGTGTGGAGAGCCTGGGACTCATATCTGAGCATACCCAGCCCACTTGGGGTGAAAATTGCAAAAAACACAGTTGATGGACAGAATGTAGAACAATGTCATACATTCACCCCAGGACAAGGATCTGGGCCTAAATCCATCGTTTTTTTGCACTCCACACCACCCTGGGTTAGACACTGGTTATATGCAAATCAGCTCTGACCCTGTGCCTCATGGGAACAGTCCAGTCCGAACTCCAAGCCATGTCTTTCCCAGACCGGCATCAAGCATCCAAGGACCGGTTTCTCGCTATCAGCCTTCATCAGCCTGGATAGCTTGACTCCAGTGGTGTGGAGAGCCTGGGACTCACGTCTGAGCATACCCTGCCCACTTAGGGTGAAAATTTCAAAATACACAGTTGATGGACAGAATGTAGAACAATGTCATACATTCACCCCAGTACAAGGATCTGGGCCTATATCCATCATTTTTTTGCACTCCACACCCACCACCCTGGGTTAGACACTGGCTATATGCAAATAAGCTCTGACCCTGTGCCTCATGGGAACAGTTCAGTCCGAACTACCAAGCCATGTCTTTCCCAGACCGGAATCAAGCATCCAAGGACCGGTTTCTGGCTATCAGCCTTCATCAGCCTGGATAGCTTGACTCCAGTGGTGTGGAGAGCCTGGGACTCACATCTGAGCATACCCAGCCCACTTGGGGTGAAAATTGCAAAAAACACAGTTGATGGACAGAATGTAGAACAATGTCATACATTCACCCCAGTACAAGGATCTGGGCCTAAATCCATCATTTTTTTGCACTCCACACCACCCTGGGATAGACACTGGCTATATGCACATCAGCTCTGACCCTGTGCCTCATGGGAACAGTCCAGTCCGAACTACCAAGCCATATCTTTCCCAGACCGGAATCAAGCATCCAAGGACCGGTTTCTGGCAATCAGCCTTCATCAGCCTGGATAGCTTGACTCCAGTGGAGTGGAGAGCCTGGGACTCACGTCTGAGCATACCCAGCCCACTTGGGGTGAAAATTGCAAAAAACACAGTTGATGGACAGAATGTAGAACAATGTCATACATTCACCCCAGTACGAGGATCTGGGCCTAAATCCATAGTTTTTTGGCACTCCACACCACCCTGGGTTAGACACTGGCCATATGCAAATCAGCTCTGACCCTGTGCCTCATGGGAACAGCCCAGTCCGAACTACCAAGCCATGTCTTTCCCAGACCGGAATCAAGCATCCAAGGACCGGTTTCTGGCTATCAGCCTTCATCAGCCTGGATAGCTTGACTCCAGTGGTGTGGAGAGCCTGGGACTCATATCTGAGCATACCCAGCCCACTTGGGGTGAAAATTGCAAAAAACACAGTTGATGGACAGAATGTAGAACAATGTCATACATTCACCCCAGGACAAGGATCTGGGCCTAAATCCATTGTTTTTTTGTACTCCACACCACCCTGGGTTAGACACTGGTTATATGCAAATCAGCTCTGACCCTGTGCCTCATGGGAACAGTCCAGTCCGAACTCCAAGCCATGTCTTTCCCAGACCGGCATCAAGCATCCAAGGACCGGTTTCTCGCTATCAGCCTTCATCAGCCTGGATAGCTTGACTCCAGTGGTGTGGAGAGCCTGGGACTCACGTCTGAGCATACCCTGCCCACTTAGGGTGAAAATTTCAAAATACACAGTTGATGGACAGAATGTAGAACAATGTCATACATTCACCCCAGTACAAGGATCTGGGCCTATATCCATCATTTTTTTGCACTCCACACCCACCACCCTGGGTTAGACACTGGCTATATGCAAATAAGCTCTGACCCTGTGCCTCATGGGAACAGTTCAGTCCGAACTACCAAGCCATGTCTTTCCCAGACCGGAATCAAGCATCCAAGGACCGGTTTCTGGCTATCAGCCTTCATCAGCCTGGATAGCTTGACTCCAGTGGTGTGGAGTGCCTGGGTCTCACGTCTGAGCATACCCAGCCCACTTGGGGTGAAAATTGCAAAAAACACAGTTGATGGACAGAATGTAGAACAATGTCATACATTCACCCCAGTACGAGGATCTGGGCCTAAATCCATCGTTTTTTTGCACTCCACACCACCCTGGGTTAGACACTGGCCATATGCAAATCAGCTCTGACCCTGTGCCTCATGGGAACAGTCCAGTCCGAACTACCAAGCCATGTCTTTCCCAGACCGGAATCAAGCATCCAAGGACCGGTTTCTGGCTATCAGCCTTCATCAGCCTGGATAGCTTGACTCCAGTGGTGTGGAGAGCCTGGGACTCATATCTGAGCATACCCAGCCCACTTGGGGTGAAAATTGCAAAAAACACAGTTGATGGACAGAATGTAGAACAATGTCATACATTCACCCCAGGACAAGGATCTGGGCCTAAATCCATCGTTTTTTTGCACTCCACACCACCCTGGGTTAGACACTGGTTATATGCAAATCAGCTCTGACCCTGTGCCTCATGGGAACAGTCCAGTCCGAACTCCAAGCCATGTCTTTCCCAGACCGGCATCAAGCATCCAAGGACCGGTTTCTCGCTATCAGCCTTCATCAGCCTGGATAGCTTGACTCCAGTGGTGTGGAGAGCCTGGGACTCACGTCTGAGCATACCCTGCCCACTTAGGGTGAAAATTTCAAAATACACAGTTGATGGACAGAATGTAGAATAATGTCATACATTCACCCCAGTACAAGGATCTGGGCCTATATCCATCATTTTTTTGCACTCCACACCCACCACCCTGGGTTAGACACTGGCTATATGCAAATAAGCTCTGACCCTGTGCCTCATGGGAACAGTTCAGTCCGAACTACCAAGCCATGTCTTTCCCAGACCGGAATCAAGCATCCAAGGACCGGTTTCTGGCTATCAGCCTTCATCAGCCTGGATAGCTTGACTCCAGTGGTGTGGAGTGCCTGGGTCTCACGTCTGAGCATACCCAGCCCACTTGGGGTGAAAATTGCAAAAAACACAGTTGATGGACAGAATGTAGAACAATGTCATACATTCACCCCAGTACAAGGATCTGGGCCTAAATCCATCATTTTTTTGCACTCCACACCACCCTGGGATAGACACTGGCTATATGCACATCAGCTCTGACCCTGTGCCTCGTGGGAACAGTCCAGTCTGAACTACCAAGCCATATCTTTCCCAGACCGGAATCAAGCATCCAAGGACCGGTTTCTGGCAATCAGCCTTCATCAGCCTGGATAACTTGACTCCAGTGGTGTGGAGAGCCTGGGACTCACGTCTGAGCATACCCAGCCCACTTGGGGTGAAAATTGAAAAAAACACAGTTGATGGACAGAATGTAGAACAATGTCATACATTCACCCCAGTACAAGGATCTGGGCCTAAATCCATCGTTTTTTTGCACTCCACACCACCCTGGGTTAGACACTGGCTATATGCAAATCAGCTCTGACCCTGTGCCTCATGGGAACAGTCCAGTCCGAACTACCAAGCCATTGTCTTTCCCAGACCGGAATCAAGCATCCAAGGACCGGTTTCTGGCTATCAGCCTTCATTAGCCTGGATAGCTTGACTCCAGTGGTGTGGAGATCCTGGGACTCACATCTGAGCATACCCAGCCCACTTGGGGTGAAAATTGCAAAAAACACAGTTGATGGACAGAATGTAGAACAATGTCATACATTCACTCCAGTACAAGGATCTGGGCCTAAATCCATCGTTTTTTTGCACTCCACACCACCCTGGGTTAGACACTGGTTATATGCAAATCAGCTCAGACCCTGTGCCTCATGGGAACAGTCCAGTCCGAACTACCAAGCCATGTCTTTCCCAGACCGGAATCAAGCATCCAAGGACCGGTTTCTGGCTATCAGCCTTCATCAGCCTGGATAGCTTGACTCCAGTGGTGTGGAGAGCCTGGGACTCACGTCTGAGCATACCCAGCCCACTTAGGGTGAAAATTTCAAAATACACAGTTGATGGACAGAATGTAGAACAATGTCATACATTCACCCCAGTACAAGGATCAGGGCCTAAATCCATCGTTTATTTGCACTCCACACCACCCTAGGTTAGACACTGGCTATATGCAAATCAGCTCTGACCCTGTGCCTCATGGGAACAGTCCAGTCCGAACTACCAAGCCATGTCTTTCCCAGACCGGAATCAAGCATCCAAGGTCCGGTTTCTGGCTATCAGCCTTCATCAGCCTGGATAGCTTGACTCCAGTGGTGTGGAGAGCCATGGACTCACGTCTGAGCATACCCAGCCCACTTGGGGTGAAAATTGCTAAAAACACAGTTGATGGACAGAATGTAGAACAATGTCATACATTTACCCCAGTACAAGGATCTGGGCCTAAATCCATCGTTTTTTTGCACTCCACACCCACCACCCTGGGTTAGACACTGGCTATATGCAAATCAGCTCTGACCCTGTGCCTCAAGGGAACTGTCCAGTCCGAACTACAAAGCCATGTCTTTCCCAGCCCGGAATCAAGCATCCAAGGACCGGTTTCTGGCTATCAGCCTTCATCAGCCTGGATAGCTTGACTCCAGTGGTGTGGAGAGCCTGGGACTCACGTCTGAGCATACCCAGCCCACTTGAGGTGAAAATTGCAAAAAACACAGTTGATGGACAGAATGTAGAACAATGTCATACATTCACCCCGGTACAAGGATCTGGGCCTAAATCCATCGTTTTTTTGCACTCCACACCACCCTGAGTAAGACACTGTCTATATGCAAATCAGCTGTAACCCTGTGCCTCATGGGAACAGTCCAGTCCGAACTACCAAGCCATGTCTTTCCCAGACCGGAATCAAGCATCCAAGGACCGGTTTCTGGCTATCAGCCTTCATCAGCCTGGATAGCTTGACTCCAGTGGTGTGGAGAGCCTGGGACTCACGTCTGAGCATACCCAGCCCATTTGGGGTGAAAATTGCAAAAAACACAGTTGATGGACAGAATGTAGAACAATGTCATACATTCACCCCAGTACAAGGATCTGGGCCTAAATCCATCATTTTTTTGCACTCCACACCACCCTGGGATAGACACTGGCTATATGCACATCAGCTCTGACCCTGTGCCTCATGGGAACAGTCCAGTCCGAACTACCAAGCCATGTCTTTCCCAGACCGGAATCAAGCATCCAAGGACCGGTTTCTGGCAATCAGCCTTCATCAGCCTGGATGGCTTGACTCCGGTGGTGTGGAGAGCCTGGGACTCACGTCTGAGCATACCCAGCCCACTTGGGGTGAAAATTGCAAAAAACACAGTTGATGGACAGAATGTAGAACAATGTCATACATTCATCCCAGTACAAGGATCTGGGCCGAAATCCATTGTTTTTTTGCACTCCACACCACCCTGGGTTAGAAAATGGCTATATGCAAATCAGCTCTGACCCTGTGTGTTATGGGAACAGTCCAGTCCGAACTACTAAGCCATGTCTTTCCCAGACCGGAATCAAGCATCCAAGGACCGGTTTCTTGCTATCAGCCTTCATCAGCCTGGATAGCTGGACTCCAGTGGTGTGGAGAGCCTGGGACTCACGTCTGAGCATACCCAGCCCACTTGGGGTGAAAATTGCAAAAAACACAGTTGATGGACAGAATGTAGAACAATGTCATACATTCACCCCAGAACAAGGATCTGGGCCTAAATCCATCGTTTTTTTGCTCTCCACACCACCCTGGGTTAGACACTGGCTATATGCAAATCAGCTCTGGCCCTGTGCCTCATGGAAACAGTCCAGTCCGAACTACCAAGCCATGTCTTTCCCAGACCGGAATCAAGCATCCAAGGACCGGTTTCTGGCTATCAGCCTTCATCAGCCTGGATAGCTTGACTCCAGTGGTGTGGAGAGCCTGGGACTCACGTCTGAGCATACCCAGCCCACTTGGGGTGAAAATTGCAAAACACACAGTTGATGGACAGAATGTAGAACAATGTCATACATTCACCCCAGTACAAGATTATGGGCCTAAATCCATCGTTTTTTTGCACTCCACACCACCCTGGGTTAGACACTGGCTATATGCAAATCAGCTCTGACCCTGTGCCTCATGGGAACAGTCCAGTCAGAACTACCAAGCCATGTCTTTCCCAGACCGGAATCAAGCATCCAAGGACCGGTTTCTGGCTATCAGCCTTCATCAGCCTGGATAGCTTGACTCCAGTGGTGTGGAGAGCATGGGACTCACGTCTGAGCATACCCAGCCCACTTGGGGTGAAAATTGCAAAAAACACAGTTGATGGACAGAATGTAGAACAATGTCATACATTCACCCCAGTACAAGGATCTGGGCCTAAATCCATCATTTTCTTGCACTCCACACCACCCTGGGATAGACACTGGCTATATGCACATCAGCTCTGACACTGTGCCTCATGGGAACAGTCCAGTCCGAACTACCAAGCCATGTCTTTCCCAGACCGGAATCAAGCATCCAAGGACCGGTTTCTGGCTATCAGCCTTCATCAGACTGGATAGCTTGACTCCAGTGGTGTGGAGAGCCTAGGACTCATGTCTGAGCATACCCAGCCCACTTGAGGTGAAAATTGCAAAAAACACAGTTGATGGACAGAATGTAGAACAATGTCATACATTCACCCCGGTACAAGGATCTGGGCCTAAATCCATCGTTTTTTTGCACTCCACACCACCCTGAGTTAGACACTTTCTATATGCAAATCAGCTGTGACCCTGTGCCTCATGGGAACAGTCCAGTCCGAACTACCAAGCCATGTCTTTCCCAGACCGGAATCAAGCATACAAGGACCGGTTTCTGGCTATCAGCCTTCATCAGCCTGGATAGCTTGACTCCAGTGGTGTGGAGAGCCTGGGACTCACGTCTGAGCATACCCAGCCCACTTGGGGTGAAAATTGCAAAAAACACAGTTGATGGACAGAATGTAGAACAATGTCATACATTCACCCCAGTACAAGGATCTGGGCCTAAATCCATCAATTGTTTGCACTCCACACCACCCTGGAATAGACACTGGCTATATGCACATCAGCTCTGACCCTGTGCCTCATGGGAACAGACCAGTCCGAACTACCAAGCCATGTCTTTCCCAGACCAGAATCAAGCATCCAAGGACCGGTTTCTGGCAATCAGCCTTCATCAGCCTGGATGGCTTGACTCCGGTGGTGTGGAGAGCCTGGGACTCACGTCTGAGCATACCCAGCCAACTTGGGGTGAAAATTGCAAAAAACACAGTTGATGGACAGAATGTAGAACAATTTCATACATTCACCCCAGTACAAGGATCTGGGCCTAAATCCATCATTTTTTTGCACTCCACACCACCCTGGGATAGACACTGGCTATATGCACATCAGCTCTGACCCTGTGCCTCATGGGAACAGTCCAGTCCGAACTACCAAGCCATATCTTTCCCAGACCGGAATCAAGCATCCAAGGACCGGTTTCCGGCAATCAGCCTTCATCAGCCTGGATAGCTTGACTCCAGCGGTGTGGAGAGCCTGGGACTCACGTCTGAGCATACCCAGCCCACTTGGGGTGAAAATTGCAAAAAACACAGTTGATGGACAGAATGTAGAACAATGTCATACATTCACCCCAGTACGAGGATCTGGGCCTAAATTCATCGCATCGTTTTTTTGCACTCCACACCACCCTGGGTTAGACACTGGCCATATGCAAATCAGCTCTGACCCTGTGCCTCATGGGAACAGTCCAGTCCGAACTACCAAGCCATGTCTTTCCCAGTCCGGAATCAAGCATCCAAGGACCGGTTTCTGGCTATCAGCCTTCATCAGCCTGGATAGCTTGACTCCAGTGGTGTGGAGAGCCTGGGACTCACATCTGAGCATACCCAGCCCACTTGGGGTGAAAATTGCAAAAAACACAGTTGATGGACAGAATGTAGAACAATGTCATACATTCATCCCAGTACAAGGATCTGGGCCTAAATCCATCGTTTTTTTGCACTCCACACCACCCTGGGCTAGACACTGGTTATATGCAAATCAGCTCTGACCCTGTGCCTCATGGGAACAGTCCAGTCCGAACTACCAAGCCATGTCTTTCCCAGACCGGAATCAAGCATCCAAGGACCGGTTTCTCGCTATCAGCCTTCATCAGCCTGGATAGCTTGACTCCAGTGGTGTGGAGAGCCTGGGACTCACGTCTGAGCATACCCAGCCCACTTAGGGTGAAAATTTCAAAATACACAGTTGATGGACAGAATGTAGAACAATGTCATACATTCACCCCAGTACAAGGATCTGGGCCTAAATCCATCATTTTTTTTTGCACTCCACACCCACCACCCTGGGTTAGACACTGGCTATATGCAAATAAGCTCTGACCCTGTGCCTCATGGGAACAGTTCAGTCCGAACTACCAAGCCATGTCTTTCCCAGACCGGAATCAAGCATCCAAGGACCGGTTTCTGGCTATCAGCCTTCATCAGCCTGGATAGCTTGACTCCAGTGGTGTGGAGAGCCTGGGACTCACGTCTGAGCATACTCAGCCCACTTGAGGTGAAAATTGCAAAAAACACAGTTGATGGACAGAATGTAGAACAATGTCATACATTCACCCCGGTACAAGGATCTGGGCCTAAATCCATCGTTTTTTTGCACTCCACACCACCCTGGGTTAGACACTTGCTATATGCAAATCAGCTCTGACCCTGTGCCTCATGGGAACAGTCCAGTGTGAACTACCAAGCCATGTCTTTCCCAGACCGGAATCAAGCATCCAAGGACCGGTTTCTGGCTATCAGCCTTCATCAGCCTGGATAGCGTGACTCCAGTGGTGTGGAGAGCCTGGGACTCACGTCTGAGCATACCCAGCCCACTTGGGGTGAAAATTGCAAAAAACACAGTTGATGGACAGAATGTAGAACAATGTCATACATTCACCCCAGTACAAGGATCTGGGCCTAAATCCATCGTTTTTTTGCACTCCACACCACCCTGGGTTAGACACTGGCTATATGCAAATCAGCTCTGACGCTGTGCCTCATGGGAACAGTCCAGTCCGAACTACCAAGCCATGTCTTTTCCAGACCGGAATCAAGCATCCAAGGACCGGTTTCTGGCTATCAGCCTTCATCAGCCTGGATAGCTTGACTCCAGTGGTGTGGAGAGCCTGGGACTCACGTCTGAGCATACCCAGCCCACTTGGGGTGAAAATTGCAAAAAACATAGTTGATGGACAGAATGTAGAACAATGTCATACATTCACCCCAATACAAGGATCTAGGCCTAAATCCATCGTTTTTTTGCACTCCACGCCACCCTGGGTTAGACACTGGCTATATGCAAATCAGCTCTGACCCTGTGCCTCATGGGAACAGTCCAGTCCGAACTACCTAGCCATGTCTTTCCCAGACCGGAATCAAGCATCCAAGGACCGGTTTCTGGCTATCAGCCTTCATCAGCCCGGATAGCTTGACTCCAGTGGTGTGGAGAGCCTGGGACTCACATCTGAGCATACCCAGCCCACTTGAGGTGAAAATTGCAAAAAACACAGTTGATGGACAGAATGTAGAACAATGTCATACATTCACCCCGGTACAACGATCTGGGCCTAAATCCATAGTTTTTTTGCACTCCACACCACCCTGAGTTAGACACTTTCTATATGCAAATCAGCTGTGACCCTGTGCCTCATGGGAACAGTCCAGTCCGAACTACCAAGCCATGTCTTTCCCAGACCGGAATCAAGCATACAAGGACCGGTTTCTGGCTATCAGCCTTCATCAGCCTGGATAGCTTGACTCCAGTGGTGTGGAGAGCATGGGACTCACGTCTGAGCATACCCAGCCCACTTGGGGTGAAAATTGCAAAAAACACAGTTGATGGACAGAATGTAGAACAATGTCATACATTCACCCCAGTACAAGGATCTGGGCCTAAATCCATCATTTTTTTGCACTCCACACCACCCTGGGATAGACACTGGCTATATGCACATCAGCTCTGACCCTGTGCCTCATGGGAACAGTCCAGTCCGAACTACCAAGCCATGTCTTTCCCAGACCGGAATCAAGCATCCAAGGACCGGTTTCTGGCAATCAGCCTTCATCAGCCTGGATGGCTTGACTCCAGTGGTGTGGAGAGCCTGGGACTCACGTCTGAGCATACCCAGCCCACTTGGGGTGAAAATTGCAAAAAACACAGTTGATGGACAGAATGTAGAACAATGTCATACATTCACCCCAGTACAAGGATCCGGGCCTAAATCCATCGTTTTTTTGCACTCCACACCACCCTGGGTTAGACACTGGCTACATGCAAATCAGTTCTGACCCTGTGCCTCATGGGAACAGTCCAGTCCGAACTACCAAGCCATCTCTTTCCCAGACCGGAATCAAGCATCCAAGGACCGGTTTCTGGCTATCAGCCTTCATCAGCCTGGACAGCTTGACTCCAGTGGTGTGGAGAGCCTGGGACTCACGTCTGAGCATACCCAGCCCACTTGGGGTGAAAATTGCAAAAAACACAGTTGATGGACAGAATGTAGAACAATGTCATACATTCACCCCAGTACAAGGATCTGGGCCTAAATCCATCATTTTTTTGCACTCCACACCACCCTGGGATAGACACTGGCTATATGCACATCAGCTCTGACACTGTGCCTCATGGGAACAGTCCAGTCCGAACTACCAAGCCATATCTTTCCCAGACCGGAATCAAGCATCCAAGGACCGGTTTCTGGCAATCAGCCTTCATCAGCCTGGATAGCTTGACTCCAGTGGAGTGGAGAGCCTGGGACTCACGTCTGAGCATACCCAGCCCACTTGGGGTGAAAATTGCAAAAAACACAGTTGATGGACAGAATGTAGAACAATGTCATACATTCACCCCAGTACAAGGATCTGGGCCTAAATCCATTGTTTTTTTGCACTCCACACCACCCTGGGTTAGACACTGGCTATATGCAAATCAGCTCTGACCCTGTGCCTCATGGGAACAGTCCAGTCCGAACTACCAAGCCATGTCTTTCCCAGACCGGAATCAAGCATCCAAGGACCGGTTTCTGGCTATCAGCCTTCATCAGCCTGGATAGCTTGACTCCAGTGGTGTGGAGAGCCTGGGACTCACGTCTGAGCATACCCAGCCCACTTGGGGTGAAAATTGCAAAAAACATAGTTGATGGACAGAATGTAGAACAATGTCATACATTCACCCCAGTACAAGGATCTAGGCCTAAATCCATCGTTTTTTTGCACTCCACGCCACCCTGGGTTAGACACTGGCTATATGCAAATCAGCTCTGACCCTGTGCCTCATGGGAACAGTCCAGTCCGAACTACCAAGCCATGTCTTTCCCAGACTGGAATCAAGCATCCAAGGACCTGTTTCTGGCTATCAGCCTTCATCAGCCCGGATAGCTTGACTCCAGTGGTGTGGAGAGCCTGGGACTCACATCTGAGCATACCCAGCCCACTTGAGGTGAAAATTGCAAAAAACACAGTTGATGGACAGAATGTAGAACAATGTCATACATTCACCCCAGTACAAGGATCTGGGCCTAAATCCATCATTTTTTTGCACTCCACACCACCCTGGAATAGACACTGGCTATATGCACATCAGCTCTGACCCTGTGCCTCATGGGAACAGTCCAGTCCGAACTACCAAGCCATGTCTTTCCCAGACCGGAATCAAGCATCCAAGGACCGGTTTCTGGCAATCAGCCTTCATCAGCCTGGATGGCTTGACTCCAGTGGTGTGGAGAGCCTGGGACTCACGTCTGAGCATACCCAGCCCACTTGGGGTGAAAATTGCAAAAAACACAGTTAATGGACAGAATGTAGAACAATGTCATACATTCACCCAGTACATGGATCCGGGCCTAAATCCATCGTTTTTTTGCACTCCACACCACCCTGGGTTAGACACTGGCTACATGCAAATCAGCTCTGACCCTGTGCCTCATGGGAACAGTCCAGTCCGAACTACCAAGCCATCTCTTTCCCAGACCGGAATCAAGCATCCAAGGACCGGTTTCTGGCTATCAGCCTTCATCAGCCTGGATAGCTTGACTCCAGTGGTGTGGAGAGCCTGGGACTCACGTCTGAGCATACCCAGCCCACTTGGGGTGAAAATTGCAAAAAACACAGTTGATGGACAGAATGTAGAACAATGTCATACATTCACCCCAGTACAAGGATCTGGGCCTAAATCCATCATTTTTTTGCACTCCACACCACCCTGGGATAGACACTGGCTATATGCACATCAGCTCTGACCCTGTGCCTCATGGGAACAGTCCAGTCCGAACTACCAAGCCATATCTTTCCCAGACCGGAATCAAGCATCCAAGGACCGGTTTCTGGCAATCAGCCTTCATCAGCCTGGATAGCTTGACTCCAGTGGAGTGGAGAGCCTGGGACTCACGTCTGAGCATACCCAGCCCACTTGGGGTGAAAATTGCAAAAAACACAGTTGATGGACAGAATGTAGAACAATGTCATACATTCACCCCAGTACGAGGATCTGGGCCTAAATCCATAGTTTTTTTGCACTCCACACCACCCTGGGTTAGACACTGGCCATATGCAAATCAGCTCTGACCCTGTGCCTCATGGGAACAGTCCAGTCCGAACTACCAAGCCATGTCTTTCCCAGACCGGAATCAAGCATCCAAGGACCGGTTTCTGGCTATCAGCCTTCATCAGCCTGGATAGCTTGACTCCAAGTGGTGTGGAGAGCCTGGGACTCATATCTGAGCATACCCAGCCCACTTGGGGTGAAAATTGCAAAAAACACAGTTGATGGACAGAATGTAGAACAATGTCATACATTCACCCCAGGACAAGGATCTGGGCCTAAATCCATCGTTTTTTTGCACTCCACACCACCCTGGGTTAGACACTGGTTATATGCAAATCAGCTCTGACCCTGTGCCTCATGGGAACAGTCCAGTCCGAACTCCAAGCCATGTCTTTCCCAGACCGGCATCAAGCATCCAAGGACCGGTTTCTCGCTATCAGCCTTCATCAGCCTGGATAGCTTGACTCCAGTGGTGTGGAGAGCCTAGGACTCACGTCTGAGCATACCCTGCCCACTTAGGGTGAAAATTTCAAAATACACAGTTGATGGACAGAATGTAGAACAATGTCATACATTCACCCCAGTACAAGGATCTGGGCCTATATCCATCATTTTTTTGCACTCCACACCCACCACCCTGGGTTAGACACTGGCTATATGCAAATAAGCTCTGACCCTGTGCCTCATGGGAACAGTTCAGTCCGAACTACCAAGCCATGTCTTTCCCAGACCGGAATCAAGCATCCAAGGACCGGTTTCTGGCTATCAGCCTTCATCAGCCTGGATAGCTTGACTCCAGTGGTGTGGAGAGCCTGGGACTCACGTCTGAGCATACCCAGCCCACTTGGGGTGAAAATTGCAAAAAACACAGTTGATGGACAGAATGTAGAACAATGTCATACATTCACCCCAGTACAAGGATCTGGGCCTAAATCCATCATTTTTTTGCACTCCACACCACCCTGGGATAGACACTGGCTATATGCACATCAGCTCTGACCCTGTGCCTCATGGGAACAGTCCAGTCCGAACTACCAAGCCATATCTTTCCCAGACCGGAATCAAGCATCCAAGGACCGGTTTCTGGCAATCAGCCTTCATCAGCCTGGATAGCTTGACTCCAGTGGAGTGGAGAGCCTGGGACTCACGTCTGAGCATACCCAGCCCACTTGGGGTGAAAATTGCAAAAAACACAGTTGATGGACAGAATGTAGAACAATGTCATACATTCACCCCAGTACGAGGATCTGGGCCTAAATCCATAGTTTTTTTGCACTCCACACCACCCTGGGTTAGACACTGGCCATATGCAAATCAGCTCTGACCCTGTGCCTCATGGGAACAGCCCAGTCCGAACTACCAAGCCATGTCTTTCCCAGACCGGAATCAAGCATCCAAGGACCGGTTTCTGGCTATCAGCCTTCATCAGCCTGGATAGCTTGACTCCAGTGGTGTGGAGAGCCTGGGACTCATATCTGAGCATACCCAGCCCACTTGGGGTGAAAATTGCAAAAAACACAGTTGATGGACAGAATGTAGAACAATGTCATACATTCACCCCAGGACAAGGATCTGGGCCTAAATCCATTGTTTTTTTGTACTCCACACCACCCTGGGTTAGACACTGGTTATATGCAAATCAGCTCTGACCCTGTGCCTCATGGGAACAGTCCAGTCCGAACTACCAAGCCATGTCTTTCCCAGACCGGAATCAAGCATACAAGGACCGGTTTCTGGCTATCAGCCTTCATCAGCCTGGATAGCTTGACTCCAGTGGTGTGGAGAGCCTGGGACTCACATCTGAGCATACCCAGCCCACTTGAGGTGAAAATTGCAAAAAACACAGTTGATGGACAGAATGTAGAACAATGTCATACATTCACCCCAGTACAAGGATCTGGGCCTAAATCCATCATTTTTTTGCACTCCACACCACCCTGGAATAGACACTGGCTATATGCACATCAGCTCTGACCCTGTGCCTCATGGGAACAGTCCAGTCCGAACTACCAAGCCATGTCTTTCCCAGACCGGAATCAAGCATCCAAGGACCGGTTTCTGGCAATCAGCCTTCATCAGCCTGGATGGCTTTACTCCAGTGGTGTGGAGAGCCTGGGACTCACGTCTGAGCATACCCAGCCCACTTGGGGTGAAAATTGCAAAAAACACAGTTAATGGACAGAATGTAGAACAATGTCATACATTCACCCAGTACATGGATCCGGGCCTAAATCCATCGTTTTTTTGCACTCCACACCACCCTGGGTTAGACACTGGCTACATGCAAATCAGCTCTGACCCTGTGCCTCATGGGAACAGTCCAGTCCGAACTACCAAGCCATCTCTTTCCCAGACCGGAATCAAGCATCCAAGGACCGGTTTCTGGCTATCAGCCTTCATCAGCCTGGATAGCTTGACTCCAGTGGTGTGGAGAGCCTGGGACTCACGTCTGAGCATACCCAGCCCACTTGGGGTGAAAATTGCAAAAAACACAGTTGATGGACAGAATGTAGAACAATGTCATACATTCACCCCAGTACAAGGATCTGGGCCTAAATCCATCATTTTTTTGCACTCCACACCACCCTGGGATAGACACTGGCTATATGCACATCAGCTCTGACCCTGTGCCTCATGGGAACAGTCCAGTCCGAACTACCAAGCCATATCTTTCCCAGACCGGAATCAAGCATCCAAGGACCGGTTTCTGGCAATCAGCCTTCATCAGCCTGGATAGCTTGACTCCAGTGGAGTGGAGAGCCTGGGACTCACGTCTGAGCATACCCAGCCCACTTGGGGTGAAAATTGCAAAAAACACAGTTGATGGACAGAATGTAGAACAATGTCATACATTCACCCCAGTACGAGGATCTGGGCCTAAATCCATAGTTTTTTTGCACTCCACACCACCCTGGGTTAGACACTGGCCATATGCAAATCAGCTCTGACCCTGTGCCTCATGGGAACAGTCCAGTCCGAACTACCAAGCCATGTCTTTCCCAGACCGGAATCAAGCATCCAAGGACCGGTTTCTGGCTATCAGCCTTCATCAGCCTGGATAGCTTGACTCCAAGTGGTGTGGAGAGCCTGGGACTCATATCTGAGCATACCCAGCCCACTTGGGGTGAAAATTGCAAAAAACACAGTTGATGGACAGAATGTAGAACAATGTCATACATTCACCCCAGGACAAGGATCTGGGCCTAAATCCATCGTTTTTTTGCACTCCACACCACCCTGGGTTAGACACTGGTTATATGCAAATCAGCTCTGACCCTGTGCCTCATGGGAACAGTTCAGTCCGAACTACCAAGCCATGTCTTTCCCAGACCGGAATCAAGCATCCAAGGACCGGTTTCTGGCTATCAGCCTTCATCAGCCTGGATAGCTTGACTCCAGTGGTGTGGAGAGCCTGGGACTCACGTCTGAGCATACCCAGCCCACTTGGGGTGAAAATTGCAAAAAACACAGTTGATGGACAGAATGTAGAACAATGTCATACATTCACCCCAGTACAAGGATCTGGGCCTAAATCCATCATTTTTTTGCACTCCACACCACCCTGGGATAGACACTGGCTATATGCACATCAGCTCTGACCCTGTGCCTCATGGGAACAGTCCAGTCCGAACTACCAAGCCATATCTTTCCCAGACCGGAATCAAGCATCCAAGGACCGGTTTCTGGCAATCAGCCTTCATCAGCCTGGATAGCTTGACTCCAGTGGAGTGGAGAGCCTGGGACTCACGTCTGAGCATACCCAGCCCACTTGGGGTGAAAATTGCAAAAAACACAGTTGATGGACAGAATGTAGAACAATGTCATACATTCACCCCAGTACGAGGATCTGGGCCTAAATCCATAGTTTTTTTGCACTCCACACCACCCTGGGTTAGACACTGGCCATATGCAAATCAGCTCTGACCCTGTGCCTCATGGGAACAGCCCAGTCCGAACTACCAAGCCATGTCTTTCCCAGACCGGAATCAAGCATCCAAGGACCGGTTTCTGGCTATCAGCCTTCATCAGCCTGGATAGCTTGACTCCAGTGGTGTGGAGAGCCTGGGACTCATATCTGAGCATACCCAGCCCACTTGGTTTGAAAATTGCAAAAAACACAGTTGATGGACAGAATGTAGAACAATGTCATACATTCACCCCAGGACAAGGATCTGGGCCTAAATCCATTGTTTTTTTGTACTCCACACCACCCTGGGTTAGACACTGGTTATATGCAAATCAGCTCTGACCCTGTGCCTCATGGGAACAGTCCAGTCCGAACTCCAAGCCATGTCTTTCCCAGACCGGCATCAAGCATCCAAGGACCGGTTTCTCGCTATCAGCCTTCATCAGCCTGGATAGCTTGACTCCAGTGGTGTGGAGAGCCTGGGACTCACGTCTGAGCATACCCTGCCCACTTAGGGTGAAAATTTCAAAATACACAGTTGATGGACAGAATGTAGAACAATGTCATACATTCACCCCAGTACAAGGATCTGGGCCTATATCCATCATTTTTTTGCACTCCACACCCACCACCCTGGGTTAGACACTGGCTATATGCAAATAAGCTCTGACCCTGTGCCTCATGGGAACAGTTCAGTCCGAACTACCAAGCCATGTCTTTCCCAGACCGGAATCAAGCATCCAAGGACCGGTTTCTGGCTATCAGCCTTCATCAGCCTGGATAGCTTGACTCCAGTGGTGTGGAGTGCCTGGGTCTCACGTCTGAGCATACCCAGCCCACTTGGGGTGAAAATTGCAAAAAACACAGTTGATGGACAGAATGTAGAACAATGTCATACATTCACCCCAGTACGAGGATCTGGGCCTAAATCCATCGTTTTTTTGCACTCCACACCACCCTGGGTTAGACACTGGCCATATGCAAATCAGCTCTGACCCTGTGCCTCATGGGAACAGTCCAGTCCGAACTACCAAGCCATGTCTTTCCCAGACCGGAATCAAGCATCCAAGGACCGGTTTCTGGCTATCAGCCTTCATCAGCCTGGATAGCTTGACTCCAGTGGTGTGGAGAGCCTGGGACTCATATCTGAGCATACCCAGCCCACTTGGGGTGAAAATTGCAAAAAACACAGTTGATGGACAGAATGTAGAACAATGTCATACATTCACCCCAGGACAAGGATCTAGGCCTAAATCCATCGTTTTTTTGCACTCCACACCACCCTGGGTTAGACACTGGTTATATGCAAATCAGCTCTGACCCTGTGCCTCATGGGAACAGTCCAGTCCGAACTCCAAGCCAAGTCTTTCCCAGACCGGCATCAAGCATCCAAGGACCGGTTTCTCGCTATCAGCCTTCATCAGCCTGGATAGCTTGACTCCAGTGGTGTGGAGAGCCTGGGACTCACGTCTGAGCATACCCTGCCCACTTAGGGTGAAAATTTCAAAATACACAGTTGATGGACAGAATGTAGAACAATGTCATACATTCACCCCAGTACAAGGATCTGGGCCTATATCCATCATTTTTTTGCACTCCACACCCACCACCCTGGGTTAGACACTGGCTATATGCAAATAAGCTCTGACCCTGTGCCTCATGGGAACAGTTCAGTCCGAACTACCAAGCCATGTCTTTCCCAGACCGGAATCAAGCTTTCAAGGACCGGTTTCTGGCTATCAGCCTTCATCAGCCTGGATAGCTTGACTCCAGTGGTGTGGAGTGCCTGGGTCTCACGTCTGAGCATACCCAGCACACTTGGGGTGAAAATTGCAAAAAACACAGTTGATGGACAGAATGTAGAACAATGTCATACATTCACCCCAGTACAAGGATCTGGGCCTAAATCCATCATTTTTTTGCACTCCACACCACCCTGGGATAGACACTGGCTATATGCACATCAGCTCTGACCCTGTGCCTCGTGGGAACAGTCCAGTCTGAACTACCAAGCCATATCTTTCCCAGACCGGAATCAAGCATCCAAGGACCGGTTTCTGGCAATCAGCCTTCATCAGCCTGGATAACTTGACTCCAGTGGTGTGGAGAGCCTGGGACTCACGTCTGAGCATACCCAGCCCACTTGGGGTGAAAATTGAAAAAAACACAGTTGATGGACAGAATGTAGAACAATGTCATACATTCACCCCAGTACAAGGATCTGGGCCTAAATCCATCGTTTTTTTGCACTCCACACCACCCTGGGTTAGACACTGGCTATATGCAAATCAGCTCTGACCCTGTGCCTCATGGGAACAGTCCAGTCCGAACTACCAAGCCATTGTCTTTCCCAGACCGGAATCAAGCATCCAAGGACCGGTTTCTGGCTATCAGCCTTCATTAGCCTGGATAGTTTGACTCCAGTGGTGTGGAGAGCCTGGGACTCACATCTGAGCATACCCAGCCCACTTGGGGTGAAAATTGCAAAAAACACAGTTGATGGACAGAATGTAGAACAATGTCATACATTCACTCCAGTACAAGGATCTGGGCCTAAATCCATCGTTTTTTTTGCACTCCACACCACCCTGGGTTAGACACTGGTTATATGCAAATCAGCTCTGACCCTGTGCCTCATGGGAACAGTCCAGTCCGAACTACCAAGCCATGTCTTTCCCAGACCGGAATCAAGCATCCAAGGACCGGTTTCTGGCTATCAGCCTTCATCAGCCTGGATAGCTTGACTCCAGTGGTGTGGAGAGCCTGGGACTCACGTCTGAGCATACCCAGCCCACTTAGGGTGAAAATTTCAAAATACACAGTTGATGGACAGAATGTAGAACAATGTCATACATTCACCCCAGTACAAGGATCAGGGCCTAAATCCATCGTTTATTTGCACTCCACACCACCCTAGGTTAGACACTGGCTATATGCAAATCAGCTCTGACCCTGTGCCTCATGGGAACAGTCCAGTCCGAACTACCAAGCCATGTCTTTCCCAGACCGGAATCAAGCATCCAAGGTCCGGTTTCTGGCTATCAGCCTTCATCAGCCTGGATAGCTTGACTCCAGTGGTGTGGAGAGCCATGGACTCACGTCTGAGCATACCCAGCCCACTTGGGGTGAAAATTGCTAAAAACACAGTTGATGGACAGAATGTAGAACAATGTCATACATTTACCCCAGTACAAGGATCTGGGCCTAAATCCATCGTTTTTTTGCACTCCACACCCACCACCCTGGGTTAGACACTGGCTATATGCAAATCAGCTCTGACCCTGTTCCTCAAGGGAACAGTCCAGTCCGAACTACAAAGCCATGTCTTTCCCAGACCGGAATCAAGCATCCAAGGACCGGTTTCTGGCTATCAGCCTTCATCAGCCTGGATAGCTTGACTCCAGTGGTGTGGAGAGCCTGGGACTCACGTCTGAGCATACCCAGCCCACTTGAGGTGAAAATTGCAAAAAACACAGTTGATGGACAGAATGTAGAACAATGTCATACATTCACCCCGGTACAAGGATCTGGGCCTAAATCCATCGTTTTTTTGCACTCCACACCACCCTGAGTAAGACACTGTCTATATGCAAATCAGCTGTAACCCTGTGCCTCATGGGAACAGTCCAGTCCGAACTACCAAGCCATGTCTTTCCCAGACCGGAATCAAGCATCCAAGGACCGGTTTCTGGCTATCAGCCTTCATCAGCCTGGATAGCTTGACTCCAGTGGTGTGGAGAGCCTGGGACTCACGTCTGAGCATACCCAGCCCATTTGGGGTGAAAATTGCAAAAAACACAGTTGATGGACAGAATGTAGAACAATGTCATACATTCACCCCAGTACAAGGATCTGGGCCTAAATCCATCATTTTTTTGCACTCCACACCACCCTGAGTAAGACACTGTCTATATGCAAATCAGCTGTAACCCTGTGCCTCATGGGAACCAAGCCATGTCTTTCCCAGACCGGAATCAAGCATCCAAGGACCGGTTTCTGGCTATCAGCCTTCATCAGCCTGGATAGCTTGACTCCAGTGGTGTGGAGAGCCTGGGACTCACGTCTGAGCATACCCAGCCCATTTGGGGTGAAAATTGCAAAAAACACAGTTGATGGACAGAATGTAGAACAATGTCATACATTCACCCCAGTACAAGGATCTGGGCCTAAATCCATCATTTTTTTGCACTCCACACCACCCTGGGATAGACACTGGCTATATGCACATCAGCTCTGACCCTGTGCCTCATGGGAACAGTCCAGTCCGAACTACCAAGCCATGTCTTTCCCAGACCGGAATCAAGCATCCAAGGACCGGTTTCTGGCTATCAGCCTTCATCAGCCTGGATAGCTTGACTCCAGTGGTGTGGAGAGCCTGGGACTCACGTCTGAGCATACCCAGCCCACTTAGGGTGAAAATTTCAAAATACACAGTTGATGGACAGAATGTAGAACAATGTCATACATTCACCCCAGTACAAGGATCAGGGCCTAAATCCATCGTTTATTTGCACTCCACACCACCCTAGGTTAGACACTGGCTATATGCAAATCAGCTCTGACCCTGTGCCTCATGGGAACAGTCCAGTCCGAACTACCAAGCCATGTCTTTCCCAGACCGGAATCAAGCATCCAAGGTCCGGTTTCTGGCTATCAGCCTTCATCAGCCTGGATAGCTTGACTCCAGTGGTGTGGAGAGCCATGGACTCACGTCTGAGCATACCCAGCCCACTTGGGGTGAAAATTGCTAAAAACACAGTTGATGGACAGAATGTAGAACAATGTCATACATTTACCCCAGTACAAGGATCTGGGCCTAAATCCATCGTTTTTTTGCACTCCACACCCACCACCCTGGGTTAGACACTGGCTATATGCAAATCAGCTCTGACCCTGTGCCTCAAGGGAACAGTCCAGTCCGAACTACAAAGCCATGTCTTTCCCAGACCGGAATCAAGCATCCAAGGACCGGTTTCTGGCTATCAGCCTTCATCAGCCTGGATAGCTTGACTCCAGTGGTGTGGAGAGCCTGGGACTCACGTCTGAGCATACCCAGCCCACTTGAGGTGAAAATTGCAAAAAACACAGTTGATGGACAGAATGTAGAACAATGTCATACATTCACCCCGGTACAAGGATCTGGGCCTAAATCCATCGTTTTTTTGCACTCCACACCACCCTGAGTAAGACACTGTCTATATGCAAATCAGCTGTAACCCTGTGCCTCATGGGAACAGTCCAGTCCGAACTACCAAGCCATGTCTTTCCCAGACCGGAATCAAGCATCCAAGGACCGGTTTCTGGCTATCAGCCTTCATCAGCCTGGATAGCTTGACTCCAGTGGTGTGGAGAGCCTGGGACTCACGTCTGAGCATACCCAGCCCATTTGGGGTGAAAATTGCAAAAAACACAGTTGATGGACAGAATGTAGAACAATGTCATACATTCACCCCAGTACAAGGATCTGGGCCTAAATCCATCATTTTTTTGCACTCCACACCACCCTGGGATAGACACTGGCTATATGCACATCAGCTCTGACCCTGTGCCTCATGGGAACAGTCCAGTCCGAACTACCAAGCCATGTCTTTCCCAGACCGGAATCAAGCATCCAAGGACCGGTTTCTGGCAATCAGCCTTCATCAGCCTGGATGGCTTGACTCCGGTGGTGTGGAGAGCCTGGGACTCACGTCTGAGCATACCCAGCCCACTTGGGGTGAAAATTGCAAAAAACACAGTTGATGGACAGAATGTAGAACAATGTCATACATTCATCCCAGTACAAGGATCTGGGCCGAAATCCATTGTTTTTTTGCACTCCACACCACCCTGGGTTAGAAAATGGCTATATGCAAATCAGCTCTGACCCTGTGTGTTATGGGAACAGTCCAGTCCGAACTACTAAGCCATGTCTTTCCCAGACCGGAATCAAGCATCCAAGGACCGGTTTCTTGCTATCAGCCTTCATCAGCCTGGATAGCTGGACTCCAGTGGTGTGGAGAGCCTGGGACTCACGTCTGAGCATACCCAGCCCACTTGGGGTGAAAATTGCAAAAAACACAGTTGATGGACAGAATGTAGAACAATGTCATACATTCACCCCAGAACAAGGATCTGGGCCTAAATCCATCGTTTTTTTGCTCTCCACACCACCCTGGGTTAGACACTGGCTATATGCAAATCAGCTCTGGCCCTGTGCCTCATGGAAACAGTCCAGTCCGAACTACCAAGCCATGTCTTTCCCAGACCGGAATCAAGCATCCAAGGACCGGTTTCTGGCTATCACTCTTCATCAGCCTGGATAGCTTGACTCCAGTGGTGTGGAGAGCCTGGGACTCACGTCTGAGCATACCCAGCCCACTTGGGGTGAAAATTGCAAAACACACAGTTGATGGACAGAATGTAGAACAATGTCATACATTCACCCCAGTACAAGATTATGGGCCTAAATCCATCGTTTTTTTGCACTCCACACCACCCTGGGTTAGACACTGGCTATATGCAAATCAGCTCTGACCCTGTGCCTCATGGGAACAGTCCAGTCAGAACTACCAAGCCATGTCTTTCCCAGACCGGAATCAAGCATCCAAGGACCGGTTTCTGGCTATCAGCCTTCATCAGCCTGGATAGCTTGACTCCAGTGGTGTGGAGAGCCTGGGACTCACGTCTGAGCATACCCAGCCCACTTGGGGTGAAAATTGCAAAAAACACAGTTGATGGACAGAATGTAGAACAATGTCATACATTCACCCCAGTACAAGGATCTGGGCCTAAATCCATTGTTTTTTTGCACTCCACACCACCCTGGGTTAGACACTGGCTATATGCAAATCAGCTCTGACCCTGTGCCTCATGGGAACAGTCCAGTCCGAACTACCAAGCCATGTCTTTCCCAGACCGGAATCAAGCATCCAAGGACCGGTTTCTGGCTATCAGCCTTCATCAGCCTGGATAGCTTGACTCCAGTGGTGTGGAGAGCCTGGGACTCACGTCTGAGCATACCCAGCCCACTTGAGGTGAAAATTGCAAAAAACACAGTTGATGGACAGAATGTATAACAATGTCATACATTCACCCCGGTACAAGGATCTGGGCCTAAATCCATCGTTTGTTTGCACTCCACACCACCCTGGGTTAGACACTTGCTATATGCAAATCAGCTGTGACCCTGTGCCTCATGGGAAAAGTCCAGTCCGAACTACCAAGCCATGTCTTTCCCAGACCAGAATCAAGCATCCAAGGACCGGTTTCTGGTTATCAGCCTTCATCAGCCTGGATAGCTTGACTCCAGTGGTGTGGAGAGCCTGAGACTCACGTCTGAGCATACCCAGCCCACTTGGGGTGAAAATTGCAAAAAACACAGTTGATGGACAGAATGTAGAACAATGTCATACATTCACCCCAGTACAAGGATCTGGGCCTAAATCCATCGTTTTTTTGCAGTCCACACAACCCTGGGTTAGACACTGGCTATATGCAAATCAGCTCTGACCCTGTGCCTCATGGGAACAGTCCAGTCCGAACTACCAAGCCATGTCTTTCCCAGACCGGAATCAATCATCCAAGGCCCGGTTTCTGGCTATCAGCCTTCATCAGCCTGGATACACAGGAAGCCATGATGAAGTGGCACTGCACACAAAAGGAGTGTGAATGGAAAATGACGAAGGTCAATGCAGACAGGAGTACTTTCACCATTTACAGAAACTACAAGCCTTAACTGTATACCATAGGCCTTTCCAAATGCCTCTCAATCTTACACAGAGAACCAATTCTAACCACATGGCTTGTCATCATCCCAGAACAATCTGCTGCTTTTATGAAGTCCGTTCACTCAGGGGCTGCATCAAACCCCAACCCCACCACGTCTACTCCAGAGGACTGAAACTGAAACTGCCACTCTCATACTCATTTTCCATCTATTCTGCAACCTTCCCATATGCTTGGAAACATGCATCTCTTTTCCTATTGTTCAGGAAAACCTCTGCGGACTTTTCAATGCTCTCCAAATACAGATCGATCTCCTTGCTACCAATCCTGGACAAGATCTTAGAGAAAATCATGAATAGCACCTCACCAAATATGTAAATGATTATCTGGTTTCAGATCCAAACCATAGCAAAGACACTGCCGTCATTAATAATATCTGCATGACTCTGGACAAAGGAAACATGGTGGCCGTCAGTCTCTAGGACTTCTCCTCAGCATCTGAAATGGTCTGCCATCCCATCCTCATGCAATGCCTACACAACATTGGAATCCAAGGACATGCGCTCCTACGGATCTCTGGATCTCTCCGCCCTGGAGGTCCAAATACCCTGACCCACTCCTAACCCCCACACTGTCCTTAACCCTTAACAAACACTACCCTGACCCCCTTCCACCTCCTGTGCTGTCCATAAAATTAGCTCAATCCCTTCCACTGCCCATAAGCCTAAAACCCAAACCCCTATTATTAAAAACTTCCTCTACGCCAAGCCCTAAAAACTACCCTGCCCTCCCATAAGCCCTAAACACTACCCCGACTACCCATTCCCCTCCCCTTGCTCTGAGGCCTACAACCTGTCCCTTAACAAAACACTCTCTACCCCCGCCAACCAGGCACACTGTCCCTTAAACTACCCCAATCCCTTCCACTGCCCTTAGGTCGAACAGCCTAACCCCTAATTAAAAAATCTTTCCGACCCTCCCCAGCCCTGAAAACTACCCCAACCCTGCCCCAGCCCTGTCAACTACCCTTGACCCCCCTGTTATGGAAACTACCCAAATACCCACAGACCAGCACTACCCGACCCCCAGCCCAGAAAACTACCCTGACCACCCACTCAGAAAACTACTCTCAACCCCCACCCACAAAACAACTCCTGACCCCTCACCCAGAAAACTATCCCAACCCCGAGACCAGAAAACTACCTATAAACCCCCCAGCACAGAAAACGTTTCAGCTCCGTCCAACATACCTCACCACGGCTCCCTTCCTCAATCAATCAATCAATCAATCATAACACTTGTATAGCGCGCTACTCACCCGGGAGGGTCTCAAGGCGCTTGGGGGAAGGGGTCCACTACTGCTCGAACAGCCAGGTCTTGAGTTGTCTCCTGAAGGCGAGATGGTCTTGTGTCAGCCGAAGGTGGATGGGGAGGGAGTTCCATGTCTTGGCCGCCAGGTAGGAGAAGGATCTGCCTCCGGCGGTGGCTCTTCGGATGCGTGGTACGGTGGCGAGGGCGAGGCTAGTAGATCGTAGCTGGCGGGTGGGCGTGTAGAAGGTCAGGCGGTCATTGAGGTACTTGGGGCCCAGGTCGTGGAGAGACTTGTGTGCGTGGGTGAGGAGCCTGAACGTGATCCTCTTGTTGACGGGAAGCCAGCGCAGGTCCCTCAGGTGGCCGGAGATGTGGCTGCGTCGGGGGATGTCCAGGATAAGTCGGGCGGAGGCATTCTAGATGCGTTGGAGTCTCCTCTGTAGCTTGGCTGTGGTTCCGGCGTAGAGGGTGTTTCCGTAGTCCAGTCGGCTGGTGACGAGTGCCTGGGTGACCGTCTTCCTGGTTTCGGTCGGGATCCATCGGAAGATCTTGCGGAGCATGCGTAGGGTGTGAAAGCATGAGGAGGAGACGGCGTTGACTTGTCTGGTCATCGAGAGGGAGGAGTCCAGGATGAAGCCCAGGTTGCGTGCGTGGTCTGTTGGCTTGGGAGTGGTGCCCAGGGCGGGGGGCCACCAGGAGTCATCCCAGGCGGAGGGCGATGGTCCCAGGATGAAGACTTCCGTCTTGTCTGAGTTCAGTTTCAGGCGGCTGTTCTTCATCCACTCGGCGACGTCTTTCATCTCTTCGTGTAGGCTGGTTCTGGCGGTGTTGTGGTCTCTGGTGAGGGAGAGGATCAGCTGGGTGTCGTCGGCGTAGGAGATGATGTTGAGGTTGTGTTGGCGTGCGATGGCTGCAAGAGGTCTCATGTAGACGTTGAAGAGGGTGGGGCTGAGTGATGATCCTTGTGGTACGCCGCAGATGACTTCGGTGGCCTCGGATTGAAACGGGGGAAGGCGGACTCTCTGTGTTCTACCGGCGAGGAATGAGATGATCCACTCCAGTGCCTTCTCTTTGATGCCGATGTTGCTGAGGCGTTGAACTAGGGTGCGGTGGCAGACAGTGTCAAACGCTGCTGAGAGGTCCAGTCGACGGTGACTGCGATGAGGGCGGTCTCGGTGCTGTGGTTGGCTCTGAAACCAGACTGTGAGGGGTCGAGGGATCCGTTCGTCTCGAGGAAGGCGGCCAGCTGTCTGTTGACGATCTTCTTGATGACTTTAGCAGGAAAAGGGAGGAGCGAGATGGGGCGGAAGTTCTTGAGGTCAGTGGGGTCCGCTGTTGGTTTCTTCAGTAGGGCGCTGAGTTCGGCATGCTTCCAGCTCTCTGGGAAGGTGGCGGTGTTGAAGGAGGTGTTGATAATGTTCCGGAGTTGGGGTGCGATGGTGGAGTCGGCCTTGTTGAAGACGTGGTAGGGGTAGGGGTCTGTCAGAGATCCGGAGTGGATGGTGTTCATCGTGCGGGCTGTGTCTTCGGTGGTCACCGTGGTCCAGGTGCGGAGGGTGGCGGTGGGGGGCGTTGGTTCGACGGTTGGGTGCGTGGATGGTGCTCCGAAGCTGTTGTGGATGTCGGCGATCTTGCGGTGGAAGAACGAGGCGAGGGAGTTGCAGAGATCTTGTGAAGGAGTGATGTAGTTGTTGCCGGTGCTGGGGTTGGAGAACTCCTTGACGATGCTGAAGAGTTCCTTGCTGTCGTGGGCGTTGTTGTCCAGTCGTTCCTTCAATGATTTCTACTTGGTGGTGCGGATAAGCTGGTGGTGCCTGCGGGTGGCGTGTTTGAGGGCTGTCATGTTGTCAGTGGTCTGGTCGAGGAGCCAGGCTTTCTCGAGGGTGCGGCAGGTCTTCTTGGAGTCCTTGAGTTCGCCGGTGAACCAGGAGGCCTTCTTGCTTCTAGATCTGCTGGGAGGGTTCTTTAGTGGTGCGAGGTCGTCGGCGCAGGCGGTCAGCCACTGTGTGAAGTTGCGGGCTGCTTCGTCGGGGTCCATTGTGCTGGCGGGTGGGTTCTGGCTGAGGGAGGTGGTGAGCTGGTCGGCGGTGATCTTGCTCCAGCTCCTGTGAGGAACCTGTTGCGGGTAGTGGTGGGTCGTGGTTCTCCTGAAGCTGAAGTGGACGCAGCTGTGGTCGATCCAGTGGAGTCCGGTGGAGTGGCTGAAGGTGATGTGCTTGCTGGATGAGAAGACGGGATCAAGCGTGTGGCCGGAGTAGTGGGTGGGAGTGTTGACCAGTTGCTTGAGTCCGAGGTTGGCGAGGTTGTCCAGCAGGGCGGCGGTGTTGTGGTCCTTGTTGTTCTCCAGGTGGAGGTTGAGGTCCCCTAGGAGGATGTAGTCGGCGGAGGGGAGGGCGTGCGGGCTGATGAGGTCCGCGATGTCTTCGCTGAATTGTGTGCGTGGTCCCGGGGGTCTGTAGATGAGGGTGCCTCTGAGGGTCGTCTTTGGGTCGGTGTGTATCTGGAAGTGGAGGTGCTCGGCTGCGGCGAAGGTGTCGTTGGCGTCGGTCGTGATGCGGATGGTGTTCTTGTGGACGATGGCGATGCCTCCTCCGGTCTGGTTGACGCGGTCCCTCCTGATGATCTTGTACCCGTCCGGGATGGCGATGGCGATGTCGGGGGCTGAGGAGACGTTCATCCAGGTTTCCGTGAGGAAGGCGATGTGTGGTGATGTTGTGTCGAGGAGGTTCCAGAGTTCCACGGCGTGTCTGTGGACGGAGCGGGTGTTGAGCAGGATGCACTTGAGGTGGTTGCAGCTGGTGTTTGGCTTGGCGGGTGCGGTGCAGGTTCGGAGGCATGTGAATCTGCAGGCTTGGCAGGTGAAGGGTCCGTGGATGCGTTTCAGGGTGGCCCGGCAGCAGGCGGGGTTCCGGCCGATATTGAGTGCGTTGAGGTTGGCGGCGTCGTAGGTCCGTCGTGTGGGCAGGCATCGTCGGGGACCAGGGGTCCTGGCGCTGGGCGCGATCCAGGCATGGACGGGCGCAGATGGGCTTGCCTTTGGCGCGCCTTCGGCGCACAATCAGCGCGGCCGCTGCGCGTCAACGCTGCTCGTATGCATGGACGTCATGAGAAGGAGCCGGGAGGGAGGAGCAGCTGGGTGGCGGGAGCGGGGCGGCGAATGGGCAGGAGGGGGGCGGGGCCGCAGGGAGGCAGCGGCGGGAAAGGAGATCAGAGGGCGGCTCAGCGGCATGGTTAAGGCATATGCGTGGTTAAGGCATATGCGTGATTAAAGCAATAATGGTTATGCCTGCGATGTTGGAACACGTGTGGCTGAGTCCACGATGTTTCAACTGTTTCTCCTTAGAAATAAATATTATTAAAACAAAAACGACCAAAATTCATCCTTAATACTTCAGCAAGCTAGCTATAACTTGATCCCTGCTCATGACCTCACATATTACATCAGTCATGACATGTTAAATGACATTGTTGATGACATCAGTAATGGCATCATCTAAACGACATCTTTTTATATAGAAATTTTGCAGTATTGGAGCAGAGTCTTATTCAGTAGGGTAAAAGTTATATCGTGCGCACTTTTGCTACCAGTGACATTTTAAATGCAAGAGGTACTTCAATAAAGCAAGTCAGAGACTATGGGCCATATGTATGAAGCAAATTCGCATTAGCAAAGGCCGAAATTTGGCGTTTGCGAATGCGAATTTGCAAAATGATATGTATAAAGGAAAATCTGGTGCAAAATAAGGAATCGCAAAATTTGCGATTCCTTATTTTGCAATTGCATTCAAGTAATCGCAAATTTTGCGATTCCTTAAATGCAATGTATGAAGCAAAAAAATTGCAAATTGTCCTTAAGGAATCGCAAATTACCACCAACTTCAAGTTGGTGGTAATTTGCGAATTCCTTGAAAAATGCACATTTTAACATTTTTCAAAGTGCCATGTGACGCACATACATGCCCTAAGGGCATGTATGTGCGCCACATGTGCACCCATGCTTATTTCAGGGGTGCAACAGGTTGTCCTTTGGACACCCCTGCACCCTTGAAATTATTCTCAATTTGCGATTTTCATCGAAATCAATGGGAAAGTATTCCTTAATTGCGATTCGCAATTTGCTAATTGCAATTAAGGAATAGTAAGAATTGGCAAAAAAATTAAGGAATACTAAGAATTCGCAAAAAATTTGCGATTCTGAAATAGCAATTTCTTAAAAATGGCTATTTCAGAATCGCAAATGGGTACCTTGATAGATATGGCCCTAATTGCAGTGTGAGTACAAATAATGTAAGGTGCAAAAATATTGACAATCAAAGTATAGTGGTCCAAAATATCGACATTATATATTATACTGTTAAAAGTATGTATTTAATTGTAATTAAAATTATTCCCACTCAACAAAATAAATACGTATTATGATATATAATCATAAAAAGTAAAGAATAATGTATTAACCTAAAAATACCTATCTTTAAAATAATGCTATCACTAATGAAAAAATCAAATCAAATTATAAAATATAATAAATGTAATATACAAACCATTCTTAAATATATACTAAATTACTATTACAATTAAATGCTATGACAGTATATAAACATGTAGAATCAATAGTACAGTAAAATAATATAAAATCTTATTTTACATTTATTAAACCATTATACATATTTTGTTAATGTAAAACATTAATATTTCTAAACTGCTAAAAAACAAAGACTAGAATGTTTGTTTTAAACAAAAAGAATTAAAAAACTGCAGAAAATGTCTTAACAAATTCACAATTAAATGAAATGTGGTCACCTAACACTAGTTCCAAATCATTTAAAAATAAACAACTGAAAAAACAACTCAAATACACTATTTTTGAACTACAGTCCTGCAAAACCTCTGGAAAAATGCACACATTAGGAGGAGGGGGTGGATTCAATAGTTTAATTCCAGCCTAACAAAATTTTGAGAGAGTGAATACATTTGAGGGGCTATCAGATTAACTACTCTAACTGTTATCTACTAAATATTGTAGACAGTGCATACATTTGAGGATTGGGAGGGAGTCAAATTTACAATTTCATATTCAGTCTAAGAAACTTTGGGAAAAGTGCATATATTGGTGAATGCCAGATTTATTATTGTATCTCCAATATAACAAACATTGGGCCTGGATTAGATCTGGGGGGCCAGGTTACTCTTTCACGGCTGTGAGAGATCCCATTCACCAAAATATAAATCCAATTATGTACTATGGGATTTATATGTTGGTGAATGGGATAGCTGTCACTGTTGCGACAAAGTAACCCAGCGTCGAGATTTAAATCAGGCCCATTGCGGAAAGTGTATGCTTGGCAGTGGGGGAGGGGACATACACTAATGTAACTCCACTCTAACAAATAATGAGTAACGTGCATATATTGGAGGAAGGTCATAGTTATAATTGTAACTGTAGTGTGACAAACACTGGGGGAAGTGCATACATTAGAAGGGTCACACTCATAGTCTAACCCAATATAACTAACATGGTGGAAGGTGCGTACAGAGAAGGGTCTCTGGGGTCAGATTTACTAGCGGAACTCCACTCTGAAAAATATTGAGGAACGTTTATTCATGGGGTAGTAGTTACTATTCTAATTCCAGTCCAACATTCTTTGAGGCAAGTGCTTGGTTGATGGGGGAAATATACTATTCTAACTCTGGTCCAACAAACATCGGGGAAAGTGCATACACTGAGAGGGGTGGTGCTTCATTTACTTTTCTAACTCCATTCCAACAAACATTGGAAAATGCACATAACCATTGGGAACTGGAGCAGATTTACTATAGATCACATGCTCTTGGTGCTAACATTCTTGATGTGGTTTTCTCTAACATGTTTGCCTTCAATACTCAAGTTTTTCCTGACTTTGTTTTGCTGGACTTAGGACTCTGCACACTATCCCACTGCTAACTAGTAGTAAAGTGATTGCACTATCTCTGAAAAACCTGGTGACATTGGCTTCCCCTAATTGCAAATTTAATTTACATTTAAGCCCCTAATAAGATGGTTATACACGTACCCAGCACCTGAAAATGAAACACTACTAGTGAGCCTGCAGCACTCATTGTGACGCCCAATTAAGTAGTCCGTAAAAGTTTAAAAATATCTTAAGCCTACCATTGCAGCCTATGTGGTCAGTTTTAAACTGCCATGTCAACTTGGCAAAATAAACCTTTTGCAAACAAACCCTCAGTCCAATTGATGCACTTTCTTTTTTGCACTGGTGTGTAAATAAAAAACGCGAAGAAATCATCTGCTGCTGTGCCGTGTCTTTGTCTACTAATCGTGGAAAGAAGAAGCTTTGGTAATATATATATATATATATATGCATGTTTGAGCAAAAGCCCTTGAGCTTTAGAAGTGCACACTCGCTGTCTCTCCCCTCCAGCTTGTCGATCCTCGCTGTAGCCTGCTTGCTGAATACCTTCTCAATTAAAAAACAATTCCGACGCGTTTCGAGGCTGGAACGCCTCGTAATCATGGAAAGCTTTACCGGGGATTGAAGAAGCACAGCGCTTGATTCACATATTATATATTGAATAGTCCCGCCCTAAGTGGGTGCGGCATATTCTGGACTCGCATAGCATGCTGGTTATTGATGTCCCAATAGCGCTGCGCTTGAATTTCATCCTTGAGTAGGCTCAAACCCCGGCGGGTTCATAATGCTGCAATTAAATCCTTGAGTAGGCGAAGGAGACAGGTCTGCAGGCTGTATTTCACCAAGAAACAGCGTACCTCGCGGAGAGGAATCGTTCCTTTCCGAGGTCGTTTTCCACTCGACTGTTAAGGTCCTCCTGGAAACTGTTGCCACTTCTCACGGCCAGGGCAGCCGTGTGGGATATGTTTGAGCAAAAGCCCTTGAGCTTTAGAAGTGCACACTCGCTGTCTCTGCCCTCCAGCTTGTCGAGCCTCGCTGTAGCCTGCTTGCTGAATACCTTCACAATTAAAAACCAATTCCGACGCGTTTCGAGGCTTGTACGCCTCGTAATCATGGAAAGCTTCACCGGGGATTGAAGAAGCACAGCGTTTGATTCACATATTATATATTGAATTGTCCCGCCCTAAGTGGGTGCGGCATATTCTGGACTCGCATAGCATGCTGGTTATTGATGTCCCAATAGCGCTGCGCTTGAATTTCATCCTTGAGTAGGCTCAAACCCCGGCGGGTTTATAATGCTGCAATTAAATCCTTGAGTAGGCGAAGAAGACAGGTCTGCAGGCTGTTTTTCACCAAGAAACAGCGTACCTCGCGGAGAGGAATCGTTCCTTTCCGAGGTCGTTTTCCACTCAACTGTTAAGGTCCTCCTGGAAACTGGTGCCACTTCTCCCAGCCAGGGCAGCCATGTGGGATATGTTTGAGCAAAAGCCCTTGAGCTTTAGAAGTGCACACTCGCTGTCTCTGCCCTCCAGCTTGTCGAGCCTCGCTGTAGCCTGCTTGCTGAATACCTTCTCAATTAAAAACCAATTCCGACGCGTTTCGAGGCTGGAACGCCTCGTAATCATGGAAAGCTTCACCGGGGATTGAAGAAGCACAGCGCTTGATTCACATATTATATATTGAATAGTCCCGCCCTAAGTGGGTGCGGCATATTCTGGACTCGCATAGGATGCTGGTTATTGATGTCCCAATAGCGCTGCGCTTGATTTTCATCCTTGAGTAGGCTCAAACCCCGGCGGGTTCATAATGCTGCAATTAAATCCTTGAGTAGGCGAAGGAGACAGGTCTGCAGGCTGTATTTCACCAAGAAACAGCGTACCTCGCGGAGAGGAATCATTCCTTTCCGAGGTCGTTTTCCACTCGACTGTTAAGGTCCTCCTGGAAACTGGTGCCACTTCTCACGGCCAGGGCAGCCGTGTGGGATATGTTTGAGCAAAAGCCCTTGAGCTTTAGAAGTGCACACTCGCTGTCTCTGCCCTCCAGCTTGTCGAGCCTCGCTGTAGCCTGCTTGCTGAAAACCTTCTCAATTAAAAACCAATTCCGACGCGTTTCGAGGGTGGAACGCCTCGTAATCATGGAAAGCTTCACCGGGGATTGAAGAAGCACAGCGCTTGATTCACATATTATATATTGAATAGTCCCGCCCTAAGTGGGTGCGGCATATTCTGGACTCGCATAGGATGCTGGTTATTGATGTCCCAATAGCGCTGCGCTTGATTTTCATCCTTGAGTAGGCTCAAACCCCGGTGGGTTCACAATGCTGCAATTAAATCCTTGAGTAGGCGAAGGAGACAGGTCTGCAGGCTGTATTTCACCAAGAAACAGCGTACCTCGCGGAGAGGAATCGTTCCTTTCCGAGGTCGTTTTCCACTCGACTGTTAAGGTCCTCCTGGAAACTGGTGCCACTTCTCACAGCCAGGGCAGCCGTGTGGGATATGTTTGAGCAAAAGCCCTTGAGCTTTAGAAGTGCACACTCGCTGTCTCTGCCCTCCAGCTTGTCGAGCCTCTCTGTAGCCTGCTTGCTGAATACCTTCTCAAATAAAAACCAATTCCGACGCGTTTCGAGGCTGGAACGCCTCGTAATCATGGAAAGCTTCACCGGGGATTGAAGAAGCACAGCGCTTGATTCACATATTATATATTGAATAGTCCCGCCCTAAGTGGGTGCGGCATATTCTGTTACCGTTGAGAACAGGGTGCAGTGTATTTAATGAAGTTAGACATACTTTTACAATTTCTAACTGGAAGCAGGAAGGAATGTCTAGTTTGGTCCCCTAATTTGGTATTGGTTTCACACGAATTGTAATTTAAAACCCTCTTCATTGGTAGAGTTGAATTGTAAGTCACCAAAAAGTAGGGATTTTCTTGTCCTAACCATTTGGTGCTTGCAGCATGTATCCTGGGGCACATGACTAGGTATAGCTGGCAGATGGTCTTTCTGTATTATCCCAGACAGTGAGAAAATGGATAAATAGTTGTTATCAGGATGAACTATCTCTGTGTTGATGAGGAGCGCCGACTACCACACTTGCACATTTCAAAGACTCTGTCTCAGCACACTCACAAAGGGTTCCACACCAGTCTTTGCGATCCCCTTGACAGGCTTGGACCAGGGCAGGGAGGGGAATTCCAGTCACCTCTGTAGGAGCAGGATCCTAGAAACTTCTCCCACTTCAAAGTGGGCACTAGGTATGAATATTGGAACCTGAGACCAAACTCTCCACTTCACTTCAGATTACTTTTAGACCTGTGGACTTTCCCAGGAAGAAGTACTGTCCAGCTGTGAATTCCTTCTCGTTGGCCTTCTTGCTGACCAAGTACTGCTTTCATGCCAAGATCTGCTGCTGCTGCACCAGTACTGTTCTGCTGCTGTGAGCAGCCCTGCCAAATCTAGCCTGCCTGTCTGGACTCTGAACTCCAGGAAATCCCCAAGGGTCAGTTGGCTGGACCCCTGCTCAAGACGTAGAAACATAGCAGACTTTTTCGATGTCAACGCATCTCCTTGCATATTGACGCAGCATGACACAGCCCACCTTGCCATTGACTTTGGACCAGTGTGACTCAGCTTATCCTTGACGCCTTTGCATTTCGGTGCAAGTACTCGCAAGCTCCAGTGGCTTCTTCAACGCTGCCACAGCCTGACAACGGCACCAGCCCAGCGAGGTGCATCTCATAACTCATGCTGACTCAGTGCATGTCTCTGCAACTCTACTGGCTCCCTCAATGATGATGCGGGACCCCACATAGCAGCTCTTTATTCATGTCATTGACTCCACCACAGCTCGACTCATCTCAATACACCTCATATCACAGCTCCCCGATGCTGGCCCTCACAGCTGGAAGCTCGACACCCAGGCCACAAGGTTCTTTTCAGCAGGCTGAACTCAGCTCTGTATTTGACTTGTGCTCCATCGCGGTAAGAATTAACTTTTGACTTGGACCGCTCTACCGTGACCAGATTACCGTGGTTGGTGCTTTTTTTACTTAGCACTTATTTTCACAAAACCTATAAAATTGCATATCTCCGGTTCCACTAATTGGATTTGTGTTGTTCGGGTGGCAATTAATTTATCAAATTCTACTTTATTTTTCTACATTTTTGTGAGATTTTCTTGTGTTGTGTTTTCACTTTATTACTGTTTGTTCGCTGCATAAATACTTTACCCATTGCCTCTTAGTTATGCCGTTTGTGCCACGCTACGAGAGGGTTGAGCACAAGTTTATTTGAGGATTGCTTGTGTTTCACCTTGACAAGAATTGTGGTTGCCTCTTGAGTAGGAATTCATCCCCCTCAACCAGCAACCTAATTCCTACACATTAATACAATAATTTTGAAAAATACAAATAAGAAAGTATTGCAAAACAAATTCATATTATTAAATGATTCTTTTTTCATATATAACTGCAGTCATTAAATTCCACATAAATCAACCCCAGCTACAAAAGAAATAACATCTGTTATGAAAATGAAAAATTAATTTCACAATGAAAAAAGAATTATAGCGTTCTAAATGTTCAAATGGTACCACTTATTGATTTACAATTTAATAATATTGAAAACACACAATATTTTCATGGTCAGTATTTAGTTGGAATACTACATCATTTGAATTCATTTATGGGACTGACTACTATCCCTTAAGTTACATATCTGTATTTATAATTTGAAGAAAATAGAGGGTGCGCAGTGCATGATTTTCAGTACAGCTCTCCACATACAGAACATGTCCAGCTTTGCTGCAGCCAATCCTGGCATCTGAATTGGACTTATGTAATTTCTGCATGAACCATCCAGTACACTAAAACAGACAAAAATAATGTTAAGTACAGCTTTGCCCCACATGCCACAGAACAAGGTTGATTGGATGCTGCTGACCTTGGATATATACTTATATAGAATGGTAGGCCGATTTAACATTGTGGATATATTAAATATGCATTTGGAGTGAGGCATGCTCTTTATAAGCACAATTAATAGCTCTATTTGTTCTACCAATTGTCATGATTGTCATGGTTTTACCTATCAAAAGGGACATTTAACAAAAAGCATGTCAAAATTTGCATGGATTTGATGCAAATCATTCAGTCACAGAGGCAAAACACTATTTTCAATAATTGAAGTGTTCGTCCTATAACAATGTAGCGTTGCTGTATGACTGTTTACATTGGTAGCAAAGGACAAACGTGAATGCCACAATTTAATTATGCATCTCTAATCCAAAACCCTCACCCCTTTTTGTGGTCTTGCTGCAGATATTAGTATATTTGTTGCAGCCAGCATTGCAACCAATACTTTAACACATACTTATAGTGGGTTATGTGTCTGCGATTGTTTGGGCTCCATTTCAATTTCCTACTACATGTTCAAGAGCTTTCCTCTCTATTACTATGTTTCTCCTGGCCCCACTGCCTTAGGATGTCACCCTTATTTTTGAATGGTTCAGTGTATTGCCAGGGAATACGGTTTTCTAATGTTTTGTCCAATTCTTGCTGTACCACTTCACATTAGTGCAAATCTAGCTCCTTATGCTTTCTCTTTCTTATTTGTGCTCTTGTCCCCCCTTGTCTATCCCCTGCCTTCTTCATTCCAAAACCCTATTGCTCCAATGTCTCAGGAAGTCTCTGTTCATCCGCTAATGAGGATAGCTGCAGCTGGTGTCTCTCTATTTTGCCCTTTCTTGACCACACTTTGCTTGCTGCTTTTAGCTTTGTCAATGTTTGCAAAATCCCAGTAGCTTTGGCAAAGCCAAAAGCAGCACAAGACCATCTTGAAATGGTCTGAGCACAACAGGGTACCCATCTTGGACTTATAGAAAATGCCATTCAAAGATGGCATGCATTTACTATTGATGTTCTAATGCCAGATCAACTTTACAAGTATTGAAAAAGCCCAAAGTGGCATCCAATAAGCATTGGCAAAATAAGTCAATAGGCTCTGCCACTAGTTGTTCCATCTTACAATTACTAAACAGCTTGCCTCATCACATTTAATGATTTGTCCTGAACAAACCTTTATTCCACTGCATCTCTGTCTCTGCCTAAAAACTCAACCTGATCTCAATTCACATATTTTTCGACTTAATGCACATGAAACGGATTATTCACTTTTGGTTAATCAACTGACAGCTTCTTTTTCATTAACCAAAATGTGGCCCTCCACACCATATCTCATTTTAAATCTTGAATAATCATTAGGGATGTGCATGTTACAAAGCTCAATGCTTTCAAACTTTGCAAATGTATTTACATTTTGCCTGAATTACAGAGCTAGTGAAGGATAACCACAGGTGATAAGGAAACCCTGGACCACTGCGCACACATGTTCCTCATCCATCTTAGAGCAATTAGCTGCCTCACTGCAACTCCACCACTACTAACCTGTTTTTTTTTTCTCAGCTGTGTGTGGGTGGTCAGAAGCCTACTACATCGTGAGTAGTCCTTCTTTGTTGAGGGTCATTTTGGGGAGGAGGGACAAGAGAATGAATGGTAAATCAAGACGTAGTTGTCCCATCATTCAATAAGCATGGCTGTTGTAATCCCTGTTTTATACAGTTTCATGCATATTCTTTTATTCTTTGAGTCTTTTTTAGGTCGAGCCTAGAGTCAGTGATCATGCGCTGATCGGCGAGACATGCTGTAATCCATTAGTGAGGTTTGAACATGCCCACCACTTTTTATTGGTCCCTTGCTCTGCCTTTAGAAATTCCATTACTTTCAATGGTGAATAGTGTGCATTTGTCCTGCCTTGTGGCTGATTTGTTACCGCCCTGGCTACTGACCCTGCTACATGGATCATTTCACAAGTTTCCATACATTTAGTTTCAATGCAATACTTTTGGTTTCTTGCCTCTCTTCGGGGCTCGCTTGTATTTGTGCATTCTCTTTCCTGACAAATGCATAATCTCTCAGAGATTTATTCATTTTTATTTTCAACCCACCATGCTCGCTTTCACTTTGTTGATTACATAGCACGAACTCGACCATAAAGTACCAGAGCGGCCGCAGTGGGTTCAGACATGGTTTGGATGCCTTTGCCCCCGCCCCTCCCTTTGCCCATTTTTCCCACTTCCATTGTATGTTTTTTTCTGCAGTTTTGTATAGCGCAACCTCAACCTGATGTTATCAGAGGGCTTTACACGAGCACCAGTTGCATTACAGATGGACACATTCATTTTTAGGCACAGAGATATTAAGTAATTTGCCCAGAATCACAGGATGTTCCAGCCTCCAGCCAGACTTGAGCCTGGTTCCCGATCTTCAATGTCGGTGCTAGAGCCAGTAAGCCACACCACCTCTTTTGGGCGGGTTTCAAGTATCGTTCTTTTTTAATTATAAATGTAAGGTGCTGATAAACTTTGCTGCGGATGGGGGCATGTTTTAAGTGTAGTTTGTTTTCATTATAAACGTTTGGGGCTGATAAACTTTGCTGCGGGGCACACATGGGTGCAGGAATGGGCCACAACGGGCCCAATGGGGTGGAGCCTGCTTTGTCCCCCCCTCCCGTTGTCCATGTTTACCACCTCCATTGCAGTTTTACACAGCTCTAACTCGACCTGAAGTTATCAGATCACTTTACACAAGCACCCGTTGCATTACAGATGGGCACATTCATTTTTAGGCACAGGGATATTAAGTGATGTGGCTAAAATCACAGGATGTTCAAGCCACTATCCAAACTCAAACCTGGTTCCCCAGTTTCAAAGTTTGCACTCTAGCCGGTAAGCCACACCCCTCAGGGGCAACTTTGCTGCATGGCACACATGGGGTGGCAGGATTGCAGCCTCAACAGGGCTCAGTGGTGTGTAGACTGCTGCTGTCGTTTCCACTGAAGGGGAGGTCACTTGCTGAGTCCTGGATCGGGCAAGTTCCCACCTTCCTGTCTTTTAGGGTCAATAAGGTCCACAGGGTGGCACCAGCAACTGCAGAACCAAAGTGAGACTGGAAATGTATAAACTTTTAGTAATACTTCGTATAAAAATGCATATATTTGTAAAAGTAAGAGTAAGGGTGTTGGGGCACTACATTGGTGTTCCTGTTAGTGTTAAAGCTTCCACGAAGCAGCACCCAGGATAATCTGCTGCCTGGCTCAATACTTAAAAAGATCCCAAAGAGTGGACTAATTGCATTGCAAATGCTTGTTTGTAATGGATATGTGTATTAATTAAAGTGTGTTGGTAATAGGAAATCCTCTTATTTGTAGCGGTAAATCCTATTTGTGTGTATTCTCCACTGGTGGATAATCCTCAAGTGGTATTAACTGTACACTTGGGATAGTAAAGCAGCAATCGGAGAATGTTCCATAACTACAGAGTAGTAAATCAGACTCTATGACTATGCTGATATTACATAACTTTGTATTGTTCATAAATGGTCTTGGTTGCAACATAAACGCGAAGTAAAAAAGCCTCAGACAATTCATACATAGGGAAATACAATGTGCACATAAAGGGTTTATTCAGTGACTCATCAACGACATGATTATCTAAGTCATAGTTTCTGAAGGTCCTTTTTCTCTTTCTAGACAGACATTTTTTTAATTGAACAAATACAAGAATAACTTTGAAATGCAGGATACATCAAACAGCCTCATGACAGTCCGGTAGGTAATGATGTGAACAGCACCGCAGATTATCATCACACATCTCTGCACAACCGGTGTTCTGTGCAACTACTGACTGAATGTGGAGCCCTCGCCTCTCCCGGCAGTCATTTAACTTTGAAGATCACCAGAACCATGATGAGGATCAGCAGCCGGTTCATGAACAGCAGTACGTAAAGGAGGATGGGTTCCTCGAAGTCATGCATTGGTAAAACTGAAAATAAAGTAACTGGTTTAATCAGCCACTCTGAGAAAGTGCATACAGTTGAACAATTCATTAATTACTACATTCATTCCTGAGTCAATTCCTAAAGTTCCATAGGAAACTGTTTGATAATCTGCTTTTGAAATTAGCTACGTTTATCAACAACTATATCAACCCACGGTAAATCACTTTGCTTTGTCACCTCTGCACTGGTATTTCTTCCGTGTACACTTCATTTGTTCTTCCATCATCTGTTTCTCTCGGTCTTTCTCTATTTATTCGACACTCCTAGCCTCTCAGCATTCCCATCTCCCTCCCAGGCAAACCCCGTTCAAGGTTCTTCACCAGTAAATTTCATGAACCAATCTTAAATGTTCCTAGTTGTGTACCATTTAATTGCACATCACATCCTGCATCACTCCCATTGGTGCACCCTGCACTGTTACTACATCACTCGATGGCCTGCACAGCTGAATGCACCAATCTTAGTCCTGCACCACTTATGCCCTATACCCCAGTCTTTCACTACCAATTTTCTGTGTCTGGTCATCCACTACTTCTGACCCTTTCCTTTTTACCCTTCCCATTGTACCCCTAGCTAAAAAGTAGTTTTACGTAAATAGATATGCAATGATTGGTCTTAGACCCACTTGCTCCAGACACAATCTGTCCTGTCATGTCAACACTTGGACCATGCAGGATAAAGTGCTCCTAGGTCCACAATCAGGACTCTGAACACCTATTCTTCTCTCATGTTATAGATGACCTCTCATAATAAAGTATTAGTTGCACCACATTTCTGTCACTGGACAACTAGCAATAAGGCTGACTCTTTGAGGAAGTTAACATTTGCTCTGTTCCTGGCGCGAGAAGGGATACAGTCAAAATGGGGGCATGCACCAAACTGCAATTAATGTGCACTGTCACTCACCCACTCTCAAAACCTAGGACGTATTACTAAGAGATGCCTTATTTTGAAACATGGACGGGTAACAGGAATATTTCTCTCAATCTTGACTGCACTCACAATGCAAGTCACCAAGAACAACTTATCTGCACTTTAAGATTTGTCAACACAAGTAATCTAACATTTGCATCGAAGAACATTTTCTAAGGTATGAGACGCTTGACAACACAGGAGGACTTCTAAATCTTTTGCAAAGTCGATATAAATAATTGTACATGAGAAGGATGTGCTGATGGAGGAAATATGAAGTAAAATGCAACAGGAATCCGAAAGTGCATCCTGAATATTACTTCTAAGGCTGTATGCCATGTACTTGTCAATCTCATTATCTGGTACTAGGAGATGCAGTCAAAGGCAACAATTCAGTCACACTTTTTGGAATGTTACACATCATTTATGCTGTAATCTATTCATTGTTATTACATTGCAGGGTTCTGAAAATGTGACTGTTTAACCCAAACCACTTTGTGACACATTGTGGTAGTGCAAAAAAGACAATGTCAAAGCTATTCAATATCAAATAGTAGGTGTCAGAGATTATTCTTAAATTTGCAGATTGAAAACCTGACGCACACCTCCACCGAGAGGCAGACACTCTAGTTGATCAATTGAAAAACCATGAATTTCTCATTGCTTTGATCCTCTGATGTGGTATAGAGTACAGTTCATGTTTTGAGTCCACTAACAAGTTTCTAATGGATACAGACAAAATAAGCTGTTTTAACAGCAAAAACTATAGCTACTGGGCTTGAAGTCAAAGCCGTCTTCAAAGACTGCAAGGAGGTGACATGTGAAAGACCCATTTGATTTTGAGTGTTGGGATGACATACTCCAAAAATCTATAGATACGTTTATGGTGGAATGTTTAAATGTTTTACTTAAAATATCAATAAATTCCATCTAAAAAAATGCAAATAAAGTAACATGATGAAATATGAGGCTTCTCATATAATATGAAGGAGCTTCCTAGCAGTGCATTTTTTTTGGGTGATGCAGGAACTTAAAGTTGGTATGGACATCGGAGATTGATGCAGTGAGCCTCAAAGACTCAAGTAAAACGCACTACATACCCACGAGAGTCTCAAGGCGCTGGAGGGTGTGGGGGGCGGGATGGGGTGCTACTGATCGAACAGCCAGGCCTTGAGTATCCTCCTGAAGGTCAGCAGGTCTTGGGTCTGTCGTAGGCTCAGTGGGAGGGTGTTCCATGTCTTGGTGGCGAGGTGGGAGAAGGATCTCCCACCGGTGGTTGTCCTTCGGATGCGCAGGACGGTGGCAAGTTAGAGGTCGGCGTAGCTGGCGGTTGGGGATGTAGAAGGAGAGTCGTCTGTTGAGGTAGGCTGGGCCAGTCTTGTGGAGTGCCTTTTGTGCGTGGGTGAGGAGCTTGAAGGATATCCTCTTGTTGACGGGGAGCCAGTGCAGGTTTCTCAGGTGGGGGGTGATGTGGCCGTGGCATGGTACGTCAAGGATCAGTCACGCCAAAATGTTTTGGATGCGTTGTAGTTGTTTGATGAGCTTGGTCGGGGCTCTGGTGTAGAAGGCGTTTCCGTAGTCGAGTCTGCTGCTGACGAGGCCCTGGGTGACTGTCTTTCTTGTATCTGTCGGGATCCATCTGTAAATCTTGCGGTGCATGCAGAGGGTGTTGAAGCAGAAGGAGGAGACAGCGCTGACTTGCTTGGTCATTAGACTAGCTTCTTAGTCCTAAAGACATGCTTCTGGAAAGCATTGAGGAACCACTTGATGTGCTTCAGTGCTGCAATCATCTGGATGCTTTCTCCGGTTGCTTTACACATTTGTCACCCTACACCAGTCTTGTTGGCCAGTGGAGATAGGAGCTTCACTAAGTTGAAGGTAATTACAAATAAATTGCTCTCAAACTTGAGCAAAGATAAAACGGTGTAAATTACAGTACTCTCTACTGAAAACAACATTACATACGATAAAAACATTTACCATCTCATAAACACATTTGCTGACAGAATGACCAGAAATTATAATTTGTATGGTACATGAGTACTTCAAAGAAAAAGGCCTCAACAAAATAACCGTCCTTTTCTAAAAATGATAGTTTTATTTATGAAGTTTATTTGGTCACAAATTGAAAAAAATAGAACAAATCATTTGTGAACATCTTTGCACTTCTGTGAGCTGTTTTCTAAGTCTATAGAAACATTTTGTTCCAATAACAGTTAATAACATGCAATAGAAACTGGAAAAGAAACAAAGAACAGCTTTTGTCATGTTGTCATAAATGTGTGCACCAACATTCATGCAGGTAGGTGGATTATTATTCCAAGAAAGGTTGGAAGAATGCTAAATTTGATTTCATGTAGGAGACAGGCAATGAAAAAAAGTTGTTCCTGAAGCACTAGTCCACAGTGAGCCTTAAGACTGGGGCACATGGTCGGAAACACTGGGATAAAAGCAGAGGGAAAAGATAACAAGCAGATGGATCAGAGAAAAGACACATCGCCATTCACCACCCTGGCACCGAATTTCCAGGCCTGATCGCATAGGGAAGATGCACAGGATCTTGGAAGAACATGCGATTTTGTGAGAGTGCCCATTTTGATTCATGGAAGCTGCATCAAAAAATAAATTAGACCTCAAACAACCAATAATACTTATAACTGTCTACTTAAGTCCAAAAAATACTGTTCACTGTACATCACAATTTACTGCACTATGGGAAGTAGTCAAAATTGTGTGCTATGAATATCCAGCCACTATGCTAATTATCTCAGGAAACTTTAATATGCACTTGTTTGCCAAAAACTGAGCTAACAAACCAAGTAGAGGGTTGAGACAGATGTGCCATTCTCAGGTCAATAAATATAATCTTATAATACTACAGGAAGAAGCTCAAAATTCCAACAAGAGTGTACCTACATTCAAAAAATCAGGACAACTTTCTATTATTGATTACTCCATCATTTCAATGGATCTTATATCCTCCTTCCTCAATAATCAAGTGATTCCTAGGATAGAAAGTGACCACAATCCACAATCAATCTCCCTGGTATTATCAGTCGCCCGACTGCATGAAGCAAGATCTATGGTAACCGGGTCAACGGCCTTTAGCTTGAAAAGGCTAGTGTGGAACTCGAGAATCCAGAAGGAAATATGGGAATTTTTAGAACCTGGAATTGCTAAGGCGTTAATTGAGAAAGTCAAGGGAAGTCTATGGTTGATATTTGGTCCTGTCTTTGTGCTTCATTTTTGGATCGCTTTCCTTCTCCAACTATATCAAAAGGGTCCATCATGAGGTCTAAAAAATCAGACTACTTCACCAAAAAAAGGAACTTAACAAAGCAATAAGGGTTGCATTTAGAAAAATGAATGGAGCCCTAGGAACTTCGGAACTTTGCAAACTAAAATGGCTTAGAAGGTCCCATAAAAATGAAAGATGGAAAGCCAAACATATGTACTACAAAGAAATATGTACTAAGCTGCATTTTTCCTTCAAAACAAAAAAAAATTAAATATGGTGGGGCATGATAAACAATTTTGAAAATGGTTGCAAAAGAGCAAATAGAGCTAATATAGCTAATATAGCCGAATCCTGTTGCGCGTCTTTTATTTCCAACCTTTATGGGGCATCCCCAGATGTATTGGTTAATAATAATACCATTCATCAAAAATCAAGCACGATGAGCAGCAAAGACGGTGAAACAGCCAGGAATTATCAGTATCACATTCAAGCCAAGCCACAAGTCAATGAGATATGGCAACTAGAACAAGTAAAAATGGCAATAAGCAGGATTAGATCAAATTGTGCACCAGGCCCAAACGGAATCCCAAATTCAATTTTTAAAGCTAAGCTTGATCTTTGGTCAGAGATCTTAACAACTCTGTTTAATGATGTTAATAAAACTAAAATACAGCTGATTAATAAAAGTGGCCCACAAGACAACCCAGTAAATTACAGGCTAATTGCCCTAACAGATGTGGAGGCAAAAATGTTCTCCAACGGTTTGCTGAATGATCTGGAAGCATGGGCCACAAAAGAAAATTTAATTCCAACACTCCAAACTGGGTTTCCAAGGGGCGAGTGATACATCACAAACTTGACCTTGCTGACTTTATTGGCTGAAAGAGCAAAGTATAGAAAGCAAAAGACATTTATTTGTTTTGTCGATCTTAAGGCTGCTTTTTATTCTGTCCCCTGTAATGTACTATGGGCTAAGCTATCTGAATGGGGTATTCCAAATCAATTGCTTGACATGATTAAGTTGCTATATGCCAATACGTGGGTCCAGGTTAAAGTCGCCCATTCTAAACTAAAAGTGGTCTTAAACAGGGTTGCGTTTTAGCACCATGCCCGTTAATCTTTTTATGGCAGACCTAAAAATGTCAATGCCCACTCTCCTACTCTCTTAGGAAAATATATCAAATATTTACACTATGCAGATGATACCATATTGTTAACCCCTTCGGTGCTGGTGACCGAACCGCTCCGTCACCAGCGTCGGTTGAGCTGTGCTGGTGACGGAGCGGTTCCGTCATGGCCCGCCCAGCTCGATAGAACGCTCATGCGCGGCACGAATTCCGCGCCTGCGCTGAGGGTTCTATTGAGCGGGGCGGGCCGTGACGGAACCGCTCCGTCATGAGCACAGCTCAACCGAGGCTCGTGACGGAGTGGCTCCGTCACGAGCATGCGGCCGCCGCGCGGCCGCCCAAATTCGTTAGCACTGCGGCGGAATAGCCGCCGCAGTGAAGGTGTTAAGCCACACTGCTATAGGTCTAAGAAAACTAGTGGATTCATTCAAAAATTGCATATCCGCTAATGGCCTACAAATGAATACCAAGAAGACAAAAATAATGACAATAGGTGGTACAAAATTAGACGAGAGAGTAGGGAAGATAAATGGGTTACATATTGAAACTGTGAAATTGTAAGTACTTGGGTATTACATCCGGTGATACATTGTCTTTTAAACAGCAAAAAGCTGAAGCTACAGCCTTATCTTTTGCTTCTAGAAAGTTGAGAGATATGTTGGTATGCCCAAACCATGAGCATTTACTTAAGGTCATGAAAACAAAGCTGATTCCCTCTTTGGATTACGGTTCAATGATTTTTTGAGGTAAAGACGCAAAAATCCTTCATAACCTACTAATAAAAGTTTTTAAATCTGTGTGTTGGGTTCCAAGGTATATTGGGCATGCCAATGTCAGATTGGAATTTGGTCTGAACAGACAAACTCTAATAAGATAATCTGCCTTTTTTAAATTGTTTCATTCTTTTTTTTGCTCAGATCAGGGCACCCTTGCGAACCAATGCTGGCAGGAGATAACGAGATATGTGCATGCTAAGGGCTGGAGAGTATATCTAAAGGAGAGTTTAAATAACTTTAAGTCGACGACCCCTTGAAGACGTAACCAGGAGCAAAGCGGGGTATAAACAGACACTAGATCGATCAGCTAACTTTCTATTGATTCTCTTAGACAAAGGCAAGCTCGCCAAAAAGAGTCACTCCTGGTCAGTAATAAATTCCATTCACTACATTAGAACCACAATCATATCTCACAACCCATTTAAAATAATTTGTAAGAGATAAATTCATGTTGTTATGGTTTGGGAGATATCCCACAAAGGATGGAATCCCTCCATGGGAACGAATTTGGCCCTCAAACAGCTGTAGGGTATGTGTTTTTTTTTTATAAAGAATCACTTATGCATATTGTAACCACTTGCCCTCAGATGTTAGAAGAGAGCCTTATTAAAATCCATCTTCAACAAATATGGGGTGAGAACAAGTCGACAAGCTGTAATAACTTGTCTCACTGGGTATACGCCTCGCCTGACCTCACAGTTTGTAAAGTTCATCCTCACCGCAGAAAAAAAGCTACTTTCTGAGTGTGACACCAGACATCAGTTGCATTCCTAGAATATTAATGACTGGTTTTTCAGGACATTGTGGTCAATCTTAAAAATGTTTTAAAAAAATTGCAGTCCCATAAAATTGTTCTTGAAGTTATGTGAATGGTCCTCAAACCGAAGTTTTAAAAGATTTTCATTGTTCGTAGTAATGGGGAATAATCCCAATACTACATCAATTGTTCGCTTGTGTGGGACTCTTCTGACGAGGAGAAATTATCCACTCTAATTAATTGTTCAGAATGTTGTTAGATGTTAGATGCTGCACAATTGCACTTTGATTATTGCTGCTAAATGTAAGTCTTACACAAGTGCTCCTTAAATACTGCTTCTAGTTGTAAGATTCTGAAAAGGTTCACTTTATCTATTACACCTTCATTTTTGTACGTTTATGAATATATTTTAGATTTGGGGGACGGTAGATAGCTCCTTTGAGAACGTTTTTGCTTTCCATTTGGAGTAATGGTTTTTGTGATTGGTGCGAAATATAAATCCATTTTAAAATGTTCCCTGATATTATTCACAAAGAAATATACTATATGGGTTTTTGCTTTTAAAAGTTGTGATATTAGCCTGATCGAATGGGTATATTTAAGGGCTCTTTCATTATCGCTGCTAGATGTAGGACATTGCACTAGAGCACTCTACAATGTACCTTGATATCATTTTAAAACAATGCAGTGTATGTGCTTTTTCGGATAAAGATGTGATTCCAGTCAGATCAAATTGGTATATTCATGTTTCTGTTATAACCCAAAGTGTTTTTAATCTTGTTTGTAATGATTTTAATTAATCATCAAATAAAGCATTTCTCTCACCGAGAAAAGGATTAACATTTCAAAGTCAGGCATCCTGTACAAAACAATACAGTGATCTTTTTTTTAATCAGTCACATCGATTACAAAGCATGTGCCAGCCATTTAAAGAGTAGACCGAAACATAAGAGCAGCTGTAATAAATCTGAACAAATGAAGCAGGAGTCAACAAAGTGCATATGGTACTGAGAAAAGAAAATGACGAAGTCCACAATTAATGTTAACAGCAAAGAGCACCAACCAAAGAGCACAAAAAATTGTCAAGTTAATGAGAGAGTAAATCCCACAAAACAAAGTGAAAACTAGCAGGGTCTGATTGGGACAAAATATAGGTCTGTTCACCAAAATAAAAGTGCCCCATTAGCAAACTGGCCAATTAAAAAAGTGGCCCACATTTGGAAATCAGGCCGCTTTTGAATGCATAAATACCCATATTAGAGGCATTTTGCAAGGTATGTGGGACTGCATGCATGTGTTTTATGGTAATATTTGTGGCAATATCAGGGAAATGAATAATAAAAAGTGACCCACCTGCCAATTAAAATGATCCCCAAACTGTAAAATAATCTGCCCACAAATTATTTTGTCAGATCAGCATACCATAGGGCCACTGCCTGATTGCCCTTTAGGTCGGTCCGACCCTGAAAGCTAAATGACAACAATCAACACTGAAGGCTTGGTGCTCAAGAAACTTATACCCAGAGGTCACCTATAGACGTAAGTGCACCAATGAATTAAAAAAAGTAGATGTGGTGCCAGTACACTCTGGAAGTGATGAAGAAGCATTAGACACTTGCAAATGATTTTCACCTCCGATTATTGAGTTGCTTTAGTAAATTGATATTAACACATGCGAAATCCAGCTGGACAGGCTCAGCTTTAGATCGTCTCAAAGTTGGTAATATTAGCATCTTTTATTTGAGGCATAGTGGCTAAGATGTTTACAGTAGTCAGGGGTGTTTTTTTGGTATGTCACCATACATATACATATTACTCACAAAGGGACATGGAGATTTAACAAAGCACTAAAGGGCATCCTCCCCATCATACATCACATTCGGCAGGAGAATCACATGCAGTGTGTTTCATATGGTGATGCAATCCTAAATAGATGATAAAGCACAAAGAACGTTGACACTAGGGGGCATATTTGCAAGCCCCTATTGCCACGGGAACATCACTTTTTACAAAGTTCCCATGGCGATAGGGGCTTCGTCTTATTTACAGGGCAGCATTAAGCCACTTAACTAGGCTTAACGCGGCCTTGTAAATAAGGCCCCCTTTCACACTATTCTTAGCGTGTAAGAGGAGGGTAATGGGTGTTGCTGTGGGCATTCCACAGCAACACCCTTTGACTCTGACCCTGCCCCCTATTTACAAGGGAGGCGTAATTAGGAGGCAGCACCAGAATTAAGACCAGGGAAACATGGTCTTAAACAGGGGAAACGAGTAAAAAAGATGTATCTCTCCTAGTTTTTGCTGTTTCCATGTGTGCTGCCTTGTACAGCACACATAGAAACAGCAAATTTCCAATGATTGTTTATCTGCAGGAAGGTCTTCCTTCCTGCAGATAAACAATTATTGGCAAAAAAATACTGTTTTTTCACTTCCATGTGTACTGGATTATGCAGCATACATAGACGTTACAAAACAGCAGTTAAAAATGTTCCCCTCAACACAGGCACCCTTGCACTTTTGTGCAAGGGAGCCTGCATTGGCGCTAGGCAGTTAAAGTTAATGCCAGCGCAGGAGGAAACGCAGGACTGCACCATATTCTAGTAAATATGGTGCAGCCCTGTATTTTTAAAGTGACAAAGCGTGTCATCAGCCTTCTTGTCCTAACAACATACTTCACCACTTTACTGTAAATATGCCCCTAGGTTAGTGCCCCAACACTGTGCAACTGTGCCTGAGGAAAGAGTATCCCAAAATTCAACTTCTTCCCTCGAAGTCCCTCCCCAAGGAATAGAGGGTGATAGACTTTGGGACAGCCACTAGACGACTTTCTACAAGCAGTAGTATAAACAAAAGTTTGAATTTCTCATTGATCCAATAGACCATGCGGATGGAATCTGACTGCACATCATTGAGGAATGTCTATCAGCAGTGGCACAACACAAGCTCATTGATAAAACGACTTGAAAAAAAGCAAAGGAAAGAGGGAGGAAAGCAGCAGTTAATATTACAAGTGAGGAACTGAGACACGACTTACATGACTTTAAACCAAAGCAAGAAACTCCAATTGTCCTCCGCCATTGTTAATAAGATGAGAAGGAATTTTGGTCTGTCCGATCTGAGTGAGACTCCCTAGCACCAAGCAGTGCTCCATGTGAGAAAGCATTTGAAAGCAGTCAGTGCGTGATGGATAGCAAATGCAAATGTGACATTTCATTCTTCAGTGACTGAACTTTAGCTTTGAACTGAAATTTAACTTACTATTTCTGGAGAAATAAGAAGCATATGGGTAGAGAAAGTGATTTAGACTTTGATGGTCCCTAAAAACCCATCAATGTCTGAACGAAATATTAAAATCGTGCAGAAGAATTTTAACCACCATACTATCTCTATGATGGATACAATTCTGTCAGTAGATTCCCCTCCATATCATTCTTTCCATACACTGGAGGATTTCTGTTGCCACCTGTGAGAAAGTGAATTATTCATTAGGGTGGATGGGAGCCCAGTGCAAACAATAATTGTCAATTCTTCTTGGATCCAGTTGAATGTTTCAGTAATTTAAATCTGAGCTTAACCCTGGGTAGCTACGGCACGGAGCATACAGGTTAAACTTAAGAAACTGTCAGATAGACCAACCAGGTTCAACCATGTTAGACGTTTTACCTTGGATCGTTTTCCTAGAAGTCAAAATCCTTCAGCAAGGAAAGGCAGTGCTGTATATGAGGAGGGCTCAACAACGTTGGACAGGTTTTAGACAAGGTCTTGTGAAGCCAATAGGTTTGCCTGGCAAAGCTCGTATCGGGAAGTTTGAATATCCTGCCCAGGGAAGTCCTCTCAGATACTTTTCACACTTTCCCCCTGCAAAGATTTTTACCTTCGGACTCATATTCTGACTTCAGAATCCTCTAGTAGAGCAAGGCTGTATTCGAAAAGGGCTCCATAAGCATTGATACCTAGTCATCGAAGTCCTGCTGAATTAGATTGTATGCTGGGGAGAAGCTCCAAGTTGTGGAAAACTGTTTCTTCATGCCAACTGAGTTGCAGTTTAAAACTGCAGCAGCCAGGCTACAGTGGTAGGCCTGGAGCCATGTTTGTCTTGCCACACTATTAGATGGCACAGTAGTGCTGTAGTCCATAGATAACATTTCATTTTCATGTTTTGGGTGTACATAATTTACCATATATTATGGACTTGTAAGAAAGTTAAATATGCCAAATAGGAAATTAGCTCATTTAGGAATTAGGATGCATGCACTCTGATTTTGGAATAGCAAGGTCCCAGTGCACTGAGTAAAAAAAAAAATCCCATTACCTTTTATGTTTTTTGATGTATCACCCTGGATGGCAAGGGTGGCCCCAGATGTGGGGTCTGGTGACTGGACCCAACTTCACCCTAATGGTGAGCCCAAATCAGGGCGACACCGGTCTTCGTTGTTTGTGTCCTGCTTGAAGGATGACCAGTTCTGGCAGATCAGGCTAGACTGTTCCTATTGGAGCATGGCCAAAACTGATTTTCAAAAGTCTGGATCCAAACTGAGTGGGCATGGTGGGCAAAAGAATAATGGGCTGGAATGCTACCCTGAGAGATTGCCACTGGTTATACGTATTTCAAGCATTCCTCCAACACCTTTTGTGTTTCAGAGCCAGAAAGCCAGCAGGATCAGTCCCAATAAGTGGCCAAGATAGACAGAGCTACTTTCTCACATCACCAAACTACAAATCAGATGAAATATTTTTGTGTGACATTAACTCTTAGCCACTAGAGCTAAACTGAAGGAACATTGCAATGGAAAATCAGAAAAGAGAAATATTTAAGTGCTCAACAGAGAGATGCATTACTTTGGCTCTACCGCATGAGAAGCATTCTTCATATGTCTTGGATCAAGGAGTGTTGACTAGCTAGGTGTTAGAGCAAGTTGTCACTGTAAGTATTACAGGTCTGAAGTGAATAATTTGAATGTAATACTATTTTCTTAAGGTCCTGTAACCATTAGCAATTAAGGGTGAACAAGATCTAAACCAAAAATCTTTCCTTGCCCTTTTGTCTTGGAATTCGACTTAGACATAAGTATTAGAGAGAGTAAGAAGTATTTCCACTAGGAAAATAAGGAGAAGTTAGGGTAAGGAGAACACCTCTATGCAAAGATAAATGAAGCCAGTAATTGCAGACCTTTTCCCCTCTATTGTTGATGAAAGGAAGTTTGTCACAGGATTGTTTGCAAAAATATTGCCTGACAGAAATATTGCATACTAAACATAATTTACAAACATATTGTCCCATAGACTTTAGTAAGCAATGTTTATGACCAGCTAACTATATGAAAGTACTTCTCAAGCAACAGCCACAATACTTGTTAGGGTGAACCACAAAGGGTCACTATATTAACCTCTGGTAGCTTGGCATCAAATCAGTCAGGCTTAGCTGAGAGGCGATGAGTTAAGTATTTATGCAGCACACAAAAAGTAACGTAGTGAAAACACAACACATGAAAAGTCCAACACCAATTTAGAAAAATAGAGTAAATGTTAATACATTATTTGACCTCTAAACAATAGAAATGTAATCAGCAGAATCGAAGATATGCAATTTCAAAGATTTATGGTAAGTGTTGCATCTAAAAGCACAAAGCGCCACTAGCGTGAATCTGGTCGCTGGAGACCGAGTGAAAGTCACAAGCTCAGACTGACCATGATTGATCATGGGCCAGATACAGGGACCAGCTTAGTTCATCTGAAAAAGTTACTAGTTCAAAGAGTTCAGTTTACAGTGGAGGATGGCATTTGGAGCAGGGAGAGTGTCGTGAATGGTCGTCACTGTAGCGTTAAGAGCCGGTTGGGCGACGCAGATGGCCGTCACTGGAGTGCAAAGATCCGGTTGAGTGTCGCAGATGGTCGTTGCTGGAGCTTCACATTGATGTTCAATGTAGGCTATTGATTCCGTAGCTCGAAATGCAGATCTTGCGCTGCTGGTTGTCACTGGCAGTTTCTGTAGCATGAAGAGTTGTGTTCATCAGGGCTTCGCTTTGTGGTCGGCATGGGTGGCAAGATCTTGGTACAAATTGGCCTGTGCAAGGTTGTGAAGAGCCCAAATCTACAGAATGTCTCCTTTACTTCCAAGAGGAGTTCAACTGTTGCCAGACCAAGAGTGAAAAGGCACGACTTTGGGAGCTGGAACTTACTCCGGCAGAGTTCAGCAGGTCCTGTTGATGATGCAGGCAGAGCCACTCACAGCAGGTGAGCTGGGAAGTTGTAAAGAGGTCTCTGGAGCTTGTTGTGTCCCAGTACATCAGAACAGAAGGCCTGCAGATAGCATTTGGAGTCACACAGGTAGCCTGGGATCTAGGGAACATGTACAGTTTTCCTTCTCAGACAGCAGGGCAGGGCTCAAGTGGCAGGGCAATCTGTAAAATCAGGAATAATCTTCCATAAAATGAATAAAAGTAAGTTTATTCAGGAGAAGGAATTGTCCCATCCATCAGCTTGATCTGGTCAGATGCAACTGACTCTCTGAGCACACATATACATTCCATTGCCATGGAGCTGCTTGAACAATAACTAAAACCCTTAAAGGAACAACAAGGTAAATGTAAGTAAAAGGCACAATGTTACACACCTTCCTCCAATACAAACAAATATCAATAATAAGAAATGCCAATGGAATATGATATACAGTGTAATAATATCTAAGAACTCTTTGAATCTGGATGGTACATTTTTTTTCCTACATTCTCGCTGGATAGGGGTTGGAACCTTAGATGTGGTATTAGGCTCCACTATATCACCCTTGTTTTTGTCATTGATTAGTGCTTTATTTTTCAGTACAACCACCCTATTTAAATTCCATATGCAAGAGTCTTCAGTCTTTATGGCACTTCTTAAGACTTTGATGACTTAGTGGGATTTAGAAAACAAACTTGAAGATTTCTCACCCAAAGGTGTCCTAATCATGACCAAATCTACCGCTTGGACACTGTTGGAACCGGCCCTTCTTGCAGGGTCATCCCCAAACTTTTTGCTTCTTCCTCCCTTATTTTTCCTGACCCGTGGCTGTTGGCAATAGGACTCTGCGCACTTTACCACTGCTGATCAGTGCTAAAGTGCATATACTCTCTGTGTAAATTGTTATTATGATTGGATATACATGATTGGCATATTTGTATCACCATGAAGTCCCTAGTAAAGTGCACTGAGTGTGCCAGGGCTGATGATGACAAATGCTACTAGTGGGCCTGCAGCACTGATTGCGCCACCCACATGAGTAGCCCTAAAATGGTGTCTCAGGCCTGCCACCGCAGTGCCTGCATGCAGTCTGTGAACTGCCATGTCCTCCTGGTCAGTGTCCCCAATGACCAGGCCTAACCCTTCCCTTTTTGTGCACATTGGTCACCCCTATGGAAGGCACAAGGTACCTCCCTGGGCAGGGTGCAGTGTATGTGAAAGGTAGAGCATGTACTGGTGCAGGTGACATGCTCTGGTAGTGAATGACAGCCATTTTCGTTTTTCACTATTGTAAGGCTATCTTGCTCCATAGATTAACATGGGGGATGCTGGCTACAGTGGCTACCATCATTTCTTCTCATAGGAACACGATAGGACATAAGAGTCTAGTATCCCTGAACTCAGAATTTGATAACACATCTTTTAGGAAAGGTTGTTTTTAAATCCTGTGTTTGAGAACAGCACTTTTAGAAAGTTGCTGATCTCTTGTCTGAACTTTCTGTGTGCCTTGGCCTGTTTCTGTATTGACTATCTGGTTTGAGAGTGACAGGGACTGGAGATTCCCCAAGAGGCTGGCCGAGTCAGCCCTAGGCTGAATGACTGCATTTGCAACTTGGGTGGTGGGAGGAGTTAGCACCTGGGCCTGAATAGGACTGTGCCCCGCCCCCACTGTGCTGGCTCCACTCCCTGTGGTGCGTCTGATGTCTCTGCCCTGCACTGTGAAAGGAGAGATGGAATCATGTCAACAAAGTGCTCCAGGGCTGTGCTTTCCCTCCACAATGCTGGCTCCAGCTCCTGCTGGGTGGCTGACGACCCTGCCCCTCTCTCTGAAAGGAAGGGGAGGCCAGGAAAACAAAGTGCTCAAGGAACACCCAGAACTAGTTCAGACCGGGCTTAGAGCCCTCCTGCACAAAGGGAACAAATACTTTTAGGGGCATAAGTACAGGACCCGTGACTACAGAAAATTAGATCATCCTGGAATCAAGAAGGAACCTCTGCGAAGGAGAAAGCTGAAACTGAAGAAGGAAGATTGTCCAGCTGTTGCTCTGCTGGATTGCCCTGCTGTTGCTTTGCTGCCAAGGAGAGGGGAAGGACTTTGCTTTGTGCTGTGTCCCCTTGCTTGAAGGAATCTCCAAGAGCCTGAGAAGAGCTGGATCCCTGTTCTGAAGTCCCAGGAACAAAAGGACTTCACCCCCAGCTCCCCCTGAGCTCTACTGAGAGAGTTCTGTCCTTCCTGGAGTGCTTGGCCCATGTGTGGTGCCTCTGGAAGTTGTACCTGTGTTGGGAAGCTGGAAACTAAGCTAATGAGACTTCGCTACAGAGAAGTTATCGCATCGCTCGCTGCGGAGCGCATCTCCGACAGTGCGAGGAAATTCCCGCTGCTACGAAGGTCGAGATCGTCGCAGCGCCTGTTGCCGCAGTCAGAGCCATCGCATCCTTCGTTTGCGGAACGCACCTGATCGGTGCGGGAAATCTAACATCGCTGCGAGTGTCGTCGTAGAGCCTGTCGTCGCTGGGAGAGATCGCCGCACTGCCTGCTTGCGGACCGCATCACGTCGCTGCGAGAGTCATCGTCGAAGCCATCGCATCGAGGAGCTGCGAGAGAGAAAATCACCGCTGGTTCGCACATCGTCGCCCCGGAGATCGTCGCAACTCCAAAGATCGTCGCATTGTGCCTTTGCGAGAACAAACTTCCTACGGAACCTACGCACCGGAATCCATACAAGTGGCCTTCCTTCCCCTACAGACCGGACTCGTCGCAACACGCCCGCTGCTGCAGCGGGGCTGTCGCAAACGCCTCCCCAGGGTCTCAGGAGCAACACATCGCTTGTTTTCCACCGCACCAGTTTCTACTTTTGGAACTTTGTCGCAACTAAAGGTACTGTGAGCTAAACATGACGCAACTGTGAACTTTTCACGTAACTGTGGATTATTTTTATCGCAACCTAAAGAATTTTAACGCATCCTGAAGAATTTTTATCGCAACCTTAAGAACTCTTTTGAAACCATATTCTTGAACTGTGTATGTTGGATTTTTGTCGTTTTGGTCTTGTGTAGTTTAGATTAAATATCTTTATTTTTCTAAAACTGTTGTGGAATCAGTGTGTTTTGTTTTCACTGTGTTACTGTGAGTGTTGGTACAAATACTTTACACATTGCCTCTGGTTAGCCTAGACTGCTCGTGCCAAGCTACCTAGAGGGTGAGCAGGGGTTATCTCAGAGGGTTTCCTCCTTACCCTGACTAGAAGCAATGGTCCCTATTTGGACAGTGGTACCTACCTCCGCCAACTAGAGACCCCCATTTCTAACATTGTTGGTCAGCGGGGGGGATTTGAACTTGTGTTTGTACTAGACCCACAGTTATTGGTGTACATCACTAGTGAGTGCAGACCACTACGCCACCACATACTGTTTGTTTTTTCCGGTGTCCTCCTGAAAGTATTTTTTGGATATTGAGACTCTAGCTAGTGTTGCGCCTGTAAAATCCTGCCAAAATGAAAGTCAACTTTTTTCACCTGTGCATCTACACAGAAGAGGAGATAAAAGCCTTTTGCAGAAGAGGGGCTGCCCGTGCAGAAAGGTTCCACAAGGAGGGATCTTGAGGCATGCCTGTATTCCCATGATGCCAGAATTTGGGAAGCAACATTAGCAGATGATTCTGAGGAGGAGGACTTGTCTGACAGTGAGGAAGAGAAAGATGAGTGGCTCCTTGCTACTAAGCAAAGGTGCAGAGAAATAGACCGGCTAAGCAAGGAAGGTATGATCCGGTGGGCCTTAGCCCAGAAAGAAAAATGGGACGCTCAAGAAAGGAGCTTTGCTGAGTTGGAGGTGGAGTCCAGCTCAGATGGTGGCAGCATGATTATGATATCTAGTGCGGAGAGAGAGGTACAAACATCCAGAGATGTGGCGCCTGACTTGAGGGAGGGGGTCGACATACACCGGGGTTCAGGTTTATGATGTAGTTCCAGTGGAGTGCAGTGTCCCTGAAGTAGATTGGGGGACTTGCACAGGGGACCATATTCCTAGTGGCGGGAGGGACACTCTACTGACTCTAGAAGAGAGGTATAGGGAGAGGCGTTCCCTGTGGTAGAAACCTTGGTGTGTGTGTGTGAGACCAGCCAGAAGAGTGTGGGTTGTGTCTTGCCAGTCTCAGGAGAGTGGTGTGGGGTGTTTGTGTGAGGCACTGGAGGGTGAGGCAAAGGGTAGCTTGGTTAACAACTGTGGGCGGCTGTGTGATTCATTTGTTGGAGAGCAAATCTTAAGGCCCTGTTTTCCAGAGCTATGCCAACACCCGATGGAGTGTGAGTACTCTGACCCCAGAGAGCATTGGAGGTAGACCTCTTGGTGGATTCCAAAGGGTCTGAAGAGGCATTGGGGAGTGATCCCAAGAGGAGTGGCTTAGATGTCTTCCAGGCCTGTGAGGTGGAAGAGGTTCAGTGTAGACCAGTTAGATCCAAGTGTAGTGGGAGGGGTGTCGGGGCTCATGTCCCGTCTCAGTGGAGAAGGAGTGAGTGTGGGACGGTGTGTCTCACGGTGCCCGAAACCCAGTCTCAGGGCATGAAGGGTTCCTTAAGGGAACACCAGGTTGGGGACCTAGACTGTACTTGTAGGCCATTTGAGGAGGATCTCCTAGTGTCAGGAGAACCTGGAGCCTCGGTAAACAGGGCTCCAGTGGTTCTGGTGTCTGGCGGTGCCGCTCCATTTGGGAGGGTACAGAAATAGAGACTGAGGGGTGAGAGGGGGAAGGAATCCCCAGTGGAAGAACCAATGGGTCAGGGGCCAGCCAGTAGGACTCCCAGGAGTGACCATGGTGACACCACTTCTGTCCTGGGGGATCTTCGTGCAATGTCAGGTGGACAGGGGTCGGGATATCTGCGCCAGGCAGACTGTCACAAGACACATGAGTTGTGAGTCACCCTCAAGGGGGTTCTGTGTGAGTCTCGAGAAGTCCTTGCGTGCCAGGCAAGTGCACAACCGCAGGTTTTAGTCCCTTGGTTGGGAGACCAGGTTCAGGATCTGCCTGACCTGGAAGGAAGGATATCTGCAACCAGTGCCCTGACCAATATGGTTCCCAGGGGTACCCCTCCAGTAGGGAGGGTGCAGCACTCTGGAAGGGGGTGCAGAGGGAGGGAGTCCTCGCCTGTGACCCCAGTACAACCTGAGCGGTTAAACCCTGGGTTGGGAGACCAGTTGCTGGAGGGAGGTCCTGGACTGGTAGGAAAGTTGTGTTCTTGGTTGTCTTGGTGGACAGAGTTGCCCCTGGAAGGAGGGCAGGAGTCTCACCCTGGGGGTAGACTGTGCCACACCGTTGTGTTGACCAGATGGGTACTGTGTACTAGTGTGGACATATCTGTGAGTGAAGTCCTGGTGCGCCAGGCAAGTGTTCCATCGCAGGGGATGGTCCCTGGGTGGGGAAGCCAGGTTCAGGTGTTGTCTGACCTGGAGGCTTTGGAGCCTAGGTTTGAGGGCGAGGTCTGGGGTGTCCCCCCTAACCTGGAATACCAGTTGCAGGATAGAACCCCTGAACTGGTGGGTGAATGGTGCGGGACACCTGCCACAGGTGCCCTGACTATTCTAGAAGGGGGTACCGCTCCAGGTTGGAGGGTAAAGAGCCCCAAAGCCCCAAGGAAGAGGAGGACCGGGTGTGGGAAGCCCACCTCAGCCTCCTGTCCAGCCGCCGGATACAGGTCCGGGACTGGTGGGTCAGTGCCAGGATGTTAGACCTGACCTGACAAGAGAGGGAGTGGACAAAGGATGCCAAGCACCTGGGGCTACTGCCCCCCACCCTCTGACACCACAGAGGTTTGAGGGCTCTGAGAGGCGTAAGGCCTGGGTCTCATACCTGATCGCTGGCGGTGGTCACTGTGGCTTGCTGTCTATCTGTTGGGACACACCTGTGTGCAAGTTAAGTTTAGGTACTGCACAGGTGGTGTCCACAGGTGAGGAGAAGGGTTCCACATGGATTGGCATGGTGGACCCTGAGAGTATGGATAGAGTGATTGAACTGGGTTTAGGACGGCGTAGAACAGGACTGCCCTGCTGTGTGGGCCAGTTTCCGTGTTCTATCGCCTTAAGCACGGAATCCCATTGAGGTATTGTTTCGTCTACCCTGGCTTTAGGCTGGAAGGGGTTTGTGTTGGAACTGGCCCTTCTTGCAGGGTCATCCCCAAACTTTTTGCTTCTTCCTCCCTTATTTTTCCTGACCCGTGGCTGTTGGCAATAGGACTCTGCGCACTTTACCACTGCTGATCAGTGCTAAAGTGCATATACTCTCTGTGTAAATTGTTATTATGATTGGATATACATGATTGGCATATTTGTATCACCATGAAGTCCCTAGTAAAGTGCACTAGGTGGTGGGCCTGCAGCACTGATTGCGCCACCCACATGAGTAGCCCTAAAATGGTGTCTCAGGCCTGCCACCGCAGTGCCTGCATGCAGTCTGTTAACTGCCATGTCCTCCTGGTCAGTGTCCCCAATGACCAGGCCTAACCCTTCCCTTTTTGTGCACATTGGTCACCCCTATGGAAAGCCCAAGGTACCCCCCTGGGCAGGGTGCAGTGTATGTGAAAGGTAGAGCGTGTACTGGTGCAGGTGACATGCTCTGGTAGTGAATGACAGCCATTTTCGTTTTTCACTATTGTAAGGCTATCTTGCTCCATAGATTAACATGGGGGATGCTGGCTACAGTGGCTACCAGCATTTCTTCTCATAGGAACACGATAGGACATAAGAGTCTAGTATCCCTGAACTCAGAATTTGATAACACATCTTTTAGGAAAGGTTGTTTTTAAATCCTGTGTTTGAGAACAGCACTTTTAGAAAGTTGCTGTTCTCTTGTCTGACATTTCTGTGTGCCTTGGCCTGTTTGTGTATTGACTGTCTGGTTTGAGAGTGACAGGGGCTGGGGATTCCCGAGGAGGCTGGCTGAGTCAGCCCTAGGCTGAATGACTGCATTTGCAACTTGAGTGGTGGGAGGAGTAAGCACCTGGGCCTGAATAGGACTGTTCCCGCCCCCCCACAGTGCTGGCTCCACCCCCTGTGGTGCGTCTGATGTCTCTGCCCTGCACTGTGAAAGGAGAGAAGGAATCATGTCAGCAAAGTGCTGCAGGGCTGTGCTTTCCCTCCACAATGCTGGCTCCACCTCCTGCTTGGTGGCTGACGACCCTGCCCCTCTCTCTGAAAGGAAAACAAGGTGCTCAAGGAACACCCATAACTGGTTCAGACCGGGCTCAGAGCCCTCCTGCACAAAGGGAACAAAGATTTTTAGGGGTATAAGTACAGGACCCCTGACTACACAAAATTAGATCATCCAGGAATCAAGAAGGAACCTCTGCCAAGGAGAAAGCTGAAACGGAAGAAGGAAGATTGTCCAGCTGTTGCTCTGCTGGATTGCCCTGCTGTTGCTTTGCTGCCAAGGAGAGGGGAAGGACTTTGATTTGTGCTGTGTCCCCTTGCTTGAAGGAATCTCCAAGAGCCTGAGAAGAGCTGGATCCCTGTTCTGAAGTCCCAGGAACAAAAGGACTTCACCCCCAGCTTCCCCTGAGCTCTACTGAGAGAGTTCCGTCCTTCCTGGAGTGCTTGGCCCATGTGTGGTGCCTCTGGAAGTTGTACCTTTGTTGGGAAGCTGGAAACTAAGCTTGAGAGACTTTGCTACAGAAAAGTTATCGCATCGCTCGCTGCGGAGCGCATCCCCGACAGTGCGAGGAAATTCCCGCCGCTGCGAAGGTCGAGATCGTTGCAGCGCCTGTTGCCGCTGTCAGAGCCGTTGAATCCTTAGTTTGCGGGATGCACCCGATTGGTGCGGGAAATCTAACATCGCTGTGAGTGTTGTCGCAGAGCCTGTCGTCGCTGGGAGAGATCGCCATACCGCCTGCTTGTGGACCGCATCACGTCGCTGCGAGAGTCATCGCCGAAGCCATCGCATCGAAAAGCTGCGAGAGAGAAGATCACCGCTGGTCCGCACATCATCACCCCGGAGATCGTCGCAACTCCAAAGATCGTCGCATTGTGCCTTTGCGAGAACAAACTTTCTACGGAACCTACGCACCGGAATCCATACAAGTGGTCTTCCTCCCCATACAGACCGGACTCGTCGCAACACGCCAGCTGCTGCAGCGGGGCTGTTGCAAACGCCTCCCCAGGGTCTCAGGAGCAACGCATCACTAGTTTTCCACCGCACCGCAGTAGCTTCTGCTTTTGGAACTTTGTCGCAACTAAAGGTACTGTAAGCTAAACGTGACGCAACAGTGAACTTTTCACGTAACTGTGGATTATTTTTATCGCAACCCAAAGAATTTTAACGCAACCTGAAGAATTTTTATCGCAACCTTAAGAACTCTTTTGAAACCATATTCTTGAACTGTGTATGTTGGATTTTTGTCGTTTTGGTCTTGTGTAGTTTAGATTAAATATCTTTATTTTTCTAAAACTGTTGTGGAATCAGTTTGTGGTGTTTTTACTGTGTTACTGTGAGTGTTGGTACAAATACTTTACACATTGCCTCTGGTTAGCCTAGACTGCTCGTGCCAAGCTACCTAGAGGGTGAGCAGGGGTTATTTCAGAGGGTTTCCTCCTTACCCTGACTAGAAGCAAGGGTCCCTATTTGGACAGTGGTACCTACCTCTGCCAACTATAGACCCCCATTTCTAACAGACACACGTAGATTTCACCGCTTTTCTGGAGTCATAATACTCCTTCCTTGCAATCGCCTTTCTCTCCTCATTAGTTTCTCGTAAATCTTGAGGGGAAACACCTTTATTCCTTTTTGATTCAGCAACATTCACCCAAAACGGAGCCATTAACGTGTTGGGTTGTCTGTTTTTTAACAAGATGAATGGAGTACAACCAGTGGTGGCATGTGGGGTAAACCTATAAGCTTCAACCTTTTTACTCAATTCACTTTTCCAGTCAAGACTATTATGTTTGGACATTGAAATAGTCTCTTTAAGCACTGGAATAAATCGTTCTACCATGCCGTTTCATTCTGGGTGGTACAGTGCACATACCTTGTGATCAATGGAACACTGTTGTAAGAAATACTCCATCTCACGAGACACAAACTGTACCCCGTTATCTGTCAGGAGGGACCCAGGCAAACCCTCCCGTATGAAGACTTGTTTAAGAAAAACTATAACTTGCTTAGAATCAATATTTTTGGTAAACTTGATTTCTGGCCATCTTGAGAACATGTCAAAGATTTCTCACTTAAAGTGCACGGTACACAGTCTCTGACAATTCTCTCAACATGAATGTCTATCTCTGGCCACCAGTAGTTAAGCCTAAGTCTTTCTTTACTCTTGGATATTCCCTGGTGACCCTCATGAGCTATTTTTAATCAAGTTTTCACGCAAAACCTTAGGTGGAATTAATCTTGAACCTCTGAATATCAAACTTCCACTTAAAGATAGCTCATCCCTCACATTCCAAAAATCATCAACACTCCCACCAGTTTTGTTTGACCAACCCTTTTTGACCAGTGAGGGTAACTCCATAAATTCAACATCAGAATCACATGCTACTTGCCATTTTTCCTCTTTCACCCCATCATTTTGAACATTGCATACCCATTCATTCAAATCCTCATCTCTTGAATCTATTTCTTCTTCCTCCATATTGACTAACCTGGACTTCGTATCTGCAATGCAATTAAGCACCCCTGGTAGATATTCAACTCTGAAATCATAAGCTTGCAAACCCACAATCCACTTTGAAATTCTGCTAGGTATGGCATCAAACCCTTTTTTTATTAAAAACAAAGGCTTCTGATCACTCCTCAATAGAAATGTAGTACCCCAGAGTACATTTTTGAGTTTTTGGATGGCCCAGTGAACTGCTAAAGCTTCCCTCACTATCCCTGAGTACCTAAGCTCAGCACCTTTCAAACTGCGAGAGAGAAACAAAATGACCTTCACCTCTTCTCCATGCTCTTGCTGCAAGACTGCACCAAGCCCCTTCATGCTCGCATCCATTTAAGTACAGATTTCAAAGATGGATCAAAACTTCTAAGTTTAGGAGCCTTTCTCAAACATTCTTTCAAGCTGACAAATTCATTCTCACCCAACTTAGACCAATGGTGTTAAATGAATTGTGGTACGGAAGGAGTGCCTTTTATAAATCATCAAAGACAAGGCTTATTGGGTAACCAAAAGAGGAAATTGAAGAAGTATGAATAAGGAAGATCTGACGATTCTTTGTTGGAACGTGAATGGGTTGTGGGTTACAAGAAGGCAGAGAATGATATCGCAATATTTAAAAGACTAAAATGCCCAAGTAATTATGCTTCAGGCGAAGCATCTTCTGAGACAAGAATGCAAGGAATTCTTCTCTAAACAAATAGGAAAGTGGATATCAACTGACCAAGCTCATTGTATTAAAGGGATAGCAATATTATTAAAGGCAAACTCTGGGATCCAGCTAATTAGGTACAGAGCAGATAATGGTAGGCATTGGATAATTGCCGAGATTAAAGTAGCCCCTGTGACATATACTCTAGCGAGCTATTACGGCTCAAAATAGATGATGTAACACCTCTGACTATGCTCTTTTTTAACTTGGTTGATTTTCAATCTCCCATTATTCTTGGTGGAGTTTTTAATGTCCTACTGAATAATGATCTTGATAGGTCCTCAACTAGGACTCAATTACCTCCCCTAAGATGAGGGCATACATATTAGATATGTCAGAGAACTTTAATCTATGTCACCTCTTCCGTAGAGTCTTCCATAGAGTAGTCGAAATGGATCATTTGCCTACACATCTTTCGGATCATGCAGCATTGTTAATAAAAATTGAGAGAAAAGATATACGTACATTCGGTAGGTGAACAATGAACAGAAGGATTATGTTACAGCCCAAGATAATAAAGAAGGTGCTTTGCAATACCGAGGATTTTTTCTCTTGGAACCAGGGGTCAGCCTAGGGGTGGGCAGACATTTCTGTTCCGCCCACGGAATGTGCGATAATTTGCACTTTCCGCCTTCCGCAAAGAAGGTGGATAAACAGTGCAAATTTCCGCACAATCCAGAACGGAACAGAAGTTGGCCACCCGCCCGCCTCTCGCTTCCCGTCCGCCTTCCCACCCACCTTCTTAATTATATTTACAGGTTGTAAATAAAGTGAAATAAAATGTACCTTATTATTGCGCAGCAAACTTCCCGATCCGGCTTCTCCTTTGAAACTGAGCATGTGCGGTAGACTGCGCATGCGAATTCCTGTCGAGGAAGGCGCATGCGCAGGCTCCCGCGCATGCGCAGTTTCAAAGAAGAAGCCGGATCAGGAAGTTTGCGGTGCAATAATAAGGTAAGTTTTATTTCACTGTATTTACAGCCTGTAAATATAATTATTAACTATAAGGCGGGCGGGAAGGCGGACGGGCTCTGCGAAACGGAAATATCGCAGAGAGGCACGGAGATTTGTTCAATCTCCGTGCCACTCCGCGATAGTCCATTCGCAAATTCCGCCCACCCCTAGGTCAGCCCCCGTGTACACAGTATGGAATACCTATAAGGCATGGTTAAGAGGTATTGTTAAAAATCTAACCGTAAACTGGGCTAGGGATGAGAAAAAATACCTAAATGAAATAGAGGAGGAGATAGACAAAATAGAGAATCTCTTAAACGATAACAGAGGCTTGGAAGAAGTAAGAAAGGAGTGGGCAGATAAGCTGGAAGGTTTACGTTTGAAGTTTAGAACTAAATTGGAGGAGAAAGTAACTTAACAGTGGGAGGTGAGCAAATCCAGGGATATTACACAAGGAGAATGCTGTGGAAAGTTTTTGGCTTGGAAAGCAAGGTGGGACAGAAATCAAAATTGTATAGGGAATATTCTGGAAGAGACCAGGCTCATAGTGGAGGAGAGTGAAAAAAATCAGTGCTGCATTTACTAACTTCTTTCAGGTGCTATATACAGAAGACCTAGAGGTAACCAAGCAAGAGATACAAGATTGGCTCTTAAGTAAGCAGCTTCCTAAGCTTACAGAAGCTCAAACCCTCTACGTAGGATGAGAAATCGTTGGTAGTGAAATCTTGGACATTTTGAAAAAGCAAAAAAATCTTAAAGCTGCAGACCCAGAAAGGATTTCCTCCAAATTGTATTCTGTATTAAGGGAAGAGATTATCCCAGTGTGGGTCAAACTATTCAATTCTATCCTGATAGATGGGGACCCAATTCCGATGTCATGGAACGAAGCAGTAATCTCCTTAATTCTGAAGCCAGGAAAGAACCTGACACACTGCCAATCAGTTCGACCAATATCATTACTTGACAATGATTACAAGATCTTTTCTGGGGTACTTGTCGCACGTTTGAATAAAGTAAAGGGGCTGCTGATTCATCAAGACCAAAAAGGGTTTCTTCCTGGGAGATATATGAATGAGTTTAACTATTCTTTGATCGGTTCCATAGATTTAGCCATAACACAGAATGCCCCCCTTGCAATTGCCACAATAGATGCTGCAAAAGCATTTTAGCGTGTTAATTGGAGGTATTTAAAGATTACATTAGAAAATTTTGGTTTGAGTAAAAATATAATAGACACTATTTTTTTAATTTATAGAGCTCCAACTGCAAAGATTCTAGTTAAAGATACTCTGTCTTCTTCTGTGCAAATTGAGAGAGGTACAAGACAGGGTTGTCTTTTGCCACCTGCATTATTTGGTCTCTACATGGAGCCTTTTGCTCAAAGTTTGAAGTTAAATGAAGAGGTTAAATCTTTTAAAATTGGGGCATACCCCAGGAAGATCTCGCTTTATGCTGACGACCTCATGGTTTATACCTCGAACGTAGTATCGACCTTACCACATCTTAGAGTGGAAGTGAGGGAATAGGGTAAACTAGCGGATATGCAGCAAACAAAGAAAAAACAGAATTAATGACTTGGAACCAAGAAGGTGGAGAAATTAAATGAATGGAGGAATTGAGATGTTTGGGGATTAAAATAATTAAAGGAAGATAGTGGAAGGTAATCTGGAAAGAGTAGTAAAGGGGATAGATATTTTACTTAAAATATGGCAGAACCTTCCACTTATGATCTATGGCCGGAATAATTTGGTGAAAATGTCCATCTTGCCAAAACTCACATTTCTCTTTGATAATATTCCCTTACCCTTTGAGAAAAAAACACTCCTGAAGCTGCAGGGGAATATTTCTTCCTTTATAGGGGCTAGCATACAAATACGCCTCTCATGGAAAAATCTGGGACGGAAAGCGGAAGTAGGAGGCATGGGTCTTCCTGACCTTGAGATCTGTTGTTGGGCGTTCCAACTTAAAAACAATAGAATGCTTCTACAATGACCCGATGAACCTCTAATAGTGTTTATATATAAAACCATGCTGGTGGGCTTATCTGAGAAGTGCCCTCTATAAGTATGGGGCTTCAAACTATTTTTAAAAAGTCAGATTAAAATGCCTCCAGTCAGTGGCAAGAACGTCGTACGAGATAAGGTCGATTCTAGGTGTTCCTTATTACAGCAGACTGTCTTCCACATGGGATTCTCCAGGATACCCCGGAATGTTTATCAGATAGCCTAGCAAAACCACTGAAACAGTCAGATGTTAGGAAGAGGGGTCAAGTGGTTGATGATGGACAAAAATTAACTTGGAGCTACTGGCATGACAAGACAAAAGGGGTAATAGCCAGATTTAAAATCTACCAGATCAATGCTTGGCTCATGAGTCAAAATGGGTCAGACAGTGACTCAAAACAAATGGAGTTGGAACTTCAGACCACAGCGGCAAGGAAAAAAGAGGTGGCAATTTGGTATCAATTCCTCCTGAATGCAGAACTGGCGGACTCACTTTTACAGACGAAGATGTTAGCAACACCCTAGCAGCAGCACCATTAATGGCGGACTTTAATGTGGCACAAACCATCTCCCAAAGTGGGGACTGGGAGACACTGTCCGAAAAAAAGAGGATTCGCATCAGAACAATATTACACGGAGTAATATTGACAGAGTACTTACGTACCAATACAACCCCCAAGGGGCTTTTAGTGACCAATGCCCCGTGCATATTTCTAGATGACGCCACCTTCCGGAGAGATTGGGCGCAAATCGAATGGCACTGCACAAGAGACTGGATAATTGTAATCATCTAAACGGCAAAGAGACTGTCAGATGCCATCATGATCGACATCCAGGCCACAGAAACCCACTTCAAGATGACCCTGACCTCATAGAAAAAAAGATTGAATGAGGTGAATAAAGAAATAGCGGAATATAAAGATGAACTCACACAGTCCAAATTTCACCAGTTCCAAAAAGATCTGAAAAAATTCTCTTTCATTAAAACATATCCGTACTCAGACGCAGATTACAAAGCGCCAACAAGACAAACACAATCAGTCTCAACAGATGATGCGTCTTCTGTCAGCAGCGGATCAAGCAATGACAGCTGTGGTTCACACAGCGGGAACCACAAGAATAGACAAAGAAATCGAGGGAGAGGACACAACAATTACTGGCAACAACCATGGCCCCATACATATCAAGGAGGACAGATAAATTACCAAGGACCCTATCCACCTGTGCCACATCCCATGGCGTCCCCAATAATGTATGACTTGAATCCACACTTCCCACAGCCACCCCCACAATTCGGAAACATGAACCAACGATTTCCTTTTTTAGGAACAGGCCGAAGAGGATGAGGACGACAACCCCGGAGAGGACAAGTACATTGGGAAGACGACCAGAACTCAAGCAACAACACACACAGCAAGACAAGGGAACCACAACCAGGTAACGAGTACAAGCAAACATTAGTCACAAATCTATCCAACCACATCCTCACAGACACGGAGGAAGAAGTACTGAATAAAGGTTTGGGCTTTTCAGCTACAGCTAACCTTGACAAATTTAAACTCCACTGTGAGCTTTCGGAATTCTTCCAGGAGTTAAGATTGGAAGCCTTTTTTGAAATTCAAGTACCTACAGAAACCCAAAACCAAGATAAAGGAGACACAACTCTGAAATTAAAATCGACTTTTATTCCACCTCCACACACAACACCTGTAGAACTCATCGCCTTTGAACAGGCCATCTACAAAGAGGTTGAAAATACAACAGAGACACACGTCTTTAAAAACACCAGTGCCAAACACCATGCCGCCATCAAAAGCCTAAAAAATAACAACAACAAGTTATATTTAAAACCATGCTGGTGGGCTTATCTGAGAAGTGCTCTCTTATAAGTATGGGGCTTCAAAAGGTTTTTAAAAAGTCAGATTAAAATGCCTCCAGTCAGTGGCAAGAACGTCGTACGAGATGAGGTCGATGCTAGGTGTTCCATATTACAGCAGACTGTCTTCCATATGGGATTCTCTAGAATACCCCGGAATGTTTATCAGATAGCCTAGCAAAACGACTGAAACATTCAGATGTTAGGAAGAGGGGTCAAGTAGTCGATGATGGACAAAAATTAACTTGGAGCTACTGGCATGACAAGACAAAAGGGGTAATAGCCAGAACCAAGATAAAGGAGACACAACTCTGAAATTAAAATCGACTTTTATTCCACCTCCATACACATCACCTGTGGAACTCATCGCCTTTGAACAGGCCATCTACAAAGAGGTCGAAAATACAACAGAGACACAAGTCTTTTAAAACACCAGTGCCAAACACCATGCTGCCATCAAAAGCCTGAAAAATAACAAGGCCATCATTATAAAACCAGTGTACAAGGGAGGAGGAATAATTATACAGAACCAAGAAGCATACCACACCCAATGCCTATGTCTCCTAGATGATCCCAAAAACTACAAAAAACTGGAACAAGGCCTGAGTAATTCCTTAAAAACCAAGTTAGGAACATTGGTACACGAAGCAGAAGCGAATGGATACATCAGTAAACAAGACGCATCTTTCCTGGTCTCAGGTGGCACCAAGACAACTTACTTTTACACAATACCAATGATTCATAAAAACAAGACACCTCCACCAGGAAGACCTATCGTGTCCAGAATAAACTCACTCCTTGAACCACTGAGTCGCTTTTGCGATTTCTATCTACAGCCGGTCGTACAAGCAACTCCTGCCTATCTGAAGGACACAAAAGATCTACTAGGTCATATCAACAACCTAGAATTTGACCCTGCAATTTCCATCCCAGCGAGTATAGACATTGAAAGCTTATATACCCGCCTACCTCAAGATGACACTCTGGAGGTCATCCGGATGTCCTTGGATAAAATTGACTGGAACTACAGAACACCTAGGTCCTTTATCCTAGATTGCACTGAAATAGCACTAAAAGACAACTTTTTTTAATACAAAGGAACCCTCTTCCTACAACAAAATGCTACATCTATAGGCAGCACCCTCGCGCCGAGCATGGCAGGGCTGTATGTGTCAAATTTTGAAGATCTTCCCATCCTGAACCCTCAGTCTCCATTCCCCCAGGACATCACGTTTTACAGAAGGTATATAGACGATGTCTTCCTTATCTGGACAAACAGTGAATCTAGGCCAGGGGTCCTTATAGTACGGCCCGCGGGCCGCCAGCGGCCCGGCAAGCCTTCCTTGGCGGCCTGCGGACCTTGCAGCCATCCAATCTGTGTCTTTTGTTATTTTTTTTTTAAAGAGTGTCCTGTGTCCGCAAACACTTCCGGTGGCTGCAGCGCTCTATGCGGCCGGGCAAATCCAGTGAAGGTCAGAGTGGAGATGGAGGGGCGCCAAGAGGTGAAACATATCAAAGCCTCATTAACGAGTAAGTGGTCTTCTAAAGACCTGTGAAGTACTCAGGTGCGGCCGGAAAGCTGTCTGGTCTCAGCCCCGGCTGACACACACCCACACACACGCAAGCCAGGTGAGGTGACAGAGGGAGGGAGAGGGAGAGAGAGAGAGAGGAAGAGGAGGGAGAGAGAGGCAGACATAGGGAGGGAGAGAGAGACATAGAGGGAGGCAGACAGAAGGAGGGAGACACAGGGTTGCCCGCTTGTTGCATCCATTTCCCATCAATAACCTCATATTTGTTGCTGAATGACAAAGGTAAAAAGTAAAAAAGCTGAAAATAAACAGGGGTTTTAGGGTTGTGATTACTTTCTTTTGCCTATGCTGTGTCCATGGCCTGTGTGACCACGGTTTGCAGAAACAGTAATAGGGGAACCACAGGGCAAGATAGTCCTGACTAGCTGGAACTGACACTCTTGTCTTAGCTCCATCTTTCTCATTGTTTTTCTTGATCCCATTCTCTTTTCTTCTTTCTCTTTCCCTCTCACTTGTCCACATATCCTTTTCTGTATCTATTCCTTTCTCCACTTTCCTCAATCTTTCCATATTCAATTCCCTTTCTCCCTTTCTCGCTTCTGCTTCTTTCTCTAGCTGTCTCTTTCACCATCTCTCCTTCTTTCTTCTCTCTCTTTTCCCTCTCCCTTATCATATATTCCAGCCATGACTCATCTTCCACCAATCTCTCTTCTATCCGCTCTCTTGCTCTGACCCAGTTCTCCTTTCCATGCCCCTTCTCCATATTTTCCTCTATTCTATATCATCTTCTCTCACTGTTTCTTCTTTCTACCTCCCTCCCTCTGCTTTTCCCTCTGTCCCATCCTTGCTCACACCGTCTCTCCCCTCCTCTCCCCTCCCCTCTATGCAATCCCTGCCTCTCTCCCTTCCTTTCACTCACTCACTGACCTCTCTCATCTGTCCCTTATTCTCTCTTTTCTGTCGATGCCTCTTCCCCACCCATCCTCTCTCGGGCACAATCACTCTAGGGAGGGAGGGGGAGACAAATGGAGGGAAGGGCAGAGGGAGGGAGGGGGAGACAGAGGGAGGGAAGGGCGGAGGTAGAGAGAAACAGAGGGAGGGAAAAAGAGGGAGGATATAGAGAGAGGGAGGAGGGTGACAGGTGGAAGGAGACAGAGGGAAAGTAAGACAGAGGGAGGGAGACAGAGGGAGGGAGACAGAGGGAGGGAGACAGAGAGAGGGAGGCAGAGGGAGGGTGACAGAGGGAGGGAGACAGAGGGAGGGAGGGAGGGAGACAGGCAGAGGGAAGGGCAGAGGGAGGGAGGGGGAGACAGAGACAGGGAGGGAGACAGAGAGCGTGAGGGAGACAGAGAGAGGGAGTTTGACAGAGGGAGGGTGTCAGAGGGAGGGTGACAGAGGGAGGGAGACAGAGGGAGGAAGACAGAGGGAGGGAGATAGAGGGAGACAGACAGATGGAGGGAGACAGACAGATGGAGGGAGGGAGACAGACAGAGGGAGGGAGATAGACAGAGGGAGCGAGGGAGACTGACAGAGAGAGGGAGGAAGACAGAGGGAGGGAGACAGAGGGAGGGAGAGAGACAGAGGGAGGGAGAGAGACAGAGGGAGGGAGACAGAGGGAGGGAGGGAGACAGGCAGAGGGAAGGGCAGAGTGAGGGAGGGGGAGACAGAGGGAGGGAAACAGGAGGAGGGAGACAGAGGAGACAGAGAGAGGTGTTGTATATAAAACAGAGATTTAGGTTGAGCGTTAGCAAAAGACATTCAGGTTTTCCGTTATCTTGACATTGGTTATGGCATCCATTTTGAATTCACGGCAGCCATTTTGTCTGCTGCATGCTACCTCGTGTGGACCATGTGCGTTGTCCTACCTTTCTTCTCATGGTCTCTAAACTGCCCGGCAACAGGCTATTAGTAGCTCCTTTTTGTTCTCCGCTGACCGTTAGGGTCTACATCTGTTGATGGTTAGCCCTAGATTGGAATGTGTTAGCCGAGACCCCTAAGACTGATAGCTCCACCCACTGATCGATTGTGCCTCTCAATATTACCATGTATGGACATAAAATGTGCTCTTATGCCTTGTACCGCCTTCTTTTGAGCCCCTGTGTGGGTATAAATAAACCATGTGTTCAGTAGCCCTGTGTGCTACTTCTTGCAGTGCCGAAGGGTACTGGTTGACCTTTAGCACCACCTCATGAGGTGTAATAAACGTTATGTTTTGTATTTCCAGTTTCCGTGCCAACTTTTTCCTTTGGAGTCTGAGGACTTTTGTGCACAGAAGGGCGAACCCCTTGCACTAGCGGGTCTAGCTGAGGCCTGTTACGACAAATTGGCGCCGGCACGTGGGGCTCATCGGCGACTCGGATGCCCGAAGGATTGGTCGTGACGACGGTTCGGAACTTCGCTGAGGAAGCGATCGCTGCCAGAGGAGACCCGAGTCTTGGCACCCGAGGCGGTTCTTCCCTACTTTCTGATCCGACCATCCAGGCGGCGCCTGTCCCCGACTGAGATCTCTTCTGTTGGTCCGCCGTGCAGTGACCGTTTGGTCGAATTTAGCACTTGGCAGTTGGAACCTGGACAGCCTATGATTGGTAATAGCCGTTCTGCGGCGCCTGTTGTAGGTTTTGGAATTTGGATGCCCTTGAGTGGTAGGGTAGTTTTAGGAAACGCTTACCGTGGCATATTTGTATTTGGGAATAGACTAATCTACTTGAATGTGTATGTGGGAAATATATGTGTTGCAACTCATATAGGCAGGTAATGCGAGGACTTTTCCTCAACTTTTGTTTGTACAGCGCGATGTACTAAGAAGGTACCTTAAGCGCTCTTTCCCTATAAATAGTGTATATTTTGCGCTATTTCTTTCGACATGCCTGTTTTTAGCGCACTTAGAAGGTTGTGCTGCTTTTGTAAGGGTACCAGTTTACGACTTGAAGAGTCACAGCCGGCTCCCCCCGAGGGGACACCTAATAGAGATATGTATGTGAAGTTTGGTCTTTCTGCCATAATGTACAGCACGTTGTGGCACAAATACACTAAGAAAGATCCTGAGTTACGATGGCCACTGCATGGGTCATTTGATGCGCGAAAGGTTGAGTATGTGGAGCAATGTTTGTTTAAGCGAAAATCTAGACGTGATATGTTTGAGAGTTTGCGAATGTGGGAAAAAGAAGTACGACAGCAAGAGAAGCGTGAGCAAGCGTTGATTGAAAAAGAGCAGCGAAAGAGTGTGTATGAGAAAGCGTTTGAGTTACGAAAGAAAGAAACAAAAGAATTGCAGGAACGAGAGGATAAGGAACGTAGATTACAGATATCTGGCCAATATCCTGTCCGACAGCCTCTCTATCCTGTCCTTAATAAACCGCAAGATGATTTTTTGTTATTAGATCGACCTCCACCTCCGTATGCCGTTCCGACCGCTCCGTCCAGAGACGACGAGGACTCTGACTCGGAGCAACAGAAAACGCGGGATACTCGATCCATGTTATCAGCTGAACGTTCGTCCGAACTACGGCAGGCTGCTCGTAAAGCACTACGTAGTATTCATTCTGCTCCCGATATCTTAGCTAGCATACAGAATTGGTCAGAAAAAGAGCAGATATATTTTTCTGCGATATCTGCTGAAGAAGTCATAGAAATGTTTCGGAAATACTCTTTGGTGTTAGAACCAACTGACATAGCAAATGATCGTAGACTTTTACGTGATGGCTCTTTTGTTTTTTCTCAGGTACCAGACGCGATGAGAAGACTGGTTAAATTACGGAATGAAGCGTCCCAGCTGAAGGAGCAGAAAAAGAATGCGGACAGCGTTCCACAGCCCAATCCGAATGGAGTATCGCCGTCTTCTCTCTCCGAGACAGATAAGATAAACTCTGCCCAAATTAAACCTATGCGGGAAGCCGCACCCTTGTATGTTCCTCCTAAAGGAAAGGGGGATGATGACGATAGACATTCTGCTGATTCCAAGGGCTATTTTATTTATAATTGGGTATATACTCCGTGGAATAGAGCAGATGTAATGGCGCTTAAAAATGCGTTGCCCGACCCGCGTAAAAATCCAGCGGCCTTTTATGAGGAAGTCGAAGGTGCCTTAAATTCTTGCACTATGACCTTACATGATATAGATTTGTTTTTCGGTTTGATTTTACCCCCAGATATGTGGCGAACAGTTCGTAAGATTGACGATCGTGCTATTTTGAGTGCTGAATGGAAAGATCTTGAACAGTTGGATGTCGATAGAGAGCCCGCCCAAAAGCCGCATCGATTAATATTAGATCTTCCTGCTGCCATTTTGACGAAACTTAAAACGAATATCCCCCCTAAAAAGATTGATTGGACTGTTCTAGCATTGTGTAAACAAAAGACTGACGAATCGGTTTCTGATTTCTTTACGCGTTTTGAGGAAACCTTTCACGACTTTAGCGGCCAGTCTTTAACAGATGATACTGGCAGGCATTTGTTTGTCGATAAATACGTTACGAATTTGTTACCAGGAATAGCCAGCCGTCTCAAAGCTAGTGAAAGTTCTTGGACTACTTCCTCTCCGGCTTCTGTTTTAACAATGGCTTAATATTATGAGCGTCAAGAAGCGGAGGCGAAGGGGAACGGGGACAAGAAATCTAAAGAGTTAAAAACGAAAGTTATGATGGCCCAGGTATATGGCCCGCCTTCTAGAGGTTATGAAAGGGGTCCTGATAGGAACTATGATAGAGGTGGACGAACACCTCTCAATACTCCTTACACTCGTTCGAATTTAACTATCAACCAGTGTGCGTATTGTAAGCAGCTCAGCCATTGGATACGTAATTGCCCATTATTGCGTCCCAAATTGAATGCTCGTGGTCGAGGCCAAGGGAGAAATGGTGCAGGATTTTCGGAGGCTAGGGGAAATGTGAATGATCGTGTTCGATCCGATACGAATGTACGCCCACAGTACAGACAGAATACTTTTGATCGACAAAATCAATATCAAATGTCTGACTATGTTCAGCCTGATCTATACGATTCTGCTCATGCATAGGATTGCCTAGGATGGGGTAAGGAATCAGTTTAAGTTCCAGTAGATCAGACGGGTCCCTATGTTACAGCACATGTTTTTGGTTCTACTGCTCGGTTTCTGGTGGATACAGGAGCTACTCGTAGCGCTCTGTCTAAGCAATTGGTTCTGAGGGCTCCCCTGTCTGGCATGACTATTACTTCGATAGGTTTCGATGGAACACCTTCCCTTAGCCCATTGTCACAACCACTTCCACTTCATGTTGATAAATTCAGTGCTTCATGCCCGTTTTTGCTTTCTCCTAATACACCAGACAATATTGTGGGCCTTGACATGCTGAAGTACTTTAGAGCCACAGTACAATGCTCTCCTGAAGGGGTGCGAGTCATTTTAAATGGTAATTATTCCGATTTTGATAGAATTTGCCTTGTTCAAGAGGATGTTGCATTGGCCACTCTTCCTGAGTCCCTTTGGGCTACATCAGACACTGATGTGGGTCAGATAGTAATTCCTCCGATTCAGATTAGTGTTAAGGAGGGAGCTGTGTTACCCCGATTGCCACAATATCGGATTTCACAGGAGGGAGAAGAAGCACTCATACAAATTGTACATGATCTTATCCGAGTTGGGGTTGTTGAGGAAGTTCCATTTAATGTTTGCAATAGCCCGATTCTTCCCATTTTGAAGAGAGATACTGACAAGCGTGTTTACAGATTCATTATTGATTTAAGGGAAGTAAATAAGATTGTTATACCACAGTATCCTGTGGTGTCTGACATCACAACACTCCTTACTTTGGTTCCCCCAACTGCTACTACCTTTTCTGTGATAGACTTGAAGAACGCTTTCTTTTCGATCCCTATTCATTCTGACAGCCGATATTTGTTCGGTTTCACTTTGAATAATCGATCGTACCGATTTTCTAGAGTTCCTCAAGGCTATACTGAGAGGCCGAGTATTTACAGCCAAGCATTGAAAAGGGAGCTTGATTTGTTTCTGTTGCCTGAAGGTGTGGCTCTCATCCAATATGTCGATGACATCTTGTTGGCAGCCGACACCCCAGAACAGTGTGACAAATGTACACTCTCTCTGCTTTCTTTCCTTGCCTTACACCATCATAAGGTATCTCGGAAGAAATTGCAATATTGTAGACCAAAGGTAACCTACTTAGGTCACCTTTTGTCTAAGGAGGGACGTGCATTGACATCAGACCGCATACAAGCAATCTTAGATACACCAGTTCCTACCACACAGAAAGGAGTACGTGCATTTTTGGGTCTCACTTCCTTTTGTAGACAGTGGTTCTTGGGATTTTCGCACATTGTTAAACCCTTGTTAGCACTTTTGACGAAAGATACCCCAGTGCCTCTCCCATGGACAGAGGAATGTGAAAGTGCTTTTCGACAGCTACGACAAGCCCTTTGCTCAGCCCCAGTTGTTAGGCACACCAGATTACACGAAACTTTTTACACTCTATGTACACGAGAAAGATGGATGTGCATTATCGGTGTTGGTTCAGTTACACGGCGATAAGCAACGTCCGTTTGCTTACTTTTCAGCAGTTTTGGATCCTGTTGCTAGAGCATTGCCTGGATGCTTTCGTTCAGTTGCAGCAACAGCGGTGTCAATTCGACAGAGTGAGGGAATAGTTTTGTCACACAAATTGTTAGTGTTAGTACCACATGCTGTTGATGCCCTTTTGAATCAGACGAAAACGCAGCATTTGACCAGTGCTCGTCTTACAGGATATGAATTGACATTGCTAGCTGCTCACATTACATTGAGGAGATGTGCAACTCTGAATCCAGTCACTTTGTTGCCATATCCGGTGACCCAACCTCAGTCACAAGAAACGCACGATTGTATTTTTCTGACTGAGGAACAGACAAAGGGTCGCATTGATTTACAGGATACGCCCCTTCCAGATGCGGCTGGTCAATTGTGGGTTGATGGGTCTTGCCTGAGGCTACCGGATGGTACGACTTTAGCCGCATATGCAATTACCACACTTGAAACAATAGTGGAGACAGCCCGCATACCACAGAAAACAGCCCAAGCAGCTGAGTTGATAGCTCTGACGAGAGCATGTGAGCTCAGTGCTGGATTGTGCGTGAACATTTATACGGATAGCCGCTATGCTTTTGGAGTGGCACATGATTTTGGCCTACTCTGGAAGGAAAGAGGCTTTCTTACATCTCATGGAAGACAGATAATGCACGGAGATTTAGTGCATAATCTCTTGACTGCATTGACGTATCCGAAGAAAGTAGCTATTATAAAGTGCAGCGCACACAAGAAAGTAACAGATAAAATTGGTCAGGGATATGCCTTTGTAGATCATGTAGCACGTGAAACTGCCATGCACAGGAACACTACTTCTGTGTATGTAGTGAAGTCACAAGCTGAAAGGTGGCATGATGCTAGGCAAGAAGTGAGAGAGATACAGAAAACAGTCTCTGCCAAGGAACGTGAGCAGTGGTCTAAAAATGGAGAGTTAGATTTTTTTATTTTTTTTAGTTGGATCTAGAAATAGAGGCACACAACGGTGTACTCACGACTAAAACTCATTTCAAACCAACCGCAAAGAACTCCCTTTTGCATTTCGAAAGCTTTCACCCAAGACCACTGCGGGAAAATCTGCCCTACGGGCAATATCTCCGACTAACGCGCAACTGTAGTGATGTCAAAGAGTTCAGAGCCCAGGCTGATGTGTTGACAACAAAACTGAAAAACCGAGGCTACTCAAACAAAATTGTGAACAGAGCACAAAAAAGAGCAAGAAATCAAAACCGTGAAAGCCTTTTAGAAGCAATACAACACACAACACCTACTATACCATTAACGTGTGTTTCAACTTACAAGGCAATCTCAGACAAAGTCACTAAAATAATCCAAAGAAACAGGATAATTGTTAATTCAGGCAAACTGAATTGGGAAAAACCCCTTTTTTCCTACAAAAGAGCACAGACTCTCAGGGACAGCCTGGTGTCCACTCGCCCGAAAAAATCAACCGTACTCCAGAAAACTGTACTGAATGCCTGGGGCCTACCCAACATCACTGGCCACTTCCCTTGTGGTAATTGTAGTGTTTGTCACTTGACCCAACCTGTGAAAACGTTACATCTTGAACCTGGGAAAGAATGCAAAATTAGAAAACACACACAAATTGTAATTCGGCTAACGTAATTTATCTAATCACGTGCCCATGCGGATTGCGATACGTTGGGATGACCAGCAGGAAAGCAAAAACCAGAATATGCGAACATCGAAGCAACATCCGTTGTAAACGGAATACCACTAAACTAACAGACCACTATCTAACAGTGGAACATACAACAAATGACATGACCTGGGTAATCTTTGAACAATTAGATCAGCACACTGAGAACATCCACTACCAGCTATTCGAAAAAGAGCAACGCTGGGTATACAGGCTATCAACCCACACAAATGGCCTGAATGATAATGTACCGTGGAACAGTATACAGAAAAAATAAACACATGTCCTGTAGTCACCCCAATTGAGAAACTAAGCAGTAGTCACCCCAATTGAGAAACTAAGCAATAGCAGCCAACATAAAGCCTCTACTTTCAATGCGTACCACACAGATGAAACCAGAAATAAGTATAGACATATATAGCAATCCGATATATAGGACCCATAATTGTTGATATTGATCACTTCACGTTTGGCCACCTCTTTTTTCAGTCTGAGAGGTTTTAAACCGGTACCCAACACTCTGAGCCCCAGCTTTTATGATTTACTGAACTCACACAACAAGAGTGATTATTTGTAACTATAGATGTCCCTGACCGTAACATCCATGACCTGCAGATAACGTCCTAGATTGGATAATAAACACACTTGTTTTATGCTTGTCTTCACGATGCAACCAAAGAGCAAAAATGTCTTTTTACATTAAAAATCTTTTTACATTAACGTTTTGCTGTACAGTCGAATTGCACCTTATACCTAGAAATACCTAAATATATCCAACAATCAGTATACAAATCCGAGGCATAATGACACCCAAAACTCCTGCAATGGGTATTCTAAAGGTCACAAGTCCCTTTCTTTTCTTGTTTTTTCAATGATAACTTTTTTCAATGATAACTTTACCCATTAATCGCGTTACACACCACGCGCAAGGTTTGTGCTCTAGTTGTTTAGTCAGTGACTGAGCACGAGCAACGTCACGTGACCCCCAACACAATTCCGCCCACGACCCCTATCCCGCTATATGGAATCCATGCAGCCAGTTCGGGCACAAAATGCTAATGTAACTCGAGCGCCCCACTACCCCATGGACCCCTATTTTTCTCTAGTTTAATACCACTGGGGCACATTGTAGCCACGCATGGTCGCTTTGTAGATAATTATCATGCATGCTTTCACGCGGTCACATGCATGATATCAATATCTACAAATCACAGAGCGCGAAAAGCAATAATGCATGACTGTCTGAACAAACCACTGGCATTTGCATATTTCTTTTTTCAGGTACTCCTAAACAGAGGATTCGTAAGTAACTTATCCACTACACTCACAGCACACTTTAGAGTGTGTGCTGATAAGTTTCACTTTTGTGACCCCCCTCCTTTTTTGTGGGTCACGCACACCATCCTGGTCCTGAAGAAAGCCTTATGAGCCAACCTAAAGGCTGAAACTAGTAGACCTTACTTTAACTGGGATACTGAGGTACATAGCAAAGCCTCAAAAGAATCCCCTGTATGTTTTTAACTCTTATCGTAGGGCCCTGCAATTAAAACTTTTATAAGGGTTATACCTAGAGACAATGTTTAACACATAACTGCACTTCACTTAGCACTTCACTTTCCCTAACACAAACAACCTGCTCCGCTGTAACTCAGGCGTCGAAGCACAGCTGGATTGCGCTAGGTAATCCAGCTGGGCCCCGATGATGAAGCATGCCACCTACCAGGTAGGTGGGTGAGGGGTTTCCAAAAAACTACCTGAAGTTGTTTGCGCTCAACCCTCAAAAAGTTTTCCTGTCAGGACCATAGACTTGAAAACTACACGGAAGGACTTGTCCAATTGTGTTTATGACTGTAGTATATAGGGAAGAGGACAAGTGAACTGTTTCCTTACTCTCTACTTTTGTTCTAATATAGAAAATGAAATCCCCACATAGTGCAAGGGATGTATGCTTGGCGGAAGTGGAGTTGGCAGATTTATGGCAAGTATCTTGTGCTACACTTTGTTTGGTGGTTAAACCTGCTGCTTTACAGAAAAAACACTTTTTTACCTTGCATAGAATCAATTGGACCCCAAAAAAGCTGGGAAAGATAAAAGGAGACACAGAGTCAAAGTGCAAGCGATGTGGCAGCGGAGATGCAGATGACATGCACATGTTTGCTAACTGTTCAAAATTGGGAGAATTCTGGTAAGCAGTGGGCAAGCCCTTTTTATGCTTGGTGGGTGTCAACATCGAGGTAAGCCCGGAGTTGATTATGTTTGGGATATCCCAGCAGGCTAAAGATGAGTATGATTTGCAAGTAAACTGTCAATATTAGATTTTTTACTTAATACTACTAGCAAGAAGATAAATCGGTAATCTCAGGACTCAATCGGAGACCCCTTCTTGGAACGGTTGGAAGAACTCTGTGGGTTTTTCAAGGAAATTGATAAAAATAGTCTAAGATTTTGGAATTTGCTCAAATACTGAATGACTTCTCTGTCCAATGATTACACCCTCTCAATTCATTAACTGGGAGGGCAGTGGAAAGTTCAAAACAACCCAGTAAATCTAATTGATCGGTAACCAATTTTGGGCACTAACGAAGGGAGCTTCGAGCAGTGCTAATCGGTGGTGACATGAGGATAAAAACAAAACAAAACATTTACGCTATGGAGGAAGGTCCTGCACCGCTTGGGATAGTGGGGGTGATTGACCGGCGAACCCCCCTGTGGCATATTGGTCTTCTGCACCAGTTCTCGACATTGACTGGATTTAGTGGATGGGAGAACACATGTATCTCTGTGCTGGGGCATGGTCATGTGGGGACCGATTTTAAAATTGTCCCAGGAGCTTCAGAGGGAATGTGATATGCCCAATACACAATCCTACAAATATCTCCAGATCAGGCATGCCATCTCCCCGTCAATTCTACACCTAGACGCTCTGCCAGAGTTCAACCCCGTCTATGCAAAGGCTTTTATGGAGTACCTAGGCGATCGTAAGATTACCAAAATATATAACACAATAGTTACTGACAGTCACACCACATTGGCGACACTTCGAGAGGCCTGGCAGGGTGATCTGGGACAGTTGGACAAGGATGATTGGACTAAAGTATTAGAATCCCCATGTGGGGCGGCCATAGCATCACATCTTAGACTTTTACAATTTAAATACCTCCACCGGGTCTACTTCACTAGGCATAGACTGTGGAGGGCCGGCCTGGTGGCCTCCCATTCAGAGGTTCTGGCAGGGGGTCTTGAGCTCACTTTCGGAGGTCCTGGAGTGGGATGTGCCTATCTCACAAAACTAGCCTTCTTGCAGATTACAGACGGTATAGGAAGCAATATATATTAATGCCATCTATTGTTCTTGGGGCTCGCAGGGGCGAAGCTTGACATAGCCAGGGCGCAGAGGGCTTCATCTCCACCCCTGGTGAAGGTGTGGTGGAAGGGAATGGATTTCTGTATGGGCTTGAAATTACCAAGTAAGAGCATGTCCTCAGGAACATTCCAAGATATGGGGAAAATGGGCTGACTACCGAGGTCCACATCTGGAGCCTGTTCCCTCAATTTCACAGGTTACAGAGATAATATATTAGTTTGCTGGAGGGGAAGTTTTTAGTTTATATGTTCAATTACAAAGGCTGGGGTGGAAGTGGGCAGATGACAGTAGGTTGTATTTGGACCTATAACTATCGATATCAGGAAATCAATTTGTCATATCTATGTATATGTCAATATACCGGGTCCTACCTGGGTATGTAGGGTGTACAACACAATAAAAAGTGTTTTGAAAAAAAAAGAAAACAGAAGGGGTAAAGCCAAACCATTTGAGGGGTGACCCTGCAGAGAGGGCCAGGTCCAACAGTCAGGTACCACACCTTGACGAAAATTAAAATAAGTCATTTTTATTATTAGCTGATCATATTTTTACTCTTGAGCCCTAATTCCTATAGGATTTGTACTTGGGAAAGTTATACCTCACCCAGTAAATACTGATATGACCAGCTGCATTTTTGACTAGGCGTAGCATTACCTCTCAATTCCGAGTTCCACATCTCAGCATACGGTGACATTGTAATACCATATTTTCCTCCATTCAGAGCTGCAAATATCAGAATGGGCAACATTTTCTCTGCACACATTCCATAAATTTTGCATGGAAAAGTGCAGTGTTACCACAGAAGTAGAGTAACAGTTCTGGCGCGAATGCCTCATAGTGTCTTCAAGTCAGCTGTTACCTGGAGCCTCATGATTAGTATGGCTGTTATCTCTAATTGGTTGTATTCTGGTATTTGCATCTAAATTGAGGAAGTGTTATGGGCTATATTTACGAAGAATGAAATACACTGGATTAGCTCTTCATCCAGTATATAGAGTCCTGTGTTAATAAGGACAGAGGTGCATTGAGTGATGTGTGGGTGTACATGATCGTATGCTGCTCAGGCACCCCAGGCATGTAGAATTTCCTCAGGTTTTGTAAATAAATATAAACCTGAGCAGATTTTGCGGAAATAAATTCTCTAATTAGGGATAATGAAACGTTCTTTACTTACATCTCTCGGGGACCGCCATAGTGTAGTGTGTAATGTATCCCTCTGTTCTGTGCTGCAGCAGGCATGTGAAGGTCCTGGCGTTGACATGATTCACAGTTGAAAGATTAACTTTCAGCCTACGGGTTAAGAGGTAGGCGGTAAGATCAGTTTGCACTACAGTCATGGTCTCTGCTGGAATATGGGTGTCCCCCTCCTTCCAAACAATCTCAATGTCCTGTACCATCCCTGCCTCTACCTGGCACATCAGAGAGGTGTCGTTGTCCACTTTTCCTATGCTCATTGGGCCTGTGAATGGAGAAAGAAAAAGAGTATCGCTAGATCAACGTTCATTTGTCATTGTTTTCAACTCTCTGCAAATGTAAAGTCACTTTGGCATATGCAGTTTGGATTGGACATTTAATTAAATGATTCAATGCCACTTTTCAACTGCATTACGCTTACTTGGAAATCCTAAATTATATCTGTGCAGGCTAACGCATTCTCCTATGGAATTAGGTAAACCTTAGAGCTGACTTTGTGATCTAAGCACTGACCCTAAATAGGCTCTAATTACAAGAAGTATTTAGAATTAAGTCTGCCTAAGGAGTTACTAGCATTATCAGAATTACAACATCTGCAGTTACTCAACGATAACATGTGTCACGCAGTGACTCCTCCGCTTTGATTTAGAGGGCTCTGCTGACATCCTTACCTCAAAAGTAAAAACAAAGGAGAAATGGAAGGGTCTTTTTTCAGAAAAAAGTAGTGAAGAAGAGCACTGATCTATGCATTTCGTTTGTGCTGAGTTGTTTAAACAGTGACCAATGTAAGAGATCTACTGCAGAGGCGCACATATTATAGTTACTTTAGGGCGAAAGTTATGGTTACTTGAGATAACTATAACTGATGAATTTGAAAGGATTTGTTAATTTAAAAGCATGTATGTATATAGATAGATAGATAGATAGATAGATAGATAGGTAGGTAGGTAGGTAGGTAGGTAGGTAGGTGGATGGATGGATGGATGGATGGATGGATGGATGGATGGATGGATGGATAGATAGATAGATAGATAGATAGATAGATAGATAGATAGATAGATAGATAGATAGATAGATAGATAGATAGATAGATAGATAGATAGATAGATAGATAGATAGATAGATAGATAGATAGATAGATAGATAGATAGATAGATAGATAGATAGATAGATAGATAGATAGATAGATAGATAGATAGATAGATAGATAGATAGATACTGAGTTAGCGAGAATGAGACTACATAGTTGGTAACTATGTAATATGGAACTATATCACTATCGTGGGGTTCTGGTGACATTTACAAACCACGAGGCCAAAGGCTGAGTGGCTTATAAATACCACCCGAAATCCAGGTAGAGCCTTATTGATGTAGGTGCCTGTGTGTTGTGAGGGTATGAAGTGGCTTGGGAATAAAAGAGTATAGAAATAAGATTATCCAAGGTATTACCACCAACAAGAGAGAGGACTGGACTTTCAATATGCAAGTATGTTATTGAAAAATACCTTTTCAAAGGGGTATTGTTATAATTTTAAATATAGCAGCAAACAATTACTCTGGTGGATGGAAACGCCTAGCTGAACACCATGTGAGAAAGGAAATGCCCCAGAAAACCCAGTAAACTACATTATTTCTAAAATAGGCTATATCTTACAAATGGTCAGGTGCCTGAACAGTTTGATGAGTATCTGTCGTGACTGATTGTCTTCAGAAAGACAATAAGAGTAAGAACATGTCTTTATGTGTTAAAGAGAACTAATGAATCTAGAGAATGGGTGAGAGAGGTAATGATTGATTGGGAGATTAGGGCAAAGGAAAGCAGTGTGTGTGGAGATGGTGAGAGGATGAGAGGGAGGGAGAAAGGCTGGGGTGAGGAAGAGGGAGGAGAGAGATAAAAGAAGAGTGGGAACAAGGCAGAGAGAGTGCTAGTCAGAGCAAAATACTGAGGAAGAAGTTGTGGAGTCGAATGAAAGTACAGAATATTTAAGCAAAAAATAAGGAGGAGACAGAAAGCATAGGACAGAGAAGGAGTGAGAGAGAGCAAAGGATAAAAAGAGCAAGTAAAAGACAGGTCTTGCATAACAAGCACCAACTCAAAGATTTCATGAACTGCAGAATCATCTCACTCCTGCCCTTTCCATCCAAAGTCATGCAGAAGGCTACCAACAAATAACTCTCCACCCACCTCGAACAACACCACTTACGAAGCATCTCAGTCTGGTTACAGCAAAAAATATAGCACAGAAACTGCTGTCATAGCAGCAACTCACATCTGAACATCTTATCCATCATGGACAAAGGAGAAATTGCTGCATTCATACTACTAGACCTCTCCACAGCATTCTACATCATTTCCCACAGCACCCTCATCACAAGACTTCATAACTGCAGAATACATGATCCTGCCCTGAGCTGATTGACTGCCTTTATCTCCAACGGAACCCAGCTAATCAGCCTCCCGCCCTACACCATTGTACCCTAAAATCTCATCTGCAGAGTCCCTCAAGGATCATCACTGAGCCCCACCCTCTTCAACATCTACATGGTGCTGCTTGTCCACTTCATAAGATCCCATCGAATCAACATTGTCTCGGATGCAAACAACACCCAGCTCATCCTCTCCCTCACAGACAACAACCACACCACCAGGACCAACTTCAACACCAGGATGTTTAAGGCAGCCGACTGCCTTGAACATGCTGGTGGCACACATTCCCATCCAAAACACACCCACTGGAGTTCTGTGTTAATATGTTTTAAAAGGCCTGGTTTTCTAGATTAAGAAATCTAAGATTATTGCATAAATCCTCGTGCCCCAGGATGTCAGTCAACGGAGGAACAGACTCTAGCTTACCGTGTACCAGGAGCTGCGTCCCATTCCCTGTCACTGTACTGGAGTTAAAAGTGTCTTTGTCAATAACAGACACCTTGCAGATATACAACCTTGTGTCATTGAAGCCCAGGCCGCTCACTTGTATGGATTTATCGGTGATGTGCCCACTTTTGGTCAGTGTGAGTCTGTCTTTGTGCCAACCCTCGGGCGTCAGGTATATGAGCTCGTTTTCGTTGTTGGTGGTGAAGTACCAGTACACATTTGTTCGTAGTATCTTGCCTTCGTCCCCTTGCAAGCAACAGGTCAAGTTCACTGAGCCTCCTCTAATCCCGGCAACAAATGGGGGCTGCACCACCTCCTTCATTCCAGGTACTGGCTCTAAGGACAAAGAATCAAACATTTAATGAAGACCTTGATGACTCAGCGAATTAAGCTCGTCTTGATCAGATCACGTGGGGCCTGCGTATCAACAGTCTGAATCCTGCTAGGGCCAATTTATCCTTCTGAACTCAGTAAACTAAGAACCATTAGGGCCACAGGTTGGTTGGGAATACAGAGAAGCAAAATAGCCAGAGGGCAAATCCATTACTGCATGTTGCAATTTGACTCCTCATTCAAAGTTTCCAGTTTTGAAATGAGAGACAGCATGGAAAATCCCCGTTATCTCACTAATTTTCTGAATATTTACCCTGGGTCAAACATTTTTTCGTGTGCACATTTCAGCACAACTTTCCATGTGAAGTGTGCATGAGGAAAACTAATAGTGTGCCGCAAAGCCACACAAATGTGAAAATCGTCGGTACAGTTTATGTCTGATCCCTGCATTACCGACCTACTAGTACTGAATTAAATTAAATTAGGTAAATGTACTGCCTGTTAAATATAGCTCATGCAGGCTGCAGAAACTGCGACATTAAAGCACTATGTGAAATAAAGTTGTTATTTTGTTTACAAGCTACAGGGAGAGAGACACCATGCATAAGTAGTTATGTTCAATGCAGTGCAGTAAAAAGATTTGTGTGAGCTTCCTGCCGGAGAAGAGTCAAGGATAAGGGGTTGGTTGGTAGAGAACCTCAGTACTACTATATCAGGAAGATGTGCAAATCAACATTTTTTGAATGAAGATAGTTGTCTGATCTTTAATTGTGTCATCGTAGCCCTGAAATCAAATCAGTGAGATGCAGTGGCATGAATGATGAAGTCTTCACCATTCATTTGAGCCTAAATCTGTGAATGGAAAACTGTTCTGTCAGTGGCGAAGCAAGGGGTGGGGGTGTCAAACCCGCGCGGCACGAGTTTTGGGAATGGTGACTGTCGTGCCTAGACAGTGGGCACTAGGACCCCGGGTCAGGAGTGGGGGAAAGGGACATCGGACACCACTTCCGGTCAGGGGAGTAGGGCGGAACACAACAGGACTGAGAGGGCAAGAGGCAGGACGCATCCAGAGGTTGTAAGCTAGATTGAAATAAACACCTGATTCCAAGCCACGGTCTCCTGTGATCCTTGGGGGCTCCACGATACGACAACTGGCGACGAAGGAGTGGACAGAACTCACGTGTGTCCGGTGCCCGACTGATCTGGAAAGCAAGACCAGGAGCTCACCCTGATTCGCACGTGGAAATAAGCCACGGCGCGAGAGCCCACCACGGCCGTGACTGCAGCGCCGTTGTGAGACGTCCGATGAGAATCTGAAAAAGCTCGCAAACTGTCATGAGAGCGGCCATTTTGTGGTCAGGCGGAGTGACCAATCAGCGCTGACGAAGACCGGACGGCCATTTTGAGGTCAGGCAATGCCCGGATTGGCCCCGAAGTCGCGTGAGATTTCGGCAGCCATCTTAGAATCAGGCGAAAACAGCCAATTGCAGCGCGGAGAAGACCGGCGGCCATTTTGGAACTAGGCAAAACAGGAAAAAGGAAGGAAAGTGCTGAAAAGAGTACAAGTAAGAGAAAAAGAAGCACAAGATAGTGCAAATAAGGACAAGACAGTGAAAATCAAGGAAAGGGGAAAGAAAAAGTGGATAATAAAGAAGAAATTAAGGAAGAAATGCCTGAATAAAGAAAACAGGAAAAAGGAAGGAAAGTGCCGAAAAGAGCACAAGTAAGAGAAAAAGAAGCACAAGACAGTGCAAACAAGCACAAGACAGTGAAAATCAAGGAAAGGGAAAAGAAAAAGTGGATAATAAAGAAGAAAAAACAGAGATGGCAGAACCAAGGAGCGAAAGGCAGAGCGGCCAATATCGCAGACCTCTCCCATTCAACCTCTCAGAGCCGCAAGTGGGAATAAGATGGGAGCGGTGGGTTAGGAGATTCGAGAGGTACATGGAGGGCACATATGTGACAGAGGCCAAACAACTGGGTCTGTTCCTTAATCTAGTGGGCGATGACTTAGACGATCTACTAGTAACCCTACCAGAAGATGAGACATCGACGTACAAAGGGCTAATAAAATGCCTAACTAACAAATTTGATCCACAGAGAAACATTGATTTTGAGCGGTATACCTTCACAATGGCATTTCAAAACACGGATGAATCGCTGGATGATTTTGAGACGCGACTGCGGAAACTTGTAATTTACTGCGAATTCGACAAGTACAACAACGAACAAGCGATTCGCCTGTGCATCATTGAAGGTTGCCGTGATACGGACTAAAGTGCGAGAATCCTGAAGGAACCAACCTCACTGGAGAAGAACCTGTCACTAGCAAGGGCTGAGGCAAGAGCAACAGTGCAAGCAAAACAGATGGAGCGGGGAAATGAACGGCGAGTCGAACAGGCACACTGCATGGCAGAGAGCAACCGCACAAGCAGCTGGAAAAAGGGGCACAACGAACAGGCAACAAAGAAGCAACCTGAATCAACCTGCTACAGATGTGGACTTGAGTTTCCACACAGAGGCACGTGCCCGGCCATGGGCCAAACATGCAGGAAATGCAACAGAAGCAACCACTTTGCCAGTGTGTGCCTGGGACTGCAGTTCAGAAGTGAAAGAGGAAGATCGCGGATGATGACGAGCAGACATGTCAGACATGTGGAAACAGCAAACCGAAGCTCCTCGGTAGAGTCAGGAGAAGAAGAGGAAGAAGAAAAGGTAGAAAGACTATACCTCATGTCAGACACTGCTGCCATGCCCACTGAAGAAGGCAGAAATCAAGAAAGCATCCGCCTCGTGAACAAGAACACAATAAAGATGACAGAGTCGGTAACTATAGAGGTGGGGCCTGTCAGGGTCTGACGGATGTGCCTGCCGAATATCCGATAATGGGGTAGACTACATCTCCCATAATTCTTAGCATTAAGGGCAGGACCAGGAAGGCATTTAGCAACGCGAGAGACAGAGGTCCTCGCACGTGATTTTGTCCTTGGAGTTTGTTTGCAGTTCGGCAGACGCCCTGTACCCGTGGAGCTGCTTTGGATTCTCTGTTTACCCCCACGTTGCAGGTTACAACTCCGCGGCTGCGGAGTGGAGAACGCGTGCATTGCTCGGCTGAGCAAGAACGCCCCTGGCAGCGTGAAGTTGAGTTTTGTTTTGGTTTCTGGTGTTTGGTGCTGGGAGACGATGGATTTGCCCCCTCCGTGCCCACACTGGAAAAAGCCTGTTGTTTCGCTCAGCGGAGTGAAGATGCCATAGAGCCTGTATCTTGGATTTGTTTATGCCTGAGAGAAGGACTGGGAGCCACTGGATTGCCCCCTCCTAGCCTTATCAGGTATTGGAGCCAGGGTGTGGCAACTTTGGGGAACTACGAACTGAGAGATGCTGGATTGCCCCCTCCCGAGTTTTGCCTTCTCAGTCCAACACCCGGATTTGCATTCTCATACCGGAGAACAGTGAGTCATTATTCTGAACTCCTACGTCTGCCGGTAAGGCTGATTTTGTTTTCTTATTGACTGGAATGGTTTCAAAGCTTTGCGGGGGCATTTCTCCACCGCGAGACATTAGGGTAGTGAAGCCTTGGCCACGGTCTTTGATTCCTTTTGTTTTTGAGCCTCGTGGTGGAAGTCATTATTCACCTAAGGAAAAGAGATGCTAAAAAGACCTGATATTCTAAAGGACCTTTGTGATAGAGTGTTTGGTATGTATGGTATTTGGTTGACTTATTGAATACTGTGACAAATGAATGATTTCCCAAGACTAACCGGTTGTTGTTTTTTAAATCGTAGGGCGACCGTGTTTCATGAGAGAAGTATCTCAGATAAGGGAAGGGGTCATCTCCTGAATAAGTACCAGGTATTGCTTTATATTCGTGAGACAGTACAGGAGGGTAGAAAAAGGACTGCAAGTATTAATGTGTGCCTTCTTTTGTTACAGGTGTCCCTTCCACTGCAGCTCCTACCCTTACCTATCCCTCACTTGACTGCTTTTGTGCTCTGTATGCTTATAGCTAGTCAGAGTACACGGAGGTCAGGAGGTGGATCCCATTTGAGCATCGTTACGATCCTGAGGAGCCAGCAGTCAGGACAGAATCACGTGCCTACGAACTATACTCCTCCTGATCGGAAGGATCCTCAAATAATGGCGACTTTAGATGACGTACTCCAGGCCTTACTATTAGTACAGCAGGAATTGGCTACGTCAAAAGCGGAGACAGCAGCCTTAAGGGAAAGACTAGACAGACAGAAGGGCAATCCGTTTGATGTTTCAGTAGGTGCTCGTCACATTCAGGTGGCGGTCCCTCCCCCTATACCCCTAGCTAGTCCGGAGAGATATTCCGTTGATCCTCAGAAAATACAAGCTTTTCTAACACAGATCACCCTACATTTTTCTTGCCGGCCTGCCTCGTTCCCCACGAACCTGTCCCGAGTGGCATTCACCATCTCGTATCTGTCAGGGTATGCGGCCAACTGGGCGGTCCCGTTCGTCAGGAACGATGATCCCATTCTTTCTGATTGGTCCGCCTTCCGAAAGGAATTCGAGCGGGTGTTCCACCGAAGGGCCACCACCTTCAGCACAGATCTGGAGCTCCTAGAGCTCCGTCAAGAAAAGAAAGACCTGGTCACGTACATGACCACTTTTAACTGGCTGATCACAGAAACCGCCTGGCCGGAAGAAAAAAGAATGGCGCTGTATTATCAGGGACAGTCTGACGACATAAAAGATGTGATGGCTCAGATCGACCCCCAACCTACCACATGTGTAGATTTCATAAACCTCACTTTGCGTCTAGACCATAGATTAGCGGAGAGGGGAGGAGACCGTAAGAGGCATGACAGAACCTCGGGAAGCATGGGACAAATATCTCATCCTTCCCCAGTAGCGAGAGATAGCGCTCCAGAACCTATGGATCTAAGCGCTATCAGGTCCCTGTTGTCCAGGGCAGAAAGAGTGAGCCTCCGAACACAGGGGCTCTGTATGTATTGTGGCAAGAAAGGCCACTATGTGAAGGAGTGTACCCTGAAGCCAAAGAGACCAAAAACCTTTTATGCTGGAAAGAAAGTAGCGCTCACCAGAGTAGACCAGGGCGAAACCAAAGAGTCAGGTACACCCAGAAAGGGATCGGAGGAGAAAGAATGAAGGTTGACGTCCTTAGCATCCACTGACGTCAAGCACGTAGCTACTCACATCATACTCCCCACATTATTGCAAACCAAGAAGCAACAACATTCCGTGTGGAGTATGATAGATTCCGGGGCTACCGGGAACTTCATTGACGAGGGACTGGTGCGGCGTTTGGGATTGGGGCGAGTTCCCAATCCAACGCCAGAGACAGTGCTGTCAGTGGACGGTACCCCATTGAAATCCGGTCCGATAACAGAACGCACTGAAGTAGTGGAGCTAATACTAAAAGGCAGCCCAGTCGATCATGTGGAAAACATAGTGTTAAGCATAATCGAAGCCCCCCAATATGAGATCATTCTGGGGATACCATGGTTAGGACTACACAACCCCTCTATTGATTGGAGGCTCAAATCCGTTAGCTTCCTTTCCGATGAATGTCAGAACACATGCATGACAAAACCTCCATCGCACACGCTAGCCTGAGCTCAGTCCCTGCACATAGCCACGGCAGTCGAAAAAGAAACAGTACTGCCGACTGTTTATGAAGACTATAGAGAAGTGTTCAGCGAGATCAGGGCAGAGGTGCTCCCACCTCATCGCGAGTACGACTGCCGTATAGATCTGATTGATGGAGCAATAGTCCCATTCTGTAGGGTGTATGTCTTATCGGAGCCTCAAACAAAACACTTACATGAGTATTTGGCACACTTTAGCGCAATCGGGTTTATTCGGCCATCCAGGTCTCCCGCAGCCTCGCCTCTGTTTTTTACGGCGAAAGCCAATGACGAGCTGCGAACGTGCATTGACTACCGACAGCTGAACAAACGAACAGTCAGGAATCGTTACCCACTTCCACTTATCCCCGTCTTGCTGGACCCAGTGAGGGAGGCCAACATCTATACCCGGTTGGACCTCCGTGGCGCCTATCACTTGGTTAGGATTCGCAAGGGGGATGAGTGGAAGACAGCATTCAAGACCCGATATGGACTATTCGAATACTTGGTAATGCCGTTCGGGTTGTGTAACGCCCCGGCGGCTTTCCAGTATTTCCTCAATGACGTGGAGTACATAGACCAGTTTGTCATAGTCTACATCAATGACATCCTGGTCTATTCTGTATCCAGAGCTCAGCACGTCAGCCATGTCATCCTGATCCTGAAAAGACTGCTAGAGAACAGCCTCTATTGCAAACTCAGCAAATGTGAATTTAGTGTTGCAGTGGTGGAATTGTTAGGGGTTATTCTGACTCCTAGGGGTTTCCGTATGGCTGAAAGAAAGGTTGAGGCCGTTCGATCATGGCCGGTGCCACAAGGTGTGAAAGATGTGCAATGTTTTCTTGGCTTCTCTAACTATTATAGGAGATTCATCTCTCAGTTCTCCCTGTTGGCCTCCCCAATTACCAAACTGCTGAGGAAGGGGGTACCTTTCATGTGGAATCCAGAAGCCATGGAGGCTTTTGAGCAGTTAAAGAAGGCATTCATTACTGCCCCGATTCTGAGACACCCTCAATTGGACCTACCTTTTGTGGTGGAGGCTGATGCATCTGATGCAGTGGTGGGGGGGTGCTATCACAGAGAGACAAGGAAATGGGGCAACTGAATCCTGTTGCCTTTCTGTCTAAGAAACTAAACCCTGCCGAAACCAACTACACCATATCCGAGAAAAAGCTGTTGGCCATCAAAAGGGCGTTTCAAGAGTGGAGGCATTATCTCTGGGGAACACAACATCCGATAACTGTGTATTCAGATCACAAGAACTTGCAGTTCATGAAGACCGCACTCCACCTTTCACACCGACAAATGAGGTGGATGATGTTTTTTGCGGAGTACAATTTCATAATTACTTTCCATCCAGGGTCTGAAAACAGGAAGGCAGATTACTTCTCTCGGCAAGGGGAAGACTCTGCACCACAACAGGAGATTCAACAAGCCATCATAGCTCCTGAGAGAGTAGTGTGCTCAGTCACTGCAGACCAATTCATAGAGAAAGTCCATAGTGATCGGAGTCAGGCTCAGTGGCAAGCATGGGTGGGAAAAAAAAGACTCAGAGTTATCAAACATGGAGAACCTCTGCATGAGGGGAAGTTGTATTTTCCCACACACCCCCTTCGGTTGAAGGCGTTCAATTGGTGCCATAACAATGTGCCTGCAGGGCATCCAGGAAACAAGAAAACGCTGCATCTAGTAAAACGCCATTTCTGGTGGGAAAACATGTCGAGAGATGTAGAGAGCTGGATCACTCAATGTGACACCTGAGCCCGTGCGAAAGGTGATCAATCCAAGAGTCGAGGAAAACTCATGCCATTACCCACTCCATCCCGTCCGTGGCACACGATCTGTGTGGACTTCATAGTTGGTCTCCCAACCGATCAAGGGTGCAACGCCATCATGGTGGTGGTTGACAGTTTGACAAAAATGGGCCATTTTATCCCTTGCAAGAATTTACCTACTGCCAGCCAAACTGCACAGTTATTATTATCTCATGTGGTAAGGATCCATGGTATTCCACGGGTAATCGTCTCGGACCGAGGTCCACAGTTTGTGTGCGAGATTTTGGCACATGTGGTGCAAAGCCCTCCGGGTGGAAGATGCTTTATCCACGAGTTTCCATCCGCAAATTGTTGGGCATACCGAGCGGCTTAACCAAACGCTCAAAAAATACCTGAGGTGTTATTCTGAGGAAGCGAATCAATCTTGAGTTTCCCTGTTATGGGTTGCGGAACTGTCTTACAATAATGCCTGGCACAGCTCCATAAGGGAAACACCGTTCAAGGCCAACACCGGTTTTCACGCGAACACTCTGCCCTTGGTAGTTCTGAGAGAAGGGCACAATCATCCCACGGTGGCAGCACACGTGAAGGCTTTTCTGACATCACACCGGCGGATTCAAAAAACACTGGTCCAGGCGAATACTTCCTACAAGAAGTGGGCCGATAAACATCGACAGGAGGGTCCTCAGTATAGAGTGGGCGACAAAGTCTGGCTGTCGACGAAGAATATCCGTTTCTGCTACCGTAGTATATTCTATCCACGCTACATTGGTCCCTATGTCATACTCTGAAAAGTCAATCCAGTGGCGTACAAACTCAAACTACCTGCTTCTATGAGGATACATCCTGTGTTCCACTGCAGTCTGTTAAAACCCGCTGGTTTGGCGCGGTGCAAAGCCGTTCCGCCTTTTCTGAAGGATGGTCAAATGGAATATGAGGTTCGCCGCATTCTGGACTCCAGGTATCGGCAAGGGAAGTTGTGGTTCCTAATCTCCTGGAAGGGATACCAGCCTGAGGATGATTCCTGGGAGCCGAGTGAGGGGGTTCATGCCCCGCGGGAGGTCTGGGCATTTTACGCCCGTAACCCGGGTAAGCCTGGTGCTAGGAGGCACTGGGGAGGGGGGCGTACTGTCAGGGTCTGACGGATGTGCCTGCCGAATATCTGATAATGGGGTAGACTACATCTCCCATAATGCTTAGCGTTAAGGGGAGGAACAGGAAGGCATTTAGCAACGCGAGAGACAGACGTCCTCGCACGTGATTTTGTCCTTGGAGTTTGCAGTTCGGCGGACGCCTTGTCCCCGTGGAGCTGCTTTGGATTCTCTGTTTACCCCCACGTTGCAGGTTACAACTCCGCGTGCATTGCTCGGCTGAGCAAGAACGCCCCTGGCAGCGTGGAGTTGAGTTTTGTTTTGGTTTCTGGTGTTTGGTGCTGGGAGACGCTGGATTTGCGTGCCCACACTGGAAAAAGCCTGTTGTTTCGCTCGGCCGAGTGAAGACGCCATAGAGACTGTATCTTGGATTTGTTTATGCCTCAGAGAAGGGCTGGGAGCCGCTGGATTGCCCCCTCCTTGCCGTATCAGGTACTGGAGCCAGGTAAGCATGGGCGGATTTTGCGAATTGGCAATCCGCGAAATTGCGTATTTACGGATTCGCAATCCGCAAAATCCGCGAACTCTCGCGAATTTGCAGAATTTTTTTTTGGTGTTCGCAAGGGTTTCTGCCAGTTCGCGAGGATTTTGTACCAGTTCGCAATTGCGAACTTACTTGTCGGCTCGCAACGGCCGCGACTATGTTGTTTCTACGTCTGGTTCATCATCACAGGTTCACAGCACCCTCTGTTTCACCACTGCCACCCTCTGGTACACCCATGCCACCCTCTGGTACATCACTGCCACCCTCTTGTTTGTTTATCACTGTAGATTATGGGGTGAAAAAAAGCAAGCACACCTGCCCTGCTTCAACTGACATGAATTAATTTGGGGTTGATTAATGTGTCACTGAATTTAAACTGCCAGTCTGGCACCTGCTTCCTTATCTGTAATTTGCTTTCTGTTGCAGTGCAAATTTTTTTCACAGGACCTTTGTGGCCTACTTGTAGCTATTCTATGAGCCTGCTGTGAGGGTCAGAGCAGGGTCATAGAATAATTGCAAATAGGCAACTGAACTCTGGAGGGGCCCCTCAGGAAGCACTAGAGGGAATGGTTACAAATGTTAAGATTGAACTTTTGCACCTGCTGAGTGCTTTCAGTTTTGCAAAAATCGTTTTTCTGCAATTTCGTGCAATTCGCGGGGCGCGAATTCGTGCGAGATCGATTTCGGAAGCCGCGAATTCGTGCGAATACAGGATTTCTTTTTTTTGCGGCGTGTTTGTTCGCGTGATTTTTTGCGTGTTCGCAAGCCGCTTGTAGCGCAACGTTTGTGAAGTTACCCTAGCGGTCGTACATGGGCGTGGCCATCTTGTTTGCGTGACGTAATTCCGTTTCCGGGCGCTATGTGTAATCTCACAAAGTGTGCGGCTCGCTAGTACAATTTCGCGTGTGATCGCGAGGAAAATCTCGTGCAAACTTACCCACGCGGTCGTGAACGGGCGCGGCCATCTTGTTTCTCATTCATTGCTATGGTTCTGGGCATGCTTTCTGTATCCTCTCTGAATCTCTGCCATCCTTTGCTTGTTTGAAGTTTTTTTTAAATCTATTTTACTTATTATCTATCCCTCTATTTTTCTAGCTCTATATTTTTGTGTTTTCTGCTACTTTTGGTTAATTCTAAACTACTTTTTTAAACTCTTTTCTTTTCTTCTTCCCTATTCTATTTCTTCTTTATTATTTAGCTTCCTTTCTGCCCAGACCATGGTAAAGGGAGCCGGGAAGCATCCCGAGAAGGGGAAGGGTCCCGCACCCCGTGCCCGGCTCCCGTGCGGGCGTTTGAGGGGGGAGAATGTCCAACCCCGGGAGATCTTCAGCGCGGAGGAGGTGGCCGGACTAGTTTTTTATGTTCAGCGCCGCCTCCCCAGGACCATCATGGCAGGCGGCAGGATCGCTAGCGGGTACGGGATCCGGGAGCGCCGGAAGCGGTGGGAGAAGGTGTGCCGGGCCATGTACCAACACTCTCGGGTCCGACGCACCTACAACCAGGTCACCCACCATTGGACGGATATCCTGGACCGGGAACGCGATCTGCTGGACCTGCTCGGCCTTGAGATCCCCGGGCTTGGTGATTAGTAGCTATTTCTTTACTACTCTGTTTTCTCCTGCTCTGCGTGTTATTATTTATCTTGCAAATTTTTGTTTTTTACCAAGAGCAATAATGCTGCTGATTACATTGTAGGTAAATTATATTTCAAAATCTTCTGTGCATTTCAGGTGCACTGCTCTCCTTCTCAGTAGCGCTGCTACTATGCTTATTTGTTTTCGATTTTGTGTTCATTTCATTGGCCTGTGAAATTATGCATGAGTGTAGTTTAAAAAACTGCGTAATGCTAGACACTAAGGGTCAGATTTTTAATTACCGGCGCATCCCTGCAAAGTAGCAGGGATGCGCCAGTAATTGTGCGCCACGCCACCACCACCCATGGTGCGCCGTATTTACAATGCGGCGCACCATGTGCCCAAAACGTCACCGAAGCGTTACGCTTCTGTGCCGTAAAGGCGGCGCATTGCTGGAGTTGTGTCGCAATGATGGTGCAGCTCCAGCAATGCTCTGGGGTGCCCTATCTCCCCAATGCTGCATCAAGCAGGCGCAGGGTTTGAGTCACGCATCATTGTCCTCAAAGTGACTGATTGAAATCTTGTAGATGTCCCTCAGCCACTTTTAGGATGCGTTCCTGCGCAGGAACGCCCTCCCTTGTGCCGGAACGCCCCCTGATGGCGTAGGGCTTTACAACGTGATGCATCTCCCATATGCGTCACGTTGTTAATATACGCCGCACCATGGCGCCTCTTTTGTTCTGCCGCTGCATCACAAAAGTCACGCAACAATGGAGCAAAAGAGCCGCAAGGGGCTTCTAAATCAGCCCCTACAGACTCAAGTCCAGTCCTTCCTTTGTACACATGGTGATAAGAAGAAATAGTGGTGGTGGATTGATAGTTTGAGTATTCACTGATCTGCAATCACGATGGACTTTGTCTGTCACTTCGCGTGCTGCGGACTGCTGCCTGCCAGTCCTAGGCGAACATTTTTAGTAGTTTGTTTAGTGAGTTACATAAGAACTTTCCAAGTCGACGGTCGGCAAATCAAGCAATACTAATAACGTAGTAGACCACATGAGATCGGTCAATATATCCCGTGGAATAGTTGTCTATTTGCTATTTCACCAAAATATTTTGTTATTGTTCTTTTGAAATGTTTGATTTGGTTGACAAATATCATCCATGTTTTCTGGTCTTTCTTTCTTTCATGTTGTACATCAGCTCCCCCCAGGGTCAAGAGGACACAGGAGGAGGAGGAGGGTGCTGTTCAGGATGCAGGCCAGGATCGGGCAGGCGAGGGCTCCTTTGCTGGCCCCAGTAAGTTTTAATTTTAATATAAAGTACCTATTTTTTCCTAGCGTTCCTCATTCGATTTTTTCTAAATCGTCTTTGATCTTCTTGTAGACTGGATCTCAATTCTTATCCTGCCTCGACTATGACTCCCTGTGGTATTACTAGATTATTCTTATTAGTCTGTCTGTGTAGCTAACTAAGATTGCACATTTGGCAATTCCATTGGACTCCCATTCCAGTCAGCAATAGCTCTATGCACTGAGTGCAGTCCTCTGGGATTGTCCATAATGTCTTTTCAAGTCTTCTAAATGTTTATGCTTTGACAATTGCCAACAATAAAAAGGTGAATGACCACCAAGAAAGAATAAGATACTACTTTACTTTTGGTTTGGATAGTAGGACAATCCATTCTACTACTGTTGCAGGGACAAATCTGCACAAACAGAACTATGGACACTAAATAATGCATTGCTTAGCTTATCAATTATAATAGGTGCTGTTAGACTTTCCACATACCTCAGTGATAACAGACTTTGTAGTTGAACCCCCAATCTCCTTACTGACTAGATAGTGTGGCAGAGTCATTTAGCTCCCAAAGTCACCGATGATTGATCCCCAATGATGATTAGATTATCCAACGCAGGACAAGAGTACGGAGTCAGAGTCAAGAAGTGTCAGAGGCACGGACTCATGCTTGCAAAAATTCCAAAACCTTTAGCTCATCCACTCTAGTCTGGAGGACCAAAAACCACAGAGTCTATTTAAGTTTAAAAGCTTTATTAAAAGTAAACACATTTATTAAAATCAACTTTGTCAAAAACTAAACGTTTAACTGAAAATGGAAAAGTGCCTAGTGCTGACGATTAATTGGACACATTTCTTGTGGTCGAGCCGAGCTCTCACCTGGTTTGAACTTGATCCTGCTCGTGTTCTTAGAAGTCAAGCTTCTGTCTGTTAGGAGAAAAAGTGGTGCGTGTTAAAAATAAAAAGCAAGCATTCATCAGTTGTGCCAAAAAGTGCAGCAAGACAACAGCCTTCCCTGGAAAAAGGGACATTTTTACTTTAGAGTAGACAGTCACAAATTATTAAATTGCATTCTGTTTTTTCACATTTCTTTATTCCTCCTAGACCAAATATTATATAGTAGGGAGTGGTGTATTCTAACATTCTTAAATGTACTTTGTAGGTGGAACATCTGGTGGCTGGGCCAGCGCGGAGGCGGTGGTATTGGACGAGGGGAACAACTCTGGGGAGGAGGCGGTGCAAGTGCCGGACGTGCCTGTGAGGGTTCACACGGTGGTGGCGGGCAGAGGTAAGCTATATATTCCTTACTTATTGAGATTGAAGACTGCAGAGTGTGCTTTCTGCACTGGTGTATTATAAATCAACCAGGTAGTAGCCTCCTCTAAATGTACTTCGACTTAGCTGTGAAGTTTTTGGCGAGAAGAATCCCAATCAGATCTGAGATGAACTTGATGGATGGGATGAACGAAAAGCGAAAGAAGGGTGTAAGTAAGTGTGGAAGGACGAGAAATTTAATGATGACTGGCAAAGAAGAATGATATGTGTTTGCTTGGCCCCCGAGGTGGCTGGGAAGGAAAGAATATGGTATGGTGCATGGCTGGGTGAATGATGAAGCAAGGATGGGTGGAAGGAAAATAGCCTGGGTGGGTGAAACAGAAACTGTATGTGTGCATATACTTTGAATGGATGGATGCCTGGATCATGGTATTATCTGACTCTTAGATAGCATATGTGTATCTAGAGAGAGTAGACGGTCACTGGATGAACTAAGTGTTACTTTGAAGAGCATGTAACACCGCACCCGCACGTCCGTTCCAGTGTAGGAAAGGCAAGGAAAAGAAGTTGTAATTTTGTCCAAATACTACCATGAATAGTAGCAGTAGTTTGTATTGCAACTGCAAGCACAGCATATATCCGGTTATTAGGGTGGACACTCCCTACCTCTCTTAATAACTTTAGTTTAGTAGTAGTACGTCATTCATGTGTGGGTGTATCACTGTTCACTCAATAATAAGCAAAGCACCTAAAGTCATCCCATATGTCATCAAATACATCCCATGTGAAGTGATAGATAGTCAGATTATTTAGCTTCTTCATTTTCCTTTTCTAGTACTCATTTGCACTGTAGGGTGAAAGCTAAATTAATTAAGCAGTAGCCCTTTTAACAGAGTATTCTCAGTGCCACCCGTAATAGAAAAGTAAGAGCTTCACCACCTGCATGTACTGGACCGGTACAGTAACGCAAGTCTGTCTCACTCATCATGGTGTGCGTCTGTTTTTCTCGGGTGCAAGTTCACTGCGCTGGCATTATGCCGGCTTGCATAAGATAACGTACCAATTTTCCTAAACAAGAGAGAAGAAGAAGAATAAGACTGGTGTACTGTCATAGTCGACTGTAATGGAAGTCCATAGTGCTCGTAGAATTTGTTCCTTAAACTCCCACTAATGTTAGAGCAAGGATGAAGAAGTGGGAGGTTAGATAGATACTGTCCTCAATAGTTATTGTAGGAAGGTGGCTACCTGACTATGGTTACCCCAGATTTTTTTTGCCTGTGTTTAGCTGGTTTTTTGACTTAGTTGACCTGGTTCCCTGCTAATCAGGGCCCCAGGCCATCTGCTCTCTCTGTAAAATGGATTCCATGTACCCTAGGTACATACCAATTGGAAATGGACTCCTTGTCAGCCCCTGTAGAATGCACTATAGGTGCACAGGGCACAGGAGCCACTAAGGCCTACCAGGGGCTGCAGCATACCTTTTGCCACCCCTGGCTGGTTCTTAAATTGACACAACTGGCTGATCACTCAGCTGGGGTAAGGTGGTGTACACACCCCTTGCTTAGATATAGTATACCTATGTCTAAACCTATATCTGGACACATGTAAACCTGTGAGCCACTCCTATAGACAGGCCTCACCAATCCTGGAGGCTGGGTGCATGGTTTTTATGTGAGATGGAGCTCTAGCATGAGCTGAGCCTGTCTGCAGCCGTCGGGAACAAATCCCTAAGCTGTTTCAGGATAATGCCATACCATATACTATTAAGTGCCTTATAATCCTCGCGGTTATTTAGCAACTCTGGTTTGGCTTTATCAAAACATGTCGTGTAAGGTGTCATACGCTTTGGAATACCATCCCCTCGCCAGTTCTGGCGACGGGGATGGCATTCCACCCCTCTAGAGGGGTAAGACATGTTACTTCACTTAAATGCGGTTGATTTCTCCAAAGGCCTTAAGATCCACAAAATGGATGCCTCTGCCACAGACAAATGTCTGGACCCCTGGAGCTGACCGAAACCCAGTCAAGGGGGTCCTGGACAAAGGGTTTCCTGTCACAGGAGGGTGTCACCGCCCTCCAGACAGGAGATAGTGTATTGTAGCAGGGAGGTTTGAAAGAAACCAGACACTGCCTGGGGCGCACAAGGCTGCCCCTTGCATAATCCGGCCAAACCGGTTCTGGGGCACTCCAGCCCTCGTGCCAGGGCGGCCTGGATCAAAGGAAGGGGGTGTATCCACCCACTTCCTGGGTCCCACCCATAGGAGGGGACCTAGCAGGTAATCACGCCCACCAGATTCGAATAAGAGTGGGAGCAGTGCCAATGCACATCAGATTTCCTGGAAGAAACATTTGAAACGATATTCTGGACCCTTCGCCCTCCATCTCAACGTGGAAGCCCGAAGAATCTCCCTTGTGGTCAAGGAGTGACCACCCTGCAGCAGCAGGCACCATCCAGCCCTCGACGTCTACTTAGTTGCAGTTCCCGCCGGAACTCGAGCGACTGAGATCGACGAGATCAAGCCTGCCCAGCTTCTAACAGCCCGATCCACAGTCCCTGCAAAGCTGAGACCCGTGGAGGCGACCGGAAGCGTGGGGCACGCCATCTTGAAGTGACCACGAGACGCTGACCGTGCAGCCCACGAGTGACCCTCGAAGCTGTACACCGGGGTTTGAGAAGCCCCCACCCTGAGCTACTCCTGAGCCGAAGTTCAGCCCTCCACACTCGACGAGTGCTGCGTGGGGCCCTTTGGCACGATTTGGCTCAACGCGTTGGCCCGGTCACTTGCCAGCTGGCTTGTGGTCCCTGTGCCGACGAACTACAAAAGAATACTGGGGATTGTTTTTAGTAATAAACACATATATTTTTATAATATATACTTGTGTGGTGTCCTTTCATTTGGTATTACAGGATTGTATGTGGTAAAACAGCTCGCTTAACACGACCTCTTAAGTTAAGCCTTTAGGCTGCTTAGTCCATGCTACCCCTAGGATAGCTTGTCTAATAAGGTTGACTTACAACCAGACACCATAAGGGGATTGTTTGGTCAGGTAGTAGGTGGTTCCAGAATTGGAAACATCCCCTACCAGGCCAACTTCTCACATTGGTGAGCAGCGGTGCGGATTTGAGCTTGCTGTTGTTTTACCATTGCAATCTTTATATCAAATTGAAAGATCACATCAAGTACCTCTAGGTACATATAAAATCAAAAGCTTAGCATATTAAGTTCTACTGAACTTAGTAGTTGTAGGTTGAAGGGAGTAGCACACCCCTGACTACAACTCACTAGCAAGGTCCAGTAGGAAAACACTTAGTGTAGGTAAGTGCACCACTTACACCTCACTAGTAACCATGTCCGACACAGGAAAGGCCTCAGGGTCTAGTCCTGTGACAGTTGACCCTACCCAGGCAACTTCTGGATATGACAAACTAACCCGCAGAGACTTGATTGTCTTGTGCAAAGCAAGAGGGTTAAAAAGGGGCAGAAGCCCCACCTGCCTAATCCTGATAGAACTCCTAGAACAGGATGACTTAGAGAAGGCAAAAGCAGCTTCCCTAGATACAGGAACTGGAGGGAACCCCCCTGCAGTTGATCCCCCTGAAGAGGAGGATGATGATGACTTGGATGAGGACTCAGAGGTTGAGGACTTAGAAGTACAGGATCAGGGTAGCCAGGTTCCAGTTGGTAGGCTTAGCCAGGCCAACTTGGACCTACTGGGGACTGGAGAGGGCCAGCACCTCCCCAGAACCCAACATATGATTCCCCCAGGCAACAGAAGAGTGAGATCTCCCTCAGGAGACTCTCATCTTTCTAGTGCCTCCAGAGAATCACAGAGGGGCATGAATGCTTCTCAAAAGTTAGAGCATAGGGCCAGAATGAGGGCTGTCAAACTCCAGATAGAGAGGGAGGAGGTAGCCTTGGCTCAAGCTAGACTTGCCTTGGCAAGAGAGCAGAAATTGTGTGGCTTAGATGCCACTGGTGGCAGCAATATTCCTAAAGAGAAACCCAGGTCCTATGACAGTAGAAACCTGACAAAGATTGTGCCCCCCTTCAAAGAAGGGGATGACATCCACAAATGGATGACTGCTCTTGAGCGAGCCTGCATGGTACAGCAGGTTCCTGAGGAACAGTGGGCAGCAATCTTATGGTACTCCTTTTCAGAGAAAGGGAGAGACAAGCTCCTCACTGTTAGACATGAGGATGCAAACAAATACAAAGTCCTGAAGAGTGTTCTAATAGATGGGTTTGGCTTAACCACTGAACAGTACAGGTTGAAGTTCAGAGATACCCAGAAGACACAGACTCAGGACTGGACTGATTTTGTAGATTGTGCTACTAAGGCTCTGGAGGGTTGGCTACATGGCAGCAAAGTACATGACTTTACAGGATTGTATAATTTGATTATGAGGGAGCAGATCCTAAGTAATTGTCAGAACCAGCTCTTACACCAGCACCTGGTAGACTCTGATCTGACCTCTCCCCAAGAATTGGGAAAGAAGGCAGACAAATGGGTCAGAACCAGGATTAGGCCTAAGAATCAGGACAGTAACCAGAAGAAGGAGTCTACCAAGCCTCAAGATAAGGGTGGGGATAAAAGTAAAGAAAAGACTTCCCCAGGGCCCCAAAACTCCAAGGATGGGGGTGGGTCCCAAGACACTTCTTCAACTGAGAAAAAACCCTATTGTTATCCCTGTAAACAGGTGGGGCATTACAAAACAGACAGCTGTTGTCCCAAGAATAACAATAAAGAAAATATACCTCCAAAGCCAGCTTCAACACCTCCTGTTACTGTCAGCAGTAATCCCCCAGGAAGTGGAAGCACACCCAGGAATCTGGGTGGGTTTACTTTTGGAAATCAGGTGGACCCTGGCCTATCCAGGTCCCCATCACCCAATGATCTTGTTTATGAGGTTGGCATGGGGTTTGCCAACTTCTCTGCTTGCCCAAATACTTTGAGCAAGTATAGACAAGAACCCATCATCAATGGTTTGAAAGTTGAGGCTTTTAGAGACACAGGGGCTAGCATCACCATGGTGGCTGATGGCATAGTCCCCTCTAAGCAACTTTTACCGGGTGCCACATACCAGGTTACAAACATTGATGGAATCCAAACAAATCATCCCATGGCAGTAGTAAGTCTCAGCTGGGGAGGTGTCATTGGCCCAAAGAGAGTGGCAGTGTCACCAAACTTGCCTGTAGACTGCCTACTTGGTAATGATTTGGAGATCTCAGCCTGGGCTGAGGTTGAACAGGAAACCCATTCTAGAATGGTGAATTCCAATGGAAAGGTTAGTGGGGCTGTAATGGCTACAGCCCCAATTCAAGATGTCCTTCCTGAAAAGGTTGGTAGGGCTGAGAAACTCTCTGCCCCATCTTTAGCAAAAGCTCTTCCTGAACAGAATAGCAAAGCTGTTATGATAACAGCAGAAACCCAAACTGAGTCTCCTCCTGAAAAGGTTGGTGGGGCTGTGATGGCCACAGCCCAAACTCAAACTGACAGGTGTGTTGTGAAGCCTGAAATGATGGATAACTCCACACAAACTGAGAGCATGGAGGAGGAAGAGAAATCTCCCCCTCACCAGACTTTAGGACAGGATCAGCCTCCTCAGGGAACTGATCTTACCCCTGATGAAGGAACTGCCCCAGAGGTTGTTAGGCCTGGCCTGACAGAGCCTCTGATGGCGGTGGACCCTTCTCAGGTGGAACCCAGTCTGGAGCAGGTAACCTGCCCCTCTCTCCCTTGCCTTAGCCAGCCCAGGGCTGCAGAGGACAAGAAGGACAGTGAGACCCAGAGGGCCCCCTGTCAAATAAAGCACCCCCATCAAAAGATTAGGTGCACCAAAACTAGTAGCCCTAGTAAGGTGAAAACTTTAAAAACTCCTGAGGGAGCCCCCTTAAAAACAGTTAGGGACCTCCCACAGATGGATTCTGTTGGGCACAGCCAAACCTGGGACCCAAGGGGCCCAAACCTGAACTGTCCCTCCAGCAAGCCAGACAGAGGGACCCAGCCTCCAGCTTTAGGTAGCCAGAGGTTGACCCTGAGAGCACAGTGCAACTCAGTTAAAGAGAGAAAGGCACACATGGTGGAAGATAATTGGAGGAAGCTAAGCCCTAAATTAGTAGAGCCTCGCTTCAATACTCCATATCCAAACCAGCCTTTAACTTTGCATAAACACACCCAAGGTAGTGATTCCCTATGGTGGAGACCCTCTAATACCCAAAGGGTGAGGGACTGCTTAGTGGACCATGAGACAGGGGGTACCCATGCTAGTGCAGGTACTTCCTTATATGGCCACTCAGGCAATATAGGCTTACCTGGCCAAGGATAGCCTTATCTCCTTTCGTTTGGGGGGGGGTTATGTAGGAAGGTGGCTACCTGACTATGGTTACCCCAGATTTTTTTTGCCTGTGTTTAGCTGGTTTTTTGACTTAGTTGACCTGGTTCCCTGCTAATCAGGGCCCCAGGCCATCTGCTCTCTCTGTAAAATGGATTCCATGTACCCTAGGTACATACCAATTGGAAATGGACTCCTTGTCAGCCCCTGTAGAATGCACTATAGGTGCACAGGGCACAGGAGCCACTAAGGCCTACCAGGGGCTGCAGCATACCTTTTGCCACCCCTGGCTGGTTCTTAAATTGACACAACTGGCTGATCACTCAGCTGGGGTAAGGTGGTGTACACACCCCTTGCTTAGATATAGTATACCTATGTCTAAACCTATATCTGGACACATGTAAACCTGTGAGCCACTCCTATAGACAGGCCTCACCAATCCTGGAGGCTGGGTGCATGGTTTTTATGTGAGATGGAGCTCTAGCATGAGCTGAGCCTGTCTGCAGCCGTCGGGAACAAATCCCTAAGCTGTTTCAGGATAATGCCATACCATATACTATTAAGTGCCTTATAATCCTCGCGGTTATTTAGCAACTCTGGTTTGGCTTTATCAAAACATGTCGTGTAAGGTGTCATACGCTTTGGAATACCATCCCCTCGCCAGTTCTGGCGACGGGGATGGCATTCCACCCCTCTAGAGGGGTAAGACATGTTACTTCACTTAAATGCGGTTGATTTCTCCAAAGGCCTTAAGATCCACAAAATGGATGCCTCTGCCACAGACAAATGTCTGGACCCCTGGAGCTGACCGAAACCCAGTCAAGGGGGTCCTGGACAAAGGGTTTCCTGTCACAGGAGGGTGTCACCGCCCTCCAGACAGGAGATAGTGTATTGTAGCAGGGAGGTTTGAAAGAAACCAGACACTGCCTGGGGCGCACAAGGCTGCCCCTTGCATAATCCGGCCAAACCGGTTCTGGGGCACTCCAGCCCTCGTGCCAGGGCGGCCTGGATCAAAGGAAGGGGGTGTATCCACCCACTTCCTGGGTCCCACCCATAGGAGGGGACCTAGCAGGTAATCACGCCCACCAGATTCGAATAAGAGTGGGAGCAGTGCCAATGCACATCAGATTTCCTGGAAGAAACATTTGAAACGATATTCTGGACCCTTCGCCCTCCATCTCAACGTGGAAGCCCGAAGAATCTCCCTTGTGGTCAAGGAGTGACCACCCTGCAGCAGCAGGCACCATCCAGCCCTCGACGTCTACTTAGTTGCAGTTCCCGCCGGAACTCGAGCGACTGAGATCGACGAGATCAAGCCTGCCCAGCTTCTAACAGCCCGATCCACAGTCCCTGCAAAGCTGAGACCCGTGGAGGCGACCGGAAGCGTGGGGCACGCCATCTTGAAGTGACCACGAGACGCTGACCGTGCAGCCCACGAGTGACCCTCGAAGCTGTACACCGGGGTTTGAGAAGCCCCCACCCTGAGCTACTCCTGAGCCGAAGTTCAGCCCTCCACACTCGACGAGTGCTGCGTGGGGCCCTTTGGCACGATTTGGCTCAACGCGTTGGCCCGGTCACTTGCCAGCTGGCTTGTGGTCCCTGTGCCGACGAACTACAAAAGAATACTGGGGATTGTTTTTAGTAATAAACACATATATTTTTATAATATATACTTGTGTGGTGTCCTTTCATTTGGTATTACAGGATTGTATGTGGTAAAACAGCTCGCTTAACACGACCTCTTAAGTTAAGCCTTTAGGCTGCTTAGTCCATGCTACCCCTAGGATAGCTTGTCTAATAAGGTTGACTTACAACCAGACACCATAAGGGGATTGTTTGGTCAGGTAGTAGGTGGTTCCAGAATTGGAAACATCCCCTACCAGGCCAACTTCTCACAGTTATGTACTGTGCTTTCAATTTGCTACTTGTACCGTGACACAACTCTCTGCTCAATCATTTTGTGTTAATCTTAAGGAGCATTGGTTACAGACTATGTCTTTCTTTCTTCATATAGTTGCTCCTTCCAAATCAAACAGACCATCAAGGAGGGAGCTGGCTCAAATGGCCCGGCAACGTAGGCTGGATGCCACTGCCGCCGAATATCGGCGGCTGGTGGCCCTGGAGGAGGAGGACACGCAGTCTACCGGTACAACAACAACATCCACTGGGACAGCTGCATCCTCCTCCGTGCCCCCACGGGCTGCCAGCCAGCGCAGTGCTCCAGCGGTACGGAGCCGGGGTACCAAAGCCAACCGCCACCGCTGAGCAGCAAAGACAGCAGCTGCCCCCCACAGGAGTTGCAAGGCACGCCAGCGCCGCTTATGCCTCAGAGTGTCCTACCTGGAGCAGGAGGTGCATACCTATAAGAACTTGGTGGAGGGCCTCCGCTTCGACCATGCCACCCTCCGCAAGGAGTATGATGCCCTGGCAGCTAAAGTCAACAGCACCCTGCCATAGTGTAGTGTCCCTTGCCCCTTTTTTAGAGACTTTTGGGGGTGGGAATTGGGAGTTGGGTTGTTTTTGGGACTTTTGAAGGACAATCGTTGGGGTTAGGGAGGGTCTTGCGGGAGATTATTTTGTTAGGGCTACAAAAATATACTTTTTGAAACTTTATCTGACCATACCTGTTTTTTACTGCTTTTGAGTCTGGTGGGTGGGGGTTTAACAGTAAGTTTGTTTTCCTGAAGAGTCTTAGGACTTTAGTAGTACTACCGTCAATCTCTCGTCTATTCCTAATACTCCATTATACTACCTCCCACCAAACGCTTATCTTACCTGTAATTTGTGTTTGAAAGTAGGGCTAGGCCCAGGGCTGGCTCCACGGGAAATGGCGATTAAGGTTGGCAATCCTGGGCGGATGAAATGTCCTCATTGCGGTGGTACTAGTGGTGTGACACAGTGGCAGTTGCATGCCTATGAAAAAAAGAAAATGAAACCTAGTTTGTCCTTACTGTAGCATTACAATGGTACGATAGAGAATATAGCAGGTGACAGTACACTAGAACAGTGCCACACAGAGCCTAACAAATGGTAAAGTATTGAAAGTATAACTAGTACTTGCGTTGAATTTCTTTGACATTGGCTACTACTACAAGAAATAGTACTGAAGCTGAGTAAGTCTAGAATATATCCTCGGATTCCTTCACCAGCCTGTTGCTATGACCTTATCCTCCCCAGCAAGTGTGTGGAATTATTGATGTCATTTAGTCACACATGAAGCAAAACCACACAGCCCGGGGGAAGAGGGTTAGGGTTTGGAAAATGGATGGGAATGGGGGTTTCTTTTTGGGTAGGTTTTGTTGAGAGAAGAAAAAAAAAGCACAGCATGGACAAACAATAATTGAAGATAAAGAAATCTTTGGGTACAAAGCTAACCATAAATCTTTTAAGTGACATAAAGGAAGTGCATGCCCTACTGCATGCATTTTTACTGAAAAGTAAGTAGTACTAGAATGCGACAGTACAGGGCTGCAGCGTTTTCACTTGCCTATCTCTGCACTCAGAGAAACACTTCTTACATTAAATTAGGTTTAAAAATTAGCCGAAATAAAACCTATAGAATGGCTGTAGGGATCAATTTAGAAGCAGAGAGAGATCCAAGAAATGCAGTCACACTCATAGAAGAAAACAATGGATACTGTATCTGTATGTTGTTGTAGTTGTCCTGGTGAATTTGGTAAGTAAGTTGCATGCAGCAAACAATTCCTCTTATTAGCGGCACTCCTCCATTCCAGCTGACGCTTCGTCCATCAATGTTGGTGACCAGAAGACACCCTGTACACTGCCTGCCTGGCAGATGCTGAATTGCGGCTCGCTAATGTGAAGCCTGACTCCATCCTTTTTTCCCCATTGCACAGACTGAAACCCGGCCTGTAATTATTGAACGAAAAACAGGAATTACTATTACAACACCACTGATAAATAAATATAAGGTATGTACGCTGTGTAGTGCAAAAAGTCACACTTTGATTTTCCTAATAGTCAGTACAATATTTTTGAAAGTGCGTACTCTGTCTGAGTCACCTATTGAAGGATAAATAAGTATGGGCAAATTAATTTAGCGGATCTTTCCCCTCAAGCTAGGTGTACTGTAAACTGTGTTTTAGAACAAAATTAGACCTTCCCAGCAGTGCTCCCACCCAGACACTTACTAAAGCCAGTCGCAAAAATGTAGAAGACCCCCAATCAGATCTCAAAAAACTAGGCCTAGCAGAAAACTGGTGACAAAATGTACTTTGAAAGTAAAAGTAGGCCCAAATACCCCCTTACCCACCGTGGATTGTATTCAAACCACTTGCAAGCAAGCAAAAGTATCCATAGCCAGCATCGCTCCAAGACTCGAAAACCCCCCCACCCAAACACATGCAATAGAAATACTGCTAACCCTAACGAGCCCTAAGTTAAGAATAGTGGCAAAGGCTTTCTTTAACTATGCCAAATCCCCCCTTTCCCACCATGGATTTTCTTCAAATGACTTGCAACCAAAATTACACATTCTCACGAGTGCTCTAAGACCCCAGAACTCAGTTGCACAAATCTAGAACACCCCGAAACACATGCAATCCTGCTGCTAGGGCTAACCCTAACGAACCCTAAGTTACAAAAAGTGCCAAAAGGATTTTCCTTATGAATTTTGTCCAAACCACTTCTATCCGGTATTAGACCTTCCCAGAAATGCCCCAAGACCCGCCAACCCACCCGCAAAAAAGCACAACACCCCCAAACAGCCAAAAAGGAAAATCTCATACTTACAATATTTCTCGGCCTTTGGTCCAAACGTGCTGTGCAGCTAGGTCATAACTCCCGTTTTCCTCCACGGATTTCCTGAAAAGCAAATGCAATCAAGATTAGACTGTCCCAGCAGTGCTCCCAGACCCCAAAACTCACCCACAAACACCCGGAACCCCGCCAAAGAGCACCTCAAAGGCAAGCAAGTCAGCAAAAACGGCAAACAATTTCCGCCTCTGATTTGGTCCAAACCATTTTTATCCGGTATTAGAGCTTCCCAGCAATGGCCCCAGAGCAGTCAACCCAGGAGAAAACTAGTAGAAGACCCCCAAACAGCCAAAAAGCAAAAGTACAAAAATGGTCACTTAGTCATTTTCTTGCCAATTTCCAAAATCACTCCGCGCGCGCTCTGCAGCTAGGCCCTAACTCCCCTCTGCCACCATGGATTTGCTTCAAACCTCTTGCAAACTAAAGTATCCATAGCCAGCAGTGCTCCCAGACCCCGATACAGACCCACAAACACCAGGAAGCCCCCCAAACAGGCCCCTGAAAACGCTACAATGAGCAAAATGTCAGAAATAGTAAAAAAAAATTCTGCATGGATTTTGTCCAAACCACTTCTATCCGGTATTAGACCTTCCCAGGAATGCCCCAAGACCCGCCAACCCACCCGCAAAAAAGCACAACACCCCCAAACAGCCAAAAAGGAAAATCTCATACTTACAATATTTCTCGGCCTTCGGTCCAAACGCGCTGTGCAACTAGGCCATAACTCCCGTTTTCCACCACGGATTTCCTGAAAAGCAAATGCAATCAAGATTAGACTGTCCCAGCAGTGCTCCCAGACCCCAAAACTCACCCACAAACACCCGGAACCCCGCCAAAGAGCACCTCAAAGGCAAGCAAGTCAGCAAAAACGGCAATAAATGTCCGCCTCCGATTTGGTCCACACCACTTTTATCCGGTATTAGAGCTTCCCAGCAATGGCCCCAGAGCCGTCAACCCAGGAGAAAACTAGTAGAAGACCCCCAAACCGCCAAAAAGCAAAAGTACAAAAATGGTCACTTAGTCATTTTCTTGCCAATTTCCAAAATCACTCCGCGCGCGCTCTGCAGCTAGGCCCTAACTCCCCTCTGCCACCATGGATTTGCTTCAAACCTCTTGCAAACTAAAGTATCCATAGCCAGCAGTGCTCCCAGACCCTGAAACCCACCCACAAACACCAGGAAGCCCCCCAAACAGGCCCCCGAAAACGCTACATTGAGTAAAATGTCAGAAATAGCAAAAATAATTCTGTATGGATTTTGTCCAAACCACTTCTATCCGGTATTAGACCTTCCCAGGAATGCCCCAAGACCCGCCAACCCACCCGCAAAAAAGCACAACACCCCCAAACAGCCAAAAAGGAAAATCTCATACTTACAATATTTCTCGGCCTTCGGTCCAAACGCGCTGTGCAACTAGGCCATAACTCCCGTTTTCCACCATGGATTTCCTGAAAAGCAAATGCAAACAAGATTAGACTGTCCCAGCAGTGCTCCCAGACCCCAAAACTCACCCACAAACACCCGGAACCCCGCCAAAGAGCACCTCAAAGGCAAGCAAGTCAGCAAAACCGGCACAAAATTTCCGCCTCCGATTTGGTCCAAACCACTTTTATCCGGTATTAGAGCTTCCCAGCAATGGCCCCAGAGCCGTCAACCCAGGAGAAAACTAGTAGAAGACCCCCAAACAGCCAAAAAGCAAAAGTACAAAAATGGTCACTTAATCATTTTCTTGCCAATTTCCAAAATCACTCCGCGCGCGCTCTGCAGTTAGGCCCTAACTCCCCTCTGCCACCATGGATTTGCTTCAAACCTCTTGCAAACTAAAGTATCCATAGCCAGCAGTGCTCCCAGACCCCGAAACCCACCCACAAACACCAGGAAGCCCCCCAAACAGGCCCCCGAAAACGCTACATTGAGCAAAATGTCAGAAATAGCAAAAAAAAATCTGCATGGATTTTGTCCAAACCACTTCTATCCGGTATTAGACCTTCCCAGGAATGCCCCAAGACCCGCCAACCCTCCCGGAAAAAAGCACAACACCCCCAAACAGCCAAAAAGGAAAATCTCATACTTACAATATTTCTCTGCCTTCGGTCCAAACGCGCTGTGCAGCTAGGTCATAACTCCCGTTTTCCACCACGGATTTCCTGAAAAGCAAATGCAATCAAGATTAGACTGTCCCAGCAGTGCTCCCAGACCCCAAAACTCACCCACAAACACCCGGAACCCCGTCAAAGAGCACCTCAAAGGCAAGCAAGTCAGCAAAAACGGCAAAAAATGTCCACCTCCGATTTGGTCCAAACCACTTTGATCCGGTATTAGAGCTTCCCAGCAATGGACCCAGAGCCGTCAACTCACCCGCAAAGAAGTAGAACACCCCCACAAGTGCTGAGTCTTTCTTCATTGGGCGTAATCCAGCCCTCTGCTTTGAGGGAAATAGGAGTCTGGAGGAGGAGGATAGAGGAGCATGTTCTGCTGAACTTGTGAACCTGAGGAATGCAGACTGCGGCACCTTCAAATCAATGAGCAAACAAGTGAAGACAGTTCTGCTGATGGGCTTGTTTTTATGATTAGGTGATTAAAGTTTGAATTAAATTAACTGTGCAAAACAAAGAAAGACAGACACACAGGAATAAAAGTGAATAAGGACGAAAAAGAAAGTTATTGATTCATTGTCTCATTTTCAGGGCTCGGTGTCATGGAATAAGAATAAGAGTTCGTCATCATACTCTGCGAATTCAGGCAGGGTGAGGTCAGTGTCACCGAACAGAGAACAAATTCCCTCATCTACGTTGCTGTCCTCCTCGTCTTCATGCGGCGTGCTTTCTCGTACTTTGTAATCTGGTGGTATGAGGTGCTGATTCATCTTGATCATTGTTAACCTCTCCACATTTTTGGGCGAGAGGCGGCTCCGTGTGGGAGTTATATTGCCACCAGCAGCACTGAAAACACGTTCAGAAGACACGCTTGCGAGTGGGCAAGACAAGTAGTTTATAGCCAGGTTGGAGAGCTGTGGCCACAATTCTTTTTTCCCATGCCAATACGCCAATGGGTCAGCATTAACATAGACCTCTGTTGAGTCATTCAGATAGTCCTGCACCATCGACTCAAGGTCCTCAAAGGTTCCTCCACTTTGCTTACTTTTTGCTGTGACCTTTTGAGAACCAAACCCAAGCCTCTTCAGCATCCAATGTTACTGTTGTGTCTGGTGCAGATGATCCGGTTGCCGGTGTCTTTAACGGCTGAGAGGTCACTTGTGCCACAGCCACAGGTGCAGAAGTGGATTGTTTTGACTGGGGATGGCCTGCTGATGCTGATGCTGATGTACTGCCTTTTCCTTCAATATCCTGCCGTTCTTTTTGTAACCTCTTGGCTGACAAGGCTAGCCAACGTTTGTACTTTGTAACATCTTCATCAGCAAAAGGAAAGAATGCTTGGCCTGCCAGCGCCTTTTTGTAGCGTGGATCCAGAATAGTAGCACAAATGTAATGTTGTTCTGAGTGGATCATTTTAAGACGTTCATCACCACCTAGGCGCTCTAATAATTTCTCCGCCAAAACAAAAGGGTCTTGTTTTTTTTCATCTTTTTGAAACACAGAAGACACCGCCTTCAGTTGGTGCTCCAGCATGCACAACAATGGGATAGCTTTTCCCAAATTACAGTCCTCCTTGCTGACTGCACGCGTGAAGACCTCAAAAGGATGAAGCATGTCTGTCAGGCTTTTAACTAGGTCCCATTGCGCCGCATCCATCCTCAGGTCCTTCTGAGCTGTACCCTGTTTTAAGAAATAGTGATCGAGTACCGTATACTGCTCATACAGACGCTCAAGCATGTAGAAGGTTGAGTTCCAACGTGTTGCCACCTCCTGGATGAGTGCTTTCACTGGCATTCGACGTTCATGTAGCAGGCTCCTCATATGCTTCCGGGCCTTAAAAGAATGGCTGAAATGGTTGCACATTTTTCGGCAGGTGGCCATTACCTCGCACGCTGGACTGTCTTCATCACTCAAGAATTTTTTAACAACCAGGTTTATACAGTGCGCCAAACACGGCACTCTGAAATAGTCACCCAGCTCCATGGCCTTAACTACATTGGCGCCATTATCCGTGGAAACATAACCAATCTGGCATTTTTGGGGGGACAGCCAGTGAAAGACCTTTGTGTTAAACTCATCCAAAATGTTTTGTGCTGTGTGACGTTTCTCCAAGCCAAACATGGCTAGTGTTGCATGTTTCCGAGCAGCTTTAAAAACTTGGTCCGGGTCAACACCTGCTTGTAGCTTTGCTTTAACCCCTGAAAAAGAGACCCAGTGTGCAGTGATGCACATGTAATCAGCGCCTGACCACTGGTCCACATGTCTGTTGTCAGATGTATAGTGTGAACAGCACTCTTCTGCAACGCTGCCCCAATCACCTCCAGCACATCTTCATGTAGTGCTGGAACCGCAACTCTGGCAAACTAGAACCGGCTAGGAACCTTCCATTTAGGGCAGAGCGCTGCCACTAATTCTAGAAAACCAACCCCTTCTACAAAAGAAAAAGGGAGAAGGTCCAGAGCTAGCATTTTAGCCAGCTTAGTGTTATGCAGACCCGTCAGTGGGTGGTTGCGTTCATATGGCGTGTCTGAACAAAACACGGTTCTAATGTTTCCCTGGACCAAGCATTTACGGGATGATGATGACTTTTTTGACCCAGTTATGCTCGCTGATGAACTTTTTCGCATTCGTGTCTCACTCGCTACCACACTCTTAGTGTGGCTCACATGGGGTGTGCTGCTGACAGGGGTACTGGGTGTAAGTGAAGTGTTTAACACGTCTTCTTCCTCCTCGTCATCATCAGATGAAACATCAACGTTTTCTTGACTTGCAATTCGGGCTTCCTTGATCTCCGTTAGGTGCGCAAACCATTGGATAGCGTGCTGTCTCCTAAGATGACCTCTGGCCTCCGGTACCATAGTTGGTACCAAACTTACCACGACTAACTGCAAGCTTACAAATGCTACAAATGGCGAACTTTTCCCTTTTTGGGCAAACACTAAAGAAGTCCCAAACTGGGGACTTGAATTGTCTGTGGGGGCCGGAGGAGGCGGCGATACTGGTGGTGGTGGTCATGCTGCTAATGCCACATGAAGTGGAGGATGTGGATTGCCGAACTTTAGTACGTTGTGCACTTTCACCACCACTAATTGAAGTCGAGGTGGATGGAGGTCCCTTCTGGCAAGGAAGAAATATGGAAGCAGTACGTGTTGGTGTACTAGTTAACTCCAATGATTGTGGTGTTTCCACTGCCTCCTCGTCGACAACATCATCATCACGCTCAGCAGCTTTTCGGCTAGGGTCAAAATGTCCGTTTGCTGCATGCCCGCTGGGGCTGCAGTGACCTTTATGATGACTGGGTCGTCGTTGTGAGAGTCTTCATCAGCAGCAGTATCCGCCACTTCTTGTTGAGCCTCATCACACTCCATAACTCTGAGACTTTGGACGAGCTTCCTTTTACGCTTAACTACCTTTGTTAGATCATGGTGTGCCTCACTCTCAGACGGCAGTGGTGCTGGTTCCCAATTTTGATCCGTATCATCAGAAGGAGGTGTGCTTGAAGAAGATGTAGACACCACCCTTGATCTCTTCCTTGCTAGGGGTGTGGAAGACAATGAATGATCATCAGGAGGAGTGGCTTCCTCAAATGATACCTCGCCTTGATTGTTGATTTCCTGATGTGCCCCTACTTTGGGAGGAACAACTATTGTGGGCACTTGTGACCCTCCATGCACCTCTGCTTGCGCATCTCCTTGCGCTGCTTCTCCTTCCACATGTACTTGGGCTTGTACTTGCAAATGTGGTTTTTGTTGCGGCTGTGGTTGTTCAACACTCGTCAGATGAGTTACAACAACCTGTGTTGATTGAGGGACATTGCTGCTACTTTCTTGCGATAAGCCAACATCACTGGTCGATGGTGATTGAACAAGTAGATTGGCTGCCTCTGCAGCACTCAAGGGCTTGGACTTAAATTGGCGTGGTGGTGGTGGTGGCACTGAGCCCAATGGAGCGGGGGTGCTGCTCCCAGCTTGGTCCCCAGCAGATCCCGCTGCTGCTGCAGGCGTACTTTTTTTTTTACTCCCAAAAAATGTGGCGGGCGGCACACCAGTCTACTTGGTAACTTGCTTCTTCTGCTCCTTACTGGCAACTTTCTTGCTAGAGGAGCTACGGGGAACTTTTTTTGGGGCCATCTTCTTCAGAGCAGGTCAGAACAGCAGGCCGCAGTTGCACGAGTTGCAGAGTTGTCTGTGGCCAGACGTGACGTCGCGTGACGTTATGCTGCACACACACACCGCTGCAGGACTTCTTCCTGGCACTGGTGGTTCTCTTGAGTGTTGTGCACCTAAAAGCAATGGAAGACAGAGGAACATCAGTTCAGTTATACACCCCAAAAAATCGAAAAACACAGAAAAATCAGCACAATTCCATGCCATCCATGATGTTTAAATTCAAGACACCCCACAGAAAGACTAGGCCCATGCACCACTCACTACCCCTGGTGAAAAGGCCACAACAACAGCCCAAAAAACGAAAATCACAGAAAAATCAGCACAATCCCAAGCCATCCAGGCCCTCCATGATGTTTAAATTCAAGACACCCCACAGAAAGACTAGGCCCATGCACCACTCACTACCCCTGGTGAAAAGGCCACAACAACAGCCCAAAAAAACGAAAATCACAGAAAAATCAGCACAATCCCAAGCCATCCAGGCCCGCCATGATGTTTAAATTCAAGACACCCCACAGAAAGACTCAGTCCACCCACCACTGAGTACCCCTGGGCAAAAGGCCCCAACAACAGCCCAAAAATCGAAAATTCCAAAATTGTAGTTGCAGCAACTGTAATGCCCCAAACAAACTTACTTGTGAAATTTCTAATCCAAAAGTGATCCAAAGAAAGTCAAAAAGGCCTCAAATCCAAATATCCAGCAGCATCCACAAAACGTAATCCTTCCAGGTGAAGAATCCGAATGAAAGTGACCAGCACATGAAGAAAGCACTGGGAGGAGCCTGCTGGACAGGAACAGGAAGTTGGAGACTGTGGGGCACTTCCTTCCTCCCCCCCCCCCCCCAAATGGACTCCTTGCCAAAAAAAGTGCAGGCAAATGTCAACCTGACAAGTTATTCTGATAAAAATCATAATTTCCAGAAGGTTAATGCTGCTTGCTGGTGGATTTCTTGTGCAGAATTGCAAATTTTGTATTTTCGCGAGTGCGAGATTGTTGCTGCCCGCCGCATCTACGGGTTCGCAATTGCGGGATCTCGCAGCAAGATCCAAAATGGGCAGCACTCGCAAAATATCGAGAAAAACAACTCGGCAAACGCTGAATGACGGTAAGTGAACGCCGCGCGCCGCAAAATTGTATCACCAAGAAAAAAAATCCGCTGTGTGCGAATTTGCGGATTTTCGGTAAATTCGCGAGCGTTCGCGGATTGCGGATTTACCGAAAATCCACAAAATCTGCGAGCGGAACGGATTTTCCGCCCATGCTTAGAGCCAGGGTGTGGCAACTTTGGGGAACTACGAACTGGGAGACGCTGGATTGTCCCCTCCCGAGTTTTGCCTCATCAGTCCAACACCCGGATTTGCATTCTCATACCGGAGAACAGTGAGTCATTATTCTGAACTACTACGTCTGCCGGTAAGGCTGATATTGTTTTCTTATTGACTGGAATGGTTTCAAAGCTTTGCAGGGCATTTCTCCACCGTGAGACATTAGGGTAGTGAAGCCTTGGCCACGGTCTTTGATTCCTTTTGTTTTGGAGCCTCGTGGTGGAAGTCATCATTATTCACCTAAGGAAAAAAGATGTCAAAAAGACCTGATATTCTAAAGGACCATTGTGATAGAGTGTTTGGTATGTATGGTATTTGGGTGACTTATTGAATACTGTGACAAATGAATGATTCCCCAAGACTAACCGGTTGTTGTTTTTTAAATCGTAGGTCAACCGTGTTTCATGAGAGAAGTATCTCTGATAAGTGAAGGGGTCATCTCCTGAATAAGTACCACGTATTGCTTTATATTCGTGAGACAGTACAGGAGGGTAGAAAGAAGATTGCAAGTATCAATGTGTGCCTTCTTTTGTTACAGGTGTCCCTTCCACTGCAGCTCCTACCCTTACCTATCCCTTGCTTGACTGCTTTTTTGCTCTGTATGCTTATAGCTAGTCAGAGTGCAGGGACGTCAGGAGGTGGACCCCATTTGAGCATCATTCCGATCCTGAGGAGCCAGCCATTGTGACAGGACCACACAAAGCACGTTTCGTGCTAGACAGCGGAGCAACATGTAACATCATGTGTGTGTCGGAATATGAGAAGATGGAAGCAAAGTCGGTGTTGATGCCGTCAAAATTTGAGGTATTCACGTGGGGGTCAAGAAAACCAATGACAAACATGGGGAAATTCACAGAGAATCTGACATACAAAGGTCAAACCGTAAAGGAAGAAATTCACGTGCTGAAAGGTGACATTCTGGCACCGTGCCTATTGAGCAATGTCACAGCACAGGTGATGGGCCTCCTCGAAATGACATACCACATGTCAGAGAAGAAAAGCATCTTGAAAGAATATCCCAAACTTCTCCAAGGACTAGGGAATTTAAAAGGGCGCCAGATAACACTGCACATCAACGAAGCTGTCAAGCCAGTAGCTCAAAACCACCGGCGAGTTCCAATACACCTGCAACCGCAGATAGAAGAACAGATTGAAGCGCTGCTCAACCAGGACATCATAGAGCCAGTGAAGGACAGACGCCCTGGGTATCACCAATAGTGGCAGTGCCGAAGAAAAACACGTCCAAGATTCGCATCTGTGTCGACATGAGAATACCGAACACAGGAATCGAACGAGAAAGACACCCTGGACCTCACCTCGATGATATGATCAGTTGCCTAACAGGCACCAGATGTTTCTCCGAACTAGACCTGTGCAAGGAATATCATCAGATAGAACTCGACCCTCCCTCAGTCCAGATATATCACGACGTTTTCCACGCACCTGGGTCTCTTCCGATATACACGTCTGCGCTTTGGAAGATCATCAGCTGCTGAAATATTTTAAGAAACAATACGGCAAGTAATAAGGCCAGTGAAAAACAGTCTGAACTACAGTGACGACATTCTGGTGTTCGGCAAGTCAGATGACGAACACGACAAGGCACTGCGAGAGGTGTGTTCCCAACTAGAGCAGGCGGGGCTGACGCTAAATGAGGACAAGTGCAAACTGGGGCGAGACAAACTGGTGTTCTTTGGCCACATCTTCTCCAAAAAAGGAATGCGACCGGATCGCAGCAAAGTGGACACGCTACAGAAAGCAAGACACCCAAGCGACGTTGCAGAAGTGAGGTCATTTCTCGGCCTTGCTAGCTACTACGCAAGGTACATAAAAAACTTTGCCACAGTGAGCGCACCACTGCGAGAACTAACTAAACAAGGCCAGACCTTTGCATGGACCTAAGAATGCAACAAAGCATTTGAAGAGATCAGGCACGCCGTGACAGCAGTAGATCACCTTGCATACTTTGATCTGCTGCTTTGCACCGAATTGACGGTGGATGCCAGCCCAGTGGGGCTGGGTGCAATACTAGCACAACACAGACCAGGCAAGGAATCACCAAGGTGTGTAGTGGCCTACGGAAGCAAGAGCCTATCTGATATTGAAAGAGCATATTCTCAACCGAAGAAAGACAGCCTGGCACTAGTATGGGCATGCGAACATTATCACATGTTCATTTACGGAAAGCCGTTCGCAATAATTACAGATCACCAAGCACTAATAAAGATCTGTGGAAATCCCAATGCAAAAATACCGCCGAATAGAGAGGTGGGGAATACGACTAATGGACTACAATTTCAAAATCATACATAAACCAGGAAAGGAACACAACCCGGTGGACTACATGTCAAGACCTCCTCTTCCACATGCAGTTGAGGCAACCACAATGGCGGAGGAATACCTGAACTTTATTCTGAAGCACAACACACCGGCATCAATAACGATGGAAGAACTGGAACAAGAAACAAAACGATACCCCACCATGCAAGCAATCCAGAAGGTGACAAGACAACAGAGGTGGAGGCATGTCAATAACAACAGCATCTTGGAAGAAGGAGTAATAAAAGAGAAACTGTTGGCATTCAAGAAGATTCATGAAGAGCTCTCAGAGACCCAACATGGCATAATGATGAGAGAAACAAGAATAGTAATGCCCCGGGCACTGAGGAGACAGACGGTAGACCTGGCGCATGAATCACACCGAGGCGTGGTAGCAACCAAGAAAATGCTACGGGAAAAAGTGTGGTTCCCGGGACTAGACAGCATGGTTGAAGCCTCAGTCACGCATTGCCATGTCTGCCAAGTGACTGGGCAGCCGTCCAAACCGGAGCCGCTACAGATGTCTGAACTACCGAAGGCGGTGTGGACCGAATTGGCAGCCGATTTTTATGCGCTCCTGGAGACAGAAAATTTCCTGCTAGTGATAATCGACCAATTCTCCAGATTTCCAATTGATAGGCAAGTAGCGTCAACGTCGGAAAATGCAACACTGCCAGTCATGGATGATGTTTTTGCAGCATGGGGCTCTCCGCAAACGCTAAAGACTGACAATGGCCCACCGTTCTCAGGAGAAGAGTTCAGAATATTCATGGAGTACCTAGGGATCCGACATCGGAAAATAACACCTTTGTGGCCACAGGCGAATGGGATGGCAGAAAGATTCATGGGAACGATCAAGAAGGCGGTACAGCGAGCTAAGATAACGCAGATATGGATAGGGCAGGCACTAAGCCAGATACTAAGGGACTACAGGAACACTCCTCACAGCTCCACAGGGCGGTGCCCCGCCGAGCTCGTGCTAGGATGCTCGAGCAGGACAAGGCTACCGCAGATGGAAGTGACGCCAAGAGAGGAGCGAAGCTGCATAGCCGCCAAAGACGAAGAAGCAAAAGCGAAAATGAAAGCGTACGCAGATCAAACGAGGCATTCAACTAAAGCAAAACTAAAAGAAGGAGACACAGTGGTAGTGCGGCAGAGACAACTGAGGAAGTCAGACAGCCTGTCTCAAAGGATCCGCTGATGGTGACGGATGTGAGCGGACCTATGATAACAGCATCATCAGGGCGATATCACATCAGAAGAAACAACTCACATTTCAAGGAATTGAAGATAAAAGAAGAACAACAGCAGGCACCTGCACTGGAGGAAACTAGACAGGAAGAAGGTGCACAAATGGACAACGGAGAGATATGGCCGAGAAGGGAATGCAAGAAACCAAAGAGACTGATTGAAGAGATGTAAAGTGACGAGACACCGTGAGGATCTCTCTCTCTCTCGTTACTTCTCTACCAGTGACCACAGGCAGGGTCACAGAAAATGTTTGTCTGCAACAAAGGGGGAGATGTTGTGCCTAGACAGTGGGCACTAGGACCCTGGGTCAGGAGTGTGGGAAAGGGGACACCGGACACCACTTCCGGTCAGGGGAGCAGGGCGGGACACAACAGGACTGAGAGGGCAAGGGGCAGGACGCATCCAGAGGTTGTAAGCTAGATTGAAATAAACATACCTGATTCCAAGCCACAGTGTCCTGTGATCCTTGGGGGTTCCACGATACGACAGTGACCCTCCTCCTGCTCTTACCTGCTGTCTATTGGGCGACTAGCGCTCCGTCCCCGCTGTACATTGGGGCCATCGCGGGGCGGTAATTGCCGCCGTATCTCGCCAGTATGACACCCCCAGTGTCCCCCTCCCCACAGTCATAGGGCTAGCTACGCCACTGTGTTCTGTGCATTTGAGACTAGCGTTTGCCTAGGAAGCCTGTCTGTCCTGGGTGTTTGAGGGTAAACCTACAAGTGCAGACCGCAGCGTCCATATGAGCCCCGATCTGTATGGCGAGCCTGCACTCAAAGCATGATACTACACTTGTGCATGGAGATACTCCATATTGAATTTGTGACTAAAACTGCATATAGGGTGGCTTATGTTAGCATTTAAATGTATAATCATGTATGGCGCTGCAATGGGCATTTGTGTCTAAACATGTAATAAAGAGTCTGAACTGGACATTTGTGCGTATACCCAAGAAGAGTGAATATACACCGATTATTTAAGGCTAAGCATGCGATAAAGATGCTGCCTATTGGATGACTGCACTATGCGTTATTGACTTGAATAAGGCCAAACTACTGGGGAATATATTGGAATTTACCAAAATATGTGTGATATTTTATGTTTTCATTGATTTATAGAATGCTCATCATAAGGGAGGGATCCAGATGGTCTTTAGCTTGTGTGTGATGCCAGCCCTGGAGTGCATCATGATATTTATTAGAATTTAGGGGTTATCTGAGACAAGTGGTGGTGCTATCATGCGCTAGAATACCTGAAGCATGGGATACTTGAGGACCATCATGGCATTGATTGGAATTTAGGAATTCTGGGGGCGACATACAGTATGGGACTACTAATTGGACCTTTGTGTTATTGACTGGTTTATGGGGCCTACCTATAACACCAACTTCCCCCCAGGCACTAGGCCGCATGCGGCTGAAGCTACTCTTAGTCAAGGTTTCACGAAAGCAGGTGGGGTAGGCAGCAAGTTCAAATAGAAGGTAGTCGAACAAAGCGAAGAATTGCAAATTCCATTCCTCCCTGGAAATTAGGTACAACGTCTGGTGCATGTCGATACTGGTTGCACAAGGCAGCTCTGCTCACACACAGAGCAAAGAGTTAAAAATTCTGTAGCTCTTTGGAATCGAGGCACAATGTCCAGTGCTTTTCAATATTGGTTGCACCAGACAGCTTCAGTCACACACACAGACACAAGTTCCAAAATGCATCAAAAGGTAGAATGGGACACTACTACGGTTACACCCACACATTCGTGGGTCGCAACCTGTGAATCGGACACGGCATGCAATGAGCTTGCAGTCTGTGTGTCGCACGAGAGAGATGTGTCAAGATCAACGAAGCAGGCCACACCGGGATCCGCAACCAGTGTATTCGCTCACCACCAACGAGATGCTTATGCATGCCAGGGTGCCCATGATGCAGAGACCACATGCCTTAGATGCGGGCAAGAATTCTTTGCTCCACACAACGCGATCGGGTCTCCAGGCACAATTCTTAGTTCTATGTCCACACCGCTCTACTAGTTGAAATCCAGCAGATGATTTGGACATTTGAGAGGATATCGCACTTCTGGGGGCACAGGTAGACAGTGTGGGTCCCTGTTAGGAGATCGTTGAGGTCCCTCAGACCTCCGAAAGAACAAGGGGCAAGCACAACAAGTACTTGGAGAGCACACTTCAGTGTGTCACACAGCAGTAGTAGTCAGCCGAGGCCATCCACTATTCAGGAATGGCATGCGGTCCCTTTTAATGGCAGTAATCCTCCTTGTGCCCATAGTTCCAGGTTCCCCAGTCTCCCGTCCCCACAAGCGTATCTCACCCTTGCTGAAGTATGGCACCCATAGTTATACTGGAGTGTGCCTTTGAAGTTGGGGTGGTTCAAAAGGTCTCCCTTTGAAACACAGCTGTCTCCCCTAAATGTCAGCCTTGCCTGCCATTAGGCAGTGGAATGCCAATCTTTATCCTTAGTTGGACCATGATCAGGCTCCAGAGGCCAAGTGTTAAAACCTCCAATCTCTCCAGGCAGCCCCTGATTGCAGAGGTCTGATATTCTAGTTGCATGCCTAGTGTTTTATAACTGTCGCTGGTGAAGGCCCAGATGTGCTCCCCCAACCTCCAGTGTGTAGTGGAGCCAAGCACCAAGGCACGCAGAGTTGAGAGCACATAAATGCCCACTTTCTAGTAGTACATAAAAGGGAGTACCTGTTTGTCAATTTTGTCACCGCTATTTATTTAGGTGGAGAAAAACAAAGACCGATTGGTTCTTATGCTTTCACTGTGAAAATTACATTTCTTCCCCAATACATTCAAAACACATTTGGTATAGTCATTTGATTCATGTCTGAGATAACATACATTTCAAATACATTTCACGTAATTGGCCTACATCAATAATATGTGAATAAACAAACGTAATTGTTCAATTGTATTTACATAAACAGTGATTACATTGAAAAAGTTCATAAATTACACCAGCAATAAACAACTATTGGCAATTCCACACTATCCCAGCAATAGGCAATTTTTTGGGAACTGCAACCACATGGGAAAGTTAGTTTTCTGTGGGGTGCATTTTAGATTGCCCACCCTCACCGGAGATATAGAGTTTTCAGAGGTATACAGACTTTACAACGAAACTTTTACAACGAACTACCATTACAACGCAACTTTTACAACGCAAACCATTACAACGCATAGCGCTGGGGGGCGCTCTAGGATAGGGAATAGGTTTAATGTACTATCCAACACCTTCCCTACTATCCACGGGGACTGGAGTTGGAATAGTAAATTAAACTATTCACTATCCAGCGCCCAAAAGCATTATGCGTTGTAATGGTATGCGTTGTAAAACTTGCGATGTAAAGGTAGGGGTTGTAAAAGTATGCGTTGTAACGTCATACATCCGTTTTCAGAATGCCCTATGTGGAAAAAGATGAAAGTTGCCGACACGTTTATAATCCCTGCGGTAATTCACTGGATTTTCATCAGGGCATGAGGGGACGGTGTAACCTGCGATTAAAGGTATCGCTTCAATGGTGATTGAGTTTTTTTTTTATTTTATACAATCTCGCATATCAGGACGATTAGACTCACCGGAGGGCGCCGGAAAGTTGTTTTCAGGTTTGTGTTCGCCGATTGGAAAGATGTTCAGTAAAGTTTGATTAATGCTTCTAGCGCGATTTATTTGCAGCGTTTGAAGCCGATTGATTTAAAGCCATGTTTAGTTAAACGGCCTTGTAGTTGGGGTTCACGCGCAGTGCTTTGAAAGTTGTTTCATTGTGTTCCTAAACACGCGCAGTGTTTTGGAAGTTATTTCATTCAGTTCCTAAAAGGGATCGTCCCGCAATGAAGTGGCACGAAACACTTTCTAGGAGTGGCATTTCTATGTGGATTGCGGCAAAGCCACCTTTACCACTGGCTGGCACAGCAAACCCAATGATAGGACACGTCATGAGGCTGCTCTAGTGCAATCCACTATTGCAGGCTAAAATTATTTCAACCATTTCCCCTTGTTAGCCTACGGGAAGAGCAAACCTCTCATAGGTAGTGAAAGCATGCATGGGTATTCTTCACCACCTGGGCAGGGGACACATAGGTGTACCTACCCTGTCTTTCACCTACCACTTGCTTCCCCTCTTAATATGTACTCTCGGGGGACTTGGGTGGAAGTGACTCAAACGGGCCAGTCTGAGAAAACAGGTGACTGTGCGTATCAGCCTGAAATGGCAGCCTGGACACGTCTTTAAGAGTGCAATCAGTGCAAAGAATACACCGGCCCACAATGGCAGGCTGGACATGTATGTGGTAGCACCATTGGTGCAAAAGTGCACACCAGCCTGCCATGGTAGGCCGGACACGTATTTAGGACCATAATCGGTGTGAGGCGCACACCAGCCTGCAATTGCAGGCTGGACACATATTTAACAAACCCAGGTAAGCACTACTTCCTGATGTGTGTAGGAAGGATGCACACACATACTCACTGCATTTAGAATGGGAAAGTGCCCCAGGCCCTAAGGACCGAACAAGAGAATCAGCAAAACCCAGGAGAAGAAAGCAACACATCTGGGGAAAGGCTACCGGAAGGGTTCAGATTTAACATTTACCGTAGCAAGGACTGTGGTTGCTGCTTGACCTGGGCTATCACCCCCTTCAACCAACAACATAATTTGTAACACAGGATAGAAAATAGGCACCGGCATCAAAATAAAAGTGGCCCCCATTAGTTAATAAGATACCTAATAAAATTAGTTGAAAATTGAGGAAGTTTTAAACTTGTAAATGCATGCTGTGTAAGCATTTTTCAATGTATAGAAGGCTGAATGGGTTTGAGCTTGCTGAGGACAATGTTTGTTTTTATAACTGCCCCACAAGACCATAAAAAAAGGCCCACAGTCAAAAGCCCAATCCGGGCCAACGACTGAGCTGTCAGAGCAGGCCATCTGCCACTGCCTGAATGCCCTACAGGCCAGTCCGACCCTAAATTTCAAGGCAGGACCTGCATTACAGCAGTGCTACCAGTGCAGGTGCACCTGGTGCTGATGTGGGAACTGTGTTTAAAATAAGTGAATGCTTATTGTACGCCATATCCGCTGTAACACCTGTAAAGTATTACATTTCCTACTATCACTACTGTGGAATTGTACTTGTATGACACCCCTGTACTGCATTGTATTTTCCACTATTACGCAGGTGAAACTGTGCTTGATTGTCCACTTATAACGTGAAACATGCAGATAACAGAACTAAGTGTAAGTGAACTATTAGTAGTGATATAAAAAAATATATATGTCTGTGAGAGGCGGTCCATGGAGAAATGAGGGGCACTGTTCCAAGGCGGTAGTAAGGGAATTATTGGGGAGGGAGGTAATTGGGGGCACCACTAGCGCTAAAGCTAGCCTTATATCAATCTTGTTAACAGGTTTTTTCCTTCACAAACTGAAGACGGAAAGGGGCCCTGAATGGCAGGGTTGGGAGAATATTTCCACTTTCGCACAGCAACACGATTGGGACACTGAATGTTGACAACTGCTATTGTATTTGACCCATTGGTAGAAGTGCCACTCGAAGGGCGGATGTCATGTAGTGGAAAATAAATGGTGTACAATGCAGAGTGGAAACTTGCTGCCACAGAAGTAAGAACATAAATGTACACTCCTCAATGCGTACTAAGGCAGTGTCATGAATGCCTCTTCTGAAAGGCCAGCAACATTTACATCATTTATTTTCTAAGTAACATTTTAATGTAAAAAGGACCTGCTGTATGCTTTAAAAAAGAAAAAAACACTCAAGAAGGAAAGCCTTACCAAACATCATTGAGAATGTTTGGCGGGCTTGCTTCCCAATAACTTTATTAGTATCGGTTAGGGTAATTGCATCCTAATGACCTAATTATCGTAGCATGGCGCTACAAGCCGTTAATTCTGAAGCAAAGGGTTGCATCATATCTACAACGATATAACGGATCCCTTTGCTCTCCCCTGCGAGGGCGCACAATTAGCTGTCACGCGCTGAGGCAGGCACCCTTGCACCATGGTGCAAGGGTACCTGCCTCATGCAGATGGTTGTTTTTGTGCAGGAAGGAACACCTTCCTGCACAAAAACAATCACAAGAGGTGATTACCTCTTCCTATGTATGCTGCAGAATGCAGTACGCATAGAAAGAGGAAAAAAAGAGGAGAAATGCAAACATTTCTCCTCGTTGTGCTTCCCTACATCTTCCCTGGGAGGCAAAGCATTCTGACGCATTTCCAGGTTTATGATTTCTCGTAAATCTGGAAACACGACAGAAGCCATGGGTGTTGCCTGGGAACATCCACAGCAACACCCATGGCACGCCTCTTTCACACAAAGTGTTGCATGCAAAGGGGCCAAATTTGCAAGGACATGAAAAGCCACGCAGGGTAGCCTTATGTGTCCTAGTAAATATGGGGCAGCAGGTTGCGCCGCAGATGCATCACAAAAAGTGACGCACCGGTGGTGCAAGGGGCTTGTAAATAAGCTCCTTTGTGTTTAGTTATTCTGTTTGTGTAACAGCAGTAATTCTGAGGCACTGTACACCCAGAGTTCCAAGGACTCTGTGAGCGAAAGCAAGTACCAGTGTTCCTTGTGCTTTTCATTAGCAGCACATTACGTATCTTAATTTCATAGGTAATGATTTGGTGGTAGGTATCATGTGCAAAGGATTCTGAGGCCCTGATTTATCATAGGATTATGTTGTTGTTGTGTCACGCAAGGTGTCTCAAGGGCAACGCATTCCCAAAGTCAGAGTTACTAAGCAACGCAAGGCCTCTTTGTGTGGCCCTGAGTTGCCTGGTAAGTCTGGTGTAAAGCAGGGCAGCGCAAGCCACTACCATACATCATTCTGCCCTGGGGCAGTGCATGAGTGTTCAATGAATCCATCCATGGATTTTGGTGCATTCCCAGATTTAACAAGACTGGTAAACATGGGAAAGCTTCAAAATACTACGCCTTGCCTGTCAAAGTGCAACATAGAGAAATATTGTTGTTTTTCCTATTTTTTTAAATCTTTATTAGTGTGCTGCATTCTGCAGCAAACTTAGAAAAAGGAAAATAGCCTCAGAAGATTGTTTTTATGCAGGAAGGTGTCCCCTCCTGCACAAAAACAAACCAGCCTGCAATGCACAGGCAGGGAGCAGAAATGTGCCATGTATTGATAAATAATGTGCATTCCAGCCCTCTCCCTTTTAAGCAGAGCAGCAAGCAGTTGCGTTGTGTTGCTTGAAAGATTGATAAATCTGGCCATTGGTACTGAAGAAATTACCAGCTGCAGTCATTTATTCACAGACATACATAATAATCTGCACCAGCAGTAGCAGGGCAGAGTGATACACTAGCTCAGTGCATAGATGTATGGTTTATAGGGTCAGATCTATCCAAGGTTAATGAAATGAGTAGAACTGCAACACCACTAACTCAGGTCCTGGAAACTCTGAACACTTTAGTAATAGCTACCCATTAGGTTTGTTCCACCATAGTGTATTCCTTCAGAGTATGGCAGTGATTAACCCTCTCTGAAACATCCATAACATGGAGTCAATGTCCACAAGAGCAGTGGAGCGACCACTGATGCTGCAAAATTTCTGCTCGGTCATGCAAAAGACAAATGCCATGGGTAGAGACACCTCACCTGGAAACAGCAGGACAAAAACCAGCAGGCAGAGAGATCTCTTAGTTCCTTCAAGCAGCCGCCAATATCTGGCTCTAGAATGAAAGGACAGAAAGATCATCTGGTAGCTCTCAGCCTTCTCATACCTCCATATTTCAATCTGTTCTTATGTGTTATTACTTATTGCATTCCTTTTTTTTTAGCCTCTCCAAAATTTATAGAACATATCGAGATATTGATGGCTAAGTGAGAATAACAGGATTGCTTTTCATCCGGGGCCTCTGACTGATAGAAAATAGAAAACAAGAGCAAAGCTCAAGTTATCTATGATTTCACTCAGAACCTCAAGTGAAAAACATCTGCTATTTCCATTTTACCTATGTATAATTTCATGTTATGTACCGACTCAACGTTTGTGCAGGGGCAGAGCTGTAATGGGGAGCCATACATAACATGGTTTTTGCTCCCTTTTCTGAATATGAAACAAAAACAATAATAACTAGCCACCATCACCCAATCCAGCACACTCTGCAACTCTGGCTCCTCCCTACAAAGGCTGTGCCCGCTGCCCTCTATTAGAGCAGACAGCCTGTGCTGCACAGACAGGCTCACAGAGAGCTCTGGCCGAGCAACTTAGAATTCATTTATGACATAACAACAGCCAGTAACAACTTTTGTTACCCACTGTTGGTTAATCATAGCACTGAATATTCAAAATAGCATCTAGTGTTCATGCTAGTGGCTCTCATGAAGTACTTGGAAATTGGTTTATTGCCCTCACTTCCTTCTCTTACTTCTGTCCCGCGGGCCTTGCTGATGATTCAACCCCAGGAGCTCAAGAACTGGTGCTGTGCTCGGGTCTTGGGGGAGCTGTGTGAGCAGCTGACAATTGCCTCTGCTAGCCCATTTTATCCAATTGAAAGTCTCACTAGTGGGTTGTAAAATCTGCCAGCCTAAGGGTGATCTTTCCTCGAATATTTTGCCTTCCATCTTCATTTATTTTGCTGATCTAATTTTTGCTGGCCTTAGGACTCTGTCGAATTTACCCACTGCTAACCAGTTCTAAAGTAAATGTGCTCACTCCTTAACCGCATCGATGGGGCGCATTTTCCCGCTGTGCGCTAAGAAATGCAGAATCCCGCGCAGCTCGTCATGAGCGTACAAGAGGTGTACTTCATGACGAGCTGAGCTCGTCATGAGCGTCGAAGGGGTTAAAACATTTGCTTAGCCATAGTTGGCATAATTCATTTACTTATACGTCCCTTATAAATTGGTACTACATATACTCAGGGCTTGTAAATCAAATGCTACTGGTGGGCCTGCAGCGCGTATTGTGCACCCCAATTAAGAAGCTCTTTTAACATGTTGAAGGCCTACCATTGCAGCCTGTACGTGGAGGCCAAAACCTTCCTTTTTAATACAAATGTCAACCAAAGGTTAGCTGCTGTACAGCCCACAGGACAGGGTGTAGTGTGTTAAAAAGTAGGACATGTAATTTTAAGTTTTACATGTCATGGCAATGAAAAACTCCTAAATTCGTATTTCACTTCTGCAAGGCTTACCCCTCCCGTAGGATAAAATTGGAGTTGATAGAGCGCAGCGGAAATGTGCTCTTTCATGTGTAAGGATGCATTATAATCATGGTTAGTCTGCATCCGAACATAATCTTGTTGTGTTAAAAATCAATGCAATAGAGAGTGAAGTAATAATCTTTATCAGAGTGTCGGAGATTTCTTTATGTAATCAAGGTATTAACATGTTGAATGTTTGTATTTTGTTGAATTATATATGTGTGCAGTGCATTTATGACTAAAAAAATCTTATATATAGACTTATATAATGCGTGTTTTAACAATTCATATATTCATCCATATTCTACGCAGGGTTTGCTCTTATGTTATCTTAATGGAGTAGGCCTGACTTTCGTTTCTCCCTGTTTGCTCTAAATGAAACTATTAATTAGAGTTATGTGTTCATGGAAAAGTTTCTTTCAGGTTTCTGTTGCATGTGCAAGAATTCTTCCTCATTAGTTAGAATGAAGTCTTTATTTTAGGAGGTATACAGACTTATGGAGGAGAGGATGCCTTTAAACAAGCGGAGCTGATAATGAAGGACGATTTTTTTCCATGTCTGTTAGCCCTAGGAACCAAGGTCATCGAGCAAGAGCCTGTACATATTATTACTTCATGGAAAGCTACCTACAAGAAGGTGTTCAACTGGATGTACGTTGTTCCAACGCATGCTTTTACTACGCATGCCTTTACAGCGCAGGTTTTTCAACGCAAGTCGTTACAACGACTTGCGTTGGGGGGTGCTGGATAGTGAATAGTTTAATTTACTATTCCAACTCCAGTCCCCTTGGATAGTAGGGAAGGTGTTGGATAGTAAATTAAACTCAGTCAGTCAGTCAAAAATCTTTATTTCGATAAATGAATATCAAAAAAAGGCACGGTACAAAAAGAAATATGCAATGACAGTAAAAACAGACATTATACAATAATAAAAAATATTAAAAAGCCCACGGCATGTTTACAAAAAGACAAAGACAACAAGAAGTAAAAAAAATATTAAAATCATCACTAAATTCATAAGAATTTCATCATAAAATATTTAAAAATTATCATTCCTCCAACAGCCTAATTCCTGATATAAAGTGCCGTTTTAACCAGTAAAGTGCAAGGTGTAAAGCATCAAAACCATGTGACTAATTACCCATTCCCCATAAGTCTTTTCTTTGTGCCCACCGCACACACTAAATAATTGGCTACATGAGAGACAATGCTGGGGTTATTTAATAACTGCAGACAGAGAAGTGCTGGTCTAACTTGCAGAAACCCTGCCTTTTTAAGAATTGGCACAAGGTATTTCCTCCTTTCAACTATAAAGTGCCCACAAAACATGGTGAAGTGCATTGTATCTTGAATAGAAAAACTATCACAAGAACAAGGTGAAAATTCATCTGGTTTACACCACGTTGTATACTGACCTAATATCAGGTGTATCATGTTTAAGCGAAAACGAGTTAATAAAAACCTATGAAAAGGGTGGTTAACCAGAGTAAGGTAAAATTCTGGGCCAGGCGGATTTGCAACCAAAAGGAGCGCTCTAACAGATGGTTTTGTGAGCTCCTTTTCCTCTCTTATTAGGGACAACCTCATATGCATGTCATTTTTAATTTTAACAATATCGTTCCGAGATATTGACTCCGGTGAGGAAAAGAGGTTAAGTCTACCTTGGGCGCTGAAGCCATTTTTATATAATTTAACCACTTGATTTTGTAGGCATTATCAAGTGAGAGACAGTCTTTCAGGATGGTCTGATTTAAAGATAGTTCATTATTTAGCCAAATTTTAAGCCACATGATTAAAGGGGCGACTCGAATTTTGTCCATCATAAAATCAATTAAACTATTACCTATCCTAGAGCGCCCCCCCCCAGCGCAATTTGTTGTAATGACTTGCGCTGAAAAACCTGCGTTGTAAAGGCACTACGTGGTAAAAGTTGCGTCGTAAAGGATGTTTCCCTGTTCAACTGGACGAAATAGTGATGTATTTGTGGGTGTGATTTTCGACTGTTGTATTAAGGCTAGGGACAGAGCCCCAAGGACTTCTTATGATCGGGAAGTGCATCATAGCTCTGAAGCTTTACCCTTTATGACTCATTCAACATGAGTATGATTTTTAGGAATTCTTCACGTGCTGACACCTTTCAGGGGCTTGCCTGGGAATGCTAAGTAGGGATGTCCTGCTAGAGGTAGTGTAGGGACAGATAACTCCTTTGCCTATTATTCATTAATGAAGAAGGCCCTGGATGTGGTTTCCAGGATTGTTTGCGTTTTAATTTTGGATTTGGCTATTATGTGCATGTTGCACAGACTAAATATTGGTGATAGATTTGGCTTTGTATTAGTGCCCTTTTATCTTTACACGCTTGTTTTGAGGTGTTTGTATGTCCAATTGTTTCTGGCTTTATAATACATAATAGAAATTTGTATTAGTTGTCTGTGTTCCTTTGGAGGCCATGGGTGAAGTTAAAATAAAATTGGTTTTGGATTATTTCTCCTCTTGAACTTATCTAGCAGGCAAAACTAGGTCATCAGCCAGGGGCGGGGGTTCCTAAGTAAAACTAAAGGAAAGGAACCAATCCCATCAGAGTTATCTTAATAAATTTAATAAGCTATCATTTCCAAATGGGAACAGGTAGCCAGTTACTGTTTGGTGTCTGTGGAATCCTAACTTAAAATCCTAATTTGTGGTGAATTCAGATTTTAAATTACAATTTTGAAAATCGCACTTTTAGAAAGTTGGCGTTTTCCTGCATTAGACATTTAGTGCCTGTAGCCTTTCCCTAGGACACATAGCTGGGTATAGCAGACAGTTGAGGTTTGTATATTCCTACCAGACAGGCACACAAAGAGAGCTAAGGTGTGCCTGGATTGGCCATCACTGGCAGGATGGAAGGGGGGAGCAGAGTACAACCCTACTTACACCTAAATAGTCTGTGTCTTGCCTCCACACAAAGGGTTGCATACCCACTGTAGTGAGTCTGGAGCTAGGACAGGGAGACAAGATGACTGAAGGAATTTAAAGGGAAACCACTAGAAGCTTCTCCCCCACTTCAAAGGCACAACTTAGTGCAAATATTGAACCTAAGACATGCCCTCAGTACACTTCTGGACTGTGGATACTCTGCCAAGAAGAAGGACTGCTGTGCTACTGAAAAGACTGCCAATCTGCTAGACGGCTGCTCTGAAGAACTGCTGCCCTGCTGTGCTGACCAGCTGCCCTCTTGCCTGAGCGAGAAGTACGGGAGCTATATCTGTTGAACCCAGGACCCCAAAGTGACTCCAAGGGCAGGATGGCTGGCCTTCTGACTTAGTTAACAGTTGGTCCTAGACGTAAATTCACCATACATCATAATTCCTATAATTCAAATAATTCATTACACAGTCCGCTTTAGATTGAATCACCACGGTTGTTGGAAAAAACACGACTTGATAGATATATTAGCCCAAAATGTCAATTGGTACATATAGAAACACTGAAACAAAATAGTTTTAGTCGAGTCCAGCCGGATTTTTTTATTTAATACACATTTTGAACAAAATTGTCAAATTTATAAAATTATTTACAAAACCAAGGGGCTCTAATAGCAGTAAAAGTGCACAGAGAGAGGTGAAAGTAAGTGCTCAAGTGATTGATCAAAGAGATCAGTGAAAAAAGTGCAAATGATTTATATACAAGAATGAGCCTGCCCTGACTGTAGAAGCTCGCAAAAAACGCGAAACGTCGACATTCTCCTTTGGAGCCTGCACCTGTTATTCCCCCCCCCCCGCACCCTCTCCCCCTCCTCCCTTGCTAGCAGTGCAAATCAAGGAATACGGAGGTTTCAAAACCACGAGCTAGTGAAAAAGAGCAAAAAAATTTTTTGGGTGGTGTGTTTGCACTGTGTTACTGTTTAAAGTGTTGCACAAATACTTAACACATTGCCTCTGAGTTAAGCCTAATTGCTCTCTGCTAAGCTACCTGAGGGTTGTGAGCAGGTTAATCCCGAGTTTGCTTGTTACTTCCCCATAAGATGAATTGTGATTGATGCTTGAGAATGGTTTCAGCCCCCTCAACCAGTAACCCATCTATTTGTGGATCAGAGTTAGGTTCTCATTACTCTTTCCTGCCACCACAGTGAATGAAACCAGGCTGATGGCTTGAACTATATTCATGCCACCAGCCTGGTTACTGGCTAAAAAATGCACACTATACATCTGTGAGGACACTGGAAATGCTATGAGCCTGCCGCCTCGTACACAAACAAAGTAAATAATAATGTCAGGCGACAGTAGGTTTTCATGCAGAAACTGCATAGCGTCTCTAAGCCCTCCTTTAGTTAAAGCTCTCCCCAGACACATCTGCAGCAGCGATGAGAAAAGCAGGCACTCTACTGCTCATTAGAAGGGTACTACCCTCTCTAAGGGTCAGCTATCCAATGAAGGCAGTAACTGACTATCTAGATTGGGCAGCTCTGCTTCTGGTTTCTCCAGTTCCTGCTGGCTTAGATCCAATTCTGTTATGTTACCTTCGATTTCCCCAAGTAACTACCCCCGCACCCAGAATAGATAGACTGCCAAACACTCAAAGAAGTGTTACATTTGGTTTGTGCAAAGAGAACATGTATCAGCACTGTAGATGTAGTGTGTCTTGGTCTGAATGTGGTTTGTGTGGTACATCTTGCCTGAGTGCCAATGGCAATGCCTATTGGCGGGCTTAAAGGCCAGTGCTAGATTTCCACCTATTTCTGAACAGTGACACATTGACAGTCTACCACACGGTGGCGCTCTCTGATTATTTTTCAAATCAGCTAATAAACAGAGTACTTAACAATGTAATACATTATAAAATAATACCAGTGCATGGAGGGCATTTTCACAGATTTGAGTGACCTGAAATAATCTAAACTGTCACATCTGTGAGGGTTGACTTGTTAATGGATAGCAGGGGTACTAGTGTGTGTCAGCACTGGCATGGTTTGTGCGAGGGGAATGCTGCACTCTGCTGCTGAGCAATACATAGGGCTCTGACACTTACTTTCTAAAACAAACATTTGCAATGCAAATAGATCTCACATTCACGCTAGTTTGAGCTATTGGCTTTGTAAACGAAAATACCTTTTATTTATGTTTTGGGTTTTAAAACAAAAATAAAAGGCATTGTAATTTACAATACTAATTGCTTAAACTCTCACAAATGCGAGACCTAATGCATTGCAATGAAAGGGTCTTATCAACCGCTTGGTAGATTGTAAATATCAGAGGGAGAGTTTGGACTGTGACATCTTCAAAGTAGTGTTAAAAAGTGCAAGGAAGAGGATGTATAAGTGTTGTAAATTACACAGACACAAAGTGTGAAGTGAGAGTTAAATATGATTCGAGCTATAAACACTAACAAAGCGCTCCAACACCTTTCGCTCTGTGATTACACTGTCGTGGCTCAGGAGGAAGAGCGAGAGGTGGGGCTATTTTGTGCCCTCTCTGTGATCTGACTGTGCAATGTGGCATTACGTAATGTAATTGCTATCTTTGGCCTACACTCCAGCTGTAGTAGGGCCCTGGCTTCACCTCCTAGTGCAGGGCGGGCTGTGCTTTATGGCAGGCATGGAGGGAGGGAGAGAGGGATGCTCTTCGCTGCAGCTGCGGCCTCGTACAGTGCCCCTGTTATTACTAGTGAGCGAGAGGCGCACATGATGTGGTATTGGTGGTGGTGGTATTGGTAATGGTGGTGGTATTGGTGGTGGTGGTATTGGTGGTGCTGGTATTGGTGGGGTTGGTATTGGTGGTGGTGGTGGTATTTGTGGTGGTCGCACTAGTGGTGGTGGTATTGGTGGTGGTGGTATTGGTGGTGATGGTATTGGTGGTGGTATTGGTGATAGTCGTCCTGGTATTGGTGGTGGTGGTATTGATATTCGGTGGTGGTGGTATTAGTGGTGGTGGTATTGGTATTGGTGGTGGTACTGGTATTGGTGGTGGTATTGGTGGTGGTATTGATGATGGTATTGGCGGTGGTATTGATGATGGTATTTGTGGTGGTATTGATGGTGGTATTGATGGTGGCATTGGTGGTGTGGTATTGGTGGTGTGGTATTGGTGGTGGTGGTATTGGTATTGGTGGTGGTATTGGTGGTGGTGGTGGTATTGGTGGTGGTGGTATTGATGGTGGTGGTGGTACTGGTGGTGTGGTATTGGTGGGGTGGTATTGGTGGTGATGGTATTGGTATTGGTGGTATTGGTGGTGGTATTGGTATTGGTGGTATTGGTAGTGGTATTGATGGTGGTGGTGGTATTGGCAGTGGGGTATTGGTGGTGGTGGTATTGATGGTGGTGGTATTGGTGGTGGTGGTATTTGTGGTGGTGGTGGTGTACTATTGGTGGTGGTGATATTAGTGGTGGTATTGGTGGTGGTGATTTTGGTATTGGTGGTGATGGTATTGGAGGTGGTATTGGCATTGGCGGTGTATTGGTGGTGGTATTGGTGGTGTTGGTATTGGTGGTGGTGGTATTGGTGGTGGTATTGGTGGTGGGGGTGGTACTGGTGATTGCTTTGGTGGTGGTGTTGGTGGTATTGGTGGTTTTGGACGTGGTGGTATTGATGGTGGTGGTGGTATTGGTGGTGTTGATGGTGGTCGTGGTATTGGTGGTTGTGGTATTGGCAGTGGTGTTGGTACTGGTGGTGATTTTGATGGTGGTGGTATTGGTGGAGGTGGTAGTTTTGGAGGAGGTGCTGGTATTGATGTTGGTGGTGGTGGTATTGGTGGTGGTGGTATTGGTGTAGGGGTAGTTTTGGTGGTAGTGGTATTGTTCTTATCAATAAAACAGGCTTTTGAAAACAACCCGTCAGGTGGCTTAAGTGCAGATAACATGTAACACAGGTGTCGGCTTCAGCCCATTAGCACAGGATTATGTGCTACCTGGAATTCACTTGACTTAATTCGCTAATCATTTCTAAATCCATTTTACTTGGGGGGTTGAGACAGATACAAGATATAGTTAAAGTGATTGAAATCAGGTGCCCGTGTTACGTGGGCAGCCATGTTGCTTAAAAAAACAGGCGGTTTCAGCGCATGTTCGACCCGCATACGAGGACTTCTCGCCGGACGGGCAGGATGCTGCTCTCAGGTTTTGTCACTGATTGTGACCACTTTTAAATAATTGTAACATTGCCCTTTGAAATAGCTACTGTTTTGATGCTGCTCTTTAATTTTGTTCTATTGCCCTGATGAAGTCCGTGGCTAATAGTCGGATGGACGAAACACATGTTGGCATGGTCTGTGGCTTGAACTTACTCTGTTAAGAAGATGGATATCTAGGAAAGATATCGCACAACTACAAGAAGGCTGGTGGTGGTCTAAATGGAGAAACAAAGACTGAGCAAAAGAACAGAAGCAAAAATCTATGTGTCAGAGACCCTTTGTGTATGTATGAAAGGAAATGAATCCCATCAGCCCACCCATACGGTGGAGCCTCATCATCTGGGATTATACCATTCTAGTTGGACAGTCATTTTTTCAGACTGGCATACATTTTCTTTTAATCTTGACACCATGATGCATTCCCATTAAAGTTTTCCCTATATCATGGTAGCCAATTTTACTTAGTCACTTTTTGATCTTTTGTTCACATTTTCTCACTGCAGTATAATTTTCTCACACCATCATACCCACATACAACATCCTGGGTTGGATGCATCTCTGGAGGTCCTAGAGAATTGGAGGACACAAGACCATCAGGTGTATCTCCTTATATAGACTTTGACCTCTGATAATCCCAGAAGATGTTTTTGGGGGTGTAGACTGGTGATTGTGGTCTTTAAATATATTCTCCCCTAGGACCCTTCCTAACTCTTGGTGTTACATATCTAGGAAAGATACCTTGCAAACTTGGAATAAAAACAAGAAGAATATATCCAGGATTGCAATTCCAGCAATGTACCCTTTCACATGGGGCATGCCCTGCTGTGAGGTAGGCGTAAGATATTGATGCAGTAGCGTCCTAGAAATGTTGCAGTGAAATTTCAGATTTCACTGTGCCACTTCTATGAACCTTTACTCCGTGGGAATGCCCATCCTGCATATATTATACCTGACAGAGGTATAACGTAACGCAGGCCTTTACAAAGTGACACATTATATAATGTGTCACATTGTAAATATGGCATAATGTGGCGTATTATTTACGCCGCTGCAGCGTCACAAAAAGTGACGCAACTGCTGTGTAAAAGTGTTTCAGAGTGTTTATTATGTTTCATGCTCTTCATTGACCAAATCAAAGATCATTGTACCTTAAGCATGTAGGTGTGAACAGTGTTTATGGCTTCTGGAAAAAACTTACTGAGAATCCTTCACTTACATTTTGTTGTCTTGCATGTACATCCCCCTTTAGCTTCAGAAATTAACCATATTCTGTGTTTCTGTGTTTCAGACAAGACAGGAAACCTGAGACAAACTGAAAGTAGGTCAATGTTTTTAATTGCTGCTTTGTTTGATGTAGGTCAAGTTGTGGTTGAGGTTTTGGACAATTTGGAACACATGCAAGCAAGTCGAACAAAACCCGAAAAATCAAGTGACAGCATGGAAATAAAGGCCAATGAGGTCATACATAAAGCCCTTTGGTTATTAATGGAAACACATTTAAATAGGGACACAGACAACACATGGCTTCTGGACAGGTTGAAGGAAAAAAAGAAATAAAGGTCAAATATGTTATTTTCCAGACCTTACAAAGGCTTAGGCCAGCATAGGCTAAGCAATGTCGAACCTCCGAGGATAATAAAGATAAGTATGGATAGTTGTTCTTTGTTAACGCTGTGCATTGCATGTGTATTTTCAGCCATGCCTAATTTATGATTAAATGTATTATTATGCATTAATCATAAGCAGCCTAATAGTCATAACTCTCTTCTCTTCATTGGCATCACATAGGCATGTTAGCTAAAATAATGGGGAGCATATTTACGATTGTGCGGGGTACCCTGATCTCCAGGGTACCCCCTCCGGCACTGTGCACAGACAGGCCGAAGAGCTCCTTAATGGGTTCAAATGCAGGAGGCCCCCTCCCTGCACTTCGCATGGGGCCCCCTCAACTTTTGTTACGCTCCTGAAAAGGGCGACACAACAACAAAGTCAGGTTTATCGAACCATGTAAGGCTATCTTGCGTGTTTTGAGGAATCTAGAGTAACGAAACACAGCACAAATCCCTGTGTTGATTTACTATGACCAAGGGAGGTATTCCATGGAGGCAACGTGGGTATTACCACGCATCCACCCATGGATTATGGCTCATTCCCCAATTTACCATGCCTTCCAAGTGAGATGTAACGCAGAGAAATATCTTTATTTCACCTTATTTTTTTCTGCAGCATAAGGAAAGAGGAAAGTGCCTCTGAGGATTGTTTTTCTTCAAGAAGGTGCCCCATGCTGCTAAACAACAATCCTGCATGCAACGTCGGCACCCTTGCACAATGGCACAAGGCACATTCCTGCCCTTTCCCTTTCACGCAGCTCAGCAAGGTGGCTTGCTGCATTGCAGTGCACAAAAGCTTGATAAATGTGCCGCATGGGATATAGTCAAGGCAATGATGTTTGTTGAAACTTTGAAATTGTTTGTGATATTTTAAACTACTTTGTACTTTCACTTTCAATCTGTTCATTACTCCTACCTATAATGTTGATAGTTTGCTGTACTCCTTCCATCCAAAATCCAGCTCTGATGATTTCAAAGCTTGGCTATCGTTAGTGGGTAGTTAGAAGTTGAGCTCTCTCTTCCTAGCCTGTTGCAACTTTTTCAGATGATCCTATCAATATTTTTAACTAATTGGAAGTTTTAAAATGGCCTAAAAGAATTGTTGGAACAGATGTATCAACAATTTATACAGCCGTAAAGTGACACAAAGTGACAGACAGGGGCAAAATGTATTGAGGAAGTATTTGAATCTGCAATGCAAAACTTTTTGTCTGGGAACTTGCCTGAAAGAAACAAATACTGCGGTACTCTGCTTTGCATGTATAGGGCATCCCCTGGGTGGTACATTATATTTTGTTGCTTTTATTGTTTCAAAGCCCATTATTCCAAAACTATTATACAGGGCTCTATAGCAAATAATAATTCCTCCTTGTAGCAGGTGCCAACCAGGAAAAATGTTTTTATTTTTCCAAATCTTCACACATTTCAAGTGTGTCGCACTGTACAACACATCCCACATGTCTAAGCACAGTATTTTGTACTGCAGTTGTTCCCTTCCAGTACAAACCTATGTTAGACTTTACAGTACACCTCTGCTCTATGGTGCAAAGGAGTGTGTGTGTGCGTGTGTGTGATGTGGGTTTGTGTTACTATCCTTGTGGGGACTTGAGTGTGATAACACATGCACGCTGTCGGGACTTGATTGCACTGTGGGGACTTGAACCCAGGTCCCCCCAAGGCATCGTCTTCTAAACGATATAAAATGACTTAAACAACATCTGTGCCAATTTTTGCAACTTTAAAAACAAGCATTGGCATAGCCAATAGGTCCCGCATTTGGGACCTTATAAGTGTTTAGCCATGCAAATTCTGCTGCATAACTAAATACTTATAGGGTCCGAAAAGTGAGACTTTTTGGCTTTGCCAATGCTTGTTTTTTTGTTGCTGTTTTGTTTAGGTTGCCAGATCTACAATAGCTGGACATGGTTTTTGTTAACAGTTATTTGCATCAAATGAACTTACTTTCATTGCCCTGAATGTTGTTTCCATTCTGGTTGTAGGAAGCAGTCATTCCCAGGGCTGTGGGGGCTGCCTAGCCGTGCGCTTGCGCCAAACTTCGCAAATGAGAAAAAGCCTGGTGCAGGTGCAATTTACAAGTGTGGAGTGAGTGAGCCCCAGGCATCATGACTCACTCACACAGGAGTTCATGCACTGCACCTGCATCCTCAGCATGGTTTAAGGAACCTCGACTCACTCCCTCCCAGGCATCGAACACATATTTACCAAGAAACTCTGAGAAGAGCCTGCATGCTGCACTGGCGGCTGTTGGTGTGTGTGCCTGGTGAAAGCGTTCACTGACGGCTGGTGGTGTGTGTGCCAGGTGGAAGCGTGCACTGATGGCTGGTGGTGCATGTGCCTGGTGGAAGTGTGCACCTATGGGTGGTGGTGTGTGTGCCTGGTGGAAGCATGCACTGATGGCTGGTGGTGTGTGTGCCTGGTGGAAGTGTGCACCGACGGCTGGTGGTGTGTGTGCCTGGTGAAAACGTGCACTGATGGCTGGTGGTGTGTGTGCTTGGTAGAAGTGTGCACTGACAGCTGGTGGTGTGTGTGCCTGGTGGAAGCGTGCACTGATGGCTGGTGGTGTGTGTGCCCGGTGCAGGTGTGCACTGATGGCTGGTGGTGTGTGTGCCCGCTGAAAGAGTGCCCTGACAGCTGTTGGTGTGTATGCCTTGTGGAAGCGTGCATTGATGTCTGGTGGTGTGTGTGCCTGGTGGAAGCGTGCACTGACGGCTGGTGGTGTGTGTGCCTGGTGAAAGCATGCACTGACGGCTGGTGGTGTGTGCCTGGTGAAAGCGTGCACCTACAGCTGGTTGTGTGTGACAGCTAGTAGTGTTTGTGCCTGGTGAAAGTGTGCACTGACTTGAAATTATTTGTGATACTTAAAATTACTTTGTACTTTCACTTTCAATCTGTTTATTACTCCTACCTATAATGTTGATTGTTTGCTGTACTCCTTCCATCCACCTGACTGCCAAAATCCAGCTCTGATGATCTCAATGCTCAAGGTACGTTTACTGAGTCCAAGAATGAAATATGTGTACGTATGAAAATTGGTGGTGTGAGGACACACAAGGGGACCAACATAAGGGTCCAGGAAAAGGTCAACATGATTAAACAGCACACAAACACTGGGTTGTGCAGTGTGATGACTCCTGTGGGAGCGCTGAGCTTGAGATAAGCCGCTCATCAGATTTTGATACAGATAAGAAAGAGGGATATGTGATGAAAAAGAGTTTTTGAGAAAACGTTTTGATGAGCTGGATGGGTCATTAACTGATCCCTTTGAGGAATTCATGTTTAACACCTTTTTGGTAAAGAATCCGCTTTCACCAGAATGGTCACCAGCTGCATATGTTGCAGAGTATGTGCAGGCTTAGTAAAGAAAAAAGATCCCTAAAGACGTAAGAATACATCTCAGGTCAGAATGCCCAAGACATAAATTAGCCAATAAAGTAAATCAAACTCCAGATTTGGATGCCAAGATTTTGGCATTCATCGGAAAGGGAGGACGAGATCCCAGGAAGGGAGTACACAAAGGCCTGCAGATGTGCCAGGACATTGTTTTGGACTTAAAGAGGTCCATTAACTAAGATTTTTGATATGGTGGAGGAGGCTTATGTGGATAAGAAATCAGTTAATGTGGATGAACTTAGGAAATGGATTAAACGAGCAGTTTGTCTCTTAGGGAATGCTACTACCGCAATATCGGTTGAGCACAGGAAAAGCATCCTACTTAAAATAGACCCTAAATTGATTGAGATAACCAATACTGAGAGGGGGCTAGCAGTGAAAGGTTTACTGTTTGAGGACACCTTTTTAACCGCTTCCATGCCGATTTCCCCCTGGTGCTGGACATTCCAGAACAGGGTGTGGTCGTGACGGAACCATTCCATCATCAGCACAGCTCAACCGTGACTGATGACGGAATGGTTCCGTCACAAGCATCGAAGGGGTTAAGGGAATGTCTAAGTACGTGGCTGTTTTCATTCATTACAAAAGTACAAAAGAGAGAATAAAAAGGTATTCAACAGTCATGTTTTGGATGGGCCTTGTGAACCAGGGGCTGGTTCCCCAGCCGGAGTCAAGGTAATACAAGGACCTCATTTTCTAGAGCATTTAGACCCAGCCTATGCCAAACCTCATATCAGACAGGAGAGTTCTACCCTCAGAAACAGAGAGCTAGAGGAAGAGGAATGCATGGAGAACATCATATTTGTGGATCAGGTAAGTATAGACTATTTTGTTATCCCCAAAAAACTAGGTGGCGGACTTGCACAGTTTTTCAAGAATAGGCTAAGGGAAACAGGAGATCATTGGGTGTTGGAAACAGTAAAAGGATACTACATAGACTTTGTAGGATATCCGGTTCAGGTTCAAGTACCAGAAATGATAAAGTACAATATAGAACTGAAGGAATATTGTTGAGATGAACATAGTTCAAAAACCGTGTGTGAGCAATATATCTTTGGTAGAGAAAAAGGACAAAGGGATGAGGCCAGTAATAAATCTGAAGCGTTTGAACGATTGGATGTAAATTTACCATTTCGAAATAGAAGGCTTTCATTTACTCAGGGGCGTTTTGCAAGCAGGAGATTGGCTAACAAGATTAGATTTGAAGGATGCATACCTGATGATCCCTATCTGCGAGACCCATCAAAAATACCTTCAGTTCAGGTGGGACGGAGGAATGTGGAAGTTTGGGTGCCTGCCTTCTGGCCTATCATCTGCCCTATCATCTGCCCCTTGGAGTTTCACAAAAAGGTTTTATGCCCGGAGGCAGCGCACCTGAGGGAGCGAGTTGTGCCTTTAAATATTTATCTAGACATCATCCTTTTAATGGATCAAGAGAGGTCAAAGGTATTGGAACAAACTCTTATGACAGTATTTTTGTTGGAGGACCTGTGGTTTGTGGTGAACAGGTAGGCACTGTGTCTAGTTCCAAGTCAGGTGACTCAGTTTTGGAGTTTTACAATAGGCACAGTTCAGGGACAGCTGAAACTGCCAAAGGGGACGTTGAAACGCATAAGAAAAGAGAGAAAGATTATTCTGAGTATGGAGAAGATCTCACTAAGGATGCTAGCAAGAGTTATAAGTTTGCTGTCCTCTACAATTCAAGCTATTTTTCCAGGACCTTTAAATTATTGTGCTCTTCAGAGTCTGAAAGCCAGACATCTGAGACAGGAATTCGGATATTACGAGGAGATTGTCCTTTCAGAGGAAGTCAAGGAGGAACTTGGTTGGTGGTTAAGAAATGTGGAGGCGTGGAATGGGAGAGACATTTTTGGGGTGCTGCCAGACATGATTATAGAATCATATGCGAGTTTGACAGGATGGTGGGCAACTTGTGGTTCGACTTTTACAGGAGGATTTCGGTCAGAAGGAGAAAGAAATTTGCCCATACATTTTTCAGAGTTTCTGACTGGTTCTTTTGCAATAAAGAGCTTTACAAAAGACAGAGCAAAGTGTTTAACTCTCTTACGGATGGACAATGTGTTTGCTGTAAGATATCTGAACACGTTATGGGGACCAAAATCGAAAGATTTGACAGAACATTGTAGTGCAGGCGAAACATATTCCAGGCTTCAGCAATGAGGATTCATAACAGGGGGTGGTGATGGACAGAGTATCTGAATTAAGCAGAACACTCCTACCCAGTCAAAAGATCAGGGCTTGATCCATCACCGTTTTTTAGCTCACTGCACCATCCCAGTTCAGAACCTGGCTACATGCAAATTAGTCTGTCCCTGGCCCAGTGCATCATGGGAACAGGGCAGACCAAACTACCAAGCCAATTCTTTACTGGAAAGGAAACAAGCTTCCGGGGACCGGTTTCTGGCATTGCAGCCATCTTCGACCCAGCTTGCTTGAATCCTGATGGTGCAGTGAGCAAGGGACTCACATCTGAGTATACCCTTCCACACTTGTGGTGGCCAAAACGATTCATAACAGGGGGTGGTGATGGACAGAGTATCTGAATTAAGCAGAACACTCCTACCCAGTCAAAAGATCAGGGTTTGATCCATCACCGTTTTTTAGCTCACTGCACCATCCCAGTTCAGAACCTGGCTACATGCAAATTGGTCTGACCCTGACCCAGTGCATCATGGGAACAGGTCAGACCAAACTACCAAGCCAATTCTTTACTGGAAAGGAAACAAGCTTCCGGGGACCGCTTTCTGGCATTGCAGCCGTCTTCGGCCCGGCTTGCTTGAATGCTGATGGTGCAGTGAGCAAGGGACTCACATCTGAGTATACCCTTCCACACTTGTGGTGGCCAAAACGATTCATAACAGGGGGTGGTGATGGACAGAGTATCTGAATTAAGCAGAACACTCCTTCCCAGTCAAAAGATCAGGGCTTGATCCATCACCGTTTTTTAGCTCACTGCACCATCCCAGTTCAGAACCTGGCTACATGCAAATTAGTCTGACCCTGGCCCAGTGCATCATGGGAACAGGGCAGACCAAACTACCAAGCCAATTCTTTACTGGAAAGGAAACAAGCTTCCGGGGACCGGTTTGTGGCATTGCAGCCGTCTTCGGCCCGGCTTGCTTGAATCCTTATGGTGCACTGTAAAGAATTGGCTTGGTAGTTTGGTCTGCCCTGTTCCCATGATGCACTGGGCCAGGGACAGACTAATTTGCATGTAGCCAGGTTCTGAACTGGGATGGTGCAGTGAGCTAAAAAACGGTGATGGATCAAGCCCTGATCTGTTGACTGGGTAGGAGTGTTCTGATTAACTCAGATACTCTGTCCATCACCACCCCCTTTTTCAAATTATTTTGGCCACCATATGTGTGGAAGGGTATGCTCAGACATGAGTCCCTTGCTCACTGCACCATCAGGATTCAAGCAAGCCGGGCCGAAGACGGCTGTAATGCCAGAAACCGGTCCCCGGAAGCTTGTTTCCTTTCCAGTAAAGAATTGGCTTGGTAGTTTGGTCTGCCCTGTTCCCATGATGCACTGGGCCAGGGACAGACTAATTTGCATGTAGCCAGGTTCTGAACTGGGATGGTGCAGTGAGCTAAAAAACGGTGATGGATCAAGCCCTGATCTGTTGACTGGGTAGGAGTGTTCTGATTAACTAAGATACTCTGTCCATCACCACCCCCTTTTTGAAATTATTTTGGCCACCATATGTGTGGAAGGGTATGCTCAGACATGAGTCCCTTGCTCACTGCACCATCAGGATTCAAGCAAGCCGGGCCGAAGACGGCTGTAATGCCAGAAACCGGTCCCCGGAAGCTTGTTTCCTTTCCAGTAAAGAATTGGCTTGGTAGTTTGGTCTGCCCTGTTCTCATGATGCACTGGGCCAGGGACAGACTAATTTGCATGTAGCCAGGTTCTGAACTGGGATGGTGCAGTGAGCTAAAAAACGGTGATGGATCAAGCCCTGATCTGTTGACTGGGTAGGAGTGTTCTGATTAACTCAGATACTCTGTCCATCACCACCCCCTTTTTGAAATTATTTCAGCAATGTGGAGGCAGATTGGTTCTCAAGGAATCACAGGGATTCCGTCAATTGGACCTGGACAGAGTGAGTTTTTGGATATTGATGGAACTTTGGAGTCCTTTAGGTTAATTTGTTTTCAGACAGATTAAGTACCCAGTTGAGATGTTTTACAGTTGCCCTCCAGATCCAGAGTCTGTGGGGAAAGATGCTTTCATTCAGGATTGGAGGGGTCTGAAGGATTATGCTTTTCCTCCTTTTTCAATGATAACTAGGGTAGCTATGATGGTTCGCAAATGGAAGGTGACAGTGGTGTTGGTAACACCTCTTTGGAAATCTCAGGTGTTTTATCCAGTATTGTTAAAAATGTTGGTGGATTATGTGATTCTTTTGCCAGTGTTTCCAGAGATCTCAGTGGGTCCAGCAGGGGTCCTGCACAACTTGGTTCTAGAGGGTCAGTTGAGGATGACGGCATGGAAAGTTTCAGGTGAGTTTGGGAGTAGCCAGGACTTTCACAAGGGGCATCCGATCCTATCAAGGAATCCTGGGTGCCAGGAACACATAAAATGAATAGATTAGTGTTGCAAAATGAGATTTGCTGGTGTGTGGAGAGGGGTTTCGCTCCCATTTTAATGGATATCGTGGAGGTAGTGAATTACTTGTATGAGATGTTTGCAAAAGGATTGTTTTATAGAACAATTAATGTTTACCGGCCAGTTATTGCTGCTGGTCATGTTCTTATAAATGGCATTTCAGTGGGTCAGGATGTCCTGGTAAAGAGACTTATGAGGAGTATCAGAATCTCAAAACAGCCAATTTAAAGATACAATTCTGATTGGGATGTTACCAAAGTTTTGAGTTATTTGGATGGTCTGGGTGCTAATGATTTATTGGATTTGAAATCACTGTCACAGAAATTTACAATCCGTTATGTTTAGTATCTTTTAGACGAGTATCAAACGTTAGAGCCTTAGAAGTTCCAAATAGGATTTTTTCACCAGAGGTTGTGCGTTTTTATTTAAATAAAAGGACAAAAGCAAATCGCAGACTATATTACAGCCGTATTTTGATGGCCATGAAAATATGTGTATGGTGCGTTGCATGAAGGAGTACGAAAGAAGGGCATTGCAATTGAGTACTGTGAATATGAAACAGTTATTGATCTCCTTCAGGTAGCCTCATAAAAGTGTGTCTTCTCCAACCCAGGTGATATGGGTGAAAGATGTAATGCACAATTCAGGTGTGGATGTGAGTTTGTTTGGAGCATATTCGATAAGGGTGGCTTCTGCTTCGCAAGCCTTTATGCTAGGGGGTGCATTACAAGACATATTAAGATGCCCGGATTGGTCGAATGATTCTGTTTTTCACAGATTTTACTTCAAACCTATTGAGAATGCAGCTTGTTGTTTGTTAAAAAACGTTGAACTTGCAATATTGTTAGCCTCCGGTCTTGACATAAAATGTAGATTTTTCCCCAGCTTTGATGGACAGAAAATCTGGATTTTATTAATGGCACAGAGGCTAATATTATTCCCACTCTGTACCCAACCCTGTTTTTCATGGAAATATATTGTTTTGTAGGAAATGGTCAAACAATAAAAGTAGAGGGTGAGGAAGACAAAGTCATCCATGATGTGGGACTTTGGAGTATAGGAGTTGGATTCGTTCATGGAAGCAGATTATGGACTTGATTTTATGTTTACTTGTTGACATTGGAAAACATGTTTTATGGTTATGTGACCAGCTAAAAAAGAAGTACGAGATTTTGGGGGTCTGTCCTTTTATTAGATCGTAATTGTTGGTTGTATGTGTTCTAAGTTGTTTAAAGTGGGTGAGTGGTACCAATTGAAGAAATATTTCAATAATATTAGTCTTCGTGTCTTTATTAAAATCTAGATTTTCTGTCCATCAAAGCTGGATAAAATCTACATTGTTCCCAATATGTACAATTCAGAACTCATGTTTGTAATACATTGTAGGTTTCTCTTTTTGTATGGAGTGTACAATATTTTGTATTTGGTAGAGGATCTGTATCTGCTGTAGCCTTCGTAGCCCAGGAGCCTATGTGGGGGTCATTGCAAGGCAGATCTCTGGACTTGTAAAGCTATACCACTGTTGCTTTTCCACTGCTAATAGTGGCTCCTGGATAAACTGGCATCAGGGTCATCAGCCTTTAGGATGGAGTCAGGGATGAGCATGTAAACAGTAACAAAGAGTGTACCGTTATATGTTTCCCTACTAAGTATGACTGTGCACTTGTAGGTAAGTAAGTCAATTACATTTATATAGTGCACGGCTACCTCCAACGGAGGTGTCTCAATGCTAAATGCAGATTAACAGTGACAAAAGAGGGGAGAGCTAGGAGAGGCTAAAGAGCCAGGTTTTCAGCGCTCTCCTAAATGCTGATGCTGACTCTATCATACAAAGTTGGACAGGCATGGAATTCCAGCATAAACAGCATATACTTCAGAGTATAGGGAGTAAATACAACCCCACCATCAAATTATGTTGACCCAATTCCTGGCTAGCTCACAGTGCACCATCTGGACCCCAAAGCCTGACAGGGTACCTGATGGTATCTGCATCCTCAGAACATGACCACTCTGATCCACCTCCCAGAGAAATAAAGGAAACAGACCTACCCTTTCATTATCACCTAAGGCATGTCCAAAAGAAGACACGATACACACAAATTGGCATTTAAAATGTTTGTTGAAGCAATTGGATGTGTGTGTAAAATACGTGAGCTACAATTATTAGTTGAAGGAAACAAAGCAGTTACCAGCCATACAAGAATGGAGAAAAAGAGGAATCGTTCAGCCATAATGACTTTGCAGTGATTATATGAATATATGAACAGACATCATACTAATAATCCTACCTAACCCTAACTGTGCTAGAAAGCATGATAAAATGTTAATTCTGCAGATCTCTTGGAGTAGCTTAACTCCCCATGTACCTGTGTAAGTGATGTATCAGAAAGCCAGCCTATTTCTGGACAGGCCTTCATCCTTTGCAATATGCTGATACAAGGCAAAAAAGAGGGTAGGTGCTCCCTCTGGCCTCCTCAGGAAGGCTCATGAATGGCAGCAACTTTGCTCCCACATTTTGGGCCCTGCACTCCTCAGGTCCGTTTGGGTTCACACCCACACCAGTGCTCCACCTGACTTGCATTTACTGCAACTTCAACTTCTCCCATGGGCCACCCAGGATTGTAGATTGCTGTCCTCCAGCCCAGGACTACCGATCAATAGCCCTTGGACTCGACAGCCATGACCCACCTCCACTAGCTTCTTCCTGCGACCAGGTTCCCAGGGAACCAGAACAGGCAATCCAGGTAAACTGGTCCAGGAGTGACAAGGGGGCTGGCTAATGCAGGGATTTCCACAGAAATTATCCTAAGCCCAGGAGCTTCCTGGTGGCCATCTTGCTTGCTTCACATATTGTGGCCCCTATAGATCTTTGAGAGTATTATGTACCTAGCACACAGAGGACATTTGGGGTGCAGTATTACCAAATCCAAGGTCAGGGCTACGTACTGGTTTCACTGTATTTACAGCCTTGTAGAGGACAAGGTCAAGTAGTGTCTAATGTGCTCCATGAGTGATAAAAGCAAGCATATAAAGAAGGCACCCTTGTCCCCTGTAAATGTACCGTCTATAACTATGGGACAAACTGGGGCTAGACATAATGGGTACTCTCAATTGTTCCAAGCGGTCAGGAAAGTTCATTGTTGTGTCAGTGGATTACTACTCACATTGGATTGTATTTAGAATGGTCAATCGCATTACTACCCGTGACTTGATCAACTTTTTATCAGATACTTTTATGACTGAAGAGCTACGCAGTTCCATCATAACCAATACAGGGGTCCAATTCACATCACATAAAATGAACTATTTTTATAAAGAAATTATTGATTGTGCACCTAAAAGATGCCCTGTAATGTCCTAAAGCAAATAGGATAGTGGAAAAGGTAAACTGCATGTTAAAAGATTGTATTCAATCTGCACAACTCTCTAGGGTACCTGCAGATATTGACGTGAAAACATTGCTTAAGTCATATAATTCTGCTCCCAATACTGTTACAGGAGTTTTACCTTTTTTTAATGCTTAAAGGTAGACTTCCTGGTATTAAAATGTTTCCCAATTGTATGGAGGGAGGAAAACCCAAATGGGTCCCTCAAGAAAATGTGAGTGAGTGTATCAAGGAACATCAAAACCAATACAAAAGGAGATATGACTGCAAACATGGGGTGGCTTAAGGAAGATTGAGGGCGGGAGGTAGGGTGGTAGTCAGAGTTACAGACTCAAGGAAGAGAGGTATGAGAAGGTTTTCCAAGCTATAAAGAATAACTAAAGTAAACACTAATATGTGTTACCCCTTTCGTCTCTTCCTTGCCCCTCCTCAACCCAGTGTTCATGTAAATTTCCATTGTCACCTTCCCTCTGGTTGACAGTTGAACTGTCACTGCGACTGGATATTTCTGCTCATTTATCTCAATAAAGGACTTTTGATATATACTCTTTCCACATTGGGCTTATTTACAACACTACTACTTAATATTATTAATAGTAATATTAATGCGATCAATATTAATAACATTATTATAATCATCATAACGGCATTTTTCTGTGTGCTTTTGCATATTAAGCGGTTGAGGCTGAAATTCTATTAAAAGATAATCAACCAATAAAGTTTGCATTCGCTGCTGCCATTTCCTCCCGTAAAAAATGTTACATAGCAGGATGTGTAGGTTAACCACTTCCTCCTAAAGAAACGCAAAGTATTTCAGCCTCAGCACCTAGTTCCCTAAGCCAACCATAACAGGAAATTACACCACGCTTGCGGATTCAGTAGATAAAAGATAGCCTAATTAAATACAGGTCACAATTCGGCAATGGAACTGTTCTTTTAGTAAACTCACCCAGTCAGTAAAGAAAACATAATTAAACATTTCAAAAGGTTATTATTTATTTTGATTTGTTATTGGTTTTTAATTAACACCTTAGGAGCTAGTAAACAAACCTCCCCAGTGCTGCGCTGTCCATTATCCAGTGCTGAACTGGACGTCCAGCGGTCGCACGCAGCACTGGGGAGGTAGTGCCCGTGACGACCGTTGGCCGACGGCAGCACCTAAAGGGTTAAGACGCATTGAACATTTGCATGTTGACATTAGGCGTAGACCAGATTTTACCTTGCTGGTCATCATAGTGCATCATGATTCATTTTCAAAATTAAAATAAAAACAAAACTGCAATCAGTCCCAACCAATAAACTCCTACTCCAACCCACGAGTGACTTTACAAGCTAATATTTAACCTTATGGTAAAACACACAATATGGACAATTGTACGCCTTATTTCAGGCAAATACTTAGTTTCAATTATGTTAGTTGTTGCTTAACCAAGTACAATAATAGCCATGCCATGTGCCTGCGCCTTAACTGTTGAACAAAACTGGTTGCCAGTACTGTGCAACAAATTGACCTATCTCACAAAAATGAGCTAGCAATCGCTCATCTTAAAAGACCACTCTTTCAGTCACTTGTCATGTGAAAATATATCAATTTATTAATTTTTTGTTTAAAGTTCATAACTTATTTTGCATTTATATATTTTTTTAATTTGTTTTTTATCGATCTGCAGTTGGGCTAAGTGAACATTTAAGGAATATGATACAATGGAGGAGGGTAATTTAGATGCTTATCTCTAAGAAAACAATCTCACAAGGACATAAGACATTGTGATAGACAACATAAATTGACATAGAACGTTAGACATACATGAATTGAAGGTGTAGGGGAGAATTGGGAATGGGAATGGTTGGGGGAATAAGTGGGTTTTCTTTGTGGGGTTTTTTTTGAGCTAAAGAACTTGTTACTCAGTTCTTCGGAGCAAGGCTATTTGCTAGTCCTAATTCTAATTCCAGTTAAAGCCTGATACATTCAATGAGAATTCAACATTTCTGTAACCTTCTCATATTCTAGACCATCAGTGTTGTATAAATTTACAATCATATTTTGAAATGGAAAAACGAAGATTGGTCTAGGCACTCAAAAATACAATAATTAAACACCACAAATATCAAAAATCGGTCGACGCGTTTCGAATCCTTTTAGAATCGAAGGATTCTCATCAGGACCACACACAATGAATCTGTAAGACACAAATTTAATAACATACTGTCAGTCTTTTGCCAAGAGACACTCTCAACTTTTATTCGATCCAACACACACTCTCTGATTTACCTGTGTCACTTGCAAAAAGTTGGGGCTTGGTTAACTGTAAATCAAAACAGGGGAGAGCCTGTGTTACATCTGAAATGCACTTCCGGACTGTTATGATTGTCAATCTAAAGGAGTAGTTTTAATTCTTGTACTCACATTATGGTGTTTGGAAATGGACCCGTATGTAATACTAGGTCTCCATAGTCGCGATGTCCACAGTTGGTCAATTCGTGAATAAATTCTATGAAAAAATGGAATGGGCAGTTATCTATTTGTTTACTGTCGTTGGTTTCCGCTCTCTATTCTACTTGACTGGATCGACTATTGAAACCTCTTTGCGGAAGGGTAACGTACAAGCCGCTTAATCAGGCAATCCATTCTTGCTTCTAGATCTAGTGATAAACAAATCTGGCCTCACGGTGGAGTGGCGTGTAAGCCTCTAACTCAGGCATGCATTATCTAATGGCTCCGCATTAGGGGAACCAGTCGCTCGCTTGAATATGATTTCCAAAACACTAAGGCTGTATATCCGATTAGCAGCGGTTTGCTTACTATCAGAAAACCCAATTAAACGAATAGCGTTTGAATTACCTTTCACAGGTTCGCTCTGTCTCCTCCGGTCTGCGTCGTCTCCAATTCTGAGAACGCTACAAGCAGTTCCGGGGTGAAAGGTCTATATTGGAGGCTTTTTCCGCTTTTGCGTGTGAGTGCGCTGGGATTTGTAGTTCTAAGGACTACCATATCGTGATGTAAATACATTTCGCCATTAAATCAAAATGGAATGGTGCCCATCTACTGATTAGACAAATTGTAGCTCACATACAGACGTCGTAGAAATGGGTAATAACTAAGCAGTACTAATAAATTCAAATATGCTACAAAAACAAACACGTATAATCGATACATTGACCATAATTCCGACTTTACTGTCTATTATCTCATTATGCAACACCCAATCTGTGTCGAAGAAAAAGAAACAACAATGAAGAACTGTGCTACTAAAAACTGAAGGTCTGTTTCCTTTCCATCGGGGGTAGTTCACTGCAGGAGCACCAATATTTTTTATTTATTTAATGCGATTTTATATGGCGCGAACATTACCCGAAGGTGTCAGAGCGCTTTACATAAGAACCAGTTGCGATACATAAGGATTTAGGATTACATGGGTTAATAAAAGATACAAACAGAAAAAAATTGCAAATGTACAAGTTATAAAGTCACACAAGGAAGAGATATTCAAGGAAGGGATAAAAATGGATATACTCTAAGAGTCACATAGGAATGGTAGAAAGTACAAAGGTCTACTGCATAACTAGTGATTAGAGCTATCTCTATATACATAAGGAAGGGATACGAATGGATATACTCTAAGAGTCACATATGAATGGTAGAGAGTACAAAGGTCTACTGCATATACTAGTGATTAGAGTTATCTCTATATACATAAAGAAGGGATAAACATGGATATACTCTAAGAGTCACATAGGAATGGTAGAGAGTACAAAGGTCTACTGCATATACTAGTGATTAGAGTTCTCTATATACATATTTATACAAATAGTAGATTTTCTCAGGTCAAGACCCAAAAAAGCAGGAGAGCAGAGTTCCATTAAGTGGGGTCGGAGGGGGGACACAGTCAAAACACCAAGGGAGGGTGGGCGGGATACAAGGGTATGGAGAAAAGGCAAATCAGAAAAGGGAAGAAACATTTAAGGATAGTCAAGGGGGAAACGAGGGAAAAGGGGAAAGGACAAGGGAATGGACAAGATGGCGTGTCAGTGTCCAGAGAAAAGCGGACGAGAAAAAGCAGCAAAATGGCAGGCAGGGCAAAAGAAAAAATGTAAAAAAATCCATGAGAGTGACCCAGTGAGTATGAGTTAGAGTGCCAGGAGAAGTCCGGGGGGTACATGGTTCAGAGATCAAAGTCAGGAAGGGAGAGGAGCCGTGTAGGCTCAGGTCCACTGGAGTAACTTCGAAGACAATCAGCCGGTCATGGCTGCCTCGCTCCCATACATGGGAAAAGTTCACTGGTTCCTCGCTCCTGCCCGGCTGCAGCAGCACTTTGTTTGACTACAACAGAAGTTGTTGGAGAGGGGGCATACAGGGGTTGAAGGGCTGAAAGAAAGTTGGGCTCAGCTGTCCTCATGCCTCCAGTCCCGGAAGCGGGGGCAGTGTGCTTAGACTCCTGGGTGGGGGCACCTCTGCGCCCCTCGATCCGTGGCGGGACAGGCCGCTCAGATGAAGAGTGCTCTCTGGGGTGGGTGAGGGCCTCCAACCGCTACACAGAGCACCCCCATTATGCCAACGACAGGGGTCCCCCGGTGGTAGCAGCAAGGAGCATGCTGTGCAGGGAGTCTGCTGCAAGATGAGATGTCTGCGCACGTTACCGGGGTTGCCTTTGGCCGCAGGCCGCAGTAGCTCATTGCACGGACATCGGGTGTCACAGGTGCCTTGGATCAGCGCCTGCCTTCATCTTAAGGTCCGGCATGGGGCCATGAGGTAGCGCTGTCTGGTGGGAGTCCTCATTGCGGGGCCGCAAATGCCTGGTAGCGCTTGCGTCAGCCGCCCGCTCACCTATGGCGTCAGGGCAAAGGGGGAACGCGAGTCCGAAAGTGGCGTCAGGCTTCATTTGCTGTGAGATCCGGCTCTTAGATCTGGACAGCAGCCGCCATCTTAGGTGCCGGTCCAAAAATCCTTCAGGGCTTCCTTACCGCTAGACTCGCGGACACGGAAGGCAGTGAGCGCCCCACTTAAGTGCGCTACATGTTCTGTTGTCAGGATCTGCTGCTGACGTCCCCCGGGGCCCAGGGTACGGCGATGATCGCTCCTGGAGTGTGCTCGGACCGCGAGCCCGCACAAACTCCTCCTCCTCCCCTGGTGTAGACGGTTGGACTGAGCAACACCCTCGAGCAACACCTGAATAAACATTTTTGGACAGCGGTGCATCAAGCAAATTAAAGGAAACCTCTGGGCCCCTCAAGAACTGTGCGATTACCTTCCATTGCGCATGCGTACAGTTGATAGGGGAGGGGCTGTGTCATCACAACCAATTACTTCGCATTTGCGAGAGGGGTGTTGTTGTGGGTGCAACCGGGGTTACCCTACTCAGAAGAAACAGAGATAGACACAGAGGGAAGGTATATATAGGTACCCAAAAGGCAAGCTAGATGGGAGGTGTCTGATAATCAGGAACATATATGCTCCTAACACGGAGCAAGGTCCCTTCTGGAATAAGTTAACCATAGTGCTTTCCAGATGGTGTCACATACCCTGGTTGATAGGAGGAGACTTTAATATTGTACTGGATGTAGCACTAGACCGCTCCTTCCCGCCTCTCAGGGGTACTGCAGCAGCTAATGGGGGCTCACTATTAAGGAACTGGGCAAACAGCTGGGGAGTGGTAGATATATGGAGGTATTGCAACCCTGCCAAGCATGTGTATTCATTCTATTCAGTTCCACATGCCCTTCACGTTTGGCTTGACAGAATCCTTTGCACGGTGAATGTGCAGCCTTACGTGAAACAGGTAGACTATCTGAGGAGGACTCACTCGGGTCATAATCCCCATTGAGTCAACATAGCCTGGGACACGCAGGGACCTACTCCATTGTTTTGGAAATTGCAGCCCTCCAAGCTGAAAGATCCACCTTTCCAGGCCTCCCTTTTCACTTCTGTAGAGAGTTACTTTACATTGAATACTGGCACGGTGGAGTCAGTACTTCTAGAGTGGGATGCCTTTAAGGGGGTGGGGGCCATCAGGGGTGGGGGGGGAGGAAGGAGGGAGAGGGGGTTGGGAGTGAGGGGAGAGACAAGGGGGAGCGGTGGCGTCAGGGAAAGAGAGGGGGAAGCAGGCTGCGATTTCAGTATCACATCAGTCATCAGTGACATCTACATCTTGTATTTTGAAATAGTTTATCATTTGAGCCCACTCTAAAGACAAAGATTTCTTCCTCAATCCTCTGCTTTCTTCATGGTGCGGTGCTTCCCTGTTAGCCGTGGCCCATTTTATAACTTTCTCCCGCCATTGCCCCTTGCATGATGCCCTGTGTGATTTCCATCGCTGTGTGATAAGCCTCTTGGTCAGCATTAAGATGAAACTTGTGAAATGACGCAATACTTTTGCCTATTTGGGAACAGGAAAGAGCCCCGAGAGGCAGGCCTCAGGAGTGTTCCATGAGGGACGTTCAGAGAGGTATGCAAGGCCCTGTAAAACCTCTGTCCAAATTTCCACAAGGGAGGAGCAGGTCCAAAACATGTGCATCAAATCTGCCTCCAGGCTATGACACCTGGGACATTCCGATGAGGAATTGGGGTGCATGCTCTGTATCACCCGGGGTGTGAGATAGGCTTTATGTAGTACAAACTATCTGTATAGTTTTTAATCTGGGGTATTCAAGGATCTGCGCCCATTCTGTCAGTGAATTCACTACACACCTCCGCTTCCCATCTCTGACGAAGAGTCAACAGAGAAATTCCCAAATGAGGCCGTAGGCCTCGGTACAGCCACCAAACCTGGTGACTAACGTGTCCCATTATGTGCAAAGTCTGTAACAATCCGAAAGTCGGGGGCTCTTTCTGATCCACTAATCATTACCTACGCACATATTGTGTAATCGCAGCATGTATTAAAAACCTGTCGGAGGGGCGAATAGGTCTGCACGAATTCTTCATGAGGCATTAACCGTGGCGGTTTAGCGGAGTGGGTGGGCGGCGTCAGCCAACGGATGTACGGAGAGAGTGCTCGCGACAGCCGTTGGCCGACAAATGCAGCAAAGGGGTTAAGTTTCCATCTAAAATAAAGTCCCCTACATTTGCAGCCCCAGACTCCACCCAATTGAGTAATCTAGTAGCAGAAAATATGCCCGTAGCGTAGGTAAGCTGCACAGGGGTACATTTGGGGCATATGGTGCAGGTACACAAGCATACTTCATCACCAGTTTCCAACAGTAGAGTGCAATATGTAAAAGAAATGGAGAGTCTTTCACTCAAGCTGCTCCAGGGCTTAATATTGATTGTAGAGTCCCAGCCCATAAGCGTTCGGGAGGATAACCTATCTCGAACAGATGATGGCCAGCCAACCAATAAGCCAACCATTGCAGTTGGGCCACTATGGAGTAGGCTTTGAAATCTTGTGCTCCCATACCGCCTTCGGTACCTGGTAACTGCATTTAAGTAAGAGCCCCCAAAGTAATGATGTCACTAACGTATCTAGTGCTCTAAAAATCCAGGCAGGAAGGACCACGGGAAGATTAGTAAATTGATACAGTAGTCTATGTAGCATAACCATCTTGGAGACGGCTACACGGCCTGCAGTAGTTGGCAGCAATGTATTTCAAAATGCTACTTGGGTTCTAAGGATATTTAGTGACCAGACAACATTTCCATCTACGGTGTCTGAAGTACTTCTGTTAACATGAATCCCTAAATATTTAAAGGTAGTCGGTTCTACCCTGAACTGCGCCAAACCAAAATTGAAGAGTGGGGAGGGTGTATGCATCATGAAAGAGAAAGCCATTGATTTGGAGGCATTACGGCGCAGTCCAGTTATCTTCCCGAATTGCTCAAACAGCGATGCAATGTGTGCCATATCTACATGCAAATCTGCAAAATAAAGCAACATGTCGTCAGCATATGCTGGGACAGAACAACGTAGCTGACCTACCGGGATGCTATAGGGTGCCATCGTGCAGCGTACCTATTGTGCCAGTGGTTCTAAAGCAAGCACAAACAGCAAGGGTGATAACGGGCAGCCTTGTTGTGTACCCCAAAACACAGTATATGCTGCGGAGATATTGGTACCGGTCTTGGCCCTTGCCGTAGGGCAAGTGGTAAAGTAGCTTCACCCATTCAATAAATGCTGATTGAATCCCATATTTAGCCAATTTAGCCAGCATATACGACCAACTTGAAGAGTCAAATGCCTGACGAATATCGAGGGAGAGGTAAGAGGTTGGAAAGATTAAGATTCGACAAGGAACTAGACAGGATTGTCCTCTGTCCTTGGTCATCTTCGCTTTTTATTCAATACATCACAATTCGGAAAGAGGAAGGGATTAGACCTCCTATACTGTTGATGGATAAAATAACCTTTATGCGGATGATTTAATGTTAACCTTAGATACCAGAAAAACTATGCAAGTAAAAACAAATCAAATTAACTGTGGTCCAAGTGTTTAGAGGCTATAGAATCAATAAAATAAAAACTAAAGTTATTTTATGCAACAGTGGGGTAGATATTTGGCTTCCAGAGCTTCGAGGCTGTATTCAATACTAACTGTAGCGCTACCTGGGGATTCAATTAACAAGCAAGGTGGAAGATTTTTATGAGGTAAATTTCTGCCCATTTTTATTGAAATTTAAAGCTATGTTAGCGCAATGAAAACCACTCTCCCACTCCCACCTGGAGAGAGGTGGGTCGTTAAAAATAACAAATGTGTGTGATAAATGCTGCATTTTGTAGTGATATAACATTTTTTATTTTTTCATCCTTCATTTGGAAGGCTAAAAGCGCCAGACTAGCACTGTATATAAAGATATGGAGGAAGGTGGTTTAGCACTTCCTAATTTGCAGGAATATTATTGCACCGATTTTTCATAATATATGATGAGATTTCACACAACATCTGACGTATCTGTAAGTGTAATATTTACGAAAGGTCTGATGGATTTTATTTTAAAAGAATATAAAATAATTGATATTTTAAGATTGGTTTGGTTCCCCAAGAAAATTTGTTATGAGACTATATTTTGCTTTCTTAAAAGACGGGTGAACTTTTATAGTTACTATTCATTTTCCTATATTAATTCTCCTACCCATCTGCCCGATGTGATCTGGGGTCCAGGGGAGTTTATTGATAAAAGTACTGTTTCTAACTGGGAGGCACTGGGTTTTTCTAAGGTGACATATTTTATTATATGGGATAGGTGCAAAACCTGGCTCAAAATAGAGGCGCAAATAGGGGAAAACTATTGGTTGCAGTGCTCTAATAATATCTTAAATAAATATCTAAAGACAATTGATATAAGTTTATTATTGTGCATTAAACATTTGGGTATTAATCTAATAGAGACTTTAACCCCTAAGAGTCTGGGTGACTGAAAATAATTCTTTACATTAAGTAGAGAGACTGATACCTACCAAAAAGCAGAAAATAAGTAGGGAAAATATGAAGATCTTGTATTGTCAAGAGAAGTGTGGGGTAAGCTGTTGGAAAATGCAGTTTCACACGAAAAGGGTGATTATCTTACACTGCAATTTCTCCATGAGTTTAACCCAGGATTGATGGGCCAATGTTTTAGGTGTGAATCGACTGAAGTATCAAATCTGTCTCCTGCAATCTGGCACTGTTGCGAGTGAAACATCACAAGAGGCACCATCTTGAGGTCAGGCATGCCAATTGGGACATAGTGGTTGTATTTAAGTCTTAATTGCTAAAAGCAAAAAGTGCCAGTAACTGTAAGCAACAAAAAACTGAGGGGAGCCTCGGGGACCTCGTCTCTTTGGTGAACTTTACATAGGGTCACATCATTGTTAAGCTAGTGGAAGGACGCCACTGTTCGGAAACAGTGGTATAGTGAGAAAAGTTTAATCAAATAAATCAGCTTGATGGCTGTCAGTCTACTCTCTTCGTTGCACTTGAACATTGAGTATTGGCACATACAGAAAAACACAAAACTAACTGTTCTCCATTGCCTGACCTTAAATTTACTGAAGCTAATACCTGTGACTAATTTATACGGATATGTGAGTACTGCATGACATACAGTGACTGGGAGGTACATGTCCATATTATATATTTTTAGTGATTTTTGTCTGGACAGTGATTGGTAAGAGAGATTGGTTAAACCCTAATGTTATAAGACAATGTTTCATAAGGAACTCATTGACAGTTGCAGACCAGGAAGGACTGTTGTCCATAATGAATATACTGAGGTGATTGACCAATACCTTGGATTGGTGAAGCAATCGGATCATCCCTGGCTGAACAAGGTCTATTCCTTGCAGTCCCTAGCCTAATTACCTCCCCCTGGATCAAATCGTATTTTGCCTTGAAGTTTTCTCTTGAGGCAGCTATGTTTGGACAGAGTTGGCGAGGATACCCAATCTGCTTCAGCATATGTATTAAGTGGCCTCACAATGAATCCAAGTACCTTTTCTTACCCAAAATGCTCTGTAAACCTCTAATGCTGTGAGGGAAAGTTCCTGAAGAACTTCCAAGCACTGTGGCAATCCACAACAATTCTAGCACTCTACAAATGTCCTGATAAAAAAACAGTATCCCACTAGTCCTTGCACCAGGAAATGATGAAACCAGGAGACATAGGAAGGCTGGAAACAGATTAGTAGAAAAACATACAACATGTGTATTACCAATTGGATTTCTAGCTTCCAAATGTAAGACAGTATGCAAGAAAGAACACATTTTGCAAAATGCCTTCTGAATCACATGACGTAGGGGTGATCACAAATTCAGATATATACAAATAACAGCAGTTCCTCAACTCAGGAGCTCATTTATAGGGATTTGAAAGTAGGGAAGAACAGCAATTCACCTTGCAGCACTGCCCTACTTCAAAGTGAAAGGGCAGGAATGCACTGTATTTATTTAACACTGTGCTTTCCTGTCCTTTCCACCTGTGCTGACACAGTTTCAGCAGCCTAGCGCAAATGCAGGCACACTTGCACCATGGTGTAATAGTGCCTGTATTATAAGCAGGATTGTTTGTGTGGAGGAATGGGCACCTGAAAACACACAAAAACAATCCTGGGAGGATCTTCACTCTTTCTGTGTGTGCTATAGAAGTCAAAATTATTTCTCCTCATTACGCTTTCTCAAAAGAGGCATAAGGTTTTGGTGCATCCCCAGGTTTACATGGTTTTGTAAATCTGGGGGAAGCGTCAAAATCCATGGGTGTTGCATGGGAACACCCGCCACAATGCCCATGGAATTCCAGAGTAAGGTACTGTAGCAATTTGCACTGCACTGCCTTCCTCCATCTTTATGAGGCCATTCATAAATATGATTTTGTGATATGAGCTGCTGGGGCATGACAAAAAGTGAAGCTGCAGCAGTGCAAGGGTCTCACAAATATACCCCTCAGTATATTGGGCACATCTAAAAAAATTGTAGAATTCCTTCATACCCATTTTTAATTAATTAGATTTTACCATATGAAATGCTACATGGACGGTATAAAATGAAAAATTATAAACTGCAGATCAGTTGTTAGTTCAGGGTAGCATGTGTATTTGGACAACTAACAAGCACTATATATCCCAGCAAGCAAAAGGGTCTGATGGACATTCTTTAATTTTATTTTGCAAATCAACCATTTCGGAGAAAATTATAGATAAAAATATTGACTAAAATTGATGTTTTCTCCTACTTGTTTTGATAATTCATTAATTTTTAACTATTTGTTTATTTCAGAAACCCAAGTGTGATCTACCCAAATAACCCTTTGCTGGTCTAGTTTTTATGTGGTCACAAACAGGACGAAAACTTGTTTCCTCTACAAAATGCAACACTTGTGGTAAAAAGTATTTTCTTTTACATGTCGTCTTGTTTCGGAAAGCAGAGGAAATGCGATCTTGGCACAGCAAACTTTTTGATGATGCCATATTTAGGAAAAAAGACACATGCTTGATGCACATCACTTTTCTCCCAATGAGGTTTTTGTTTTATATGTTGGATGTTTTCAATGTTTCTTCCAAGGTAACTTTATAATCCCCAGGATTTAAGAGAAACATATACAAATGTGGCTTTTTTGCATAATGTTATGCAGGCTTGACCATTAAGTATCCCAAACATCAAAAAATTGCTCCATACTGGTTCAGCAAACGTCTCTGCAGGTAAAATGTTAAGTATACAGTGATCTTTTCATTTTGTACGCTAAGGTATACTTAAGGGTCCTTTTCTTGGGAATCACTTATTTATTCATTAGGAACAAATATTAACATGACAAAAGATGATTTCAATGATGTAAAGTTAAATAATACCTACTTCATAAACAAACATCTATGAAGATGAAAAACTGGCATGTATATAAATTGTGACACTATTAATGTATTAATTACATAAAGACATGAACTTAAAGGCATCCTTGTTTCCACTAACGTTGTAATATAAAATTGAAAGGAAATCAACTACACACTGAACAAATAACAAAAGAGTACGCATTAAAATACGTTTTTCATACAATGTTTAACAGTCAACCCGTACATATTCATATTTTACGTGACTGCTCTTTGTCTAAGTTTTGTAACGTATATAGACCTTGAATTCGTAATTCTAGTTGTCCACTAAATGTGAAGGGGCCAATTTTCATAGATGCAACACCATGTTCTCAGCAACAAGTGTACGTATACAAAAAATAATTTTAGTACCATCAAAGCATTTGCAAGATGAAGTATTGACAGTTACAGCTTGTTTTTTATTTATTTTGAAAAGCAGCCATTTTGTTTAGAAAACCTTAAAACAATATGATTTCAGTTGGTTAAAAGTCCAAAACAGCTGTTTAAAGTTACTGCACGCCTATCTGCAAACGGAACATCAGTAACCAAGAGACACGAGCGATGTAAATGAAGTGGAATGAAATATTTATGAAATAATTACTAATGGTAATATATAACTTAAACCGAAAATACAAGGAAAAAAAGTAGATCAATGGTGAATTGGCCAGACGATACCCAAAATATTGATTTGAAGAAGATTGATTCACTTTGTAATGAATAATAGAAAAACCTACCCTTACCTCGACAATATTTTGGGAGTTAAAATCATTGCTCTAATATTCAAGTTTATTATATACATTCCAGACCACATAAACAATTTCAAATAAAGCAGGTGCTTTATGTTGAATTTACCACACAAGGGCACCAATTTTATAAGTCTTTGACCTGGCGCCATGTGATGCTCAACAAAGCAAAGTTGAACAGAGTCTTAGGAGGATAAGGAATACGCAGTGTGCATGGGTTATGCACTGGAAAGGTACCCTTTTCTCAGTGCAAAATCACCTTTGTGCTGCTTTGCGCCACTTTGCATCAAGAGGGCATTGCTGGAAAGATCACTGCAAATACCTACAGCATTTGGCACTAACTACTACTAACAAAGACAGAAGGAGCTTTGCATCAAAATCTAACACCTCCTTGAAGAAGACATTCCCAAAAGGGAAATGTATTTATCTCTCCAAAACCCTTTACATCTAATGTATGCTGCAGATCATAGTACAATCAACATTGTGGAATTATTATACTGGGTGCCGGTAGCCGCGATTGAGCAGCACTGCATCCTTACTATCGGTTATCGTACCGGACTATTTTGAACGTCCCTATATTCCTGATTGTGGTCCACCTGATGTTCTTTGACTGGCCAAACCTTGGCCCTTCTTCAGTCTTATATAAGCACATTGCTAACCGGAATCAAATCCAAGCTGACCCCAACAGGTCACAGCAACAGCCCGCCCGGAAATTCCTGTGATTGGGTACACAATAAGCCTTGAACCCCTTGGCTTCCCTCTTGGCAAATGAGGCTGCTTCACTATTAGGCATACATTAAATGTCCTGATGAGATCCGCAGAATGTGTTTAATGGATCGAAACGCCGTCGACAACTATGAGCACCTTAAACACATGCATTGATTTATTTGTCCTATAAAAGTGTAAAGGTGTCAATATTGTTCTGTTTTACAATCAAAACTGTGCGATTAACAAGTTTACAGAACGTTAAGCTCTTGCCTAAGCCCTTTTGTTTGTTCCCTTTAATTGTTCCCTGTCCTGATATTTCTTGTGAGGTTGACTGGGTACAGGCTTGTGCCCTGTCTTGTATATTGTGTGTTATTCATGTTTTACATTGACTGAAAAGTAAATACCTAGACCTCTGCCCAGCTGGGCATGTCGTTTTCAAATATAGCAACAACTTTGTCTATATTTATTGATTAAGCATTATTATTTGTAATTGACTCCAGTTTGTCAACCGCCAAAAGAGCCTCTGTAACAACGATGTTGCTGCTTACACAGTGACGTGCCAGCACCGCGACGAGCACCGCATCACTTTGCACGACAGCCCTGCTCTCACCGATGCCGCTGAAGGACAGCCAGCGAGCTGTTGGCTGCACTGAGATCTGAGGACACCCCACGCTGCGCCGCTGCACTTCGCACCACAGCTTGAGGCTCGCTGATGCCGGCACTCCCAACTACAACCGCGAGGAGTTCGATCTGCAACATGTGTGACTTCAAGGGCCCAATGGCTTCTGCACTGTCCTCCGGAATCAATGCCTGTGGACGCCTGCTCTTCTGACTTCAATTAGAGGTCGCTGACGCCCTGCATTTCTGAAGGTACTGTTTTGCTGGTCTCCCTGATGTGTTAGCTGGCACACGACACCGCAGTCAGCCAGAACTGTTTGGATTTGTTGTTCCCAATGCCGTCATAGCCCCGGACAGAGCTATGGACTTCAAGGAACTGTATTTTAAGTCTGTTTTTGTTTATTGATATTCCTGAGAACTGTAATGTGGATTATTTTCATTTTTGGTCTTGTTTGCAAAGATAAAATATTGTCAAAAAAATCTAAAATTGGTGTGGTGTCCTTCTGTAGTGTTTTCACTGTATTATGTGCAAATGCTTCATGCTTCTGAGATAAGCCTGGCTGCTCGTGCCAAGCTCCCAAAGTGGTGAGCAGGGGTTATTTCAGTAATGTATCCCCTTACCCTGACTAAGAAGAAGGGTTCCTACTTTGACAGGGTGACAACCTGCCAACTATAGATCCACATTTCTAACAATGGCTTAATGTATTTTCTATTTTTAATGTTCACTTTCCTTTGAGCAAACACTTTGCTCCAGGGCACTGGACATAACTTCTGCCTCCACAAGGGAAGGCACAATGGGGGTTTGGCATTACTCTATCTTTGCCACACTTCACGATTTAATAATTTTTTCAAAATTAAACCAAATGTTATGTTGGCTATTTTATCAGACTCTTCAGAACAATCCACAAACCCTGGCTACCTTCAGAGTCCCTAAAATGAAGGGAAAAAATAATGCAAGTTTGGTTTGGATATCTTTAATAGTAAAAGGTTATGAAGACGTAAGCTTAAATTGTACCAAATAAAAAAAAATGACTGAACAATGGAATAGGAAAGCAGCAGCACTTAAGGTGGTTAAAGGACAACATTTGCGAATAATTCTTTCCTTCTCACTGGAGAATGGCATTACTTTTATTGGGAGTTTTTTCTCCAAACAATTTTCATAGTCCTCTTCACCATGCCCTCTTGACCCAATCATCAATAATAGCAATTCATACATTTACACCACTCTTCCAAAGTGATAGTTGGGTACTGTTCTCCCTAGCTGCCATTTTTAAATGCATTACCAGAACACTAGCGTGCATAATTTCTTGCAGCACAAACTTTCTGTACTTTGCAAATACAATTTTGCTGAATATTTCATCATTAGAACAATAGTAACATCTGTAATTTCACAATAAATAGATTAATTAATTAATAAGAAATAGGAGATGGTTGTAACATGTGCCTCAGGCTAATAAAGAGAAGCATATCAATATGAAATACATGTATAATTATACACAAAGATATATATGAATAAATAAATAAATAGTTAAATAGTTCAGGGGAAAAAGGGGGAAGTGGAAAGGGAGGAAGAACTACAAGGAAAGATGAGAGCTAATATATATGAAAACGTAAAATAACGATAATCACAAATCCTTTGCTGAACTAATACATGAGGCCCTAGAAATAGAAAAGGGCATTATGGCTTAATAATTAATTAGATTGGGTAGATGTAGCCATATTCAATTAGCAAAGTAGCAATCCAACTTGTGAATATGTATCTATTGTTGAAAAAATACTGAATCACAGAACAATCACCAAGTGGCCAGGTCTTCAGATTGTTGAACTTGTTGCAATGTTGTGCAAAGCTACGATGAATAAAAGAGAAGAATAACATATATAATAGATTAGAGTAGAATAGCATATATAAGAGGAGAATAAAGTAGAATAGAATATAATTAAGTTGGGTGGAACCGGGGGTGGGCGGGTGAATGGTCATGAAGAGGAAGAAAGGCGGAGAAAGGAGCAAAAAATTGTTTAGGAAAAATGATAAATAATATTGATAATTACGCACTTATATAGCGCACGACTACCCGGAGGCATCTCGGCGCATGTACGAATACCGCCGAGGAACCCTTCCTGGCCTTTCCCTGTGAGGAGCCCACTCCTGGGCACCCCCAAGGTGAAGTCAGGCATCCTCAGCGTTGTTAGGGCCGTTGTAGAGATTAAGCAAGCTATTGCCCAGAGGTGCAGAGTGGGGCTCATGATCAGAATAGGCACCGGGGCGAGAATTATCAGGTCCGAGGAAATTTAGCCCGAGACTCGCCGAGGCGGGAATTGAACCCTGGTCCCGGCCAGACTACTGCATCAGGGTCTGCCGCTCTAAACATTGAGCCACACTTCTCTACAGTCACCAAGTGGCCAGGTCTTCCGATTGTTGAACTTGTTGCAATGTTGTGCAAAGCTACGATGCATAAAAGAGAAGAATAACATATATAATAGATTAGAGTAGAATAGCATATATAAGAGGAGAATAAAGTAGAATAGAAAATAATTAAGTTGGGTGGAACCGGGGGTGGGGAGGTGAATGGTCATGAAGAGGAAGAAAGGCGGAGAAAGGAGCAAAAAATTGTTTAGGAAAAATGAAGTATATGGAAGATAGTATGAACTCTAATGGGAGGAATAATAAGGGGAAAATAACTTCTAACAAGGGATCGCTATAGCTGATTTGGGCCAAAGCGTGTTATCTTACGACATTGTCCCTACAAGAGTTGGAGTTTCAGCATTGCTTTCCGCTTTCAGGAAAGGTGACCATATTTGAAGGAATATGTCAATCTGGTTTTGGAGATTGTAAATTAACCCGTTCATATGATGCTGTGTGTATCATAGCTACTAACCATTCCTCCTGTGGAGGGGATGGGGATTTCCAATGTTGCATCATACATATTTTTGCTGTAGCTAGTGCAGTGTGGAAGACGTAGCATTGTGGCGTTTTAAGTTTTGGGGAAAGTCTTAGATCTTGTAAAAGGATGGTGGCAGATGTGTACGGGAGATGTAAAGGCACTGTGGTGTGTAGAGTTCTGCCTACATAAATCCAGAGGGGTTATACTATAAGACACTCCCATATAATATGGGTTGTATCACAACCGGTGTTAGTGCATCTCCAGTAGTTAGCATGGGGAAGTAATCCAGCCTTATGTAATTTTGTCGGGGACCAGTGCCAATCATGGAGAACTTTGAACAAGAAAAATTTTAGCCTTTCTTCTCAAGTTCCTTTGTCAAAGTATTCCACTAAGTCTTCCCATTCCCCATCCATGTAGGATGTCGATAGCCGAGTCTGCCATTTGCTATGATGATTCTGAGAAAGTGTTTGTGAAAAGAGGTATGACGTGAGTACTCTGTAAATGCCAGACGTTACTCCCTTATGTTTTCCCCATGTTTTAAGACATGGTACTATTGGTGATCTTTGAAGTAGCCAGGGGGACAAACCCAGATGTTTCTTCAAGCAATGCTGAAGCTGAACGTATTTCAAGGATTGCTGTGTCGGATGATCAATCTCCTCTCTTAACTGTGCGAATGTTTTAAAATCATCGTTAGGGAGAAGCTGATCCAGGGTGTGGATACCTGCTGCCTTCCATATGGCGATACAAAAGGGGATGATGGACCGAGCGTTTTAGCAAATCAAACACACACCCACAGTCAACTGATCTGGGTTTAATCCATCACCATTCTTTAGCTCACTCAGCCACCCCAGTTCAGACATGGCCATATGCAAATCAGTCTGACCCTGTGCCTCATGGGAACAGTCCAGCTCGAACTGCCAAGCCATGTCTTCCTTGGACCGGAAACAATCATCCTGGGCCTTCCATATGGGCCAGGAAATTGTTTGTCTATTAATGTGTATACCTGTATTATCCCATAGAGGTGCCTTCTCATGAATTCTTGGACTTGAATCTAAAAAACAGTGTGCCCTTTGTCAGGATTTGTGCATGGCTGATAGAATCGGGTTCTTGAGATCATCGCGACTTGTCCCATATAAAACTGAGAGACCTGGATCTGTTGACAAATGGTGCCTTTCTACATGTACCCATTGTGGCGCATCAGGAATTCCTGGCAACATGTATGATAGTTCAGACAATTGTAATGCAAGAACATAGTCTTCAACCCATGGGAGGCTTATTCCTCCATATGAGTGATGCACATTTAATTTTGCAACAGCAAGGTGAGGCCTCATCGAACCCCATACAAAGGCTTTTAGCTTAGAATGTATTAGTCTCACCGTGGAAAAGGGGATCTGGAGAGGAGAGAATACCCAAAGTGTAAGTGAAGCGCAGAAGAGTTACTATTTTAACAGTTTGAATCCTACCCCAGATGGAAAGCCCCAAGATTTTCTATTTTTCAAAGTCACGCTACATTTGGGTGATCAGAGGACTTAAATTATCTGACACCATTCCCTCCATGCCATTGTTCACCTGAATTCCCAGGTATTTTTGGCGTGAGGATTGCCAATGAAAAGAAAATCTGTGCATAGCTACTTTTGTGGTTCCATCTGAGATGGGTAGTGCCTCACTTTTATCCAAGTTTATTTTGTAACCTGAGAAGGAGGAGAAGCCATCAATAATTTGGAGTAAAAACTGCAGGGAAGATTAGTAAGGGTGAGCAGGATATCATCCGCATATAAGTAAAATTTAGATTGACCTGATGGGTGGCGTATACCTTTGATTTTGTCTGTTTGACACATTGTGGCAGCTAGGGGTTCGATAGCTAAGAGGAAGAGGAGTGGGGACAGAGGGCAACCTTGGTGTGTTCCTCTCCTAATTGGGAATGGATATGATAAGAAACCCCCACAATTTACTTGAGCAGTAGGATTATCGTATATCAGTCGTACTTTGGGTATGAACTGGTCCCCTAATCAGAATCGTTCCATTATTTTAAAAAGATAGTCCCATCCGATGCGATCAAACACCTTTTCCATGTCAAGTGATAGTGCTAGTGTGTCATTTGAAAGGCATTCAGCAGACCACAGTGGATGGGCGAAAGTGCGTAGATGATTGCTCTGTGACAAATCCAACCTGTGTATCGTGTATCAGTGAAGGTAAGACTTTACAGAGACAGGAAGCAAGAATACTGGCCAATATTTTTATATCACAATTCAGTAGAAAAATGGGATGGTAACTGCCACAAATCAAGGAATCCTTTCCGGACTTAGGTAGGACAGCAATTACTGCTTTATTAGAGAGGAGTCCTTGTGAGGTTTCATGGTCCGCCTCTTGGAATGCAGCATGTAAGGTATCAATTACACTGTCTCCTGACCAACGATAACATTCAGGTGGGAATCCGTCTTCCCTGGGAGCCTCATGATAAGGCAGGTTAGTTATTGTATGTGAAATCTCTTCTTTATTGATCTTACCCTCAAGGAGATCTCTACCTTCATCGGAAAGATGGGAAAGATCCACCCTTGTAAGAAAGGTGGTCATCTTGTCCATATCCACCTGTGTCCCTGTGGTGTAGAGCGATTTGGAGAAGAGGCAAATGTGTTCACAATGCCTTGGGGTCGGGTGAGCATGCTGCCTTCAGCTGATCGAATGGCTGATATGGCCATAGCTGCTTCTCTTTAGCGTAGCTGTGCCACCAATAGTCTCCCTGCACGTAATGTCTGCCTTTCATTCTTTTGCAAGACGAACTCTGCCTTGGATGTGAAAAGGCCATTTAGTGCCATGCGAGCTTGTTCTAACAACTTACGGTTCTGTGGAGTTGGTGTTGCTCTACATAAGCGGGTATAAGACTCAATGTCTTGTTCTAGTTCTTTTTGTCGAGCATCATTCTGCCTATTGCCAATGCTGCGTCTCACATAAGTTGGCCTCTAATGGTAGCTTTCACTGCAGCCCAGATACTCCTGCCTGAGGTCACTGTGAGGACACGGACTCTATGGATGCCCTCTCTGGGCACGTTTCCCCTCATTGCTCTCCCATTCTATGTTCACAGAACGTCACTGGAGAATACGGCCACTTCAATTCCTGTGCCTGGGCCGGTCAGCTGGTGGAGTCACGTGGTTTGAGCGTTCTGGAAAAGGAAGACGCCAAGAGAGACCGTCGTTCACTGGGACCAGACATCGCGAACCAGGAGGAGATGCCGGTGAGGACCTTCCTTGTATCGCTGTGGGAGAACAGAGGGACGGAGCCTGACGACCTGAACAGAACGACGTCGCCCGAAGAAACCTACGACACTGAGGAGCCGAGGTCCGGAACAGAAGGGCAGCCAGACCCTACCTGGCAACGCGAGCACGCCAGCCACGGCCACCTAGGGTCGTGGCTGCACAAGCCTGTCAAGTCTGCAAGCCAGGGAAGGTCGTTGTGTTTGGAAACCGGAAACCCGAGAAGGAGAACAGAGTGGGACAAAGTTGTGTTCCCGAATCCCTGTTTATTTTGGATTTAAACTACATCTCCCAGAATTCCCCTGTTTCGTTTGGATTATATACTCTTTTGACTGTTAATAAATCCTGACAAATATAAGGCACCTCATTTGTCTTGGTCTGCTTCTCCACTGCGCTACACGTGGTGTCAGAAGTGGGATTGCAGTCACCTCACCATGGAAAACCTCATCCAACAATTAATACGAGGTCAGGAGAAGCTAGAATGGGCAGTAGAAAAGCAGATGACTTCTGCTCAAGCAGACCGGGAACTCATGAGAGATAGTATGGCTAACCATGCAAACCACATGCAAAAAGTAGCAGATGACAGAAGGGAGTTAACAACACAACTCCAAATAAGGGCAGGAACTGGGCCAAACGTGTCTCTCCAGAAGTATGCGACAGGGGAAGACCCCGATGCCTTCCTTCTTAACGTCGAAAGGGCGGCAAGGGCGTCTGGGTGGCCTGAAGCTAAGTGGCCTTTCTTCCTAGCCCCACTTCTTACTGGAGAAGCACAAGCTGCCTACCAAGTAGCTAACCCTACTGGCAATACTTCATATGCAGAAATAAAAGACTTGATATTGGACCATATGGGCCTGGATGCGGAGGCATATAGGGTAAGGTTCAGGAAAGAACACGGCACCACATAAGATAATCCCAAAACTCTGTATTTTAAGCTAAAAGCAGCAGCGGACAAATGGCTAAGACCCCGTTCCCAAACAAAGGATGAAATCATGGATATGATTTATTTAGAGCAGTTCTTAGAGGCCCTGCCATACCCCATTCAAAGATGGTTGAAACAACACAAACACCTGAGTCCTGAACAGGCTGTAGAAATGGCTACTACGTTTTATAGGGCACAACCTAGGCCCTTACCTTGGGACTCTGACAGGTCCACAAAACCAGTGAGTGGTCTGGTAAAACCTGAAAAGAAACCACTGAAACCTCTGCTAGACATAGTAAAGCCAAGAACACCCCGTTTAGAACCACCTCCCCTACGCAATCCCCAGTGCTTTGAATGCGGAGAATGGGGTCATATAGCACGTAACTGTCCCAGGAAGAAACCACCCGAAGAGCCGATGGACATCGGATGTATACCCCGTTCCATCCTATATTCCGCGGAACTCGGACCCAGTTTTCACGTAAGTGTCCAAGTCAAGGGTGTGCAGGTGAGGGCATTGATAGACTCGGGGTGCAAACAGTCAGCCATTCTCCGGTCCATTGTATTACCACTCCCTGAAGAGGTGGACGACTCTGTACCAATTAGGTGTGTTCACGGGGATGTGAAGGTTTATCCCGTCATCAAAGTCCCTGTCACTCTTCCCCAAGGTCAAACTATAGAGATCAGGCTCGGGGTTGTTCCTAGTCTGCCTGAGCACATGATAATAGGGCAAGACAATCCCTCATTTCTTAACATGCTACGAAACGAGCTACAGAACATCCCTTCCACATCCAGAGTACGGCCTACTCTTCTAACCCAAGCTCCATGGGTCACTGACCGAAGCTTCAGATACGCTCAGAAAAACGACCCGACTTTACAAGCAGCATGGACTCAAGTTCAACAAACACCCAACAGCTACCCTACTTTTCACATAAAAAACGAATTGTTATATCGCATAGGGAAACAAGGGGATACTCCCCAATTTTTAGTGCCTCAAGCATTTCATGAACAGGTCCTTTTTTTGCTCATTCGCATCTGCTCGCAGGGCACAGAGGGGCCCAAAAGACGATGCAGATGTTGTTGCAACATTTTTACTGGCCTGGCATATTTTCCCAAGTCACTAGATTCTGCCAAGAATGCGAGGTTTGCCAAAAAAAGAATCCTTACATGCCATCAGCAGTCCTGTTACAACCATTACCGATTGTGGGTAATCCATTTGAAAGAATCGGTATGGATCTTATTGGTCCGTTACCACGTACCAAGAAGGGACACCTCTACGCTTTGGTTGTGGTTGACTATGCCACAAGATATCCAGAAGCCTTTCCTCTCCGCTCTCCCACAACCCGAAACATTTCTGAGAAGCTCTTGGAGCTCTTCTCACGGGTTGGTTTCCCTCGGGAAATACTGACCGATCAGGGCACTCCCTTTGTCTCCAAGTTGATGGGACAAATCTGTAAGTCTCTAGACATTTCCCACATCAAAACCTCAGTATATCATCCTCAGACGGATGGACTCTGTGAGCGTTACAACGCCACTTTGAAGTTCACATTGAAGAAACTCCTAACTGTTGAGGGCAAAGAATGGGATCAGCTACTTCCTCTAGCTTTGTATGTAATCCGGAGCCAGGTGCAAGCCAGTCTAGGATGCTCCCCATTTCAGCTCCTCTACGGGAGGGAGCCTAGGAGTCTTTTGGAGATTACGAAGGAAGTGTGGGAACAAGAGAAAGAAGAAGATACAAAAAAAATTCTTGAGTATACCCAGAATCTCCACTGCCGACTCCACAAATTAAGGGAGTTCGCTGATTCCAACCTAGAGAAAGCACAGAGACAACAACAAACCCTATATGACAAGGGAAAGAAGTGGCGCCACCTCAACATAGGAGATTGGGTGCTGGTCCTGTTACCGTCCAACCTAGGGAAACCACGGTCAGGGTGGCAGGGCCCGTATAAAATCACAGAGAAAGTGGGTTTAACTTCATATAAGGTACAGATCAAACCGAGAAAGACCCAACTGTATCATATAAATCTGTTAAAAAAATAGTTAGGGCCCCCCCCCTCAAAATGTACAACACGTAGGTACCTTGCCCCAGGGTGAAACCACCCTGAAGGAGTTAGTTGTCAATCCAGATTTAACTGAAGAACAAGGCAGAACCCTTCAGGAGACCCTGAACCCCTTTTCCCATCTTTTTTCTAACCTACCTGGAAAAACAATGTTAGCTGAGCATACCATAGACACACAGGTTGGAAAAATTGTAAAACAGAAACCATACTGCATTACAGCTGCCAGAAGACAGGCCATTGAGGAAGAGGTTAAGAACATGTTAACATGTTAGACTTAGGAGTCATAAAACCCTCCAAAAGCGACTGGTCCTCTCCTATAGTGCTCGTGCCAAAACCGGATGGCTCAGTTCGCTTTTGCATTGACTTCCGCGCGGTCAACTCTATTTCAAAGTGTGACTCATATCCTATTTATTTATTTATTTATTTATATTCTTATATAGCGCAAGGATTCGACCCCCGTAGGGGTATCTCCGCGCTTACGCTTTTCCAGGGAGGTCTCATAGTACCAGTGAGCTGTGGAAGAAAAAAGGAATAATATCTTAAGGAGTCGAGAATAGGTGTGTTTTTAACTTCTTCCTAAAAAGCAAGAAATTTGCAGTTTGTTTTAAAGTGAGGGGAAGTGAGTTCCATAGAATAGGGCCTTTATAGGAGAGAGCTCGGCCTCCTTGCCTAGCCTTCCTAATTCTTGGAACCTGGATCAATTGCTGGCTACTAGAGCCAAACGTGCGCCCAGGGCTGTAGTGATGGAATTTTTCTTTCAAGTACTTAGGTCCCATGCCAAACAGGCATTTATGTATTGTGCAGCAGATCTTATATTTTTTACACGTTGCCTGACCAGCAGCCAGTGGAGTTTGGCCAGGAGAGGATGAGAAGCAGTCCTTGGCTGAGCATTGAGAACAAGTCTCGATGCAGTATTCTGGACTACCTGCAATCTTTGTAGTTGTTCTTCATTGGCCGAAATAAACAGGCCGTTGCAGTAGTCCAGCCTACTGGTTACCAATGCCTGGACAAGAGTTTTCCTATAGTTGTCAGGTAGGAATTGGAAGACACATCGTAGCAGTCCGATGACATGAAAGCAGGACCCTGCTACTTGATTGATATATTCTTTAAACAAGCCGCACACCAAGATTGTTTACAGTCTGTTTGGGAGTGGGGACCGGTCCCAAATCCGGGGGCCACCATTCTGGTGACCACAAAAGCGTGGCCTCCCCGAACAGCATAACCTCCGTCTTGTCCACGTTGCACTGGAGGCAATTTAGAGCCATCCAGTCCGATATGGCTCTCATACCTTCCGCAAAAGATTTTTGTATTGCCGCAGTTAGGGTATGGAAGGGGAATAAAAGCTGAGTGTCGTCAGCGTATGACACCGGGGTGAACCCATATGCTCTTGCAATGTCTGCCAAGGGGGCCACATACACATTGAAAAGTGTGGGGCTTAGGCATGAGCCCTGTGGCACTCCCTTGGTGAGCTCCCTTAAGGTGGAATGATGGGAGCCCAATCTGACTCCTTGCGAGCGGCCTGAGAGAAAACTCTCCAACCAGGACAGAGCCACACCCCCTATGCCCATCTCCCTCAAACGACCGAGAAGTATTTCATGCGACACCGTGTCGAAGGCAGCGGATAAATCCAGCAGCACTAGAATCATAGAGGCTCCTCCATCTAGTAACATCCTGATGGTATCGGTCACTGAGAGGAGGGCAGATTCGGTGCTGTGATTGGGCCTGAACCCAGATTGAGGAAAGTCCAGGCCCTCCGCTGCCTCGATGTATTTTGACTATCCCTAGAGTCGACGAGTTAATAGAGAAATTGGGGGAGGCACAATACATCACAACCCTTGACCTCACAAAAGGTTATTGGTAGGTACCCCTCGAACCAGAAGATCAGGAAAAGACTGCCTTTGTTACACCAACAGGCCTGTATGAGTTTACTGTCTTACCCTTTGGGTTGCACGGGGCACCTGCCACGTTCCAACGCCTTATGAACAAGGTGTTACATCAGCATCAGGAGTACTCCTCCGCATACCTTGATGACATTGTCATATTTAGCCCAGACTGGGAAACCCATTTACAGCATTGTACTTAGGTTCTTAGGTCCCTACAAGCAGCGGGATTACACATAAATGCAAAAAAATCCAGAGCAGCCTTTAGGAAGGTGAAATATCTTGGGTTCCTGTTGGGAAATGGTGTTATCAAACCACAGTCTGAAAAGGTGAAGGCAATAGCAGAGGCCCCTTTTCCATCAACCAAGAAAGAGGTTAGGGCTTTCCTGTGGCTCCTGGGATATTACAGAAGGGTCATTCAACAATATTCCGAACTGGCTGCTCCCCTGACCGACCTACTACAGAAAAACGTTAAAACCAAAGACTTCCAACACCCCGGCGAGAACGCCAGAACAGCATTTGTGAATCTAAAAAAGGCCATAACTTCTGCCCCCATTTTGAGGTCTCCTAATTTCTCGAAACCTTTCCTGTTGCACACTGACGCATCCAAACATGGGTTAGGGGCGGTATTGTCCCAATTGTCATCAGACGGCATTGAACATCCCGTCCTTTTCATCAGCAGAAAACTCTTTCCTCGGGGGCAGAAATATCCTATCATAGAGAAGGAGTGCTTGGCCATTAAGTTGGCAATTGAGAAATTACAATAATATCTGGAGGGGGCCCATTTCCTTCTTTACACCAATCATGCTTCCTTACAGTGGATGAGCCGCAGCAAGGGCAACAATCCACAAATCTTGAGGTGGTTCCTGTCCCTCCAGCCCTTTTCCTTTGAGGTGGTCCATCGGAAGGGAATTGACAATGGAAACACTGACTTTCTTTCCCGCCTTCCTTTGTTCCCCGAACGTGAACAAACTGGGGTTGGGGTGTGTGAGGACACGGACTCTATGGATGCCCTCTCGGGGCACTTTTCCCCTCATTGCTCTCCCATTCTCTGTTAACAGAACGTCACTGGAGAATACGGCCCCTTTAATTCCTGTGCCTGGGCCGGTCAGCTGGTGGAGTCACGTGGTTTGAGCGTTCTGGAAAAGGAAGACGCCGAGAGAGACCGTCGTTCACTGGGACCAGACATCGCGAACCAGGAGGAGACGCCGGTGAGGACCTTCCTTGTATCGCCGTGGGAGAACAGAGGGACGGAGCCTGACGACCTGAAGAGAACGACGTCGCCCGAAGAAACCTACTACGCTGAGGAGCCGAGGTCCGGAACAGAAGGGCAGCCAGACCCTACCTGGCAACGCGAGCACGCCAGCCACGGCCACCTGGGGTCGTGGCTGCACAAGCCTGTCAAGTCTGCAAGCCAGGGAAGGTCGTTGTGTTTGGAAATCGGAAACCCGAGAAGGAGAACAGAGTGGGACAAAGTTGTGTTCCCGAATCCCTGTTTATTTTGGATTTAAACTACATCTCCCAGAATTCCCCTGTTTCGTTTGGATTATATACTCTTTTGACTGTTAATAAATCCTGACAAATATAAGGCACCTCATTTGTCTTGGTCTGCTTCTCCACTGCGCTACAGTCACAGATCCCTGATTGGTGGAAAGATCATTTTGAAATTGTGTTTTTGTAAGAAATGGGGGCCTCTAGTTGGCAGAGGTAGGTACCTTTGTCCAAATAGGCACCCTTGCTTCTAGTCAGGGTAAGGGGGATATTCTTCTAAAATAACCCCAGCTCACCCCCTTGTTAGATTGGCACGAGCAAAGGCCGTGTGTATAGTATTTGTGAACACACCCAGTAATACAGTGAAAACAGTACAAATGGACACCAAACCAGCTTAGAAAAATACGTAATCTTTATCTAAACTAAAACAAGACCAAACAACAAATATCCACAATGCAGAAATAAAGTAATATGACTTTCAGATGGTAGAATTAGTTTAGTTCAAAGTAAATTGCAGATGCAACACTTTTCAAACAAAGTACCTTTGATACGTCACACAAACAAACAAACAAAATGTGCTGCAGGGAAGGTGAAGCGACGGTTTTCCTTACAACCAGGGAAGGTGATGCATCGGTTCATTGCTCCACTGGAGGTGATGCGTCGATTCATTACTGCGGCTCAGGGGAGTTGAGGCGTCAGTTCCTTACCAGAAAGGAGTTGATAGGTCAATTTCTTACTGCGTCCCCCAACAATGCGACAAACGCGGCACCACGATGTGACAATCCGGGACGATGCATGGATTCTTGCAGCTGCAAAGCAGGGCTTGCATCGCGCTCAGTGCGGTGATCTCGGACTTCGGAGGTCGTGGCACACGCTGCCACGTGTGGCGATTACTTGAGCTACGGCAGGCGCTGTGACGGTTTCTTTGGCGATGCGTCGGAAACAGGTACGGATGTGTCAGGCTTCTTCAATGTTGTGTCGATTTTCCAGCTTCCAGCGGAGAACAGTTCTCTAGAAGTCAAAAGCAAGAGCAGGCACCTTTTGCAGATCAGAACCCCCAGCAAGGAAGTTTAGTGGAGCTGGTGAGGAAGCCTTTGTGTCCTTGAGGAGGCAAGCTCAGTTTCAAACCCTTGGAGATCTTCTTCAAGATGGCAAAGCAAACAGAAAGGTCCTTTTCTTTGGCAGCAAGTAGTCACTGCAGGCAAACCCCAACAGCAAACAGCACAGGGGCAGTATCCCTCCTCAGCTTCTCCGGCTCTTCTCCTTGGCAAAGGTTTCTCTTGATTACCAGAAGTGAACTAAAAGTCTGGGATCTGGGCCCCTCTTTTTACACACAAAAATCCTTTGTTCTCTGAAGGCAGAGAGTGTCTGTACCCAGCCAAAACCTGTACTGTCCTCACTGGTGCAGCTTCCTGGCAGGAGGTGGAGACAGCATTGTTGAAGGCAGACCTGGCCGATTCAGGTGAAAGGAAATCTCCTCCCCCAACTCTAAATTCAGCCCAGGTCTATTCATCTCAGCACTGACTCATCAGACTTCTAGAGCCGCTGCCCCTCTCCAGCCCCTGTCAACCAAAAGCCAAACATGCAATACACAAACCTAGCAAAGGCGCACTGGATAGTTAGGCAAACAAATACCTACTTTCTAAAAGTGGTATTTTCAAACACAGAATGTAATATCACCCTCTCTAAAAGATGCATTTTAACATACCGAGTTCAGGCATACTAAACTTTATTTTTCTACCTTGTTCCCAGGGCCAGTTATGTTTAAAATATGTTATAAACATACTCCCCATTCTGTCCTTGGGGAACAGGTAGCCTTACAATAGTGAAAAACAAAATTGCCAGTATTTTACTATCAGGACATGCCACACACATCAGACATGCTACACACATCAGGGCATGTCCTACCTTTCAGATACAATGCACCCTGCCCACAGGAATACCTTGGGCCAAACTTGGGGATGACTAATATGTAGCCAATGTAAGGTTTAGGGACGGGCAAGTGTGTGCACTTGCCAAGTCGACAATGGCAGTCTCAGACTGAACACAGGCTCTCCAATGGCAGGACAGAGTTATATTTGACAGGCTGCTTCTGTGGGTGGCACAAACAGTGCTGCAGCCCACTAGCAGCATTTGATTTACAGGCCCTGGGCACACACAGTGCACTATACTAGGGTCTGACAAGTAAATCAAATATGCCAATCATGAAATCACTAATCAATTTACAAAGGGAGCACTTGCACTTTGGCACTGAACAGCAGTGGCAAAGTGCGCAAAGCATCTGGACCAGCAAACAGAGTCCAACACACAGCAAAACACAAAAGGCAAAAATGCAGGTGGGACCCACTACAATGGTACCAGGTCTAACCATTTTTAATTGGGATTTGCCCTAAGGGGATCTTATGCCGCATAATGTTCATGCGCCAAGGCTTGCGACCTGGTCTAGAGAGTCCTAACTCCAAAGATGAAAGGTCCGGGGAATGGCCAGATAATGCTGCCTCCAAGATGCAGGAATACCCAAACTATTTGAACCATCTTTTTGGGATATCAAAAAACAGTCCAAGTGAGATAATATGCCATGAGTGGGAAAGGAGAATAAGTATTCTGCATCGGTCAGATGGCAAAGGCGCCAGTGACCTACTAGCCCATTATCCACCAATATCTCATCCATTAGGATCTGTTTTGTCTAAAATTGGATCTCTCACAAGGTTCCAATCGCCATATATAAGGTATTGTGATGCACCTATTTCTGTTAGTAAGCGGTTCAATTGAAGAAGAACCAATTTATTTTGTTCCAGTTTGGCGTAGACTGATCCCACACATATATGAGCATCTCCTATACGTAGCTTAGAAAATGAGTATCGTCCATCCGGGTCTGTCCAAGTTTTGGATACTGTGGCTGGAAGAGATTTGCAGATGAGTATTCCTACTCCACATTTGCGAATAGGTGCCAGCATCTTAAGATTCCCCCTTTTGCACAGTGCTGTGGATCACCTTTCCCACCCAGTATCTGCATAGCTTATTAGATTCTACTGTATCTAGGTGTGACTCCTGGAGCAATGCCACATCCACCCGCTTTGATTGGAGGTAAGAGAGTACTTTTTTCCTTTTGAAGTAATACGTGAGACCATGTACATTCCATGTTAATGTGCATAGAGGGTGAGTATTTGTCATGCTGGAAAGACCAAGGGGGGAAGAGATCAAGTCAAGTTGACCTTGGAAGTGTGTTTATAAGTCTTCAGAAGCAGACGGAATGATGTGTAAGATTCTTGCCAGTGTTGCAAGGGAAGGAAGGAAAGAAAGAAGAGAGTAGGAGGATGAGGAAAGGTGTATGGATGAAAGAGGAGAGAGGTGCCCTGGCTCACAACAGAGGTATTATTATCTGATTGAGGGATCACTGCGAAGTGATAGTGTGGTATATAAATAAATAATACCGGATCTATTTTTGAATGAATGAATGAAATATCAGATAGCTCAATAAATAAGAGTCAAAATTCGAGGTAGTAGGAGTTTTGCAGGTTTATTACAGCATAAGGACAGGAACAGGTCAACCTGCATAGGAATAGGATGACAGGGCCCAGCAGCTGCTGGGGCTGGATCTGGGATGAGCGCGCTGACCTTTAATAACAATACATGAGCATATATACATAACGCAAACACATAGCATTACATTGCAGTAGGCGTAGCAGTGGGTGGAGCAGAAGGCGTGACGCGTAGCAGTCGCGAAAGATAAGGGGGAAAAGTAGGTGTAACTGGGCGTATACATAGATATGTGATGCAAACGTAACGGAATATGTCATGAATGGGGCGGAAACCATGGAGGGGGCTACCTAAGGAGCCGGGACCTCTAATCTGATGGTGCGCGCAAACTGGCAATGACGTGTTACTAGGAGAAGCTGGGGGCTATGAACTCTGTGCTAGGAGCAGAGACTAAAGTCTGGAGGGTCGGAGCGACATGTACCTAAACCCTATCTGGTATCTAATGTTTAGGGAACATGTTGATATAAACTAGAAGTCATGAGGGGAAAAGCTAACAGACTCTAAGGCTAGAGCATGCATTTATTCTACATGTAGTGCGTGATGAAGAATATTAAATGACCATTAAATGTAGTATTTCTCTAACGTGGAGACGTGAAGACTAGACAATGACGGAAACTATTGATGCAGTTCAGTAGCTTAGGAATGCAGAGAAGGAGGACTAAACTGATAGCTGGAATCATAACATAGTCTTGGCAGACTCAGAGGCAGAGCCAAGCTGCACCGGGCACTGCGAGGCAGGAAGTAAGTGAAAGGTCGAGGATACAGGTGGGGGCTGTATCGCTCCTCAGCGAGGCTTCAGGAGACAGGAGCTGAATCTGGTGTCCGGGCCCTGTTGAGGCCTAGAAACGGGGACTTTCAATGAATTAACGTGCACACTGAGAAACGTGAAACGTGGCAACATAACTTTACATAGGCCTGATACTCATATTACTCATGAGGACTGGGAAATGACATACCAGAGGTGGACACAACTATAATTGCGTCTTGAATCGGACATGGGGAATACATATGCATATTTAATCATGCACACATAACATATGATGGATGACACGTAGGGACATAGAACATGACAAAATTTACTTTTCCACATTCCCTCCTTGTCACTACGTTTCCATCAGGAAACATCAATATTCATGATGCCATCTATCATTTCATATAGTACCATTTGTTCATCTCGAATTGTCTTGGAACGAGATTTAGAACGGGGCTTGGGACTAGGAATACAAGAGGTAGCACACATGCCGCAAATCGCAGGGCCACATTGTATACAGAGGCAGCAGCTGAATATGATCGCTACTGCGATACCTAGAAAGGACAAGACTTTCCATCCCCAGGCGGAAATTATATTCCAGAACCAACCGGACCATGTCCAGGTGCCTGGATCTTGGTGTAACAGATGGGCAATTTTATGAAGTCTGGTTATAGCTGAATAAACAGACGGCGCGTTATTTGGAATGAAAATGCAGCAACTGGATCCGATGAGTCTACAGGCCCCGCCCCTATCGGCCAATATGACGTCAAGGACGAGACGATTCTGGAGCACAACAATTCTCATAAAGGATTGCTCTTCGGTTAAGTTACCTAGAGCGGAGGCAGTCTCATCTACTACAGCTTCAAGGGTTCTTGTTAACCTACGGATTAGCTTACTATTTACAACTGTACCTAAATAAGGGAAAACACCTTTATCAATATCAATGAATTGCTCTGCAGCAGTTTCAGTATAGTCGACAATCGGGAGATTTCTCTTGTGTCTAGTATGTACTAGGTAGGAATTCCTATGGTAGTCAGGTGGGGCTAGAAAAACAGGTGGCAGTAGGAAGGCAATGTAACAGGTTCCCTCCCAATCGAGGGGCAGACGAACATATGCAGTTTGACCACAAACAAAATAAGAATGACGTGAAGCTTTAAAAATAGATTTCCCACTGTCACTATACTTGACAATAGTAGTACAATCACTATGTCCTACATGTACAGAACCATTATTTCGGACACATAATTCGCCTTTGACTGGTAATACTGAAATAGCAGGTGAGTCTGGAGTAGTATCAGACTGAACATTCAGGACCATGAAATTCGACGAATAGTTACCTAAATTGTACACTTCATTTTCTAGATCTAAACCTGTTCTGTGGGGGGGACCATGCTTGTCTGGGAAACATGTGCTGTTAAGAAAAGACATATCTGTTGAGGATGACATTAACGTGGACCATGCTCCACACGAACCATTATGGGAAAAAGGATAAGGAAAAAGTGGCAGAACTCCCTTTGACGTCTGGAAAGGGGGGAGTCGACCACACACCCAACAATTAGTGGCATTGCTGGTCTGGTGTGAATAATGCAACATGCGGATAAAAGTATTGTTACGCATAGCGAGGCGGTATGAATATTCATGAGGAGGCAGATCACTAAACGTGTGCTCTACTGTAATATTAGAATGCTTATTTACATGAGGAACTGGAAAACACAGATAAAATGCGTAACTAGTGCAGGAAGTCAAAAGGCTGAGAAATAATATGAAACTTAGAAAAACGATACATCGGATTGAGTTTTGACTAACTCTCTCACTATGGGGGTCTATTTTATACATGTCAGAAACAGTCTAACCGTTTCACCTAGGGGAGGACTTAGACAATCAAATTGGCTGACTTATTTTACTAGACCGTAGCTTTTGCTTATACTCCTGCTGCGGAGTTTTCTCTAACAGGGGAGGGGTTGTGTCAATGTCATTTGCGGGACAGTCCTTAGGAACAATGTTTTGACAAGTTTTTAAATCCTGGGAAATGTTCTTGGAGACCGGCTTTAATCCGTAGAATTTCTTGACGTGCGAAAGGTGTACCCAGCCGCGGCGTCCTTCCAATTTCACGGCTGTACGGGTGGTGAGGAGGACCTGACGGGGCTCCTTCCAACGTGGCTCCAGCGGACTTGATCTGTCGAAGTTACGTACGAGGACCATTGAACCTGGAACGATTTCATGCGGGGCCACCTCGGTATTGTCTGGAAATGCGGCGGCAACCTGTGAACGACATGAGTTGAGGGCAGACATCAAGGAAGCTAGGTAATCTGTCAGCATATTACATGAAACATCAGTAATACTTCGGGGTCTAGGAGTACCCCACATGTTAGGGGGGCGGCCGAAAACGACCTCATACGGGGACAGACCTGATCTGGAATGTGCGACCATGCGCATATAAAACAAAGCAACTGGCAGAGCTACTAGCCAGTCCACACCTTTCTCTTTACATATTTTGGCAATTCGGATTTTCAGAGTCTGATTATGTCTCTCGACCAGACCAGCTGCTTCAGGATGGCGTACACAATGAAACTTCCACTGGTACCCTAACAACAGGGAAACGTGCTTCATGAGTTCAGATGAGAATGGCTGACCGTTATCAGAATATACGACTCTAGGGAGTCCATATCGAGGGAAAAACTCACGAACCAACTGCTTGGCAGTGGTCGCGGCTGTGTAATCTGGGACTGGATATGCTTCTGTCCATCTGGACAAAGCGCATACAACTACAAGAACATACTTGAAACCTCGACATCGCTCCATCTGAATATAATCCATCTGGAGGACCTCAAAAGGGTGGTCAGGAGGCTGGAATCCCCCTTGTTCCACCGGGACACTTTTACCTGGATTAAACTGACAACATATCATACAGGTACGGACTTTCTGCTTGGCTGCAGCTCGTAAATGCTTGTTGAACCAAATGTTCTGGATACTGTCTAACATTGCTTTTTCTCCTAAATGTGCTGGACTATGTGCGGTATTAATGATAACTTGAACCATAGAGTCGGGTAGAAACCATGTGGTTCTTCCCTTCGTCACCCATCCTTGATCTGTCTGGACCCCTCCTTGTTCAGACCATTTCTTGATTTCATCGGGAGTAGCATGTAACTGGATATCTATGACATCCTGGGTGGGGTCCTTAACTGTCATACATGTAGTCAGATCTGGAGTTTGTGTCTGTGTCGGATTAACTTGAATGTCTGGAGTCTGTGCTGTAAGCTTGGCTGTGCGATCTGCTAGATCATTACCTTGGGAAATAATGTCAGTAACTTTCGTATGTGCTTTGCATTTCATAATAGCAATGGATGTCGGTAAATGTATTGCATCTAACAGAGCTTGGATAAGGAAACCATGCTGAATTTTGGTTCCATGAGAAGTCATGAAACCTCTCTCCTGCCAGAGCACTCCAAAGTCGTGAACGACTCCAAATGCGTAGCGTGAATCTGTGTAAATATTAACTTTCTTTTCCTTGGCGTGTATACAAGCTTGTGTCAGAGCAACTAGCTCTGCTGCTTGAGCGGACAGAGTGTCAATGCGGTGTGTCTCAATAACTTCAGTGTCAGTAGTCACTGCATACGCGGCAACTAAATCTCCTGTACTAGTTCTCATACATGACCCATCCACATAAAGTGTCAGGTCGGGATCTAGTAACGGAATGTCTGTCGGGTCTTGTCTTGGCTTTGTCGTAATGTTGACTACTTCCACACAATTGTGTGCGGCAGAATTTGAATTAACTGATGGTAACAGTGTAGCAGGATTTAAAATGTTGCAGCGTCTGATTTCTATGTGTGGCTGGAACAGTGTCAATTCATAACCCGTTAGACGTGCAATTGTCAAGTGCTGTGTTTGTGTTCTATTTAAAAGAACTTCCACGGAGTGTGGAACTTGTACTGTCAGGGAGTGTCCTAAAACTATGGAATCACTTTGTCTGATAGCTAGTGCTGTGGCTGCAACTGACTTGAGGCACGCAGGCAAAGCCTGGGCGACTGGATCTAATGTGCTAGAAAAATAAGCACACGGCTTGTATTGTCCTGCTTGATCTTGTGTGAGAACAGATAATGCTGTACCTTCACGTTCTGTGACGAAAAGTGTAAAAGGCTTACTGTAGTTCGGTGTAGCTAGAACTGGAGCTTGACATAAAGCTTTCTTTAACTCGTTGAAACTAAGTGTATGTTCAGATGTCCAAGGGAGAACAGTCGGTGCGGCTGCCTCCTGTGTCGTTAACTGTATCAGTGGCTTGGCTAGAAACGCATACTGAGGAATCCATTGTCTGCAGTAAGAAGTAAGGCCAATAAAGGCACGTACCTCCTTCTGGGTCCTGGGCTGAGGAAGACTCGCTATCAACTGGATGCGATCGGGTGTCAACTGCCTACCCCTCTTGGACAGCAAGTGTCCTAAGTAAACCACTTGCTGGACACAGAATTGAAGCTTCGAAGGGGACACCTTGTGCCCCATCTCGGATAGGAAATACAGAACCGTCAGTGACGCTCGCTCGCAGTCACGTTCAGAACGGGCTGTGATCAATAGATCATCGACATACTGGAGCAGGGCAGTGTCAGTTGGCATGTGAATATTGTCTAGTTGTCTCTTAAGTGCTTGACTGTAAATACTAGGACTTTCTGTGAAACCTTGAGGAGCTCGTGTAAACATATAGCTCCTTCCATTTAAACAAAATCCGAAAAGAAACTGGCTGTCTGGATGGATGGGAACACTAAAAAATGCATTCTTAAGATCGATTACTGTAAAGAACATGGCTTCGGAATCAATGGCTGTCAATAGGGAAGAGATATCTGGGACAACTGGGTACTGAGGAATAATACATTTGTTAAGTTCTCGTAAATCAATCACTAATCGATATACTGGGGGTGCATTTGGATCAGTACGTTTCATGACTGGAATGATCGGAGAGTTACATACATTGGAGTCAGTTTCTACAACTACTCCTTGAGCCATGAGCTCGTCTATAATTTTGGATAAGGCTGCTACAGCCTCAGGTGGCAATCTATACTGCCTGATTCGTGGTAACACTACACCTGGTTTGAGAGTCACACGATGGGGTGTGATTTGCATGTAACCTACATCAGTTGGACCTTGCGCCCATAAATGCTGTGGGACATTAGACAGTCTTGGATCAAAATCACGTAATACATAGTGACCCTTAAAGTCACGTAGGAACAATCGTATTCCCTCGGGGGAACAACATATAACTGCACCTAACTCTTTCAATGTCTTAATGCCTAACAGATTTTCTGGACATGACTTAGTAAGTAACAGATCAGTAGTGCGGGACAATGGACCTACTTCTAGAGTGACTGGCTTTGAAATCTCATTTACGATAGGCTTTCCTGAAAATCCAAGGGAAACATTTCTTGAGCCTGAGAGCGGAGCCCCTGGAACTTCGGCGTGACTAATTGTGGTCCTACTTGCCCCTGTATCAATCAAAAACTTTCTGTCTTTCCCTAATACTTGACTGTGAACATAGGGACCTTCTTGATCTACAGGTATCTCGATGAGAGGCAAGCCTACCTCCCTCTCTAGGCTGTTTCATGAATACTGCTGATACTCTGGATACTCAGACTGTGCATACTGGTACATCTGCGATGTAACATGCTGTGTTGCAGCAATAGGCTGCGGTGCTGTAACTGTCTGTGGTGCATTCTGTGACTGAGGAGTCTGTGAAACTTGTTCTTGTCTAGGCGGACGTGGTCTTTCTTTAGTCTTACCAGTAGCTATGTTATGTTTCAGAACTGTACACTCGTTTATAAAATGACCTGGCTGTTTACAATAATTGCAGTTCCCTTTAACGGGAGCTGCAGGATGACTGGCTTGATTCGGACCCCTCTTCTGACTGTCGTGAGGAACAGATTGTGCAACTAGCACTTTCATTTTCGTGTCTTTCATACGTTTTCTTTCGTGTTCTTGTTCTTCTCTGATTCTATTCTGGTGATACTGGAGCATCTGGAGCATCTGGGACGGAGTATTAGCTTGCCAGGTACTTTCGACTTTCAGAACTCGGTTTTTAATTGGTGGACTTGAATTCTCGACTAATTTAGTAACGAAAAGGTGAGGGTACGACTCACTACTTGTCTTGAGACCACTGTTGATACTAAAGCACTTTTCAAACCTAGAATAAAAATCACTAATATCTTCATCTTGTTTCTGTTTACAGGCTGAGATTGCATCCCAGTCTTCTTTTCTAGTTGTCAATAATCTGGGTAAAACTTGAATCAATAATTCTGGTAATTCTTTACATTTCTCTCCTAGACCAGTACCTGGTACACGTATCTTATCTTCTGCATCTAGGACTGCCCAATCTATCTTTTTCTCTCCCACCTCCCATTCTTTTTCCTTTAGCTTTTCATACACCCCGGCGGGCAACAGGACTTTTAACATTTTAATGATATCTGGGTAAGTGTATTCTCCCATACGGAGCATGTCTTTTAATTCTCTATGGAACCCTGCTGGATCTTTGTCATGACAGGGAATTAATTTCTTCATCTCTAGAAGTTCCATCTTTGTGATCGGAGTGTATACAAACACTCGCTGCATTTCGCCACCCGCTCCTCTGACTGGGTGGACTTCTCGTAACGGATTCTGTCTGTCTATGTAGAATGATTTACTTTCTGGGGGTGAGACATGAGCGAAATGCGGGTTCAAGAACATTCTATATTTATGGCGTTGTTCTAGAATGACACTAATTAAATCGGTACCTAGACCTCTCCATCTGTACTGGAGTAACTCGTTCAGGATATCATGTAACGGGCCTGGATCAGAGTGCTGACCCTCATACAAAGTAATGAGGTGCTGAATCATATACATACCCACCAGTCGCTGCTCGGCTGGGGGCATTTTCAGAAACATTTGTGCCACTATTTCGTCTGGAAAAGTGGTAGAATCAGTAATCCATCGGACTGCTGACTGAACTATTTCTTGTTCATGCATAGTACTTAACTCACTATAACCGATTCGTGATTTCAGAATGTGATCGGTAGCTTGGAATACTTGTTCTAGGGAACCTTGTTCTGGTGCTGAATGATGGGAAATTGGCTTGTGTTCTAGACGTAAATGGCGATCTGGAAATCTAGGTTTTCCTACATACGCTATTCTGGCGGTATTCTCATCGTCTTCTTCTTCAGGATCAGAGGTACTTTCTTTCTCGCTTACTTGTGCTGCTTTACGCTGTTCGTGTATCTTTATTATCTCTCTACGGATTTTCTTGTACATACTTTCCATGGCACCAATGGTATTGTGCTTTCCTTCGGCTATATTATCACTCCACTTTGTTAGAGTTTTCATTTCTTCCGGGTCTTTAGACGGATGATCCTGTTCTCTTATTAGACAGTTAATTAAGAACTTTAATATCATGCGCTGAATCTCGGCTTTCCTTTGAGACATGGCATCACTAATACTTTGTGGGTCATCCCCTGTACGGATGAAACGATATATCCTGTCTAGATCTTCTTTCATATTCGGCAGGGTGACTAGATACTCGGTCACTCTCCTTACGCGTACGGAATATAAAACCATATTAAACTCGCCTGGAACTGGGTCATAGACACATTCGCCAAGGGTTTGCCTGATCTCTGCAACAGACTTATTACTCTTAGGAGTACGCTGTGATGCTTGAGCATGTAATTCGAGTGCTGATAAACGCTTGTATGGCGGCGGGGTTTGAGGAAGACCTCCTCCTGCAGCCCCTAAACTAGAATCATCAACTGATGCTTTTCGTCCTGGCAGGGTGGGTAATTGTAACGTGGGCTGGACTTGTATGGCGGGCTGACCCGGGGGGGCTGTTAAGGGCACCCCGGTGTCTGGGGGAGCAGGAATTACCTGATTTACAGGGACTGGCGGAGCGCGGACAGGATTTACATATTCAGGGATTGTGTCGTCCAAATAGGACGAGATGAAAATATCAGCTGCGGTCGGTTTGTGACGTAGCTTGGTCGGAACTAACGGTGGCGGGAAATTACTGGATGCCTCCGGGGTCGCTTTTGGCAAGCCCTCGGCAAGAAGAGGATACATACCCTTAATAAGGGCATGCCTCTGTCTGTCTGATTGCTCAGTTCTAACTCGTTCACCTATCTCGATTAATTCCCTTTCTTGGGCTCGTTCTTGGGATTCTCTACTTAGTTCTGACTTTCTGATTTCTTTTTCGGTTCTTTTATGAGCTTCTTTGCGCCATAGCTCGATGGCATCTTTCTGTGATTGTCTGGCTTTCTTTTTCCATAATGCCTCTTCTACTCGCATGATGCATTCGGCATCCCATGTACCCGATACGGGCCATCTATATTTTTCTTCTAACTGTTTGGTATACTCTACCCATAAATCTAGATACAATATGGCACTTATGCCATGTTTCTGATACATAAAGTGACCTGGACTGTCCCTAGGCGGGACGGGAACTGCTGCTTCCAGCAGACCCTTTCTAGTCTTTAACTGACGTAACTTGGAAAATATGGGCATGACTGAACTGTAATCTAGACACAATACAATACACAATGAACACGATACTTATACCCCATTCATACCACGACATTGAAATACATGAAAAACATTTAAAATAACAGTTCGAACAGAATACTACCTGGAAATACTGCGAACAGAACACTTGAAATTTCTCGAGAACAGAACTGACTAGAACAGAAACTAGATGCACTGCTGAAACAGTACGAAACTTACCGGTCTCTTAAAGAGACACGTCAGGACCCGCATCCACCGAAGTGGACACTTCGTTTGTGGGACTGTGTACCACCAACCCACAGACCAGAGTCAATTTAAATTGACCCTGTCTAGATACCACCCCAGTAACGGTACTCACCAGGCAGCAAGAACGGAAGGCCTCGGACTGGACTGCACTGCTACGACGATGACGACGAACTTCGGACTTCAGTTACGGGTGGACCTCCGGATACCTCGGACCTTGTACTCTTGGCTTGGGCTCTGGTCGGGACTCGCCGCGTTCCTCCACCGTCTCGTTTGGATGCTGGACCGCCTCCTCCGTCTTCTCCGTGGGCCTGAGGGATACTTGAGCAGAAATATCTGCCACTGCGCAGAAGAGTTCCGTCACGACTGCAGAGGGTCAGGGGGTCGGCGTGGCTTCACCGACGCGTGGGGAAAGGGCAAGTCCCTGTTCGGGCGCCATTATGTGGTATATAAATAAATAATACCGGATCTATTTTTGAATGAATGAATGAAATAACAGATAGCTCAATAAATAAGAGTCAAAATTCGAGGTAGTAGGAGTTTTGCAGGTTTATTACATCATAAGGACAGGAACAGGTCAACCTGCATAGGAATAGGATGACAGGGCCCAGCAGCTGCTGGGGCTGGATCTGGGATGAGCGCGCTGACCTTTAATAACAATACATGAGCATATATACATAACGCAAACACATAGCATTACATTGCAGTAGGCGTAGCAGTGGGTGGAGCAGAAGGCGTGACGCGTAGCAGTCGCGAAAGATAAGGGGGAAAAGTAGGTGTAACTGGGCGTATACATAGACATGTGATGCAAACGTAACGGAATATGTCATGAATGGGGCGGAAACCATGGAGGGGGCTACCTAAGGAGCCGGGACCTCTAATCTGATGGTGCGCGCAAACTGGCAATGACGTGTTACTAGGAGAAGCTGGGGGCTATGAACTCTGTGCTAGGAGCAGAGACTAAAGTCTGGAGGGTCGGAGCGACATGTACCTAAACCCTATCTGGTATCTAATGTTTAGGGAACATGTTGATATAAACTAGAAGTCATGAGGGGAAAAGCTAACAGACTCTAAGGCTAGAGCATGCATTTATTCTACATGTAGTGCGTGATGAAGAATATTAAATGACCATTAAATGTAGTATTTCTCTAACGTGGAGACGTGAAGACTAGACAATGACGGAAACTATTGATGCAGTTCAGTAGCTTAGGAATGCAGAGAAGGAGGACTAAACTGATAGCTGGAATCATAACATAGTCTTGGCAGACTCAGAGGCAGAGCCAAGCTGCACCGGGCACTGCGAGGCAGGAAGTAAGTGAAAGGTCGAGGATACAGGTGGGGGCTGTATCGCTCCTCAGCGAGGCTTCAGGAGACAGGAGCTGAATCTGGTGTCCGGGCCCTGTTGAGGCCTAGAAACGGGGACTTTCAATGAATTAACGTGCACACTGAGAAACGTGAAACGTGGCAACATAACTTTACATAGGCCTGATACTCATATTACTCATGAGGACTGGGAAATGACATACCAGAGGTGGACACAACTATAATTGCGTCTTGAATCGGACATGGGGAATACATATGCATATTTAATCATGCACACATAACATATGATGGATGACACGTAGGGACATAGAACATGACAAAATTTACTTTTCCACAATAGAATGAGAAGTCTGGATTAATAATGCGTGAGAGATATTGTAGTATGTTGGGTTGTTAGGAAAGGGACACAAAAAAGTAGAGGTGGTGAAGTTGTGGGTGGGAATGGGATGTGCACATTGTAATGTAGTGGCACTAGGAATCCCAGACTGTAAACCACGTGTCTGGATGGGGATGTGGAGCTTGTATGGTTTTACTGGTGCTGCCAAGAAAAAAGGGGAGAGAAGGAGAGTGAGGGGATGGGAAGGGGTAAGCAAATAAATGTAGCAATGAAGATAAAATTCCCTATCACCTAGCTAAGATTTTACCATCTAGTACGGTGGTAGGAGCTGATGGTGAGAGTAGAGAATGGCCGGAAGAGTCCGGGTTGGTGTTGTGTGAAGTATAATATAGCTAGCTAGGGGAGATATTCTAAAGAGGGGGTAGTAAATGACAGGGGTAGTAACTAGAAAAGAGATCATGTATTGCAGTGTAACAGCGTGTAGAATTCTTGACTTTTAACCAAGGATATGAGCTCACTGGAGCAGCACCGAGTGAAGGAGCCCCATTTGGAGGGTAGAGCAATGGTAGGGGCTATATAGGAGAGTATCTTTGATCTGCAGGCCTGTGTGTGTATGTTATTGAATACTGTCTAGGGAGGAGGGTGCCATGTTAGAGAATGGGAGCGTGTAAGAAAACACTAATAACTTCTGAGAGTAGTGGGGAGAATTGTATGTGTGTCATAGTTGAGGCTGGGCGGGAGGCAGCATTGTCATTCAATTGTAACATTGGCATCATACATAATGAAACAAACACGTCTTAAAACCTTATGAGTCACAACTGTGAATAACAGATAATGAGTAAACCCATGTTCAGGCTTTTAACATAACAAACGCAATAAGCACATGTAGTATAGCATAACATTATAACTATAAGAGCACATGAAAATATGATCTCAATTACAATAAAAGTGATAGTAAAAATAATAACTGGAGTAAAAATGAGAATACAAATAAGAATCAAAAGGAAACTATACTCAGCTGCCCTGCGTGTAGGTGCTATTTGCATTCAAAGCATATTGTTTATATTCTGCTCAATTTCTGATGAGAGAACCTTGGATTAATCATAATGACGTAATTAAATAAAACTGTAACCATTATCACAACTAGACATGTATTCCTATTCTACATCTGGAGCAGGTTTTAAGTGGGAGTGGGAGTGAGATTTATCCCTATGCTGTTCCTGTGTGAAGGTAGACACTCTTTGAAGTGCCAAGGCCTTATCTTTGTGGGTGCAAGTTATTCGTTCACGTTCTGTACCGCGGTGACGAGATTCACTGGTATTTCGTCATCTATTGTCTGGCATCTGTTGAGAAATTCAAGGACCGGGTTGAGATTGTTTTGTGGGAACATGTTGGATGTCCAAGTACTTTGATTCCTTATTTTTTGTGATGCATAGATGGAGGGGTTTGAATAGACCATATTTGATGTTCACTTGTCGCAGTTGTGGTCTCTGGAGAGGATCTTTTTTTGTTGGTCTTTAGTTTCACTAGAGAAGTTGGCTACCATGCGAATGTCATGACTATCATAATTGTATGAGCCTTGTGCATGAGCTGTCATTAGCAATTGTCTCGCTTGTTCCTGCCTCAAAAAGCAGGCAATGAGGGGTCTCAGGCGTTTTGCTGAGTCTTTACGTGGAGGACCAATGCAATGTGCAAGCAGCGGGTCTAAGATAATGCCAACCAGTTTCGGGAGGATGTAAAAAAAACTGTTCTGGCATTCTAACCTTCAGTTTTCTCTGGGAATCCGAAGAAACAAATGTTATCTCTTCTGCTGCGGTCTTCAAAATCGACCAGCTTGCTGCAGAGGAATAGCAACTCTTGATATCTGTTTTGGACTGAGTCAAGTCGGTTCTCTACTACCGATAATCATTGGTCCAGCCCTTCCGCTTTATTATGGAATCCTACAATGTCTGCCCTAATTGACTAAGCCTCCGCTGTGAGAGAGAGGATATATTAGTAGCCATATCTTCCAAGCGACGGCTGATTGTGGATATTTCTTGTAGAATGCAATCCATGGTCTCACCTTGTACCTTGTGCAGGGCTTGTGGTGACCTGAGAGGAGCTACTAGCAAGAGAAGTGGATCCTTTCATAGGAATACTGCATGATTGTGTAAGCACTTCTATGAAGAGGAGTTGCTTGGAGGGTTTACCCCGTGTTTATTGCTGGACATTTGCTTTTAGCCTGGAACAGCGTGTTGTTGTAGTAGTAGTAGTACAGGCCTTGTCTTTGAGCTAATCTACTGATGACCAGCTGCTTCTATTTTTCCTTGGATGAGCCTGTTTGTGTGTCAATCTTCCAACTCTACCTCACTGTTAGGTAGGGTGGAGGAAGTCAATTTTATTGATGCACCTGTTTACCAGATTCTTTATCTGTGGTATTCGTAGCCTAGACTCGCTTTGGTTGTTCGAGGCTCTAATCCTGATTACACCTGTTGCGCATAAAACGTGCCCTTGATTACTTCTATCTAATTCAGGTTCTTGCTGTGATATGTGGTGAAGTGAAAATCTAAATTTGACCTTAGGAGCGTGAACAATGACAATGTTTTCAACTTCTTGATGTGAGGGGATTTCTAAAGAGTACTTGTCTCTTAAATGTTTTGGGAGGTTATAAGATTGGCTTTGTGTTTACGTGTAAAATTCTCTATTATGTCTCTAGATCTAGGGCTATACACGCATTAGTTCAGGGTCGAAGGATCTCCTTTACATACCTTGCATAAAACAGGCTCGGTTGGGGGGGGGCTTCTCCTATTTGGCCCCATTATATTGCCTTAACCTTCCCCCCTCCTCAGCCTCTTCCCATTCCCATACCCTTCTCCCCTCTTCTCCATCCCACGCTAGGCTAATTTCTCAGGACTTGCTGTAGCCCATTGCAATCCATGTAATTTGATTGTGTAAAACTGGAGTTGTTTTTACTGTCTGGATAGGTTTTGAGTTCTACCTCATTGTAATTCTGTTACATTGCAATTAATTATTCATGTAAAGTAGTATGAGATTGCCTTAACCTACCCCCCAGCCTCTCCCCATTCCTATACCCTACCTCCCTCTTTTCCATCCTTTCCCTCTCTCACTTGCCTAATTGATCAGGATTTGGTGTAGCCTATTGCAATTCGTGTAATTTGATTGTGTAATATTTAAGCTGCGTTCTACCGTTTGTATTGCTTTATGAATACTCATTGTAAATTTTGCTATATTGCAAAGAATAACCATGTAAAGTGATTTGATACCCTCGGGTCCAGCCAGCACTATATAAAACATTTTTCAATAAAAAAAAGATAAATAAAAAACAATATTGGAACCTGCTGCCCATCCACCGACGTCTCTGCTCCAACTACCTAGCCTTCAGAAAGCTGCTAGAAACCCCGCTGTTCTGATCTTCCTCCTACTGGTTGTCAAAGGCAGTCACAGAGCGGAGATACCCCGATTGGGGTGATTCATGCGCTCTATAAATGTAATAAATAAATAAATAAATTAGGAATCTCATAAGAAGCTCTGTTTCTTACATTTACCACCCTGGTGAAGCGCTATGACTTAGGAGACTCTATGCCACTACACACCGTACCTGGTTTCTCTGGGGTCAATGCCACCTCACTTGATAAGTCGGTAGGTTACGAGCACTCAATAGTAGTAAAGGATGACCTTGTAGTTTTGCGTGATAGTTTTATCAGTGAATTATATAATATCAATAGACAATGAGGGGTGAGGGGTGAGGGGTGTCTCTAATCTACCTCCACCAAATAGTCACTCCAGATGTGAAGGACAAAGTCCCCAATTCACATGAAGGTAAAAGCCCTCTGGGGCGGCAAGGTCCGGTGCTGTATAAATCACCACAGAATGTCTTTTCTTCCACAAGGGTGCTCGATGTATGCAGGAGCTGACCCTACTATAATTCGCAGTAAATATGAAGGGAGCATCACCGCCTCCCTCAGACACAATTGGGAAGTAGAAGGACCCCTATGGATACAAAGAAAGGGGTTTCAGAGTCGCAGGAGGGCCAAGGCGGGATTACAGGGTACCTCGGTAAACCCCGGACACTCCTTCATAAGCATGGATCAGCGTAGGGTTCAATTCAATAGGACTCATATCAGCAATATTCATAGTTCTTGGTTTTGTATGTTGTACTACATTCTTTAATTTAGTTCCTCCCAATGTTATTATTAGAGATGCAAGGCGTCACTAGCCCAATTCCACCGCAGTCGAGCGTTAGGCATTAGGTATAGTCGCGCAGAGTGGGTTCACTCACAGTCACCTCAGGTCACTTCACTACCTCTCTCGCTCATAGGGCTTTTCGGAAAAATGCAGAAGGTCGGCTCACAGTAATTTGCAGAAACTGTTGCAGCAGTCATCATCCTCCAATCCTCTCAGGAACGTCAACTGTGAAAGCAGGTATGCTGGAGCTCTAACTCACCTTCGAGCACAAGGAAGCATGTATGAAGACGAGTAACAGTACTTGCGAGTCACGCATGGTCTGAGGCTTCCAAGACGTCACCAGGCCCAACCAGGCCCAACGGGTTTCTAGTCACCTCAGATCACTCTCTTCGACAGACCCCCTCCTTGATGGAATGGAACCTGCACCCCCCCCACCCCTAGCGCCTTGAGACCCTTACGTGTGAGTAGTCGCGCTTTAACAAACCCCTGATTGATTGATTGATCACTTCGTTGTTAGTATGGGCCAAATTATAGCTTGTTTCAAGTGAAAGTTGGGCCAGCCATATCCAGGGTGCCTGACCCCCCAAGAAACGTCAATGTCGAAGCTCCAGACACATTGGGAGAGCATCACCTTCGGAGCCCGTCCTGCAGCGGAGCTCTCTATTCCGGAGGTCATTTCCCTTTGTGGCCAGACCACGCTCCCAATACAATATGTTTTAATGTTTTAATGTCTTAAGACCCCCTACATAGGCTCTGCATATTTTGTGTGCCATTTCAATCATGAGACAGTTTTCTGCTTACATACATTCGCGTGGTAACTTTACCATGTTGGTTTCTTAACTTAAATTGTTTTTGACACTTCTAGTCCTAAATATATTTGTTCTAAGCTAAATAACCTCCAGAAGGCACCTAGCAGGAAAAGGACTTCCCAGCAAGAAAATGGATTTACAAATGTAATAGGTTTGACCTTACTCTGACCCCAACTCCAAAACTTGGGCATTTGCAAAAGCATATAAATCATAGTTTCAGAGGGAGAATTGCTCAAGTAAGTACAGAAGTTATGTATGTTTGCTGATGTAGAAAGGTTTTGTGGGTTTATATTTTGTGTGCATCAAAACAATTTACAATATTCATTTTAACACGCAATTGTATACCAACAGACAGAATTAATACAATTGTTTTTTAAATACATTGGCTATGGTCTGTAAAAGTGTATTTTATAATGTGTTTTAGTTTGGTCACATTTCTGTGTAAAACGTCATCTCGAACAAGATGGAAGTCCTCTCTGCCACTCACTCATGCTTCCCCCTGCTCACATCCTCTCTCCACAGGTTCTACAGCACACAGTCAGCTGAAGGCATAATAGTTTATTTCCATTGTTGTTATTGTCCAGCTTACTCTAGATCTTCAACAGTTTGGATGTGAAATTGTTATATTTACCTATATCTTCACATTTTTCACTGGATCTATTCATTCAAAGGAAGACTTAGGGACTGATTACGATGTTAGTCTGTAAGCCTCTGATCGACAGTTGGATTCTCCTAGACCGTGTCGGAACCCATCTGCCCGATAGCGATGTCAGATGGACCGGAGTCCGTCCGACATCGCTCTGGAAATAGAATCGAACGACCTCCTGTTGTCGGTTACAGCCCAGCTATTAGTATGCAATCAAATCCTGTTCAGTCGCAATCCTATTAGTTGCTATGAGAGCATGCATTCCCAATGGAATGCATGCTCTCATAGCAAACAGCAGAGGTGCAGTTCATTCCTGCACCCTGTGGCTGTCACCTAAAGGTGCCTGACATCGTAATTCTTCGGCCGGAAAGAGACTGCGGAGGGATTGCTGAGGGCCTTCTGAATGGGGGACGGGATCTCTGAGCCCGTCGAAAGCCATTCAGAACTCCTGTTAGGAATAATTTCTTACTGACTCCACCAAAATGGGTTGGTCAAAAATTATTCCAAACAGGAGATTACAATGCGATAAGAATGGCTCTGACGGGCGCATCTTAATGGGGCCCTCGGTCGGAAAAATGACTGACTGACCAATTACGATGCTCCCTGTCGGAAGAAGAAGCATTTGGTCATTTCGAATTGGTTCCGATCGGCATTCAGAGATTCTGGGTGGGTCAGGACTGATTCGTACAGCTCAATGGACAGTTCTTCTGACCGACCAATTACGATGTCAGATTCCAACAGCCTTTCCCACTCAATCTGTCCGACATGAAAAGGCTGTCAGAAACTGTCTTTGGGGGCCCCTACCAGCCCCCCTTCATCCTGAGTCTTCGGGTCTGGGGTCGAGGGGTTGCCCAAGGCACCCCCTTGTAAAACCATGACAGTGTGGCAGGCAACATAGGGTGCCCGCGACAGGGTGCAAGGTTTACCACAGACACCCATTTTTCCCATAAGAGCCTGTGTTGTCAGACGGAACCCAGGCTCCCATTGAAGTGAACGGGAGTCCATTCCGAACGGAGTTTGGAAGCATCAAATCGGTCGGGCGAAACCTCTGACTGAGAGTCTGTCGGAACCGAATCGGACAAGGAGTCGGGCGGTTTAGTTTCCGACTGACGTTGTAATCAAGCCCTTATTGTCAAATGTTGCTTGTTTTTTAAACATCTCAGGTTGTCTTTAGCATAACAGGTGTTAAATAGTTAATGTAGATAATGGGACAGTGTTTGGATGTTAAGGTAATGATGTTTATTTTCTGTGCTCTGATTTGCTGAAAAATGATACATATGCTAACACCATGATGATTCTGAAGAAGTTCTGATTTCAGATGTAAGAATTGTGCATAAAATCCCTCAATTTTGGGGGTGAGCAAGTAGACATTCCTCTTCTACTGGGGATGCTCCCTGATTTCCTTCTGATTCTGCCCCTCATTGGGACGCAGAATATTTTAACGCTTTTGCATACTTTATATAACTCTGAATGTTAGGTCCTTTATGCATTAACTATGTACCACTTATTTTTGTAATAAAACCCTTTAAACTTTCATTGATCTAGAACTCAGTTATTGATTGGGTGCATTAAAGGCAATCATTTTATTTAAATTTTGTTTTGGGTGATGACAATACGGGACACATTGCCTCATGAAATTGAGGTTAAACACTGTCTCTTATCCCATAATCTGTGGTAAGGTTGATTGAGGTAAAATTGTGGGGAGTCTAATCTTTAGGGTACCTTTTGCTATCCCCGTAGTACCATTCTGTTGTTCCAGCAAGTTTTTTGGCATTTGCTCGATTGGACTCAAAGGAGAGATTGACTGATGAATATGCTGAATGTGCGCATGGCCCACCAGAACTTTCTTTTCGCTAGCCTTTAATATGTTGGAGCCTCTTATACCAGTATGTATCCAGAGGGCAAGGAATAACGGTGTGTAACATTTACCGCATAGTTTTTGCTATGCGGAAGGTTACAATGCAGGTCAGGATAATGCGTTTATGCACTACATAGGCCATTTTTGGGCTGTTTACAAAACAGTACTCAGGCAGGTCCCCCAGTTCGGCTACTTGTTCCCCTGTATGCTCCAGGGCATCCCCCTTAAGGTCTACTCCCTCCTGGACCATGGGAAGCATGGGGGCTGGTTTCCCACGCCCCCTTCTCTCTAAGGCAGGGGCCTGGGCCAGAATTTTAGGCTCCAGGTCCTTCTGAACATCCTTACTGGCTGCCATGGACCGAGTGGTCGCGCATGCCCACTCAGGCAAAACTAACATTTCCAAGTGAGATTTCTTCTCCACCGTAGCCCACGGGGAGTTCTCTAAATTGTTGCCCAACAAACAGCCTACCGGCATGGTTCGCCTCACGGCTACTGAGACCCCCCACTCAAAGGGAACCTGAGCCACCTCACAGTGACTCTCAGAGTTGTCTGCGGACACCACTGGGCAGAAAGCATGGGGGACAACCTGCTCTTTGGACACCAACCGGCAGCTGACAGCAGTCACACTAGCTCCTGTGTCCCTCAGAGCCTCCATCCTATGGCATTTGATGGTCACCCACTGCCTGTACTTCTTAGTGCTATCAGGCAGTGTGGGGTTTGGTACCTTCTCAAAGTCTCCTAGCGAGACAAGGGTCAATTTTATGGGATCCCACCCACCTTGGGCACCCATCTCCTCCCCTCCCAGGGTTATGCTAGCAATCTGGCGGGCGGCGCACGAGGTGGTGCATTGTAGTCCCTCTGGGGACATTGGGGATTGTAATACCGGTGGCCCACTTGACCACACTTAAAACAATTAAGAGGCCCCCTCTAAACAGCCCTACCTGTCTGGGGTACCGGCTTCATCTCAAGGGGAGGCGGGACACCACTCCTTGGTTCCCTTGGGAATTACTTTGGGGCCCTCTCTGGAACTCCCTCGGTTTACCCCTGTCCCCCCACTTCTCTGCTGGGGACCCTGCCCACCTTGGGTAGGGTCCCCAGCAGAGAAGTGGGGGGGACAGGGGTAAACCGAGGGAGCCTGGATGCTCACCTTGCGAACATGGGTGGGAGCATGGGTGCTCACCTTGCTAACCTGGGTGCTCACCCAGCAGTCCGCCTCCTCAGCAAGCTTCCTAGGGTTAGTTAGCTTGCTATCAATAAGGTGCTGTCATAGCTCTGGAAAACACTTACTAGAAAAATGCTCCCATGCAAACAAATCAGACAATTGCTCAACAGTTTCCACTTTGCTACCCTTCACCCAGCGATACATCGCTCTGCCAAAAAAAGACACATATTCGACCCAATTGGTACCCTCTAACTTCTTGCAGGTTCTGAACCTCTGCTCATACCTTTCTGGGGTCAAACCATATCTGGTCATCAAGGCCTCTTTCATGTGGGCATACATCATCCTGATCTCTGCAGGCAGATCCAACAGGGTATCCCTTCCATCACTCAAAGCGTCCCCACAACCCCGCTCTCTAATCCTTCTCAGAGACCCGGTGGAACACCATGGCTATCTCATGTGTGGCAAACCATTGCTCAATATCCTCACTCTTACCCTTGATGATATCCTTGGGTATGTAAACTCTACTTCCGGTAGGTACTAAAGGTATGCTGCCACCATAGGGGGAGATCTCTAAAGTCCTAGCCTTGATCTCCAACTACCTCAATTCTCTGATGCTCAAGTTTCATTTTCTAAAAGTTTACATGCCAACCTGTTATTCTCAATATCCAACTTTTTACTCTCTAGGTCCTTCTGACCTTCTAATTTGGCCATCTCCAAACTTTGCCGCCTATCTCTCTCTGTCCTCCATCTCTTCTGGAGACAGACCCTTTGAGGACACACTAGTACCTGGATTGGGAAGAGCTCAGATGACATAAACTTTGAAAAATGTTGCCCACTCTCTAAAGAAAACGGGATCAAATTAATAATGTCAACTAATTCAGGGTCACCCCCAGACCCTTGCTCCCCACGGCTCCTACATACGATCTCTAGCTTAGTAGCAGTGCCTCTTACTGATTTAATAAAATACACACTGTACATGGGCCAGTCCCTGGCTGTCTGGAAAAAAGCCTCTATTCAACCGCTGATGAAAAAACCTTCACTGGGCCAAAGTGATGTGAAAATTATAGACCTATTACTTGCCTTCCTTTTCCAGCAAAAATACAAAAAAAATCCATGGACATTGCAAACCAGCTCCTTGACGCCTCACAGTATGGTTTCAGAGCAAACAGGGGCACAGAATCGGCCCTGGTAGCAGCCAGTGAAGAATTGAGAATGGTAGTGGATAAGGGTGAAAAGGCAGCATTGATTCTTAATCAGCTTCAGATGCTTGGCTTCATGAGTCAGCACCGGCCATGCTGAGCTCGTTCTTAAGTGACATACAACAATCCGTTGAGCTGGAAGACTTCATTTAGACCCTTTCTCTCTATCTTGTGGGGTGCCTCAGGGGTCCACCCTCAATCCCACGGTCTTCAATGTCTATGTCACTCCCTTGATAAAGCTCAATCATAGCTACGGCTTTGTCGTTTTTTCCTATGCCGACGACGTCCAAGTCGTGGTTTCCATATCATCCGACATGGAAAAGGAAGCTTTACATTTCTGCTGCTGCATATCTCACATAACCAAGTGGAAGTAGGACAATTGCCTGAAGCTAAACTCAGATAAACTCAGATCAAATATTTCAAAAATGTGCAGGGTCTGCTTGAGCTCAGTTTTATCAAAGTCACCGCAGGTTATCCCTTCTTGGTTTTGTCAACAACTGGATACATGGATCATGTTTGTTCCTTTGAGTTGCTCAAGTGGATGCCTAACATCTCTAATTTGGAAGGGTCAGATTTCATCATTGTCTTTTCAATTGGCATCCTACATCATGGGTCACAGCGATACGCTGTAGTTGGATATATTTTACACCAAAAATCCCTATGTTCCCCTTTGGCCAAAGTCTGTAAGGGATGCAGTAACTACCAACTGTTGTGAATGCTTTTGTTCTGCTTATCACCTGATTTCTGGTGCTACCATCCTGACCAAGGGGAGGGTGTAATATGTCCCATGCAGGCCCATTGTTGTTTTCCCTAGGTTAGAATGGCGACGGTGCAGACTGCTCTCTGCTTTGCGCACGTTACTATACAAAGCTATTTTGCTTTGAGCCACACTGTACTTTCACCCAGAACCTGCCATTGTCTTCGCGTTCTGTTCTTGCCTGGGATTTAGTCTGCACACCATAGACAAGGTCAAACAACAATGCCCCTTTTTATTTTGGCAAATTTCTCGGTTCCCACCAGTGGAAAAAACAAACCTGGGATACCTTCAGAATCCTCAAGATGTTGGAAGAAAAGGATGTACATTTGGCATGGATATCATATTTGGACAAAATGTTACAGGGGCTGAAGTGCGACTACCCCAAATTGCCACAAAAAAATGCTTAGAATGGGGGGTTGGGAGGCCAAGCAGCAAAGAGGTTAAAACAAATTAGATTGACTTATACCCAATTAGCATATATAATTTACTTATACGTCCCTAGTAAAGTGCACTAAATGTGCCCAGGGCCTGTTTTTAAATGCTACTAGATGGCCTGTAGCACTCAGTGTGCCACCCATGTAAATAGCCCACTAACTGTGAATCAGGCCTGCAATTGCAGAGCCTGTCTGTGCCATTTTAAACTGCCACTTCAACCAGGCAAGATAACCCTCTTCCCTGGCCTACATTTTCCTTTTTCAAACATATGTCACCCCTAAAGTAGGCTCTGTCCACCCATAGGTGCCATGTATTTAAAAGGCAAGACAAATACTTTTAAGTTTTACATGTGCTGGTAGTGGAAATCTCCCCATTTTGTATTTTGCTTGTTGAAAGGACTGTCACTCTGCTGGACTGCTGCTTTGCTGGAGTTTGTCTTTTTGTTCTCTTGCCTTGCTGGGCCGCCCTACTGCTCGCTGTTCTCCTGCCTGGGTGAGAAGAACTGGACTTGCATCACTTGAACCCAGAGTGACTTTAAGGGCTTGCTGGCTTGTCTCCTGTTCCAAGTCTCAGGGATATCAAAGACTTCAACTATCTGCATCTGCACCTAACCCATAATCTGTGAGTCCTCCCTGCCGAGTGGTGCCACCCCAGTCCTGGACCCTTGGAAGTGAGGCCTAAGGTGCTACTTTGTCCAGAACCCATGGATCCTCACCTGAACTAGCGTGTCTCTGTCTTTGCATGAGTGTGAACAAGTGCATTCTTGCCGCTGAGTTGAGCGGACCTGGTGCAGCGCATCCAGAACCGACGCACTGCAGCAGTTGCATGGAGAAAATTGAGGCATCTCGTCCACTGCGTGGATCGACACCGACACATCGCCTTGGCTGCACCTCGCATCCTCGTCGACGCATCCCAGATCAATGTACTTTGATTCAGCAGGACCAACTGGGTCCCTGTATCCGGCTTATGCTCCGTTGCGCTCTGCCTAAACTTTTGACATTGCCCAGGGCTAGCGCGACCAGATAATCAATTTAAGAGTTTATTGCTTTGAAGCGCTATTTTGACATTTATTCTTTAAAAATTAATATCACGACTTATACACATTAGAGTTTTGTTGTTTTGGTCTTGATTTATTTATAAAATCGTAATCTATTTTTCTAACCTGGTATGGAATCTGTTTGTGATGTTTTCACTGCATTTGTAAGAAGCATTGCACAAATACTTTACAAATTACCTCTTGAGTTAAACCTTACTGTCCTATGCCAAGCTAACAGAGGGTGAGCACAGGATAATTTAAGGTGTGTTGCGATTTACCCTAACTAGGATTGTGGTTCCTGCTTGGACAGGGTGCATACCTCTGCCAATCAGGAAGCCAATTTCTAACACAAACATTGCAGTAACAGTCTTTAAATGTAAAAATTCAAATGTATGTATTATGTTCCCAATGTAGGTTGGGGCAAATATATTCACAAGAAAGTCCAGCTCAATGGTGATTAATACAAAATACAACGTTATTGTAACAGACGCCACATTCATTGTCCTGCTTACATACTTTTAGAATTTTTGTGTTGGTTGTTTTTAATGTAATGAATTGATCTGATGTGTGCTAAATTGTATCGTTGAATGTAATGTGATTTCTTTTATGACAATATTGTCGAAATAAAGATGATAAAGAAAGAAGATTATTTATTGTGCTCAAAAATGCAAATCTGTTAATTTTCTGTACTGTAAATTTTCAAAACCCTTACGTTACTATTGTGAGGAAATGAGTTTTAAACAGTAACAATCATCAATTTGGAACAGTAAAAATCTTCACCTCTGCGGTATGGCTGTCTAATGGAGACCAAATGGAGTACTGACATTTCAGGGGTACATGGGACTGCTGGTGGTCAAAGTGTTTAAGAACCCTTGGCCCTGAGGCAGTTAGTTAGCATTTGCGGTCCTATTAGGTGGTTGTGAGCTATTCCTAATATTGTTCCCTTGCACTTTGTGTGGCTCTTTATAGGGAATTGCCATTGCTGTTTCCATCTCCCATCTTGTCGAGTTTAGAATTTTTTTGCATAGCATATATTTTTGTATCTAATAACGTACTTTAAAAAAAAAAAATTCAAAGACATTGATTTGTTGACTGCTGTCTGTTGCTGAATTCTGTGTCTCTAGCCCACAGCACCCCCCTGAGTAAGCCTGGACTAATAATAATAATAATAACAAGTTTATAAAGCGCCTGGTTACACAAAAAACTGTGTGTCCCCGCGCTGTGTAGACAAAAGGACCATACCAGCTCCAGAGCATTAAGTAACGACTGGAGCACCGGTGTACTGCACCTTATTTTGGAAACAGGTATGTTTTCAATTTATTTCTGAATCTCATCTCCGATGGTTCCATGCGGAGTTCAATTGGTAGTGAATTCCATTGTTTACTGGCCAGGTACTTAAATGATTGGCCACCCATCCTAGCTAGGTGGATGCGAGGAACCTGGAAGAGCATGCCGCCAAGGGATCTCAGATGTTGCTTTGGTCGATATATGGTCAGTAATTTTTGGAGGTATGCAGGCCCCTTACCCTGTGCGATGCGATGGGCCAGACACATAGTTTTAAACGTAATGCGCTCACGGATAGGAAGCCAGTGAAGCATGGCCAGGGCACGGCTACCTGAGGACTTCCTAGAGAGATTTAGTGCCAGCCTAGCTGCCGCATTCTGTACACATTGTAATCGGTGCAGTCCTTTTTTGTTCAGGCCCGTATACAGTGAGTTGCCGTAGTCTAAGTGAGGCGCAACAAGAGTATGAATCAGAGTTCTCCTGCTGGTTGCGGGGAGTAAGTTCAAGATTTTCCGCAGGCTTTTTAAGATGCCATAGCACTTGCCAGCAACCCCTCTGGTGTGGTGTTCTTAGGACAGGTTGACATGTAATCTAAACCCCAGGTTTTTCACATGCTCCGAGGGGTGAGAAGTAGGCCCTAATTCTGATGGCCACCACGCAGAGGACCAGATAGAAGGTGCTTTCCCTATCACAAGAAGCTCAGTTTTACTAGAATTAAAACGCAAGCAATTGTTGTTCATCCAGCCAGCAAGCATTCCAAGACAGGCCGAAAAATTAGCTGCAGCCTCTTCTGGGGGCTGGGACAGTGTCACCACCAATTGGGTGTTATCAGCGTAGGACACTATCTCCACCCCATAGGCTTCCACCAACTTGGCAATGGGTTCCATATACAAGTTGAATAAAGTAGGGCTCAAAATAGAGCCCTGTGGAACACCTTGCCTTTTGTGATCGTACTTCCGATGTGTATGGGGGGCAGCAGACTTGAAATCTTCTATCTACCAGGAACGAGGATAGCCACTCATAGGTCAGCCCCTCAATTCCCGCTTCCCTGAGGCGGGAGAGTAGTAAGGGATGCGAAAAGGTGTCGAAAGCCGCGCTGGGATCTAATAACAACAGCGCGGCCGTCCGCCCTTCGTCAACTCTCCCGCGCAACAGTTCCGTCGAGAAGAGCAAAGCCGATTCAGTAGAATGGTTAGCCCTAAAGCCGGACTGTGAGGGGTGACGGAGTTGGCCCTCTTCCATATATTTCACCATCTGACCATTCACGATCTTCTCCACAACTTTGGCACAGAAGGGTAGGAGTGAGATGGGTCGGAAATTATCCAAGTGGGCAAGACTGAGATTGGCTTTTTAATGGGGATAACCTGCGCTGTTTTCCAGTCTTGCGGCACATAGCTAGCCTGGAAGGACAGTTTAACCATGTTGCTTATATGATCGATGAGGAGTTCAGCCTGATTCATAAAAATTTTAGGCTGAGCCGCATCTTTGGGGGAGTCAGATTTAATACTGTGGACTAACTTAATCAGCTCAAGGTTGTCAGGGACTGTGAACTGGCTAAGGCAAGCATTACTTGTCAGTCTCCCTTCCGTAGTTTATTCTGTGGACGCCACTTCTGCTCTAATAGGGAAGGATTTATATATAGTTTCGACTTTTTGGACAAAGAAGTATGCAATCGCCTCACAGGTCTCTATAGAGTGGACCTCCGGGGTTAGAGTCCTCTCTAATGAGGTAAATTCCTTATATATAGAGAAAAGTTCCTTTGTGGAGCTCTCCGCTGATTCAATTCTTTTATTCAAAAATTCTCTTTTGGTTCTCCTAACCATACAGTGATATTTCTTTAAACTATTCTTATATTCTAGTTTAGCCGTTATCTCGTAATTTTTGCGCCAGGTACGCTCCAAGCCTTTGCAGACAGATTTAGCCGCTCTTAGGTCAGCGTCAAACCACGGCGCAGACTTAGAGCCCCTCACCGGGGCTTTGGTAGTCCATGGCGCCGTTATGTCTAGAGCCCCCTTCAGCTCTGGCTGCCAGAGAAGTCAAGCGCTCAAAGGGGTACTTTATTTCCGATTTGGGGGTCAGCAGTACTGTGTGGTCACAGTTGGGACTCAGTAACTTCTGCCTGCACTGGGATTCTCCAACCCGGATTTCTAACAACAATTACTTGAGAAATTCAGTGCCATGCATGCGCACCACCCAGGAAAAACGACCCGTGCCACCCCTTGGCAGTAGACCACTATTTAAAACATGCAGGACACTGGAATGTTTCACATCAAAAGGCGAGGCACCTTAGTGGATGGTCAGCTCTTCCTTCAACCTCAAGCAAACTAGCTCATCTGAGAGAGCACAAATCTGGAAAATGTATAAGTGCACCATATTTACAAGCACGTAGTTAGTTAACATATACCTTGCACCAGAGTGTCTTATATCCAGTAGTGAAATGTATAGAGTGTTCAAGTAGGGTAACAATAATCATAGCAATGTGAAGACTAATGTAGAAATGTTGGAATGAATATGAAAACCTCACGTTCTCATGTTAAGTGATCATGTAAGAGTTAGGCGAAACCTTGCAAACCAGTTAAATTGTGTAGGCCTCATGGCAATTCACAAGTAAAAATAAAAGTGCTGCTAAAATAATGTGAGGTGGGATTAACATGGTTCTTCCAAAATGTATTATCGAATTTAGTATTGGAATATATGTTTTATAGATGTGTTGCATTATAGAAACGTGTGTTAGTTAAGAATACTGTTTAAATCAAGTTAAATGTTTTCAGAGTGCAGGGACCCGCTTCATGTAAATCAAGTAGGCCCGAACAGATAATGTTGTTTCTTTGATCTGCAATGTGCTCGTTAGAGAAGGAGTCGAGAGGCGCCAAGTACAGTGCTTTACATATGTTTTATGACCTATAGATATGGTGGAGCCTGGAATTTGAGGCCCACTGTAGGACGGCCTGTATGCAGGTGCGAGGGGTCTTAATCAGTTGAAATGAATGGGGCTTTGTTCAGTGGCGCTTGGCGCAGGCCTGTAGGAGTTTCCAGGAATTTCAGGCGGTACCAGCGCGCTGGAGAAGAAGCCTGGGAACCAAGGTCAACTTTAACGAGGGTCTTGAAGAGTACCATCATGGAGTTTGCCGCTCAAAACTGCACCACGTGAGGGGCGTCCCGAGGGGCGTTTCTGTCGGAAATGTGATTTTGTATTAGGGAAAGCGACCTGGGAGGAGAGCAGAGCAGATGATATTGGAAGCCTAAGAGAGCGGTTGGGTAGGCAGATAGGCTGATCACAAGAGACCGATTTACAGAAGAGACAAGGAGAAGTGCGTGATCTTCTTAGGAAGTCACCACGGCTGACACCTTTTGGGGTAAAGATCTTGTTAAGTAGGGATGTCACTTAGTCTAGTGTAGGGACAGACTAACCTGAATTTTCTTTTCTGTAATGACTCTTAAGTTGCAACTGGTATCCATTCTTGCAACTCTAATGATTTTCGAACTTGCACTTATTATTCTGTTTTGTAGACTCAGATTATTCAAAGAATTTATGTTTATAGTGATACCAGTATACCTTTTAAATCTCATCTTGAGAAGTTTGTATCTTCAGTTATCTTTGACTTTATATTAAATCTTTGAACTTTATCATTGGTCAGTGGTCATTTAGAGTGGTGTAAGTTCTTAACTGATTGACCTAGTAGTAGATTGCCTTTTACTCAATGACAGGTACCAACGATCCAGTCGACTTGATTTGGGATCTGGTAAGGTAACTAGAAACCAGAAATCCCGCGTTAACAGTTGGTAGCAGTTAGGATGGTTATCTTCTTGAGGAAGGTAATCTAGAGAGGTTAGTTTACCCCAAGGCCCCTAGACATCGAGAGACGAGCAGCGGAAGAATCGTGCGCCGAAGGTGCAGACGGGGCGAGAAAAGCAGCAGTATCGGAGGAGAGCGAGTATAACAAGGGTCATGCGTGAACAGATTGCGGTGTTTTGTGTTGTATTTGTAGTGTAATGTCTTGCGGAGTTGAATGCCTGTAGCGTGATTGTGAGAAGGTTGTGAGCGCGCGCAACCTGGTGAACTGGTTACCTGGTAAACGGGTGAACTGGTAAATCTTAAGTTCAGGCCAGAGCTTAAGTGGTTTTGGGTGTATCGAACATCCAGAGTAGTTGTCGACCATAGTACGGAAGTCATGAGGTACCATTGACCGCCGTGGGACCGAGATAGGGGGAGTGTAAGAGTGAGCGTATGAGTAACGGACGCTGGTCGGAAGTTACTGTGTGTGAGTAACCTATCAGAGAAGGCGATTGTCTGGAAGTAAACGGAAAGACATTTCGTCAAGTTAAGGGGACAACTACAGAAAGATTGTGGGCGTACAGTCAAGAAAGGTGATCGCTTGGACAGAAGTAATCATTTTTCAGAGTATGAATGGGATGCACGCATGACCGAGGAGACGAGCTGAAAAAGGAGGGGAACTGCTGCGAAGGGGGACGAGTGACGTCAGAAAGAGCCGCGCTGAGATATGGTGGCGAGTGAAGAGCCGCGACGCGATAGGACGGTTGGTGTGACGTCGGCAAGAGCCGCGACGCGATTGGGCGGCTGGTGCGACGTCAGTGAGAAGTCGCGATCGGATAGGCCAGTTAGCGAGAACAGCGCGGTGATTGGTAGATTGTCATCAGGAAGTAAACAAACGCGGAGAAAAGAGAAATCATGAAGTGCTTTAAGTGTTTGAAAGGGATTTTTAAAAGAAAAAGAAGTGAACATTATTACGGGGAAGAGGCACCGCCGGAGGGTACACCAGCTCATTATATGGCAGCGAATGTGGGGCTGCATACGATATTATGGATTGGGGCTTGGAATAAGCTTACGGAAGGAAATTAAGAAATGCAGTTCCCAAAGTATGGGACGTTTAAGTTAGAAGTGTTACATCGGTTAAAAGCAACCATGTCCTCATTGAAACCCCCGCCTAGACCAACCCAGTTTGAGGCCCTTAATGCATGGATTAGGGCGGCGCACGATAGGAATTTGAACAGGCGTCAACAAGGATTGACTCGATCGGTAAGAGCAGTGCGAGATTCTAAATGGGACGAGGAGACAAAGAGATGGAGGGTACAGGCTATTGAGGTAGAGAAGTTGTATCCAATGAGGGAGGTGGTAGGTGGGAGGAACCTCATGGAAGAGGATGAGGAGAGCGAGTCGGAGGACAATGTGATAAACAGATTGTTGATAGACAGACCACCTCCGAGAGTTGGGGAAATTGAAGATAGAGGGCTCGCAAGGGAAGATGGGACTGCCATAGAGGGGTTTACACCACTCCCTATATCGGAATGGACACCTATCAAAGGCGAGGAGACACCTCAAAACAACACAGTACAGAGTGTAGTGGGAAGGTTTGTGGTACAAAAGAAGCCAAACACCGAAAAGGTTGAGTCTTTTGGATTACCGGATGCTCTTCAAGTACCTGTTACCATAGGACCTATAGTGTCGATTTACAATCCAGATCAGGGGAGAGGGGAAGAGCAGGCACGGTTAGATAGAGAAAGGATTGAGATGGAAAGGAGGAATAACGTGACAAATGCATGGAAGCAATTGCCAGGATCGGTAACGTGGAACACCCCATTCGATACAACTGTGGGTCTCAACACAGGACAGGGAGGTCAGAGAGGACCGATGGACCTGAGGGGACCACGGCCGAAATCCTATACAGAATTAAGAGCTGACTTGAATGAATGGGATGGGTCCGCAATAACCCCGATTAATAGGTCAAGAACAGAACCCGAGTGGGAAAGTCGAGGTAACGGGACTGTATCTCATTGCGGGGCTAGCGAAAGCAGTCAGGGCCGAGAAGGTCAAAGTCAGGAGAACAGAGGAGTTACATGTCCTATGAATGGGAGGGAACAGCAGGAGCAGAATGGTAGGAGTATGGAGTGTGAGGAGATGTCTCGCCTCATGCAAACCGAGGGAGACCAAAGAACACAAGAGTACAGGGATAGGTTTAGGTGCACTCATCACGCACCTGGGGAAAGTGTACAGCACTGGCAAAGAGGGAACAGTGAAAGGTCAGGTCATACATCGAGTGATCGGAGGTCACAGATGCATGAGGAAGAAAGAGGGAGTAACGGAATATCTTACCATGCATCCCGTGAAACTAGACAGGAGGGGGAACGCGGGGCTATGAGGCGCGAAGGAGTGTTTCACCATCCACCCCGAGAAGATGGAAAGGCATGGGACCTAGAGAGATGGGAGCATGGGAGGACTCCACATAACTCACCAGAGCCTAGGCGCAGGACTAGGAGCTGGGATGGGAGAGAGGTGGAAGGAGCACCTAGAGCCGAAGTACTGAAAGCTGCGATAAAGGTTAAAAGGCTTGATGTCTCCAGTCTAAAATCCGATCTAGACGAGATTATAGAAGGGACGGTGCCTTTAGAAAGGATTGATTTGTACGAACAAGATGAGCTGCTGTTCATAGCGAAGGATACTACTAGGAAGGCTAGAGCGATTCATGAGAAACTGACTAATTTGGCAGACAGGTACATGGTAGATTTGTCCAGAACAAAGACATTACAGAGTAACCATAGGTTGCAGTACTCAGACCAAGACCTAGACGAGAAGAGAACTACAGGATTAAAAACACACATAAGAGAGTTGATATCGGGAATAAGGGTGTGGAGAGATCTGGACAAATGGGAGGAGAGATGGTCCAAAAGGGGTACAGTTAGACGGAGTACAAGTGTGATGTCTCCAGAGGGAAGGGTAATGCAGATGGAGGCGTTCCCTTTGCAAGAAATATCGAACGGAAATTATGTACATGTGCCCTGGAGTAGAGGAGATTTAGCTGCATTTACCAACTCATTTCCGAAGTTAAGGGAGAATCCAGTTGAGTGGTATAAGCAGGTAGAGAGGTTTGTAAAGATCTCGAAAGTATTGTGGATTGATTTGAACACCTTGTTCGACATTGTGGTTCCAGGGGATTTGTGGGTAACGTGCAAGATTAGTGTCCAGTGGCCAAATGCAGAGCCTGAGAGGAATGCTAGAACTAATGGACCATCGGACAGTGTCATGGAGAAGTACGAAAGAGTAATAGCCTGGTTAAAGGATAAAGTGCCTCCACAAGATATAGATTGGGTAAAAATAGACCGAACAAGGCAGGAACCCAAGGAGACAGTTCACGAGTTTTATGAGAGATTACTGAAAATATTCAAACAGTACAGTGGACTCGATGTAATGGATCCCAAAGACATAGGGCAGTTTGTGTCAAAGTTCGTTTTGGGGCTAGGGGCGCTAGAGGGCGCACTAGCTAATGGCCGCACTTCAGTGAGGCTCTGGCTGCCTGGCCAGCGACATCCTAAATATATCCTTTTCTCCTGCGAGTGACCGCCCAGGATTTACAGCGCTGGTGGACCTGCTTACTCCACGGGTCCTGTCCAATTTTGAAAGAAATACGAGGTCGGATGCCGTAGATACGCGGCTGTTTGCTTTGACCGGGGAGAGCCGCTGGAGAGAGCTGCCGAGGCACCTGGACGCCGGACCACGCGAGGCCGCGGCTTCCCACGAGGTGGCTAGGCCCCGGAGCTGCGGGGCTCGAATCGATTGAGGGGCGACCTGCTGGAGGCCTATCGGGGGGCGACGGAGGTGAGTCTCTCCCCCTCTGGGGCCACTGCGGAGTGCTAGGATACTGTGCGCTCCGCTGGTGGGCCGCCGAGGTAACCAGGGACCGGCGCGCCGCCCGACTGGGCCTGCCGAGGGGGTCGGACATCTACCCGGCCCTGCACAGCGTGGCCCCTGCAGCTGCTCCGGAATCCTGCTGTGATCTGCCTGCATCTGGGAGGGGAGGCCTGTGGAGCGATTGGGGCCTCCCAGAGGACATAGGCATTGGCCGGCCTGTGTCTCCTGCATCCCGCGGTTGGCGCGCTGACCCTCCTCCCGCGCCTAGCGGCCTACCATCACCCCCCGCTGCCATCCCCTGGGCTCTGAACTGCGTAGCTTGAAACGGCGCCTCACCATCTTGCCCGCGGCTGACTCACCGGAGCGGGGGCTCTGCGGAGTGTGGACTCAACTCGTTCACTACTGGCTTGCATCCTCGAGGAGGCAATACCGCCTCAGACGAGACCGCTGCCCGGAGGGCCATCGGGACGCGCAGGCTCCGCCGGGGCCAGTGGACACAGACACTTGCGCCACTCGCCGGACCTGGTGGGCGCTCACAGCAGAGGCGCGATGGGCAAGAATGACAATAAGCAGCCCAAGCTCTCTTTCGAACCTCCGACCGCCAAAAAACCACTGCGCAGCGTGGCGGGGGCTAGTGGTGCCCCGGGACCGTCGGGCGCTGACCCCCCCTCTACTCCCTTGGCCCCGGAGCTGAGACTGATGATGGAGGAAATGCGGCAGGGCTTCGCCACGATAGTGGATAAGGTGGACCGCTTATCATCCAGAATGGATGGCATTGCGCAGAAAATAGAGGTCCACGAGGAGCGCTTGACGGAAGCGGAACGGCGCATCTCAACATCGGAGGACACGGCCACGGCCCACGACGCGCGCCTAACTAGAATGGACAATATCCTGAGGGTGATAGCGGCGAAGAACGAGGAGTTGGAGGCGAGGAGCAGGCGCAATAACATTCGCGTCACGGGGGTTCCGGAGTCCACCAACACTGGGCGCATGGAGGACTACGTAGAGCGCATCCTCATCACGGCAGTGGGCAAGGAGGCCTTCTCCAGTCAATTTATTGTCGAGCGGGCGCATCGCTCCCTGGGTCCGGTTCCCAAACCAGGGGCGCAGCCGAGGCCCATCATCGCCCGGCTGCTTAACTACCGTGACGCAGCACTACGCGCAGCCCGTACGAACCGGAACCTGACATGCGGCGGTGTGCAGTTCTCCTTGTACCCGGACTTTACGCCCATGGTGCAGGACCAACGAAGGAAATTCTTGGACGTGAAAAAGAAGCTGAGGGACATGCAAGTGGACTATGCGCTCCTGTACCCGGCGCGTCTCAGGGTGACCCATCAGGGCAAACAACATTTTTTTACGAATCCGCAGCAGGCTGAGGACTATGTTCGGAAGCTTCGCAATGCCAGGAGGGACAGGCGGAACGAGGGAGAGGATGAGGCAGACGTGCTCCCTGCTGAGCACGAGGAATCTTGAATGCGCCATCGCGGACATTTGCTTATTGACTCCATATGATGGAACGTCGGATGGACTTGGACTCTTGTTGCCTGTTGCCGTCGGGGAGACCCGGCCCTACCTGCAGAGACGTTGATGACTGATTTGCTGCATTGTGGCCTGCTGCTGGGCACCATCTGCTTTCGTATGCTTTGCCCCTATGCTGGAGTTGATCTTGGTCAGGGCGCCCGATGGTGCAGCAGGTCCTGGAATATGCAGCGGTTGCACCTTGGACAGTCCTCCTGAACTCATTGGTAACTTTGCTTACATGGAGGGTGGTGATGAGAGTCGCTGACTGGTTGTCTGGGTTTAGCCTGCAGGAATAATACAGGCCAGGCACCACCCCGCCTTCTCTATCTTCTTCGTATGGCACATGCGGGTCGAGAGGAGAGTGGTGGGGTGTTCGGGTGCATTCCTCTAGTGTCACTAGGAGGGGATTCCCCACATGGTTTTTCTACTGTTCTTGCTTGTTGGGCTCGGGGTGGGGGGGAGGGCTATGGTACTGGCAAGGTTGGGTTGCTTCAGTGGGTGGGGGGTGGAGCGGGTGAACGGGGGTTTGAAGGTTGTGCATGGAGGGAGGGGAGGGGTTTGGCTGCTGGGTTGCTAGTTGTTGAAAGTGAAGTTGTTGTTGCGGTTGGCGCTCATGACATGTGTGCAGGTACTGGAGTTTGTGTGTATGACGGCATGACTGGTTGTATGGAGAGAATGTTCTGGACAGCGGGCAGATCGGCACTTGGTACATTCAGACTGAGGGCTGGAGCGTTGACCAAAGGCTTCTTTCAGGGATGGGGAGATAACAGTGGGTGATAATGCTTTGACTACTGTCTCAATAATGTCCTGGAATGTCCGTGGCCTTAATGACCCCCGTAAATGCAGGAATGTGATTGCATATTTGGATAGGCACCATGTACAGATAGCGATGCTCCAAGAAACCCACCTTAGCCCAAATAGTGTCCCCAAGTTTGCGAGTAGATGGGCGAGTGTGAGAGAGTTTTCTTCCTATTCCACGTACTCTAGAGGGACTGTTATTTTAATCAATAAACAACTCCCGTTTCAAAAGTTGGGGGTGCGGGCGGATAAGGAAGGGAGGTACGTCATCCTTTGGGGGCGGTTGGGCACCGATGTGATAATGCTTGTGAATTGTTACGCGCCTAATGTTGACACTCCTGGTTTCTTTTTGTCGCTGTGGGGTCATGTGTTGGAAACTGAAGTCACGCACATTGTCTGGGGGGGGGACTTCAATTTGTCGTTATGCCCAATGGTGGATAGATCGGACGGTAGTGCACAATACAACACGAACGCCAGGGATGCCCTCCAGGGTATAATAACAGAGGCTGGATTCATAGATAGCTGGAGGCACACACATCCGACGATTAGGGAGGGTACCCATTTCACAGCGCATACACGCTCATGGGCACGGATCGACTACTGCTTTATCTCGAGAGGCCTTGCTGGGGGGGTTGTTCGGGTGAACCATCTGCCTCGCACCTACTCGGACCATTGTCCTGTACTGTCTGTCTTGGAGATGCCGGGGTATGCTAGGGTGAGACCGCCATGGCGGTTCCCTCCTTCAGCCTTGCTGGACCCTGTCTTTCGACATGAACTGGGAGAGGAGATCGAAGCCTTCTTCCCTAGGAACAAAGGATCAGTCGACAAGGTCGAAACAATCTGGGAAGCCTTTAAGGTGACAGTGAGGGGGTTCACGATCTCTAAGAGCTGCGGGATACTGCGGGACATAGTGCGCACATTAACTAAACTTGAGTCGGAGCTTAAGGCGCTGGAGGCTGAGATGGTCAGCAATCCCTCCCCTGACCTAGCGGGGGCATTCAGGACAAAATTATCGGCATATGAGGAAGAGGCAGCCAGGGAATTGAAATTCCGGGGCAAATACTGGACGGCTAGGCGCTATTGTGAGGGAGACCGGCCGGGTAAGGTGCTGGCGGCGCTCACGAGGCACCAGCGCTTCGCTGCCCATATCCTGGAAATCTCCGACGGGGAGGGCAGGACTCACCAGGATTCTAATGGAATTCGAAATACCTTCCTACAACATTATAAGCGGCTATACTCCACTCAGCAGGTGGGCGATGTGGAGTTCGGTAATTTCCTGGACGACATCGCACTTTGCTGGCTCAGCGACAGCAACAGGGCGTTCTTGGGATGCCCGTTTGAACTGGACGAGATCAGGGAGGCAATTATGTCCCTTAGCAATGGCAAAGCGGCGGGGTTGGACGGTCTACCGGCCGAATTCTATAAGTGCTACATCGACATCATGGCACCTGTCCTGAAAGAGGTCTTTGAGGACTCGCTTGAGGTCGGGATACTGCCGGGCTCCATGAGGGAGGTAGCGATCACGTCGCTTTTGAAACCGGGGAAGGATCCGAAGGACACTGATGCCTATCGACCCCTGTCGCTGCTCAACTGCGACGCGAAGATCCTCGCAAAAGTGCTAGCGACTAGGCTGTCCCTACTTATGACTACTCTGGTGTTGCCGGATCAGTCTGGCTTTGTCCCGGGGAGAGCTACTTCCCATAACTTGCGTACGCTGTTCTCCCTGATACCCACCATCTCGCCCGACCTGCCGATCGCTGCCGTGTTTCTGGACGCCACCAAGGCGTTTGATTCGGTGGAGTGGGGTTATCTGCTGGCAATTCTGGACCGAATGGGCTTCCCTCGAATCTTTATAGCCTGGGTGAAATTGCTCTACACCTTACCGGTTGCTAGGGTCGTCATCAATGGAGTGCTTTCGGCACAGATGCCGATCACGAGAGGGACTAGGCAGGGATGCCCCCTGTCGCCCCTGCTGTTTGCCCTGGCAATAGAGCCGCTGGCTTGTAGAATACGTCAGTTGCACAAGGCTAGTGCCTTTAACTGTCAGCAGCGTCAGATTAGTATTTCTCTCTATGCAGATGACGTCACTCTGTATGTGCGTCACCCACAAGATCACCTTAACCCGCTCCTGAGGGAATTCGTGGCGTTCGGCGGCATCTCCGGGGTACACATTAACTGGAAGAAGTCGCAATTCTTCTCCCTCACGGCGTCGGTTGCCCGGTTTCCGTTGGATCACCCCCTGGAATGGTGCAGTTCTGACTTAAGGTACTTGGGCATAGAAGTGACGCTCAATAAAGACGACACAATCCGATCCAATTACGGGGTGGCTATCTCGCAATTGGCTGATAACGTAACCCGCTGGCGGGCCCTGCCGCTCTCGATGGCAGGGAGAGCCTCCCTGATCAAGATGGTCGTCCTCCCACGGTTCTTATACCTATTCCAAAACATTCCATACTTCCCGGGGGCCTATTTTTTCAAACGGCTTAGATCTGAGCTGCTTCGCCTTTTCTGGGGTGGTAAGCAACCACGCCTTAGCTGGAAGGTCTTGACGCAGCCATATGATAGGGGAGGATTTGATGTGCCTGACATGGAAATGTACTACCTTAGTGCTCAGGCTCAGCATTCTTATCACTGGGTTAACCCCGCTCCCTTTATGCCACAGGTCGCTGCTGAGGCCTGGATCGTACACCCGATCCCGCTTAAGGGCATGCTGATGGGACTGATTGGGGATGTTGAAACGCCTGCCACCACAGTTACCTGTACTGTCGATGCTTGGCGGAGAGTAACTAAACTGCTGAACGCTCCCATGCTTTATTCCCCGGCGATGCCCCTTGCATACCACCCAAAACTTTCCCTCCTAACGGAAAACGGATTTCGGTCCATGTGCAATCGCGTACACCTTCGCACGTGGGGTGACTTATTCCATGATGGAATGTTCCGTACCAAGGAACAGATATTCCGGACTACACCCCCGACGCCCATGGAAGTGTTCTACTATATTAGACTCCGGCAGGGTATGCGAGACATTCTCCCCACCTTCCCGGAGGAACCGGGGACGGTATTGCCATTGCATGTCATGCTCGTGTCGGATGGCAAGCACTTGGTGTCCAAACTGTATGCCGCCTTGCGTGAGCAGCGCCCAGCGGTTCTGCCGAAAGCTCGGACTAACTGGGACGCTGACCTACCAACTGCACTCACAGACGAGCAGTGGGATTATTGCTGCTCGATCACGGCTAGAGTCTCCTCCAGCTGTCGTCTGAAAATTATTCATTATAAGTTTGTGCAACGATACTATTATACCCCAGTCAGGAAACTGCGGTTTCACCTCGCGGAGGATGATAGGTGCGCTAGATGCCGGGCGGATGGCGCGGATTTCCTCCATCTGGCCTGGGAATGTGGAGCCATACAATTGTACTGGGAGCAGGTACATAATGCGCTCCAAATAATGATTGCTGGCCCCCTACCCATGGAGCCGGTAGTGATGTTGCTAGGGTACACCAAAAATTTGCCCAAGTCAGTTCGCAAATTTGTCGACCTTGCGCTGCTCCTTGCTAAGCGGAGAATAGCTTGCAGATGGGGAAGGGGGAGAGCACCAAAATTTAAGGACTGGCTTGACGACCTCACATACTGCCAGGACCAACATGGCGTTTATGCAGAACTGTTGCCTGCCAGGTGTGCGCCTCGTGACTTTTGGTCCCCCCTGCAGGTGTACTGGCTATCTCAGGCGACACATAGCGACTCCTCTGGAGATGACGAACCGGTTCCGGGCCCGTGAGCGCATAGGTGCTTTACATTGCATTCAACATGCTACTTTACACGTGACGGGAGGTACTTCACACCGCCTGACTTTAGGTGAGAGGACATGACTGGGGAACACCCATCATAATCTTGCTGTTGAAGAAACTGGGAAATTCGGAGGACCATGTGATATTGCTTCAGGGAGGGGCCTCTCTCACTCTTTCACCACTTGGGATGGGGATGACGGACAGACACACTGGGTATTACGCTTACACGACGCTCCAGATGATTCCTGGGAAGGGAGGCACTACGCACTGCTTCACACTATACTGCACCCTGATCATCCATACATTTGACCTTAGATGAGCTCCTCAGCGAAGACGCATACGCCTGGCGTACGTATGATACACTGATACACATGATAATGCGGCCAGCTACCTGGTCGGTGCGTGGACAATCTCGGGTTGGTGGACTCTGGCGATGCCGGCCCTACATGCCTGCCTTCCCGTCTGAACTGGGAGGGGAGGATGCTGCTTTCCTTATCACGCCCCGGTCTTTGGAGGGGGGGAGGGATCCTAGAATGTTGGCCTCCCGCTGCTGTACATGGAATTATATGCCTGTGTTTTATTGTCATTTGGGAAGTTGATACCTCTCTACTGTATGTACCACGGTTATTGTTGTACTGGATTGCAGATGCTGTCACTGTCATGACTTTGTACTGAAAGCAACTAATAAAAAGGTTTAATAAAAAAATAAAAAAAATAAAAAAGTTCGTTTTGGGGCTGAGACCAGATATTTGTTTGATGATTCAACAACATTTAATCTGTTGGCAAAACAAACCACTAGATGAGATCCTGCGATATGCAAGATACTGCAGTGACGAAATAGATTCTAAAGCAAAGAATCTAAAGGAGAAGTTGATGGTAGTGCAGATGCAGTCAGCAGGGAAGGGTGGACAACAGAAACAGGGGATGGGACGAAAGTCAAATGGTCAGAACAAGGATAATGAGGAAGGCCAGAGACCTAGAGTAGACTTTGCCACTTTAAAGAAGACGACCAAGTGCCACCAGTGTCACCAGGTGGGACATTGGCGACGTGAGTGTCCCTTTAACCCTGAAAATGGAGAGCTAGAATTAGAAGAGCAAGTTCAAGAGGTTCCAGCTCAAAAGGCGACAGTCCCAGGAAGCAAGGTGGTCAATGGGGGGACTTCGGCTCCAAGAGCTCAGTTTCCACAGCCACCGAAAATCGCGACAGGGGGAAAGGTCTTTAAACAGATGCCTCTTTTTATTGAGGAAGAAAAGTGTTATTATATTGATCCATTGACAGGACAGCGTGTGAGTAGGGAAGAGGACTGTACCCTCGGGGCAGTCATAGAGGTGGATCAAAGGGGGCCATTTGTTGAGGCTGAAGTGGCAGGATGTCCTACAACGTTCTTGGTGGATACTGGAGCTACTCGATCAACTTTGAGGTCAGTGGTGGTTCCAGATTTACCGATGTCAGGGGAAACAATTCAAGTGGTAGGAGTTGCAAACAAAAGGATGACTAGTCCCTTGACTGAACCAGTATCTGTGAAAATAGGAAACCATATGAATGAACATCAGTTTGTAGTATGTGATTCGAGTCCTGTATGTCTGTTAGGAAGGGATTTGTTGTGCAAATTGAATTGCACAATATACTGCACCCCGCAAGGAGTGGAGGTACAGACTACGGACGATGATGCTACTTTCAAGGTAGCCAATTCTAAATCTTGCATAGAACTATATCCTACCCTGACTGTAGAAGATCTTCCCCAGGACTTACGAGATGCAGTGGCGTCAGAGGTATGGGATTTCACGGGTGAAGAAATAGGATTGATTAAAGGGGTAGAACCAGTAAAAATAATGGTAAAGCCAAATGCCGAGTTTCCCAGAACACCGCAGTACAAATTGTCCCAGGAAACGATTGCAGGGATAAAACCTGTGATCGAGTCAATGATTCAGCAGGGAATACTAAAAGAAATCGTGGGAAGTCCTTGTAACTCCCCGATTATGGGTTTGCAGAAACCTAGTGGGAAATTCAGAATAGTTCAGGACCTTCGGAAAATTAACAATATAGTTGTTTCATGTTGTCCAGTGGTACCGAATCCATCAGTGATACTGTTTCAGATACCATGCCAAGCAGAATGGTTCACAGTGATAGATCTTTGCCAGGCCTTCTTTTCAATCCCATTGGATGAAGAGAGCAGGTATCTTTTCGCTTTTAAAATGGAAGATCGTGTTTTAACATGGTGTCGAATCCCACAAGGATTCACAGACAGCCCATCCATCTTCAACCAGTTGTTGAAGAAGAATCTCGAAAATCTAGTACTGCCGCAGAATTCGGTTCTGGTCCAGTACATAGATGACCTACTTGTTGCGTCAGAAACTGAGGAAGCTTGTAAAACAGATTCCATTGCCTCATTGAACCACTTAGCTGAAAATGGACATAAGGTATCTCCGAGCAAGTTACAGTACTGTCTGACCGAAGTGCAGTATTTGGGACACCGGTTAGAAAAGGGAAAACGTAAGGTGTCTCCAGATAGGATTGAGGCGATAATGAAAATGAATGCGCCTACGACTCAGAGAGAAGTTAGGATGTTTCTAGGAATGGTTGGTTATTGTCGACAGTGGATAGTTAACTTTTCACTGAAAGCAAAACCCTTACAGAAACTGACGCACAAGGAGGTGAGTGATCCGGTACCATGGGACGATGAATGCCTAGTGGCATTCCTGCAGCTGAGAGACGATTTGCGTCGTGCTCCGGCTCTGGGGATGCCCGATTACGAGAAGTCTTTTTCACTTTATTGCTGTGAGAGAGAGGGATTTGCTTTGTCAGTCTTGGCACAGACCCATGGAAATGCCCGTAGACCAGTTGCTTACTTTTCGGCTACATTAGATCCAGTAGCCGCAGCGTTGCCCGGATGTCTCAAATCCGTCGCTGCAACGGGTGTCAGCATTGAGAGGTGTGAGAGTATTGTTATGGGACACCAGTTAGTGGTGTATGTACCACATTCTGTAGAATTGTTAATGACCAGGACAAAGACGCAGCATCTGACCAATAGCAGGCTCACGCGCTACGAGCAAGTTATCCTTGCTGCGGAGAACGTGACCCTTAAGAGATGCTCTGTTTTGAATCCTGCTACATTGATGCCACTACCTACTGTAATAGAAGGCGAAGAATGTGAAGACCACGATTGCCTTGATGTGACTGAACTATGCACGAAGCCCAGACCAGATATAGTAGATGAGCCGTTGACTGACCCTGATGAAATTTACTTTGTCGATGGCTCGTGTTTAAGAGACGATACTGGTCGACTGAGAGCAGCTTATGCTGTTTGTACCATTACTGGAGTTGTGGAAGCCGCTTGCCTGGAAGGAGTACATTCCGCACAGGTAGCAGAAATCATTGCCCTAACTCGTGCCTGTATAGCAGGAAACGGAAAGAGAGTCACCATATACACTGACAGCCAATATGGTTTCGGTGTGGTTCACGATTTCGTGCAATTGTGGTCTCAGAGAGGTTACATGACCTCTTCTGGTTCGCCCATTCGAAATGGAGAATTTGTGCGGCTGTTGTTGGAAGCATTGCAAGGTCCAGCCGCCATTGCGATTGTAAAGTTTGTAGCTCATACTAAGAATACAGATTTTGTGTCACAAGGTAACCGATATGCTGATGAAGTCGCCCGCTATTGTGCGGAGCAGGACTATTCCTTCACAAAGGTAGAAATAGATGGGGCGGAAGAGAAGACAGAATTGAGTATGATGTTGGAAACTGTAGACACTTGGGAGGATTTGAGGGTGATGCAGGAGAATGCACCCGAAACAGAGAAAAAGGCATGGGAAATAGCAGGTTGCGTGAGAAGTGAGATGGACTTTTGGATTTCAGCAGATGGGAGGGCTGTGTTACCTGAGGAACTAGCGAATCCCATGGCAAGACAAATACATGGTCCAGTACACCTAGGAAGAGACGCTATGCTGAGAGTGTTTAGGCAGACTTGGTATTGCCCTAAATTTAGGATAGCAGCAGAATCAGTGTGTAAGCGATGTGTTACTTGCCAACAATTAAACATAGGGAAAAGAACACCAGTTACACTGAGTCACATTGGGAGGTCTGGGGGGCCTTTCAATAGAATGCAATTAGACTTTATTGAAATGCCAAAAATCAACCGCCTTAGGTATGTTTTGGTGGTTGTATGCATATTTTCCAGGTGGGTTGAAGCATATCCTACACGCAGGTGCGATACACTCACAGTAGCCAAACTGTTGCTCAGGGAGTTGATACCACGCTTCGGGGTGCCTGCCTCTCTGGAATCGGACAGAGGAAAACATTTTAACAGCAAAATTGTGAAGATGTTGTGCTCTGCATTAAAGATCGATCAAAAACTGCATTGTAGTTATCGACCAGAAGCCTCAGGGATTGTGGAACAAGTAAATGGCACTCTGAAGAGTCGACTAGCTAAAGTCTGTTCATCCACATCTTTGAGTTGGCCAGATGCTCTTCCTTTAGTGCTCATGAGCATGCGTAGCACACCTGACAGGAGGACAGGTCTCTTTCCACACGAGATTCTGATGGGGAGGGCCATGAGACTTCCTACGGTTCCAACTGCTGCCCTATTGAATATTACAGATGATCTGATCTTGGATTATTGTAAGGGACTGTCTGACGCCATCCATTCTGTGTCCCTTCAGGTGCAGGCGGCTGAAGTTCCATCCTCACGGAACCTGTGTCATGATCTGTGCCCAGGGGACTGGGTGCTGATCAAGAAGCACGTCCGGAATAACTGCCTAGATGTACGTTGGCGTGGGCCCTTTCAGGTAATCCTGATCACGAATACCGCGGTGAAGTGCGGAGGGCTGCCCAATTGGATCCATGCATCCCATACTCGAAGAGTTCCAGCACCTCTAGAAGAAACAGCTCCTCTCCCAGACGAAAGTCCAGTAGTGGAAGAAGAATCCCAAGGGGGGACCAGTCAAGCTGTGGGGGTGTCGGAAGAAGTTGGGAACGCATCTGATCCAGAAGAGGAAGGAAGGCCGAACGGCAGTGAGACGGAAGACGCAACTGAAGGAGAGAGCTGCAGTGAATACGACTCAGACACAGATCAGTACCAGAGCGATCAAGAACCGAGTGTGAGGATGAGAAATAGGAGAACAAGGCATGAAGCAGCCACCTGGCCAGAAAGAAGGAGGAGGCTAAGCTTGAGGTCTGCTCGGGAAGAAACGCTTGCTCCTATATCCGAAGACTCGGATCCGGAAGAAGATACCCAGGATCAAGCCCAGGAGGGTCCCAGAAGATCAAGGAGGGTGCGAGTGCCTAGCAGAAGGTACTCTACTCCTGATTGGACCTACCTCGTTGCAGATGTCCGTGGGTCACAGAACCGGGAGGGTCAGGGAAGTGAACCTGATCAGAATTGAACCTATCATCACAGTGCAATTAAGGTTCCTACTACCAGGAGTGGAGGCCGAAAGGTTGCTGACACTCAACATCGTCTATCCTCCTCTCCTGAGTGGAATTAGAACATTGATTTTAGAGACAGTTGATTTTCCGGTTTGTTGTTCACAATATCCAATATTGGAGGGAACTCTTCTTCGTTTGGAAATGCTTGAGCGAGTAGTGGAAGTTCTTGGAGCGCTCATTGTCTTGGACTAATACCTTGTTGTGGATGTCTTCGAAGGGGCGCAGAACTGGGAAGGTGAAGAAAGTGATCTTGGTCAGGACGGACCCCTTTGTAACGGTGGATGTAGAGTTGATAGTACCAGGAGTGGAGATTGAAAAAACATTAACTCTTCATTTTGTTCGTCCACTTGCCCAGAGCGAAATAAGGAGAATAATCCTAGAGACAGTCGAATTTCCATGTTGTTGTACGAATTGCCCAGAATTTGAGGGAATACTTCTTCGTATGGACATCTATGAAGACGTAGTGTCACTTCTTGGAACACTCATAGTTTCAGATTGATAAAAGACTTTGAAAAGAACTTTGTAAATATTGCTGCAAGATAACCTAGCGCCGAGTGGAAGAAGAAAAATGGTAGAGGCTTCCTTTTAGAGGATGGAGAAGGGCTAGGGTTGTCTATTTCTACAGGACTCCAGAACTGTTTTGCGGAGTAAATTGTCAGCTTCCAGGTGTTCAAAAGAGAGACATTGTTCAAAAGAAGAGACTTTGTTCGGAGAGAAGGAGACGTTGGAGATAGAAGAACGCCAAAACTACCCTGTTTGAGATCATGGAGGCCGGCAACTCGAACCGCAGGGCAAAATGTATAGTTGGCACACTTTTAGGGGTGGTGATTTCTCTTATAGTTTTAGTGGTTACTGTCTCATACATAGTGGGACATGAGAAAGATGCAACTGCAGTCAAGGAAGTCAAGGGAGTGTCAACACAAAGAACAACTACTGTTAATTATAAGGGAAACATCAATGATAAAGACAAAGCTTTGTTAGATGCGGAAATTAAAAGGTTACATACAGATGAATCCCAGGGGAACTTCAGGTCAAATGCTTATGCCAAATTACTTTACGAATACATTGATGTCATGGAAGCGAAGAATTGCTACGTTTGTATGCAATTACCAGCCTCTGTGGATGAGGGTATCAGATACCATCATCTTCCATTGACGTATGGAATCACATGTAGTTTGCTGTTGAGCATATTTTATGGGCGAGATGGGTTCGAGTATTACTTCTCGAATTTTGACTCGGTGTTACCCGAGGTCCCAAATTACAAGCATCTGAATACATGGGACTATTACAAGAGCGAAGACAGGTTACAGAAATTTTTCATTCCATGGAAAACTTTAGATACATCACATGCCCGAAGAAACAATTTGACTTGTCACGTGTCAGAGATTGAGAAAAAGTTTATAGGGCAGGTGGATACTCGATACAGAAGGCAAAAGATTCAAAAAGCTTCAGGACAATGGGAAACAGATTGGACCAAGGAAGAAAGGGAACACCAAAGGAAGGGTAGCAAGGGTCCAATTGCCTTAGATAAAGAGAAAAGGGGGAAACGATGTATACATAGAAGTTACTCCTATTATGAGAATTTGTTTGTAGGAGAAGTCAGTTGTGAACATGCTTTCCAATTGGAGTATTACTCCAAGGATTTCTTGAAAGAAATGCAAGCAATACCAAATGTATATTTTGTATGTGGAAGAAATGCTTATGTGAAGTTACCAGATAATTGGTACGGATCATGCTATTTAGCTATTGTTTTTCCCAAAATATACCATGCCGAGAATTTAGAGACAACAAAGAGAGGAAAACAAGCTAGAGGAAAAAGAGACCTAGGCGCTGAAGAAGTGGTTGGGGATGTATTTGGTGTAATATTCCCCTTTCTCGGATTGATATTGAATGACATCAAGCTTAGGAGATTGGCTACAGTCGTAGATAGGCTATCTGCCAGTACTGCTAGATCATTAATGCTGGTGGAGGGTGAGATGCAATCGATAAGGGCAATGGTTCTTCAGAACCGACTTGCTCTAGACGTTCTGTTAGCCAAAGAGGGAGGAGTTTGCAAGGCTTTGAAGGTCCAGGAATGCTGCACTTACATTCCAGACAATTCAAAACCTCTAGAAAAATACATACGAAACATCACTGCAATTCACCACGAAATTGAGGATCTGACAAAAGTAAACGTGTGGGAAAAAGTAGGTCATGGAATGGGTAAAGTTGAAGGTTGGTTTGCCAACCTAGGAAAGGGTATCGTTTGGTACATACTGAAACCCATCATCATAATTGTGATTTGTGTAATCACTTTGTGGGGATTGGTGCGTTTGTATCAATGGTATAAAGCAAACAGGTTGCAGAGATCTATGAGAGAACAGGAGAGAAGGTTGACAGCGATGCAAGATACACAATATAAGAGTCTAAAGGCATTGGAGACAATGAAAAGAAGTGGTACTGCCATGACTTCACTTTGAAGGGTCCTACATTTTGGAGATGGTGTTTTGATGGTGATGACTCCTGAAAGTCATCAAAGGGGGGACTGAGAGAGCACAAATCTGGAAAATGTATAAGTGCACCATATTTACAAGCACGTAGTTAGTTAACATATACCTTGCACCAGAGTGTCTTATATCCAGTAGTGAAATGTATAGAGTGTTCAAGTAGGGTAACAATAATCATAGCAATGTGAAGACTAATGTAGAAATGTTGGAATGAATATGAAAACCTCACGTTCTCATGTTAAGTGATCATGTAAGAGTTAGGCGAAACCTTGCAAACCAGTTAAATTGTGTAGGCCTCATGGCAATTCACAAGTAAAAATAAAAGTGCTGCTAAAATAATGTGAGGTGGGATTAACATGGTTCTTCCAAAATGTATTATCGAATTTAGTATTGGAATATATGTTTTATAGATGTGTTGCATTATAGAAACGTGTGTTAGTTAAGAATACTGTTTAAATCAAGTTAAATGTTTTCAGAGTGCAGGGACCCGTTTCATGTAAATCAAGTAGGCCCGAACAGATAATGTCGTTTCTTTGATCTGCAATGTGCTCGTTAGAGAAGGAGTCGAGAGGCGCCAAGTACAGTGCTTTACATATGTTTTATGACCTATAGATATGGTGGAGCCTGGAATTTGAGGCCCACTGTAGGACGGCCTGTATGCAGGTGCGAGGGGTCTTAATCAGTTGAAATGAATGGGGCTTTGTTCAGTGGTGCTTGGCGCAGGCCTGTAGGAGTTTCCAGGAATTTCAGGGGGTACCAGCGCGCTGGAGAAGAAGCCTGGGAACCAAGGTCAACTTTAACGAGGGTCTTGAAGAGTACCATCATGGAGTTTGCCGCTCAAAACTGCACCACGGGAGGGGCGTCCCGAGGGGCGTTTCTGTCGGAAATGTGATTTTGTATTAGGGAAAGCGACCCGGGAGGAGAGCAGAGCAGATGATATTGGAAGCCTAAGAGAGCGGTTGGGTAGGCAGATAGGCTGATCACAAGAGACCGATTTACAGAAGAGACAAGGAGAAGTGCGTGATCTTCTTAGGAAGTCACCACGGCTGACACCTTTTGGGGTAAAGATCTTGTTAAGTAGGGATGTCACTTAGTCTAGTGTAGGGACAGACAAACCTGAATTTTCTTTTCTGTAATGACTCTTAAGTTGCAACTGGTATCCATTCTTGCAACTCTGATGATTTTCGAACTTGCACTTATTATTCTGTTTTGTAGACTCAGATTATTCAAAGAATTTATGTTTATAGTGATACCAGTATACCTTTTAAATCTCATCTTGAGAAGTTTGTATCTTCAGTTATCTTTGACTTTATATTAAATCTTTGAACTTTATCATTGGTCAGTGGTCATTTAGAGTGGTGTAAGTTCTTAACTGATTGACCTAGTAGTAGATTGCCTTTTACTCAATGACAGGTAACAACGATCCAGTCGACTTGATTTGGGATCTGGTAAGGTAACTAGAAACCAGAAATCCCGCGTTAACAACATCTAAGCAACTCTTCAGAAACCCGAAGTCCTACACAAACAGCTCAAAAGTGCTCCACAGTACTAAAATTGCATTGCTGTGTCAGCTTTGTGTGCACTCACCTCCTCTAAATGAACTCAGATATTCAAGATTAAAAACAAAACACTATCTGAATTGCAAGCATCGTTTGCACAAATAATTGTCCGGCCCTGAAAATAAATTGATCAGTTTTGGATAGGTCTTTACTACACCCAATAACCACAGCTACCCTGGAGTGTATTTAATAGGTGTGGTCAACACATATTTTCCACATTTCGTAGGAGAAAATGATGAATAACTCACGAAATTAATCTTCTTACACAAAATAATGAACGATTTTCCTTTTTTCTGGAATATTCGTCCAGGTAGATTTCAGCAGGCTTATCCTGCGATACCTGACAAGAAAAGGCGGGGAGGTATTTACTAAATGATGTAAATAATCTACTGCTGGGTAAATACCCAAGTACAATTACCACACAGACCTTGTTAAGGGATTTGGGGCAATATTATCAAGAACAGTGTTAAAATGATTGCCCCTTTAGCGGCAGGAAACTGCCGCTAAAGAAACGATAATGGTCCTGATAATATGCCCTCGTGAATTCCCATAAAAACCCAGGTTCTGGTGTGAACCTGAGCTTTTATGGGAATTCACAAGGGCATATTATCAAGCCCATTATCGCCGCTTTAGCAGCACTTTTCTGCCGCTACAGCGGCGATCATATTTAACGCCGTTCTTGATAATATGGCCCTAGATTTTCCTCACTGCTCATAATGAAGACTTCTGTGCGGCTGTTTTATTCGTGTTTTGTGGATTTTATAATTAAAGTAAAAATATATTACTCAATTTACATTTGTTAAATGTAACTTCAACTTTTTTATTTTTTATTTAACGTCTGTTTATTCACTATAAGCTTAGCTTATTTCTGATACGCTTTTACTACTAATGCGACTTCCAATACAAAACTTCCAAACCTGTGTGTCGAAAATTCTGGACAGACTCCTGGGTAATCAACAGAGCAACATTAAAAACTAGTACAAGTCTCGTTATCTCTCTACGCCCTAGGTTGTTTGCCCTTGAAACTTATTTAATATAATCAATAATATTCATTTCCCTAGCGGTCAGTGGCTATCTGATGTTAAAACCTTATCAGACACCTTCACAGGGAAGGATTAAATGCAGCGATGTTTAACAGGTGCCGAGGGTTGGAGCTCCTTCACAGAGGCCCTAGAACAGAGGTCTTCAAACTTTTCTGCTCTGTACCCCCCCCCCCCAACAAATTGTTTAATGTCAAGCCCCTCCTCCAAAACTTTACAGCAAGGTTGGGTGAGCGGGAGGGAAAGGGTTTCGCGCAGGGGGCATGGCTCATGACATCATTTCAGGTGTACTTTTTCTATCGCTCATAAACCACAATAAATATGAGACTTCGAAAACAGCAAATGAATCAAACAAAATCAGGTATTGACCCAAAAATCCTGCCCCCTATAATTGAGGTGTTGTGAGCCCCTCTCACTCCTGGTTCTCAATGCAACTACACTTGCTACACAAATGATGACTTCAGTCCTGAGTAGCAGGCTATCTCCTCTGTCTCTTATACCCCTTCACCACCATGCTGGACCATTACTCTAATCTTGAAATAGGCCCTTTCAGAAAAAAAGAGCTCCTACATGTTGTCTTCCTTTATCTGCAGTAGTGCCCTTGGTCCCAATGTTAGAAAATAAGCTCCCATGTACCTTTTTTTAAGTGAGAGAGTCATAATTGTGATGCAGTGGGCCCCTCTAACCCCTGGATCCCACTCCTAGCTGCCTAAAACTCAACACCAACAAAATAGAAGTACTCATCATGGGCCCACACCCCGACGCCTGGAACTACACCAGATGGCCCAGGTTGGATACCGTGTCGAAGGCCGTTGAGAGGTCGAGGAGGATGAGAGCTACTGTTTCACCTTCGTCCAGTAGGGAGCAGATGTCGTCTGTTGCGGCAAAGAGGGCGGTTTCTGAGCTGTTTTTTTTTCTGAAGCCGGATTGTCTCAGGTTGAGGATGTTGTGCTCTTCGATGAAGGTGGCAAGTTGGCTGTTGAATGCTTTCTAGATGACTTTCGCTGGGAACGGGAGCATGGAGATGGGTCTGTAGTTTTTGAGGTTGGTGGGGTCTGCCGAGGGCTTCTTCAGGAGGGGGCTGATCTCGGCCTGTTTCCAGTTGTCCTGGGAAGGAGGAGTTCGCCAGGTAACGGTTGATGGTGTGACCAAGCATGGGTGCAATGGTGTCGGCGGCTCTGTTGAAGGTGTGGTGGGGAAGGGGTCCGTGGGGGCCCCGGAGTGGATTGACTTCAGTGGTGAGGGCTCTCCAGCTGTCAATCGTTGGCTTCAGGGTGTTAAGGTGGCTGGTGGGGGTTCCGTGTGTTGGTTTTGTTCATCGAAGTTGTTTGTAGATGTTCTTGATTTTGCGGTGGAAGAAGGTACTGAGTTTGTGGCTGAAGTCTTGTGAGGGGGAAATTTCACTCGACTCGCTGGTGGGTTAGGCAAACTCCTTGATGATGTTGAAGAGCTCTTTGCTGTTGTGTGCGTGTGTGGAGATTCTTTCTTCAATCGCAGTTTTCCTCGTATTTCTGATGAGCTGGTGGTGGGCGGTGGTGGCGGCTTTGAAGTTGTTGTGGGCTTCTTGGAGTTACTCCAGGTCTTCTCGAGGCAGCGGCAGGTGCGCCTGGACTCTCAGAGTTCAGGGGTAAACCATCTGGCCTTCTTGGTGTGTGCACTGTTGTTCTTCTTGAGGGGGGCTAGGTTGTTGACGTTGTTGGTGACCCATCTGTGTAGATTTTGGGCGGCAGTGTTGGGGGTGTCTTCTTTCGCAGTGGTCAGGATGGAGTTGCTGAGTGAGGAGGTGAGCTGGTCATCAGTGATTTTTGTCCAGTTTCTTCATGGGAGCAGGTGCTGGGCTCTGTGGATAGTGGGTGTTCTGAAGGTGAAGTGGATGCATCGATGGTCTGTCCGCGGAAGTTCAATGGTGTGGCTGAAAGTGATGGAGTTTCCTGTTGTGAAGAGGGGGTCGAGGAGGGATGTGGCATTGGGGTCTAGTTGGTTGTCCAGCTGCGTGGGTTCGGTCGCGATCTGTCTAAGCCAATGTTGTGGAGGTTGTCCAGGAGGGATGTGGCGTTGGGGTCTAGTTGGTGGATGTGATGGCATGCCAGGAGATGATATCCGTGATGGAATTGGCGAATGGTCCGCGGGGTCCAGGGGGTCGGTAGATGAGAGTTCTCTGGAGGGTGGTAGTACGACTGGTCAGTATCTTAAAGTGCAGGTGTTCCATCAGGTCTGTGGGCTCGTTGGGGAGTGTGCTGAGGTGGAGGGTGGATTTTTGGACAATGGCGATTCCTCCTCCTTGGCGGTTGGGGGGCGGTCCTTCCTGGATATCTTGTATCCTTGAGGAATGGCAATGGCGATGTCCAGTCCCGAGGTTGTGTTGGTCCAGGTTTCCGTGAAGAATGCCATGCCTGGGATGGTGCTGTTGAGGAGGTCCCAGATTTCGGTGGCGTGTTTGTGGAGTTATCAGACGTTAAGGAGAATGCATTGTAGGGTCTACGGTTTTGGTGTTTTCTTGTAGGCGGATTGTGCTGGGCCTGTGTTCCTGGAGGTGCTGAAGGTGTGCCGGCATCGGTGACAGCTGAAGGGTCTGTGGGTGTCAGCTGGTGATGCTAACTTGCAGTTGTTGTTGCAGCCTGGATTTAGTGCGTGGAGTGTCGCTGGGTTGTAGCTTTGGCAGTACGGAGGTCTGGGTTCCTGGCGCTGGTCACGGTCGGGTTGAGGACAGGCGCAGACGGGCTTGCCTTTGGCGCGCCAGCGGCCGCCATTAACTAGGGGTCGGGGAGGGCTGGACAGCTGGGAGGCGGGAGTCGGGAGGGGAGATTGATTGGGCCAGTCGCGCGGGTCGTGCTGGGGGAAGGGGCTGCGGGGGCAGCAGCGGCGAGGAAAACGGGCGGAAAGGGAAAAGACTAATAAAAGTGGAATAAAGCAGAAAAGCAGACAAGGGTAAGAAAGGTGGAGGAAAGAGATAGAAGGAGAGTGAGAGGGAAAGATTTAGAAATGAGGGTAAAAATGAGTGAAATGGAGAGGGAAAGCAAAGCGAGAGAAAGGAGGCAGAGGTCCACTGGACCACCAGGGATGAGGAGCAGGTATAACCTGTGGGTGGAGAAGGGCCTCGAACACCAACACTCGAGAGTGCAGGGGCTCTGGAGAGGTCTCACTTAATGGTGGAGCTGCGAGGGTGGGAGACCAATTTCACTAACACTGAGTCAGTGGTCTTGCTCTGAGGCCCAAATCAACACTGGAAAGTGTACAGTGGGCCCTAGTGCTAAGAAGAAAGGATAGTAAACAGACATAATTAAAGTTTAGCTTGCTCCTCATACCTCTGGTTCCTGGTGCCACTGTGCCTGCAGTACCAGTGAAGATGTCTGCCCCTTTATGATAAAAAGCAGCAAGGATGGCCTGGGCTCTGATACTCGCGAGAGAAATGAGCACCCACTCTACTCCACGATAAGAAGGCCTTAATTGAGTAGCAACACCACTTACACACCGGACAGAATTACCTACTGCACTAATGGATGGCCCTTTTTATATATAAAAATGGGTCCCTTATATCAACCCCTTCCTTGGGATTTCTCCCTGAGGAAGCGGTCTCTGGCCATTTGTTACCATAAAAATTAAGATGCCACACAGCGCTTCGCCTTTTGGGCCACCTGGTTGACTATATTTATGAATCTCACTCTTTTCCTCTTTTTCCTGTACCATTACTTAGTGTCCCTAAGGGTCAAAAGGACCAGAGCTCTGCCTGCTGACTTCCTTCCCGCTACCCCTGGAATCACCTTTAACAAAAACAATTGTCCCTGAATGGTTAGTGCTGACTTTGAGGTCCCTCTGCTTGAAAGCAAGGGTCGGCTGGTAGTGCAAACAGTTAAAGAAGAAACAAGGCTATTTTTTGTTGCATATTTATATAGCGCTTACTCGACCCGAAGATACTTTACATGAGCACAAACTGCATTAAAGACGGACACGTAGATTAGTGATTTGCCCAAAATCACAGCATGCTTGAGCCTCCCGTCAAGACTCGAACCTTGTTTCCCAGCTTCAAGACTGACCACTATGACTGTTACACTACCTCCTCTTACCAGCCATTAATTGATTAGTCACTTAAAGCCAGGGCCACTGGAATTATGAGTTCTTGAGGCAGAAGTGTTTTCTGCATTGCTAAAGACTTGCCGCATTTGCTACATAATTCACCATCTGTTGCATAATCTGCAGATTTTAACAAAAAATGTGATTCTAGTTCAAATGGATCAAACGTTTCTTAAAACATGGCTGGTGACGTGCTCCAGAGCAGTAGAAGGCCTTTCATAAAATGTTATCTTGCAGTTGCTTATTGATGTATTTGGGCGTTAAACTGGTACTAATGAGGTATAGTATTTCACCTTGACAGTGTTACCATAAGTAAAAATAAACAAATAAAGCGAACCACAAAATGTGTCAGCTCATGCTGCATAATTGACCTTTTCTTCTTAAACAATTTAATCAACCCTGTTGCATAAATTGGTCGTCTCCTTCCACATGACTCCAGTGGCCCTGTTTAAAGCGTCAGTGACAAAGATTTTTTTTTTTTTTAGAGGTAATGAAGGGGTGTTATCTTATACTTATAAAAATGCTTACATTAGGTACAGTCTGATCACTTATTACTAAAAGCTATATTTTGTAGGAAGGTGTTTTTACTTCAAACACTGCGTCAATTTGCAGCAGCCTTTGTTAGACTGTAATGAAAGGCTAACATAATAACTTACATATTCACAGACTGGGACCTCACAGCACTATGTACAAAGGTCCCTATTGCCCGATGTGTCAACTCAGGTTCAGTCATGTGTTGCTCAGGTTTCGGACATCTGCAAAGGTTAGTTCTTTTCTTTCAGCCAACTTCTGACCTTCCAGTGACCTCCCTTCGCAGCACTCTGGGCTGCGTGTAGATGAAGACAGCTAGGGAATGCAACAAATTAATAAGGCCGCAGTTCCCGGCCATCTTCATTAACATGTAATTGCAGAGTCATGTGTGCCCGCCTTGGAGACCATCCACCGACCCCCAGGGGAGCGCTCCCCATAGTTTAAAGACCTCTGCCCTAGAACATGGGTACTCGCAAACATTTACCCAGGGGCCACAAAGTATGATCTGTGATGTGACTGAGGACCGCGCTAAATGCCAGCAGGCTCGTGGTAGTGGGTCTGGGTGGGTCAGGGATTGTGATAGAGATCTAAAAAAAATTTAATTGTAAACCATGTATTTGCAGGCTAATAAATGCTTTCCCATTTATTTAACATGTTTTCTGAAAATGAGTGCCTCAGCATCTAAACAGCAGCTGGTGCTGCTGTTTACCGGGAGGCGCATATAACACCAAGGTGGCCATAAGCGGACCCCTTGCCGCACTTTAAGTATCACTGCCCTAGAAGAACTGCAACTAACCATCTAACTTTCTACAATGCTCCCAAAGCCCTCTCTTTCAATACAAGGCACCCTGTCAACAGCGGAAATACAATGGCCAACGTGACCATTATGGAGCCGATTCACCAAAGCCTTTATGAGTATGGGTGGTGTGCTCCAGGAGTACATGTGGGGAGGAGTCTACAAGCCTGTATGAAGCAACCCTGAAACGTCCAACACCCTATTAGTAAAAGTGCAAAGAGGGCTCAGTCCTGTCCATTTGTTCGAATTATCGATGATTATCCCCTGAATATCCCTATTATATTGCTAGTTTAGATGTTTTGGAATCAATTCACAAACGAATGTAAGATTATTCAGAGTTTGCTAAAGGGGTATACTTTACACTCTCCAAAAAGCATTTGTTAAGACCCCCATATATTTTTTTATAAGCATACATAAATATAGAAATAAATATGTTTTGGATTGAAATTGTGCTGCTACTACTAATTAATGAATACTTGAAAACACTGTGATATTCAAAGTTCTTTCAATGGAGCTTCATCTGCTTTTTCTCTAGATGTGAAAGAAATGTCATTGGTGTTAAATAATAAAGGTCTTAGACACAGGCCCCTACTTACGACAGTTGAATCGTCGGTGTTGTCTGCAAGAACTCAAAAGCGAGTTGATCGTATTTTTTTTGCAAAAAAGTGTTTAATTACACTTTACAGATTAAAACGCTGGCGTTCTTATATTTGCAAGAAGAAACGTGATAGTTAACTATATTGTTAACAAAAAGTCGCGTGAGCTCAACAAACGTGAAGTTGTGTGTTGCAAAACACGTCCCCCATGTCTTACTATTTCTGGCCTCTTACCCGTCGTCAGTTCCGGCTTGCCCTGCTCCATAAGGCTCCACTTGCAGCGCCATTATGTGGCCGGTCCTCTGTGCACCTTGCCTGCTTCCTCGTGTAGCAAAAGAAGGGCCCGTTCACACGCACCAAGCCGTTAGAAATGCCTAGCCGTACCAGCCAATCCCTCATTGACTTCAGAGCTCTCGTTGTAGCCACAATTTCCTCAGCTAAAGTGCCTAGCAGCTCGAACCAACAAACATCCTACACTTGCGGTGGCACCTGAGATCTCGCCCTCTTGACATGAGGGTCACGTGACGTGCAGAGAGAAGTTTTGCTTTTGAGATGTGGCTGCGTGGTGACATGAGACAAGTTATAACTGGCACACAGAGGCTGCTGCGGGAGCTGCGGTCCTACCTCTCTGTCTGAGTAGCCTGCCGGGCCCACTGAACCTTTGATAATTCCCGTAATGTAGCCTTTTTGTTTACTGACACTTAAGCATATGGTACCCTAGCGACGCCACTGTACAGAACAGGGAGCAGTATTTCGTGGTGAAATTATTTAGCTGGTATTCCCAGCACATTAGAGGTTTCTAGGCATGAAAGAGTGCCACTCCCGCCGCCACTCACCGTAGTGCGTGTATTACCTAGAGGTAGCAACATTGAAAAGGGGGCAGTAAGTGGGCCGCCTCCAAAGATGGGTCCTATTTACAGGATGGAAGGTGGTATTTGGGGGAGAGGGAGCACAGCACAGACCACTGACACGGCTTTGTGTGAAAAAAGGCTGTTTTATTGAAACAGATGCCCATCACATACATCTCTGGGCCTTTCACCTTACAAAACTACAACCTCACAATACAAAGAAGTTCAACTATGTTAAACTACCCACCACCCTTAATGTCCCCCACCTACAAAACGTAAACCTGTAAGTCCCTACCTCCTCTTGCGCTGATCTTCTTCAATTGAGACATTTTACCTCCCAAACAGCTTTACCTCATCAATTAACTTCTAACTAACTTAACTCCCTAGTGAACTTTTAACTTCCTACCTCATCCAGGTGTGAGCTTGTCCACCTGTTCCTTTTCAGCCTAGGATTTCGCTGTCAACAACAATAAAATTCGCCACAGATCATGGCAACTTTTTAGCCACCCAGAAAAAGGCCCTAATTAGACATTTTCTGCCCCTCCCCTATGGTCGGTGATGAATGTTCAAAGTGGTAGTCAAAGCCTCACTAGGCTGCAATAGGTATTACCACATACCATAATGCGGCAAGTGGTCCCCGTACCGCCTGATAAACTCAACATTGTCGTACTGTAAATCGGCATATGCTATCCTACCGACTTCAGACTTCCTACAAAAGGCCCTCATCTCCTTGTTAACTTTTCATCTGGCCTGATGGATCGCTGCTGCCTTGGTAGCCCCTCACCATGCTCTCCTAGGTTAAACTCCTTCCGTGGAAAGTAGCATCCTGACCACTTTCGCTTTATCTCTTTTATCTCCTCTTTCACAGCCCTCATCGACGCTAACTCGTTCTCCACTATCAAATTGTGTCACCGAAATGCAGAACTAACATATCAGGATACTTCCATCCTACTAACAGCTCATTCAGGGAGGATAACAATTCTCTCCAGCTCATGCCCTTCTTCTGTAATGGCCATCACACAGGCTAGAATCAAGCTCCGTATTCGCTCTGTGGCTTTGCTGGCTCCCCTGCCTCTCCACCCATTTCATGAATGAGTGACCCAGAATCCATATGGATAAACTGGTGACTTCCGGGCTGGGAACTGAACCTGAATCACAGCAACAGCAAGTGAGAAAAAGGTAATGGCTCAACAATCCTCTCGCCCTGAACATACCATCAGAAACATTAAAAAAAACACCTGCCCAGTCCCAAGATGCTCTCTCGACTCCAACCCCTCCTGCTCACCTCTGTTGCGGTAGTTCTGCTACAGGAAACACATCTAGTGGGCTCTGCTACCAAGGCGACCGATAGGTGGGGGTATAAGATGGCGGCGCATGCAGACTTCTCCTTGGGTTCCAGAGGAACAGGGATCCTTGTAAGGAAAAATTTCCCGCTGGTAGTCTAGCAGAAGCGCGTTGATGACCAGGGCCGCTTTGCGGCCATTACATGCCAATGGGAAGGTCGTCTTTTAATTTAGTTTCTGTATACATCCCACCTGCCCTAGATACCACAGCACACCCGGCATTCACGGCATTCCTACTGACTTTGCCTGTCGCGACGTTAGTGATAGGAGGCGACTTTAATGATATCATTGATGGAGAGATTGATAGGTACCCGGCCAGACCTGTAGTACATGGGGGGGGGGGGCGACTGTTAGGACTTTTAGATGGCCTGGGGCTTACGGATTGCTGGAGGCACAAACACCCTAGCGACAGGCAATATACCTTCTATTCTGCGGTCCATAATTGTCTCACCCGGATTGATTATTTTCTGATGTCTGCAGATGGCCTACAGGGCATAGAAGAGACGGATATTCGCCCCAGGGGTATTTCCGATCACTCCCCACTGCTACTAAAGTATACACTCCGCCGAACGCATAGACGGCGCATGTTTCCGGTCCATGCTGGTTATCTACAGGTTGCCCCCCTTATGAAGTACCTCGCCAAAACCACTAAGTACTTCTTCCAAGAGAATAGTGGCTCCGTGGCCTCCCACAGCACTCTATGGGAAGCCTATAAAGTAGTCCTCCGTGGGCAGGCGATGGCCTCTATCACTAGCCATAAGCGAACACAGCAGATGGAGCTGAATGCCCTTGAGGAAGACCTTGCCACCGCAATAACAGAACAAGAAACTCGCCCTTCGCCTGGGGCTGCCCAGGAGGTTCGCCTTAAGCAAACCGCATATGTAACATGCCAGAGGGAAATGGCAAAAAGCGCACTCCAGGCAACCCGCCACAGAGTTTACGAGCTAGGGGATAAGGCAGGGAAGATGTTAGCCTGGCTGGACAAAAAAGAAAAAGCGGGTAGGGTAATTGCACAGCTGACGTCCCCTGCGGAGTCTATGACCTCAGATCCTGACGCCATGGTTGGCCTCCTGGCCGATCATTTCGAAAACACTTATGCTCCTCAGGCATCCTACACGGTGGAGGAAGCATACGATTATATCAAGGATCTGACGATCCCTCATCTTTCCCCAGAACGATACTTCTGCTGGAGGCGGACATCACCCCTGATGAAATTCAAGAGGCGACCTACTCGCTCGCATCTGGCAAAGCACTGGGTCCTAACGGGCTTCCGGTGGATTTGTACAAGAAAACTGTGCAAACAACGGCCTCCTGAATATGTGATGTTATTCCGCACACATATACCCCGCATGCCATCACTCCGCAAAAAAAATACCGCAAGTACTATTACTCCGCAAATTAAGACAACGAAAACTTTTACAGCGAATATGCCTTTACCACGCATGCCTTTACAACGCAAAGGCATGCATGTTAAAGGTATAAAGTTGTAAAGGTAAGTAAGAAGAGTACCCTACCCTACCCTACCCTACCCTACCATACACTCTAATGTAGTACCCCTGCACCACCCAAGCTTGACACACAGTCCTTTTCCTACATTTACACTACCCAGCACAACCCCAACACTACCATAAAGCACTTTACTTCCCTACACAAACACTACAACACTACCTTAATACACTACCCCCAGCATGACCCTACACAAACACTACAACACTACCCTAAACCCTAAAACACTTCACCCAGCATGACCCTACACTACACAAACACTACAACACTACCCTAAACCCTAAAACACTTCACCCAGCATGACCCTACACTACACAAACACTACAACACTACCCTAAACTCTAAAACACTACAACTGAATGATCCTACACTACACAAACACTACAACACTACCCTAAACCCTAAATAACCACCCCCAGCATGACCCTACACTACACAAACCCTACAACACTACCCAAAACCAGTATTTCATTTTACCCCCGAGATTGAGTCGGGCGGGACGCTTATTTTACCTGTGTGCTTTTTAAAACTGTATTTCCCTTGTGTCCGACCCTTTATTTTAAAATTTCCCCTCGCTGCTTGCACTACTGCACTTTTTGACCTGCACTTTCCTGAAAGATCTAATTTTCTTGAAAGACTGTAAATTACCTGGGGAATTGGCACCATAGCCTGAGGACTGTATTTTCCTCTTTCCACGATCCCAAGGTGCTCGGCAGGGCTGGTGAAGCCCCGGGTCCCGGATTACGTGGCGGCCATCTTTGGTTGGGCTGTAGTTGCCAGTATAAAAGGGGAGGTGGGAGCCATAACTCGAGAGACCAGTATTTCATTTTACCCCCGAGATTGAGTCGGGCGGGACGCTTATTTTACCTGTGTGCTTTTTAAAACTGTATTTCCCTTGTGTCCGACCCTTTATTTTAAAATTTCCCCTCGCTGCTTGCACTACTGCACTTTTTGACCTGCACTTTCCTGAAAGATCTAATTTTCTTGAAAGACTGTAAATTACCTGGGGAATTGGCACCATAGCCTGAGGACTGTATTTTCCTCTTTCCACGATCCCAAGGTGCTCGGCAGGGCTGGTGAAGCCCCGGGTCCCGGATTACGTGGCGGCCATCTTTGGTTGGGCTGTAGTTGCCAGTATAAAAGGGGAGGTGGGAGCCATAACTCGAGAGACCAGTATTTCTTTTTACCCCCGAGATTGAGTCGGGCGGGACGCTTATTTTACCTGTGTGCTTTTTAAAACTGTATTTCCCTTGTGTCCGACCCTTTATTTTAAAATTTCCCCTCGCTGCTTGCACTACTGCACTTTTTGACCTGCACTTTCCTGAAAGATCTAATTTTCTTGAAAGACTGTAAATTACCTGGGGAATTGGCACCATAGCCTGAGGACTGTATTTTCCTCTTTCCACGATCCCAAGGTGCTCGGCAGGGCTGGTGAAGCCCCGGGTCCCGGATTACGTGGCGGCCATCTTTGGTTGGGCTGTAGTTGCCAGTATAAAAAACGGTCGGCTATGTCTCCGCGCAGCGGACGCGGTCAGCGGACGCGCCGGACCTGTGCCGGAGTCGTGCCAGAGTCCTGCCCGTCTGCGCCCGTCCGCGCACGGAAGGGCGCAGGGGCAGGGCCTCCCACCACACGGCTTACATACTCTGGTGAGGAAATCCGCCATCTAAATGGGGCCATGACATCCTTAGATCTGGCTACACTCACTCACATCGAGGAACTATCCATTCAGGCACCGCTGATAGGTATGTCCCGAGCCCCCCCACATATTTTAAAGCTTGTCAGCCTTAATACTAGGTCGCTATGCTGTCATAGCCTCGAGATTTGCACTCTACTACAGGACGAAAACATTGACATCCTGACCTTATCCGAGACCTGGATGGGGGATAACTCCCTACCCGACATTATAGCCGCTGTCCCTGAAAATTATGACATCCACTGGCAGAATCGAACAGGGAACACCCGAGGGGGAGGGGTGGCAATAATTTTTAAGAAACATCTAGCAGTGACTAAAATACTGGCGGAGTCAGCGGACTTAGCCGACCTGCTGGCGATAAAAATTATGTTCGATAACATGTGTGTTATAGTTCTCACAGTTTATCGCCCCCCCAACGCAACCCCAGGCTTTAATGATTCCTTTATGACCTACGCATCCGACATGTGCTCCAGATATAGAAACGTCATAGTCACAGGAGACTTCAATTTTCACTGGGACAAAGATAGGAAACAGCCAGCAGCCAACACCCTAGAGACAACCATGTCTTCTCTAGGATTTAGGCAGCTTGTGAATGCCCCCACCCATATAAAAGGCCATACCCTGGATTTGATATGGACCACACATCTCAGGGTGGTATTAGTCGGAATCCTTCCTTGTATGTGGTCAGACCACCATCTGATCTACTGTGACATCCCTTTGGACACCATACCCTCACGTCCAGTACCTAAAACCAGATTGACCCGTCAGTGGAAAAACGTAGACCAAGATACACTGACTACATCACTTAGAGGAATTGCCCAGCCAATAATGCTCAATCAAGATGTAGATCAGGATTATCAAGGCATGATGGACTATCTGGTAAAGGCCATTGATCAGATAGCCCCTGAGAAACTTCAGACAAAAAATAGTGGGAAAAAGGGAGCCCCTTGGTTCACATCTGCCTTGAGGGACCAAAGGAAGGCCTTGCGCAACATAGAGAGAAACTGGAGAAGGAATAAGGATATAGCCACTTGCGAACAATACAGAACGGCGTTCCGTAGTTACAAAAAATCTATCCAGACAACTAAAGCCGCATTCTACGAGGTCCGTATAAATCAGGCGAATAATGTTCAAAAGGAAACATTCAAAATTTTAAAAGAACTAACAAAAAGAGCCCAAGATGCAGAAAGCAGCATAGACTGTGACACCTTCCAGAAATATTTCCTGGATAAGGTTGACATTATCAGGCGTGAAATAAAAAGCACGGGGGCAGTTTAACTGAGCAGCATATCGATCTAAAACCAACGGTTAGCTGCTTATTATCATTTCCCCCCATGGATCTGCTAACCCTTGAGTCACTGATGAGAAAGACGAAATCGGGCTCTCCAGCAGATCCATGCCCCCCAAGCATTTTTTGCTTGGCAGGCCCAATTTTAGAGAACCATATTCTAGCCACACTTAATAAATCCCTAAGTACTGGCAGGCTCCCAACTGGCTTCAAGGAAGCCCGTGTAAGACCGCTGTTAAAAAAAGTGGGGGTAGACCCCAATGTCTTAAAAAATTATCGACCCATATCCCAGCTGCCCTTCCTGTCTAAAGTACTCGAACAGCATGTACTAAAATCTCTGTCAAGCTATCTGGAGTCTAACCATCTACTCCATGAGAGGCAGGCAGGCTTTCGTGCACACCACAGCACCGAGTTGGTCATGCTCTCGGTGCTGGATGAGCTCAGAAGGATGGCTGACAGTAAAAGGCCGAGCGCCCTGATTCTGTTAGACCTATCAGCGGCGTTCGATACTGTCAGCCATCCCATCCTGCTGAACAGGCTGGCTGGGTTCGGGATCCAGGGCCTAGCCCTTCGGTGGCTGGAATCATTTCTATCTGGGAGAACGCAGAGAATCCAGATGGGAGATAGTGTATCAGGAGTGGGAAGCCTGACTTGTGGCGTCCCCCAGAGCTCAGCACTATCCCCACTCCTGTTTAACATATATCTACAGCCCCTGATTAACACACTAGCGGGAATGGGCTGCCAGGTATTTAATTATGCCGACGACACACAGCTGCTGCTGGGCATAGATGATACAACACATGCCCAGTTGCACGCGCAAGATATACTCAGATACACGGTCCACTGGATGTCCATCAACCAGCTCAAAATCAACCCGGAAAAGACAGAGGTGCTGATAATACCATCCAAGTGCTCCTCCTGGAGCGATATGTACTGGCCCCAGGAGCTGGGCCCAATCCCACAGCCAGCAGCCACGGTCAAAAGTCTGGGTATTAAATTGGACAGCGGCCTCTCAATGACCAACCAGGTTTCCACCGTGGTTGGCACTTGTACAGGTCTTCTAAGACAGTTGCGTAAACTAGTCCCTCTTCTCTCCCAGTCGATGCTACGCACAGTGGTCTCGGCCACCATAGTGTCAAGGCTCGATTATGGCAATGCGCTCTACCTAGGCCTGCCAAAAATATTAACAAACAGACTTCAGGTAGTCTTAAACGACGCCGCAAGACTTATCTTCAATCTCCCGCGGAGAACGCATGCCTCTCCACTATTAAAAAGTCTACATTGGCTACCAACCGGACAGAGGTCTGTTTTCAAAGGCCTCTGCATAGCCCACAAAGCCATTTACGGGAAGGCCCCGACCTACATCAAGGAACGGATCGAGATATATAGACCGGAAAGAAATCTCAGGTCCTCTGATGCCAAATTCCTTGTATGTCCTCGTTTTAAGCTGGCCACAATGGGAGGGAGATCTTTTTCGGTTCTATTACCGAAGCTTTGGAATGCCCTGCCTGAAACACTCCGGAAGGAGGAGAATCTACTCCGCTTCAGGAAAGCCTTGAAGACCAATTTGTTCCGAACAGCACTCAGTCCAGCTTAGGCACTCCACCCTTTCTTTTTCTCGGATGTTATGTTCTATGGTCAAAGCGCCCTGAGACCTGTAGGTGACCCGGCGCTATATAAACCCATATTAACAATAACAATAACAATAACAAAACCCTAATACACTACCCCCAGCATGACCCGACACTACACAAACACTACAACACTACCCTAAACCCTAATACAGTACCCCCAGCATGACCCTACACTACACAAACATTACAACACTACCCTTAACCCTAAATAACTAACCCCAGAATTACCCTACACTACACAAACACTACAACACTACCCAAAACGCTAATACACTACCCCCAGCATGACCCTACACTACACAAACACTACAACACTACCCAAAACCCTAGTACACTACCCCCAGCATGACCCTACACTACACAAATACTACATACCTACCCTAAACCCTATAACACTTCCCCCAGCACGACCCTACACTACACAACCACCACAACACTACCCTAAGCCCTATAATACTTCCCCCAGCACGACCCTACACTACACAACCACCACAACTCTACACTAGACTAACACTACACTACACTACACAATCACTACCCCAGCACGACCCCCACCCCTAAAAAATTAAGCCAAACCCCCTTACCTCTCTCATCGTCGTGGTTCCACACACCTCCTGGTACCATCTTCATGAAGTCTGTTTTTTTTTTCACAACGCATGTGCATTTACCATACATGCCTTTACAACGTAAAAGGCATGCGTGGTAAATACACATGCGTTTTGAAAAAATGCAGAGTGATGGCATGCGAGGTCAATGACCTTGCGGAGTAATGGTATGCGGACTGAAAGTCCGCGGAAAAAAAGATGCGGAGTAAAGGTTGATTACCCGGCCTCCTACCTCCTGAATATGTTCACTGATAGTCTAGAAGGTGGGGAACTGCCTAGAGATCAACGCCTCGCCACGATTGTTCCGATCCATAAACCAGGCAATCCTGCGACTACTTGCGCTTCCTATCGCCCATTCTCCTTAATAAATGCAGAACCAAAGATTCTCGCTAAATTACTGGCGTTGCGACTGACCCCCCATCTTGCCACCTTAGTACATCCAGATCAGTCTGGCTTTATGTCGCATCGCAATTCAATTCAATTAGTTTATTTGTTACGGAACTCCAACGGAGGTCCACAAAAATACACCAATACAGTAAAAAAAAACATACTTTATAACAAATACAATTTTAATAAATATCCAAAAATGTTTTAAAAAATTGAAATATTCTATAACAAGTCATTTCATTTGGAGGGGACAATACGAAAGATCGTGCCTTATGAGCAGAACAAATATTACATTTAATGAATAAAGGTCTCAAAAACATTCGCCTTGCCCTTCGAAGTTCTTTAGAAATAACTTCAATACAGGCTTTGGCTTGGGTAAATCACAGTTTAAATTAAGCCCAAATAAATGGTTTGCATTAGCAAATGACCTAAAAAAAGCAGATTTATATTTTAATTTTGCAAAAATTTCCAACTTCAGGGCGGCCCTTAGGTTGTCCTCATCCCCCCCAAAAAAGGAGTTTCCCCACCTCAGAACCGCTGCCAAGGACAAAATATAAGAAGAAACTAAATGGAATTTCAGACGAAGAACATGTGGGACAGCCAAGGAATTTAAATTATAAATTTGACGGAAAAACCGGCCTTCAGCCTTATCGAAAGAGAGCCAGTAATTCCTATCCAAAACTTCTGCAGCATAAGTTAATGTCGGGGGGATTTTAACCTTAAATACTGACAGAACATGATTAAAATGACGTCTCCCGCAGGTCTTATAAAATCTATTTAGAGCTCCGGCCTGGGAGGCGGCCTTGCCAACGCACCTTTTGATGTGCTCTGAGTCACGCCCATTTTTTGAGAAAACCTTCCCCAGATACAGATACGTATTGACCAATTCAAGAACTTCGTGCCCCAACAGCCACTTATACACTTTCTTTATTGGAAAACCTTTCTTGCGAGAGACTAAAATTTTGCTTTTAGCGATATTGATTTTCAAACAATGGTCCTCCGCATATCTAGTTAAAACATCCAGACGACGCTGCAAACCAATGGGAGTTAATTCAAAGATTGCAACGTCATCTGCATATAATAGGGAGCCAATGGACATTGTACCAATTTTAGGAGCATCCCCCTTCACTGAATTTGATTTCTCGGGGAGGTCAAAAATATAAAGAGAAAACAAAAGGGGGGGCAACAGGCAACCCTGCTTGAGACCGTTATGTGTATTAATCCTACAGGAAAGCCCCTGCGAGCCACCCATCATCACTTGACACCAAGTGTCTGTGTGTAATTCAATTATAAGGCCCAAAAGATGGTATGGCATACCAAGAAGAGAGAGCTTTTAGCGGGACATTGTGCAACTTTGGGGTGCATCCAGACCTCCCGAAGTTTCGGTGTGGGAGGATAACATGGACTGGTCCATGTTCCGAGAGAAGACCGTCTACGTGGCTAGGGGCAGACCCAGGGCGTGGACGAAGATTTGGGGTCAGTGGAATGCATATCGTGGAGATATTTGTGCCCCTCCCTTGGTTGACACTCCCGATGTTCCCCTATCTCCCTAGGCTGACGTTCCCGAAAATTTTTCATAACGTTTTAGGATTTTCCTGCCCTCCCCGCTGCCCCCCCCCCCCGGCCATGCCGAGTTTCATTGCTTTGCTTTTGTCTTCCTGATTAGTTGCTTTCCCCTCCGCCTTCTGGGCTGACTTGATTACTGTGCATTCGCCTTGTTTAGAGTTTGTTGTTTTTATGATTAATATAAAAATTGTTATGTCCTGTCCTATGCTTCGAGCAATAATTGGTACATTCTTTGTGCCCGGCCACGGGAATGATCGTTCGCTACTTATGTTGTGCGTTGCTATTAGCGGCCAGCCCGTGTGGTTGTAGGCCCAACTCTTATTTTATTGCTCAATAAAAGTTTAAAAAAAAAAAAAAAAAAAAAGAGAAGAGAGAGCTTTCTCCACAGCGTCTGACGATCCACTTTGTCAAATGGTGTGGAGAAATCAATAAAAGCTGTATAAACTGACATATTTTTTGAGAAAGCATATTTCTCCACAATGGTCTGGACGACCGCGATATTATCCGGCGTTCCGTGGTTCTTTCGAAAACCAGCCTGTTCTGTCGGTAAGATGTTCAGGTCATAGGCCCATTGCTGCACATGCTGAAGTATGCTTTTTGCGAATAATTTGCCCGCAGCGTCCAGCAGCGTGATCTGTCTAAAACTAGTAGGTGACCTTTTTGAGCCCTTTTTATACAGCGGGACTATAATGCTCCCCTTCCAAGATGAGGGAATACTAATTGATTGAAAGCAGTAGTTGAATAGTGGCACCAAGAGGGCTCCCCATGCAGCTGGATCCTTTTTAATTAGCATAATTGGTATACCATCCGGTCCCTGACTGACTTACTGAATTGTTAGTAGAGCGCTCGAATGCCGCGGCGTCTTGGCGCTGTGGTGTAGAAGCACAGGGGGGTGTGACTATAGCAGGGAGAAAAGCCATGTTTTTAATGCCTTCCTAAAGCTCATTCTGGGTTTTAGTGAGCGGAGCATGGATGGCATCGAATTCCATAATTTGGAAGCTTGATGGGAGAAGGATTTTCCTCCCCAGCGCGCTTTCTTGATTCTGGGCTGGCAGACAAGATCCTGGGTTGCTGACCTCAAGATACGTGGGGGGGAGTATCGGGAGAAGAGTTTTATGAGGTAATGCGGGCCATTATCATGCAGGGACTTATGGACCAGGTAGAGGGCCTTAAACTGAACCCTGCACCTAACTGGGAGCCAGTGAAGTCCACGAATGGCTTTGGAGGTTGGATGTCTTCTTGGGAGATTCAGGAGGACCCTGGCTGCGGCATTTTGAATGGCCTGCAGTTTAGTCAGTTGTTTTTCTCCTGTGCCCATATAGAGTGAATTACAATAATCCACCCATGACATGACTAAGGTTCCCATCACAGTCTTTTGAAGAGTGGGCGGGATGTACGGCAGGATTTTCCTAAGAATCTTGATGCTGTGGAAACAAGCAGAAGTTATCTGGTTGATTTGCGCCTTGCAAGACAGGTCTTTATCCAAAATAAAACCAAGATTGCGGACCTCGTCAGCTGGACTGGGGCAGGAGCCAGCCTCAGGAGGCCACCAGAGATCACTCCATACGAAGGTTTCTGACCAAACTCAATGACTTCGGTCTTATCTGTGTTTAGTTTTAGGAAATGATGGCTCATCCAGCTTTTGATACCTAGGAGAGCATTCCTAAATCGCTCTGCTGTCTCTTCGATGGACTGGGAGATTGATACGACGATTTGAGTGTCGTCGGCGTAGGACACTAATCGTAGGCCATGTGATTTTATTAATGCAGCTAGGGGGGTGACATATAAATTGAACATTGTAGGTGATAGTGCCGAGCCCTGGGGGACCCCTCCAGGGAGGGTGAATTTATTGGATTTCAGCCCCTCCCAGTGCACTTGCTGAATGCGAGAGTTCAAGAAAGATGTTACAAGGGCAAGAGCAGTACCAGAAAAACTTAAGGTTTGCAGTCTGGTTAGCAGGATCGAATGATTGACAGTATCGAATGCTGCTGTTAGGTCCAACAGGATAAGGGCCGTTCTGCCACCCTCATCCATGGTTCTGCGAATATCTTCAGTGGCCAAGATAAGTGCAGTCTCTGTTGAATGGTAGGGTCTAAAACCATGCTGTGAGGAGTCTAATAATCTATTTTGGTCTACATATATCATGATTTCTTGGGTCATGTGTTTTTCCAGAATTTTAGCTGGTAATGGTAGACAGGAGATGGGCCGATAATGCTTAGGATCAGAGGGGTCAAGGGTATCCTTCTTGAGGATGGGTCGAATACAAGCCTTCTTCCAGCTCGAAGGGAATTCTCCTGAGTTGATGACCTTATTTAGCAACGGAGTGAGGGCGGTGGTGATGGTCTCCGGGATCAGATGCAGTACATAAGGTGGACAGGGATCTAACGGGGATGCTGATTTCATTATTGCGAGTAGGGAGCTAACCTGCGCCTCCTCAAGAATGGGGAGGCAAGAATAGTTGGATGTAGCAGAGATGGACTGTACATTGTTATCAAACCTAGTATCGGCTGCTAGGGTGCTAAGGTCATCATAAACTGCCTGAACCTTATGTTGAAAGAAGGTGGCGATACTGATTACAAAATCCTGGTTAGGGCAGAAGACCCTATCACGAGGACTCCTGGCTAGATGGGTTACTGTCTTGAATAGTTCTTTGGAAGTGTTTGAGGCCCCTTGAATTTTGGTCGTGAAGTAAACTGACTTGGCCTGGGAAATCGCTAGTTTGTATTCCTGCAGGACTTTCATGTATTCTAATTTGTGTGAGTGGTTATAGTCAGAGCGCCACACTTGCTCCAATCTCCGACATTTGAGTTTTTATTGACTTCACCTCTGCGGAATACCACTGTGCAGTGGCAGATCGTTTCCTAGCTTTTTTGACTTCTACTGGAGCCAATTTATCAACTGCATGGCTTATCCAGTTATGAAATTTCACAGCTCCCTGTTCGCTATTGCCAGAATCAAAATCTGGGAAGTTATTTAATAGTGTGTTGGCTAGAAGATTTGGTTCTAGTTTTTTCCAGGGGCGTGATTTTTCGGGGAGTATGATACCTCTACGGTAGTTGACTGGGTTTTTTAATTGTAGATTGAAGGAGATGACATTGTGGTCGGACCATGGGATCGACTGGTTCGAAATAATTTTGATATGGTTGGTATTTGTGAAGATCCCATCAAGGGTATGTCCGGCTAAGTAAGTGGGTTCTGAAATCAGTTGCGTCATGTCAAAGCTGAGGAAATCATTGATTAATGTGGCAGAGTCAGGGTCGTTGTTCGCTTCAAGGTGAAAATTGAAGTCACCCAGGATCGTGTATGTGCTTGAGTGAGACATTGTTTCTAGGAAGGTGTGTATCGCTTTATTGAAGAGGGCTCTAGGTCCAGGAGGGCGGTACACGAGTAGGCCCGAGAATATCAAGCTATTGTGTTCCTTCACTTTGAAGCTCATGGCTTCCGCTTCTAGGTCTAGCTGGGGAGAGCACATACTTTCAGATGGGATTCATGGATTATCTCAATTCCCCCTCCCACGGCTCCTGTTCTGTTCACATATTCAACGGAGTAGCCTTCAGGGGTTGCTATGTTCCAATCCGGACCTGAGGTATCACTGGCCCAGGTCTCAGTGAGGAACATAATGTCTGTTGAATAGTTAGTAATCAGTGCCTCGATTTCGTATTTATGCTTGGGCATTGATCTAACATTCAATAGGGAGTATTTTAAGGTTCTTTCCCTCCTAACCGAACCTCCTGGTCGGTGTCTGCAGTGCTTATAAGGCCCCTGGTGATTATTTGAGATCGGACAGTTGCTATTAATGTGCAATAGGTCTGACGAGTGAAATGGTATAGCGGGAGAATTATTAGGAGACTGAAAGCCGCAGCACTGGAGGTTCTAGCGTTCTTTATATAACCCATCACTTCAACCCTTGACGGGGGACCATACTCAACACAGACAGCCTCCTCTATTACAGGCATCTGAAAAGGGACTGAGCTTCAAGATTTATATAGTAATGAAATGTAGTCCACCCACTCCCTTTCTGGGATCGGAATGGGGAGTGACCTCTGTCTAGAATCACAATACTCTGCAATCAGGTGCCAATACTTTTTTGTATCTTTAGCTCTCGCTGCTTCTCTCAACCCTATCCATTTTGCATCCATCTCATCTCTCTTTGCTCTTAATTTATACCGGCCTCTGACTCGCTTTAGGCGATTAATTTCCCGTTGCACACATATATAAAATTGTTTATATTGCTTCCAAACTAAATTGTTAATTTCGTAATTTAAAGCCTTCAGGATTGAGGGATCCTGATTTATTCTACGTCGGCCAGAGGGTACTGAGCTTACATTTTTTATCTCACTCATTTGTGCCTCAAAGAATTGCATAGTATTTGCGGAGAGGCAACCATACTGTTCTGGAAGACTTTTTTTCAATATCGCGCCTACCTCAACAATATTTTTATGTGTCCAAAATGAACGACCATTAGATTTATTAAAAACAATCGAGCCCTGGCACAAGTGCCCTTGATTCAGTGCGGATAGGTTAAAGGCCAAAGTCAGGTATATTACACTGTGATCACTCCATACTGATGGAATAACCTCTAAATTTTCACAAGCCCCAAACATTTGATACAAAATAGCTACGTAGTCCAATAGGCTTTGTGTACGGGAAGACTGAAAGGTAAATTGGGCTGTTTTATCAACTGGTATCCTCCCATTTAGAATAACCAAGTCTTTACTTCTAATGCTATCGAGCAGGAGGAATCCCCGCTTGTCCGTTTTTATTTTATCCGGTAAAAACGACTCGGGAATGTTCCAAATTTCTTCCTTATCTGGGTTAGCATATAATACCTGTGACGAATTAGACATTTTTGCATTTAGATCTCCCACTAATATCACTAGAGGGCATTCTTCCATGGTGGCTATCTCATTGATAAATAAAAAAAGTGAACTCAACAGATGGTCATAATTTTTCCCTGGGGGGATATAGAGATTTGCCACCAGGAAGAAGAAAGGCCTGTCAGACTCTCCCAGGCATGCCAACTTCAGGCAAATACAGAGATTAGATGGATGATAAAAAACATTCTGATTCCAATTAATACTGTTCTTAAGCAAAATGGCAATCCCCCCACTAGCATCTCCCCTTTCAGAGTGCTTAGCGTAACAAGAGAGAGTAAAAAACCCATTACAATCGAGATCTTTGCACGCCCAAGTCTCTTGTAGGCATTTAATCAGATAATTCAATTTTTCTTCATCGTGCCCCAGACCAGTGTCTAGAAGGTGGGGAACTGCCTAGAGATCAACGCCTCGCCACAATTGTTCCGATCCATAAACCAGGCAAGCCTGCGACGACTTGCGCTTCCTATCGCCCAATCTCCTTAATAAATGCAGAACCAAAGATTCTTACTAAATTACTGGCGTTGCGACTGACCCCCCATCTTGCCACCCTAGTACATCCAGATCAGTCTGGCTTTATGCCGCATCGCAGTACGACATTCAACCTACGCTGCCTACAAGCGGTTATGGCCCGCCGGGAGCATATACAGGAAGCTGCTGTCCTCCTCTCCCTGGACGCCACTATGGAGTTCGACACAGTAAAATGGCCATACTTGTTCTCAGTGCTCCAGCACATGGGCTTCGACACTAAGTTCTGCGCCTGGGTTCGTCTGCTCTATGCCAAACCCCTGGCCCACGTGGCAGCCAATGGCCACATCGCAAGGGATTTCCCGCTCGGCCGCGGAACAAGGCAGGGATGTCCGTTATCCCCCTTACTATTTGCACTGATTCTAGAGCCGTTAGCGATTTGGATCCGATGGGAACCCTCTATCAAAGGACTTCAGTGGTCTGATTTGTGGGAAGATCGCATATCTCTATATGCAGATGATATACTTATCTACCTCACTTCCCCCAAAAAATCCATTCTAGAACTGCTGAATGTTTGTGAAAAGTTTGGTAGAGTGTCGAGTTACAGGATTAATTGGTCCAAATCTATCCTCTTTGTTCTTGCCGTCCCCCCGCCTGTGCTTCCCGCGAGCTGCCCTTTGAGACCTACTGTGTCGGCGTTCAAATACTTGGGTATATATGTTACGTCTAACCCAGATGAATTCTATACATTGAATCTGCGGCCCCCATTGGACTGTTTCAAACGAGATGTGAAGGTGTGGCGGGCCCTCCCCCTCACACTTCTGGGTAAAGCGGCCCTATACAAAATGATGTCACTCCCACGCTTCCTGTATCTTTTGGTAAATACGCCGTTTACGGTCCAGGCCTCTTATTTCACAGCGATCGCCGCGACGGTCTCTAGATTATTATGGGATGGCAAACCACCTCGCATTGCGCAAAATAAGTTGGTAAAGGACTGGTATGACGGATGCATTGCACTCCCAAGTATCGAATTGTACTACTGGGCAGCCCACCTTAAACAAATTAATTACTGGTTACATGTCCCGCAGAATGAACCTGCGTACTTAGCAGATAGACAGGGCTTGGAGGCTAGGGGACTAATGGGTAACCTTTACAGACGTCGTATGCCGTCGGACTTACTAGGCCCTACACACTACTCGGTGCAGCTCTGGTACAAAGCACACAGACGCCTTCAATATTCTGATCTCATCACGCAAATGACGGTACACAGTCAAAATATCGAGTTGAAAATTTCGACCTACCAAAATATCGTGTTTAAAATTTCGAAGGTACAGAATATCGATGTCAAGAATATCGTAGGACAGAATATCGACCCTGAGGTAAGTAATATCGAAATCATTTATATCGATGTAAGTAATATCGAAGTTAGTAATATCGATAGCATATATATCGATGTAACTAATTTCGATGTTATTGATATCGATATTTGTATTTTTTTTATTTTTTATTATGTATGTGTTATATGTTTTTGTTAAGTATTTAAATTAATTTATAATATATGTGTATTATTTTTATATATTAATACATTTATTTTTAAGTAAATTATATGTTTTAGTACCGGAGCGGGTTGTGGGTTTATAGGGGAATAGGGTGGGAAGTAATTTAATAGTAATTATGAATTGGCAATTCATTATTTTAATTGATAAATTAATTATTTAATTGGTAAATAATGTTAATTTTTATTAAATGTTATGTTTTAGTACCAGAGCGGGTTGTGGGTTTATAGGGGACTAGGGTGGGAAGTAATTTCATTCTAATTATTAATTGCCAATTAATTATTTTAATTGATAAATTAATTATTTAATTGGTAATTAATGTTAATTTTTATTAAATGTTATATTTTAGTACCAGAGCGGGTTGTGGGTTTTTAGGGGAATAGGGTGGGAAGTAATTTAATTGTAATTATTAATTGGTAATTAATTATTTTAATTGATAAATTAATTATTTAATTGGTAATTAATGTAAATTTTTATTAAATGTTATGTTTTAGTACCAGAGCGGGTTGTGGGTTTATAGGGGAATAGGGTGGGAAGTAATTTAATTGTAAATAATTAATTTTTTATTTAATTATTATTTGGCAATTAATTAGTATAATTGATAAATTAATTATTTAATTGGTAATTAATGTAAATTATTATTAAATGTTATGTTTTAGTACAAGCGTGGGTTGTGGGTTTATAGGGAAATAGGTTGGGAAGTGGGACACCCCCGCGCCGAGCCACTCCGAAGCACACCCACGGACCCTTCAGCTGCCACGCCTGCAAGTTCACCTGCATCCGGACCTGCCTCGCACCAGCACCCGCCAAGTCGAACACCAGCAGCACCCACCTCAAGTGCATCCTGCTCAACACCCGCTCCGTCCACAGACACGCCATCGAACTCTGGAACCTCCTAGACGCCACAGCCCCTGACGTTGCCTTCCTCACGGAGACCTGGATGAACACCTCTTCAGCTCCCGACATCGCCATCGCTATCCCAGAGGGCTACAAGATCGTCCGGAGGGACCGTAACGCCAACCAGATGGGAGGAGGCATCGCCATCGTCCACAGGAGCACCATCCATCTCACGACCAGCACCGACAACACCCTGACCAGCGCCGAACACCTGCATTTCCAGATCCACACCAACCCGAACACCACCCTCAGAGGCACCCTGATCTACCGACCCCCTGGACCACGCACACAATTCAGCGAGGACATCGCCGACTTCGTCAGCCCGCAGGCCCTCCCCTCCGCAGACTACATCCTCCTGGGGGATCTCAACTTCCACCTGGAGAACAACAACGACCGCAACACCAGCACCCTGCTCGACAACCTCGCCAACCTGGGACTCAAGCAACTGGTGTCCACCCCCACCCACCTCGCCGGACACACACTCGACGCAGTCTTCTCATCCAGCACAGACATCGACTTCAGCCACGCCACTGAGCTTCAATGGACGGATCACAGCTGCGTCCACTTCACCTTCAAGAGAACGACGACCCACCACCACCAGCAACAGGCCGCCCGCAGAAGCTGGAACAAGATCACAGCACACCAGCTCGCCACCTCCCTGAGCCAGCACCCTCCCGCCAGCTCAGCGAACCCCAGCCAGGCCGCCGACAACCTCACGAAGTGGATCAGCAACTGCGCGGACGAACTTGCCCCACTGAGGACCCCGCCTAGCAGACCCGGCAGCAAGAAGGCCCCATGGTTCACCGACGAACTCAAGAGCTCCAAGAAGAACTGCCGAGCCCTCGAGAAAGTCTGGAGAAGGGAACCGACACCGGACAACAGGACCTCCCTCAAACTTGCCACCCGGAAACACCACCAGCTGATCCGCGCCGCCAAGAGAACAGCATTCAAGGACCGGTTGGACAACAACGCACACAACTGCAAAGAACTCTTCAACATCGTGAAAGAGCTTTCCAACCCCAGCGCAGGAAACAACGACATCACCCCATCGCAAGACCTCTGCAACTCCCTCGCGTCATACTTCCACAACAAGATCGCGGACATACACAACAGCTTCAACAACCAACCAACGCACACCATGACCGAACAACCACCCCCACCACCACCCTCCACGCCTGGACCCCAATCAGCACCGAAGACACCATCCGCACGATGAACTCCATCCACTCCGGATCACCGACCGACCCCTGCCCTCACCACGTCTTCAACAAGGCCGACGCTGTCATCGCACCCCACCTGCGAGACATCATCAACACATCCTTCGACACCACCATCTTCCCGGAGAGCTGGAAACACGCCGAACTCAGCGCTCTACTCAAGCAACCAACAGCGGACCCCACCGACCTCAAGAATTACCGCCCCATCTCGCTCCTCCCGTTCCCAGCCAAAGTCATCGAGAAGACCGTCAACAAGCAGATGGCCGCCTTCCTCGAGACAAACGGAGCCCTCGACCCCTCACAGTCCGGCTTCCGAGCCAACCACAGCACCGAGACCGCCCTCATCGCCGCCACCGATGACATCCGAGCCCTGATGGACAATGGAGAAACAGCGGCCCTCATCCTCCTAGACCTCTCCGCGGCATTCGACACGGTCTGCCACCGCACCCTAGTACGGCGCCTCAGCAACATCGGAATCCAGGACAAGGCGCTGGAATGGATCATCTCCTTCCTCGACGGAAGAACACAGAGAGTCCGCCTACCACCGTACAAGTCAGAGGCCTCCGAAGTCATCTGCGGCGTCCCCCAAGGATCATCTCTGAGCCCCACCCTCTTCAACGTCTACATGAGCCCCCTCGCGGCCATCGTACGCAAACACAACCTCAGCATAATCTCCTACGCCGACGACACCCAGCTGATCCTCTCCCTGACCAACGACCCCGCCGCCGCCAGAGCCAACCTGCACGAAGGGATGAAAGAGGTAGCCGAGTGGATGACGACCAGCCGCCTGAAACTGAACTCGGACAAGACGGAGGTCCTCATCCTGGGCTCCTCACCCTCCGCCTGGGACGACTCCTGGTGGCCTCCCGCCCTGGGCACTGCACCCAAACCGACAGACCATGCACGAAACCTGGGCTTCATCCTGGACTCCTCCCTCTCCATGACCAGGCAAGTCAACAACGTCTCCTCGGCGTGCTTCAACATCCTACGCATGCTACGGAAGATCTTCTGGTGGATCCCCACCGAGACCAGGAAGACCGTCACCCAGGCCCTCGTCACCAGCCGACTGGACTACGGCAACGCCCTCTACGCCGGTACCACCGCCAAGCTCCAGAAGAGACTCCAGCGGATCCAGAACGCCTCAGCCAGACTCATCCTCGACATCCCACGAACCAGCCACATCTCCGGACCTCTGAGAGACCTTCACTGGCTCCCCGTCAACAAAAGAATCACCTTCCGCCTCCTCACCCACGCACACAAAGCCCTACACGACCAAGGCCCGAGCTACCTTAACAGCCGAGTCAACTTCTACGCTCCGAAACGCCACCTCCGATCAGCCAACCACGCCCTCGCCGCCGTCCCCCGCATCCGAAGAGCGACTACAGGAGGAAGGTCCTTCTCCTACCTGGCCGCCAAGTCCTGGAACTCCCTCCCTCCCGACCTGCGCCTGACCCAAGACCACCTCTCCTTCAGGAAGAAGCTAAAGACCTGGCTGTTCGAGCAGTAGCGGCACCCCCCCCCCCCCCCCCCCCAGCGCCTTGAGACCCTACGGGTATGTAGCGCGCTCTATAAGTGCCACTGATTGATTGATTGATTGAAGTAATTTAATTGTAATTAATTACATTTTTTTATGTGTAATATATTTTGTAAATATTTATTAATTGGCATTCCCTACTGTTGCACCCTTTGGAGTTGGAATAGTAATTTTTCTCCCTACGCTATCCAACGCTTTCCCTACTGTTGCACTCTCTGGAGTGGGAATAGTAATATTTCCCCCAACGCTATCCAATGTTGTCCGTACTGTTGCACCCTCTGGAGTTGGAATAGTAATTTTCCCACCTACGCTATCCAACGCTTTCAATACTGTTGCACCCTTTAGAGTTGGAATATTAATTTTTACCCGTACGCTATCCAACGCTTTCCCTACTGTTCCACTCACTGGAGTTGGAATGGTAATTTTTACCCTTACGCTATCCAATACTTTCCCTACTGTTGCACTCATTGGAGTGGGAATAGTAATTTTTCTCACTACGCTATCCAACACTTTCCCTACTGTTGCACTCTCTGGAGTGGGAATAGTAATTGTTCCCCCTACGCTATCCAATGTTTTCCCTACTGTTGCACCCTCTGGAGTTGGAATAGTAATTAGCAAATCTACGCTATCCAACGCTTTCCATACTGCTGCACCCTTTGGAGGCAGAATATTAAATATTATTTTTACGCTATCCAACGCTTTTCTTACTGTTGCACCCTTTGGAGTTGGCATAGTAATTTTTACCCATACGCTATCCAACGCTTTCCCTACTGTTCCACTCACTGGAGTGGGAATAGTAATTTTACCCACCCGTTATCCAGCGTTTTCCCTACTGTTGCACTCTCTGGAGTGGGAATAGTAATTTTTACTCTTACGCTATCCAACGTTTTCCCTAATGTTGCACTCATTGGAGTGGGAATAGTCATTTTTACATACCCGCTATCCAACGCTTTCCCTACTGTTCCACTCACTGGAGTTGGAATAGTCATTTTTACCCACCCGCTATCCAACGTTTTCCCTACTGTTGCACTCTCTGGAGTGGGAATAGTAATTTTTACTTTTACGCTATCCAACGCTTTCCCTAATGTTGCACTCTCTGGAGAGGGAATAGTAATTTTTCCCCCTACGCTATCCAACGTTTTCCCTACTGTTGCACCCTCTGGTGTTGGAATAGTAATTTGCTAATCTACGCTATCCAACGCTTTCCATACTGTTGCACCCTTTGGAGTTGGAATATTAAATATTATTTTTACGCTATCCAACGCTTTTCTTACTGTTGCACCCTTTGGAGTTGGCATAGTAATCTTTACCCATACGCTATCCAACGCTTTCCCTACTGTTCCACTCACTGGAGTGGGAATAGTAATTTTTACCCACCCGTTATCCAACCTTTTCCCTACTGTTGCTCTCTCTGGAGTGGGAATTGTAATTTTTACTCTTACGCTAGCCAACTCTTTCCCTAATGTTGCACTCATTGGAGTGAGAATAGTCATTTTTACATACCCGCTATCCAACGCTTTCCCTACTGTTCCACTCACTGGAGTTGGAATAGTAATTTTTACCCACCCGCTATCCAACGTTTTCCCTACTGTTGCACTCTCTGGAGTGGGAATAGTAATTTTTACTCTTACGCTATCCAACGCTTTCCCTAAAGTTGCACTCATTGGAGTGGGAATAGTCATTTTTACATACCCGCTATCCAATACTTTCCCTACTGTTCCACTCACTGGAGTTGGAATAGTAATTTTTACCCACCCGCTATCCAATGCTTTCCCTACTTTTGCACTCTCTGGAGTGGGAATAGTAATTTTTACTCTTACGCTATCCAACGCTTTCCCTAATGTTGTACTCATTGGAGTGGGAATAGTCATTTTTACATACCCGTGATCCAACGCTTTCCCTACTGTTGCACTCACTGGAGTTGGAATAGTAAATTTTACCCTTACGCTATCCAACGCTTTATCTACTGTTGCACCCTCTGGAGTTTGAATAGTAATTTTTACCCTTATGCTATTCAATATTATTTATATTTATTTATGTATTTAAGATGTTACATAATGTTGTATTTAATTAATTTTAAAAATATTGAAAGTATATTTAATTGTTGTTATTTATTAAATATAATTATTTATTATTATTTATGTTATTATTTTATGAGTGTTGATGTATTTTTAAATTGTAGTATTTGTTAATATGTTATAATCATTTAAATATTATGTATATATTATATATAACTGAGTATATATTATATATTTTATTATACATTTTAATTAAATGTTTAATAGTAAATATGTATTATTTATTCATTTTAAACATTATAACACGTTTTAACATAAGTTTAAAATATATATATACTATATACTTAATTTTACCTTTTTTTAAAAAACAATATTTTTAATTACGATATTTTTAACATCGATATTTTTGTTTCGATATTTTTGTACTTACCATGTTGTAGATAGGGTGTTGATATACTTGCCTTCGATAGTCCAACGTAGATATTTTGTCTGTTGATATTTTCAGCCTCGATATTCTGTCAGAGATTCGCAAATGACACCATTGTGGGACTCATGCAGGTTGGGTTCCCTTCGCAACACTAAAGGGTTCCAGGTGTGGGACAACAAAGGTATTTGGTGGGAGACCTTTGGAAGAAGGGCAGGGTGGTGGACTTCTCCTTCCTACAAACAAATTATGATATGGCGCAGGTAGAACGGTTTAGATACACCCAAATTCGGCACGCGCTGCAGACAGCCATCCCGGTGGGTACGGACTTGCAGGAATCCAGCCCTCTTGAAGATAGGTTATTGACAGAACATATGACAGATAAAGCAACATCCTTTACATATCGGAAGTTGGTTAACAACCTTCCTGACATGAGGTCCAAGCTGCGGTTGAACTGGTCGCGAGACATTGGCGAATTCGATGACTCCGAATGGCAGGATGCCCTGTCCTCCCCTCGGGAAACAGCTATCTCCTCCAGGCTCAAATTAGCCCAACTTAAAATACTACACCGCACGTACTACACCAGATCGATTTTATACAAGATAGGGAAGGCGTCACACATGTACTGTCTGCGTGGATGCGGAGAAGAGGGGACATTCCTTCATACTATATGGGATTGTGGTCGGGTGGCAATGTACTGGACTGCTGTGATGCGTACCATTTCTCAGGCTCTGGCTGTTTCCCTTCTGCCTGATCCCCAGCGCTGTTTACTGAATGTATGAGAAGCTAACGACTTAACACATCGCCAACAGGATTGGGCCATGCTGGGTATGATGATGGCGAAATGTAATATTGCCAGGCTGTGGGGCTCTGATGCGCTACCTACGCTAAGGGACTGGTGCAGCGACATGGATGAGGCAATGGTGGCGGAGAAAGCGTTTTTTGTCCATCATGGATGCCCGGGGAAGTGGGGGCAAATATGGGGTGCATGGAATGAGTTCAGGGGTAATATATGCGAGCCCCCGCGAATAGACGAGGATGAGGTCACCTCGGACTGAGGGTTGTTACTACGTGCATGTATGATGTCATATTGTTGTACCCACTCTAACTGATTTTCTACTGCCCTATAACTGATATACTAGTTGAGCTTGCCTGTATATGCACTGTATACGTTTTATGATGCTGAAACTGTATGCTTTCTCGCCTTCCATGTTTAATTCAATAAAAACAATTCAAAAAGTATCCCATTCATTGTCCACAGGAACCATTGTTCCTTGATATGTTAACCTATTCAGCAGGGGATTTGCAATGGAAAAAATGACTTGGGCCATTTTCTTCATCATGGTATATAAAAACATATTTTGTAAGGACCCTGTCTATATCTACAGGACCCCCACCCCTGGAACACCTAGGGACGACTTTATTGGTTATGAATATGTAAATATATTGCTGATCCTGACTCCACAGTGCTCCTAGTAACAAAGTCTATTTTGGGAAACACTTTACAACAATTTGGGAAGTGAAATGTAAAAATGTACTAAAACCAGGGCATATAAAACTCATTTTATAAGGGTCCTCCTTATAAATACCTGACATCCCACCCCTAGTATGCCTAGGGGAGACCCTGTGGGTACCTAATATGCCCAAACATTATAGTTCCTTAATTTTTAAGTGCTCCACACACCAAAGTCGAGTTTGGGCACTATGTTCATTTTAAAAGCAGTTCTGCAACACAGGGCTGCTATAAACTTACCTCGGCATCAGCAGTGCACACATACAAGAGAAGAAAGGGCTGCGGTCTCTAAACTGCCATGCCCTTTTATATACTAGGGACTCAAAGGTAGTTTTGATCTCCCTTCCTTATTATGTACTAGGGCCTTATCATGCCAAGCCAATCAGGTCATGCCAATCATAGGGTACCCTAACACATAGTGTACGCAAGTGTATGTAGGTATTTCACTGTATTCTAACTCTCCTTTCAACATAGTAGTGGCCCAGGGCCTGGTTAGGCAGAACCCAGGGTCAGCCATAGTCAATTACCACCAGTTCCAGTTAGCAAAAAAGTTGGGGGGGGGGTACCAGGGTACAGGTTGACTTTGCAACACAAGTTCATTTTTATTTCTATATGTGTTGGAAGACGTGCTTCCATAGCCACAGAATTGAACTCAATTTCTAAGAAAGATACCACCGTACTGGGTCCAACTGTCTTCTCTTACATCAACACCAAACCCAGATCCCCCATGAGCTCCGGCAGCTGCTGGCAGTCTGTGGAAAAAGGGTTACTCATTAAAAGAAATCATCCAGGAAGTGTGCGATATGTTTGTATCCTGTACACCATGAAAATAGCCATTGTAGGAACATACTAAAATGATCAAAGACGGCAGAAAATATAGAACACCCCACTGGTAGAGCACTGTCCACATATAATTGGCCTTCAAACTGAATGGCCAACAGCTGAAAATCTTCTGGGTGTACTGGCAGCAAGTGGAAAACTGACTTTATGTACCTTTTGGCCACGTGTTCCCCTCTCCCCACCTTTTTTCACCAGGGAGAGTGCCACATTGATGTCACTGATAGCCAAGATATATCCTGTATCAGCCTGAACTGCCCCTTTTCTTTTTTGGGAACAATGCCAATTGGGCACACAATCTATTAGGCATGGGCCACTCACCAAATGGGCCAGCCATCCTTCTCTCTTGTATGCAACATGTCTATAACCACCTGCTTGTGTGAACTCACATTTTTAATATTATTTGCCCATCTAAGCAACATTGGGAACTCATGCCCTAGCATCAATCCCCTGTAGAACCCCTCCCTCAGTAAATCAGCAGCTTGTTTTTGTCCTTATTACTGCAGCCAGCATTCCAGCCTTCCCAAAGTAATTGGTGTATGATCCCTTACCCCTAGATCTGTGTGTCTCCCTACCCTCTGAAACCTGACGTTTGCCCATTTTGCTAAGCCCATGTGGGCCTCTGCTGCCATTGCCCTGCATATATGCCTTTGTTTCTCCCCGCTCCATAGCAATGGGTAAGGGCATGCCTTAATGTGCTTTTGGATCATTTGTGATGGAATTTTCAGCATCCCCTTGACACAAGCGTCTATTAAAGTTCAAACAGGCTCCCAGCTCACTACCCTGTCCCTTACTTGTTGCCCCACCCCTCCTGAGTGGGTCGCACCTGAAAGCGCCCCCCCCGTCTCCCCAGCAGAGCGGGGGAACTACCCCCGTGGCGAAGAGGTTAAGAGACTGCATATGTATTAACATGGAACAACCATTTTTAGGTTGAGCGTAAACAGCGATTGCGCAGTCAGGCGATCTGCTGTATATGATTTGTGGGGTCTCACTACTCCTTTACTTAGGATAGACTTTCATCTGTGTCAGTAAAAAAATTGTAGCTTGCAAAATCGCTAAGATTTGCTTCATGTCCGACCTTTTCTCTCAAGTTAACGCCCATGGAGTATTGGCTCGGAACGAGCAGCCATGCGCAGTCTGTGGCAGTGAATGTGAAGCTGGCCTTCACAGCACGCCCCTTGTCAGGGAAAGGAGCGAAGGCTAGCAGCTGCTGTGGGGACAGCCCCGACCAGTTTCCTTGTGTAACCGGCAACCGGGGGAACTTAGATGCTTAATCGGGAATGCCGATAAACAGTCAAACGTGAACGAAAGCTTCTTCCGTGAGCTGAACCTTTATGGTCCGTGTTAGACCTGACATCATTGGCATGAGTCTCTCCTCCATTTTTTCTGTTTTGCCTCCTCTGTTTACGATGTTTTTGCTGGTATATTGCTTTGGGCACTGTGCCACTGCTGATCAGTGCAAGTGCTCCCTATGTGAAATTGCAGTATTGATTGAATTCCATGTTTGGCTTATTTGGTTTACTGTCAGTCCCTAGTAGAGTGCACCAAGAGTGCCAGGGCTTGTAAATACAAATGCTGCTCGTGGGCTTGCAGCACGTGTTGTGCCACCCACAAGAGCGGCCTAGTAAAAGTATGTCTGAAGGTCTACCATTGCTAGACCACGTGCAGTCTGACTGTCACGAGGACTGCGCAAGTACACCTACTTGCCAGTCCCTAAACCTTCCCTTAACTTCATGTTAGTCACCTCTATGGTAGGCCCACGGGCAGGGTGCATTGTAAGCATAAGGTAGGACAAGCCTGACAAGGTTGGCATGTCCTAATAGTGAATTACAGCCATATTCGTTTTTCACTATTGTAAGGTAACCTGCTCTCCATCAGTTAGAATGGGCTGCCAGGATTATTAATGCTATAATCCTAGCGGGCTCGGGGAGCATGGTGCAATGTCGAGTTTGGTATCCCTGAACTCAGCGTTTAATAACGCATCCGTTGGTGTGGATGGTTTTTGGACTCTGTTTTCGAAAATAGCACTTTTAGAAAGTAGCTATTTTCTTGTCTAACTGTCTACCGGTCGCTGCTGGTTCTGGTGTGCGTGTGACAGGAGCTGGGTGGCTCCAGAGGTCTGAATGAGTCAGTGTGGGATGAGTGGGGCATTTGCATTGAGAGTAGGGGAAGAGTAGCTCCTGATAGCCTGCCCTGCCTGATACAATGCTGGCTCCGCCCCCCTGCCAGGCGACTGATGACTCTGAGCCTGCCAGGGACTTTCCTGGCCCCACCTCCTGCCGGGCAGCTGATGGCCCTGCCCCTGCCAGTGACAATGCTGGCTCCGCTCCTGCTGGGCGGCTGAAGACTCTGCCCTGCACAGTGAATAGGCCAGGTGCCTAGGCCTGGCAACACCCACAACAAACCCAGGATGGGGGGAAATTCTCCTGCATGGACAAAGGGATCAAAGCCAAAAAGGGGTATAAGAGAAGGACCCCTGAACCAAGAATTTAGATCACTTCTGACAAGGAAACCTGAACCAAGGACAAGAAGCCTGCTGATCCAAGGACTGCCTACCCCTTCTGCCAGAGTGCTGTTTGTTGGGGGAATCCTGCAGTTGCTTCTTTATTTTTGCCAAGGAACCAGGAGAGAGGAACTGAGTGTGTACTCTCAAACTTGCTAAGAAAATCTCCAAGGGCTGGAAGAAGTGCCAGCCTCCTGTTGAAGTCACAGGGTCAAAGGACTTCATTTATTTGCTAAAAGTGCTTGTTGCTGGAACCTGAAATCCAGCACCTCTGAAGAATCCAGCCATCTCGACGCCGACGGACGTCGCCGAATCCAGCTCGACATCGTGAGTAACGGCTCCAGTGTCCCGCACCTTCGACGCCGGCCGCCGGGCCCGATCGACGCCAGTAGCGACGCCAGTGAGTAGCGAGTTCGGCTCCAGCTCCAAGTGACCCTGTGTCGACGCCGCCGCTGATCGCATCGACCTCGAGCCCTCTCGACGCCGTGAGCGCTGCTCACTCTTGCAACATCGACATCGACGATGCCGTATCCTGCTTCATCCCGTGAGCGCTGCTCCTGCCTGACTTCGGTCGACGCCGCTGCAGATCGCCCCGACTCCGAGGCCCGATCGACGCCGAAGACGCGACGCCGGACATCTCGACGCCGCTGATCATCGAGTGCTTCACTTTTCCAAGGTACTGTGTTGTTGGGGTCTGTGCGACTCCGGACTCGACGTAGCGCTCCTTGCGGTCGACGCCAAACCTTTGGATTAACTTTGCCTCGACGTCGTGTGACTCCCGTGTGGGTTACATTGTTGCCAAGAACTGTGTTTTTAAGAAGAAGAGTTGCTTTTGTTACTAAAGACTTTGTGCTAAGAAGAAACCGTGCTTGAACTATTATTTTTTCCTTCCAAGAGTATTTATTAAGATTGTGGTATATTTTTGTCGTTATTTGGTCTTGTGCTAAGCCTTATATAAACATTCTTATTTTTATAATACTACTGTGTCGTGTCCATTTGTAGTGTATTCACTTTATTACTGTATGTGGTCATAAATGCTTAACGCACTGCCTCTGAGATAAGCCTGTCTGCTTTGCCAAGCTACCAAGGGGGTGAGCAGGGGTTATCTAAGTGTGTGATCCCCTTGCCCTGACTAGAAAAGGTGTGTCCCTATTTGTCAGAAGTGTATACCTCTGCCAACTAGAGACAGCCGCTTCTAACATTGGTGGGTCAGCGGTGAGGATTTGAACTTTGCATTTATGACCCATGTGCAGTGATTAGTGTGCGCTACATAGTGAAAGCAGACCATAGCGCAGCCACAATCTGTTTTGGTTGGATATTCTATTTTTGTTCTCCACTTTCCTGGAGCTTGATTTTTGAAACTGACAGTTTTGACCATGAGTGATGCCGGAGTCACTACCCCTGTTGTTGTTGTGGAGGAGTTTGATAGGAGTAAGATAAAGGATTACAAGTTACAGCAGCTGAAATCCTTTTGCAAGCAATTTAAAGTTCCTACAACAGGCCTCAAAGTTAAGGAAGAGTATTTCAAAGCATTGGAGGCCTGGTTAGAGGCCAGAGATCCCTCTGATCCGGTGGTGGTACCGACAGGGGAAGGGGAGGAGGAAGTGCCAGTAAATGGGCCCACATCTCCTCCCGGCAGCAGTGTTTCCTCCAAAGGTCTTTCTCCTGAAGAAAGAGAAGAAAGGGCAAAGGAGCGAGCATACAACATGGAAATGGCAAAACTTAAGATAAATGGGCAGTTGGAGATAGAGAATGCAAGAGGCAGGAGAGAAGCTGATCTGGAGATCAAAAGGTTGGAGTTTGAAAGAGAGAAGTTAGCTTTGGAGCGTGATACCAGGTTGAGGGAGTTGGAGCTCAAAGCTAAAGAGTTAGAATTGAATCCCTCTGGTGGCAGCATCCCATCTGTGCCTGCAGAAAGTAGGTTTTATTTTCCCAAAGATGTGATCAAAGATTTTCAGAAGAATGAAGATATTGGTCAATGGTTTAAAGCATATGAGTTAGCATTGTTGGCCCACCGGGTCCCTGAGAAGGATTGGGGAGCGGGGTTGTGGGGTCGCTTTGTGAATGAGGGAAGAGATACCCTGTTAGACATGCCTGTTGAGGATAGGATGTCTTATACTCATATGAAAGATGCTTAAATGTTAAGGTATGGCCTAACCCCAGAAAAGTACAGACAGGCCTTTAGAGAATGTAAGAAGTTGCCTGGTACTACGTGGGTGGAATATGTGTCATATTTTTGCAGAGCCATGGATGGTTGGGTAAAGGGCAGCAAAGTGGAAAGTTATGATGCTCTTTATGATTTGTTTGCTTGGGAGCACTTGTCTAATAACTGTTTTCCAGAGCTGCGCCAGCACCTTATTGATAGCAAGATATCTAACCCTAGAAAACTTGCTGAAGAGGCGGACCGCTGGGTCAGTACCAGGGTCCACAAGGGTCCAGTGGGAGACTCAGCCAAAGGTGGGCAGGGTCCCCAGCAGAAGAGTGGGGGGGACAAGGGTAAACAGAGGGAGTTCCAGAAAGGGCCCCAAAGTAATCCCCAAGGGAACCAAGGGAAGGGTTCCCAGCCTCCCCCTGTGAAGAAATCAGAGGCCCCGCCAGGTAAACCTGGTCATAGGGGCCCAATGACCTGCTTCGCTTGTAAGCAGGTGGGACACCATTTTTATGATCGCCAGTGTCCCTTGAAGAACTCTAGTGCACCACCCCGTGCACCCCCCATCAGCTGGCGAGTGTAGCCCTGGGAGGGGAGGAGATGGTTGCCCATGGTGGGGAGGGTCCCGCAGAGATGTCCCTGGTCTCTTTAGGAGACATAGAAATGGTCCCTCCACCCCCTCTGCCTAGTAACACTAAGAAATATAGGCAGTGGGTGACCATTAATGGCCATAGAGTGGAAGCTCTCAGAGACACCGGAGCGAGTGTGACAGCTGTCAAGTGTCACTTGGTGTCCAGAGAGCAGGTTGTTCCCCACGCATTCTACCCTGTGATAGCTGCTGACAACTCCCAGAGAGAGTGTGAGGTAGCTCAAGTTTCCTTTGAATGGGGGGGAGTTTCAGGTACTCTTCAGGTTGCTGTAAGGCCTGTTGATTGTCTCCTGGGCAATGATTTGGAAGACTCCCCTTGGGCTAAGGTGGAGAGGGAGACACATTTGAAAATGTTGGGTGTGCCAGAGTGGGTGTGTGCAACCACTCGATCCATGACAGCAAGTAAGGGTGTTGATGGAGTTCTGGAGCCTGAAAGTATGGCCCAGGACCCAGCTGTGAAGAGAAGAGGCAGGGGGCGCGGGAAACCGTCCCCCGTAGTTCCCGTTGTCCAGGTGGAGGCAGACCTTGAGGGGTATGCCCTGGAACCCACAGGTGAACAAGTTGCTGAACTGGGAGACCTGCCCGAGCTGACCCACTGGCAGCAGGATGGTGGTCCCTCCAGGGAAGAATTTTGTGCAGAACAGAAAGTGTGCCCTTCTCTTGTGGGTATGAGGCCGCAGGCCTCAGCCCAGACAACAGGTGATCAGTCAGGGTCACATTTGGTCTACTGGGAGAACGATCTCCTGTATAGCGAGCCTAAGGCTGCTGAGCCTGGGTCAGCCCGTGTGCTGGTGGTACCCCAGCGCTTCAGAGCCTACCTACTGGGTTTGGCTCATGACGTTCCTTTAGCTGGACATCTGGGGCAGGACAAGACCTATGACAGGCTTGTCACCCATTTTTATTGGCCTCAGATGAGAAGGGATACAGATATCCATTGCAAGACCTGTCAAACTTGCCAGGCAAGTGGGAAAAGCGGGCGGAAGCAGAAGGCTCCCCTCCAACCTTTTCCCGTGGTCAGTACCCCCTTTGACCGGGTGGGGATTGACATTGTTGGGCCCCTGGACCCCAAGACAGCCCTGGGCAACAGGTTCATCCTGGTCTTGGTGGACCATGCCACACGGTACCCGGAAGCCATCCCTCTCAGAACAGTGACGGCCCCCGTGGTGGAACGGGCACTGATGGGTGTTTTCTCCCGAATGGGGTTCCCCAGAGAGGTGGTGTCAGACCAGGGCACCAACTTCATTTCCAACTATATGAAGTCTCTGTGGAAGGAGTGTGGGGTAACCTACAAGTTCACCACTCCTTACCACCCTCAAGGTAATGGGTTGGTTGAAAGATTCAACCGTACCCTTAAAGGCATGATTATGGGTCTTGAAGAACCAATGAGGCGTAAATGGGACGTCCTCTTGCCATGCCTGTTGTTTGCTTACCGTGAGGTGCCACAGAAGTCTCTAGGGTTCAGCCCCTTTGAGCTTTTGTATGGACACCCGGTAAGAGGACCTTTGAGTCTGGTCAAAGAAGGCTGGGAGCAATCTCCCAGGAAACCTCCCCAGGATGTATACAGTTACATGCTGGCCTTTAGGAACCAGACTAGGCGCTTCAGAGATCTTGCTCAGGCAAATCTGGAGGCCAGCCAGGAAGAGATGAAGCGATGGTATGACCGGAATGCCACTCTGGTGGAGCTTCAGCCTGGACAGAAAGTTTGGGTCATGTCCCCTGTGGAACCTTGTGCGCTCAAGGACAGGTGGACTGGACCATTTGATGTTGTGGAGAAAAAGAGCGATGTCACCTACATGGTGGACTTGAAGTCTCCCAGGAAGCCCTTGCGGGTCCTGCATGTCAACCATTTGAAGCCCCACTTAGAGAGGTCCGAAGTGGGCATGCTCCTAGCTACAGATGCTGGAATGGAGGAGGAGAGTGAGCCTCTTCCTGACCTCCTGTATGCAAAAGAGCAAGATGGGTCAGTTGATGGTGTTGTCCTCTCTGACACACTGACCCCTGAACGGCAGCAGGATTGTCGCCAATTGTTGGGACAATTCCCTGATCTGTTTTCCTTGATTCCTGGTGTCACTCAGTGGTGTGTCCATGATGTGGACACCGGGGACAGCACTCCTGTGAAGCACAAGGCTTACAGAGTGACTGACAAGGTCAGAGCATACATCAAGGAGGAGGTCTCCAAAAGGTTTGCCTTAGGGGTGGTTGAGTCCTCTAGCAGTCCTTGGGCCAGCCCAGTGGTCTTGGTCCCAAAGGCTGCAGCGCCTGGTGCTTCACCAGAACTTCGGTTCTGTGTGGATTACCGAGGACTCAATTCAGTCACCAAGACTGACGCGCACCCCATCCCCAGAGCTGATGAGCTCATAGATCGGTTGGGGGCTGCCCGGTACCTTAGTACATTTGATCTAACGTCTGGGTACTGGCAGATCGCCTTAACTGATGGGGCAAAAGAGAGGTCAGCATTCTCCACACCAGATGGGCACTACCAGTTCCGGGTTATGCCCTTTGGGATGAAGAATGCCCCTGCCACCTTCCAGAGGTTGGTCAACCAGGTCTTGGCTGGACTGGAGGATTTCAGTGCCGCCTACCTGGACGACATCGCAGTGTTCAGCGCCAGCTGGGAGGAACACTTGCGCCACCTCCAGGAAGTGTTGTTGGCCCTGCGCAGAGCAGGCCTCACAATCAAAGCCAGTAAGTGCCAGATTGGGCAGGGTTCAGTGGTGTACTTGGGGCACCAAGTAGGGAGCGGCAAGGAGGCCCCCCTGCAACCCAAGATTGATACCATCCTGGCATGGGCACCGCCCAAAACCCAGACTCAGGTGAGAGCCTTCTTGGGTCTCACGGGTTACTACAGGAGGTTTGTCAAGGATTATGGTAACATTGTGCACCCCTTGACTTCGCTGACTTCCAGGAAGCAGCCACGACTTGTGATCTGGACTGACGCCTGTCAGACGGCCTTTGACACCCTGAAAACTGCAATGTGCACAGCACCCATACCCCAAGGCACCCGTCTTTTCTAAAGAATTTGTTGTCCAGACGGACGCTTCAGAGCATGGCGTGGGGGCTGTTCTAGCTCAGGTGAATGAAGAGGGCCGAGACTTACCTGTAGCCTTCATCAGCAGGAGGTTACTTCCCAGGGAACAGAGGTGGAGTGCGATAGAGAGAGAAGCATTTGCTGTGGTCTGGGCGCTGAAGAAGCTAAGACCCTACCTGTTTGGGACTCACTTCCGGGTTCAGACAGACCACAGGCCCCTCAGATGGTTGATGCAGATGAGGGGTGAGAATCCAAAACTGTTGAGGTGGTCCATTTCCCTACAGGGGATGGACTTCACGGTGGAACACCGCCCTGGCACAGATCACGCCAATGCTGATGGTCTGTCCAGATTTTTCCGCCTTAGTAATGAGGACTCCCTAGGGTAAGGGTAGTTCTCCCCACATTTCAGCTGGAGGGGACACGTGTTAGACCTGACATCATTGGCATGAGTATCTCCTCCATTTTTTCTGTTTTGCCTCCTCTGTTTACGATGTTTTTGCTGGTATATTGCTTTGGGCACTGTGCCACTGCTGATCAGTGCCGCAGTGCAAGTGCTCCCTATGTGAAATTGCTGTATTGATTGAATTCCATGTTTGGCTTATTTGGTTTACTGTCAGTCCCTAGTAGAGTGCACCAAGAGTGCCAGGGCTTGTAAATACAAATGCTGCTCGTGGGCTTGCAGCACGTGTTGTGCCACCCACAAGAGCGGCCTAGTAAAAGTATGTCTGAAGGTCTACCATTGCTAGACCACGTGCAGTCTGACTGTCACGAGGACTGCGCAAGTACACCTACTTGCCAGTCCCTAAACCTTCCCTTAACTTCATGTTAGTCACCCCTATGGTAGGCCCACGGGCAGGGTGCATTGTAAGCATAAGGTAGGACAAGCCTGACAAGGTTGGCATGTCCTAATAGTGAATTACAGCCATATTCGTTTTTCACTATTGTAAGGTAACCTGCTCTCCATCAGTTAGAATGGGCTGCCAGGATTATTAATGCTATAATCCTAGCGGGCTCGGGAGCATGGTGCAATGTCGAGTTTGGTATCCCTGAACTCAGGGTTTAATAACGCATCCGTTGGTGTGGATGGTTTTTGGACTCTGTGTTTGAAAATAGCACTTTTAGAAAGTAGCTATTTTCTTGTCTAACTGTCTACCGGTCTCTGCTGGTTCTGGTGTGCGTGTGACAGGAGCTGGGTGGCTCCAGAGGTCTGAATGAGTCAGTGTGGGATGAGTGGGGCATTTGCATTGAGAGTAGGGGAAGAGTAGCTCCTGATAGCCTGCCCTGCCTGATACAATGCTGGCTCCGCCCCCCTGCCAGGCGACTGATGACTCTGAGCCTGCCAGGGACTTTCCTGGCCCCACCTCCTGCCGGGCAGCTGATGGCCCTGCCCCTGCCAGTGACAATGCTGGCTCCGCTCCTCCTGGGCGGCTGAAGACTCTGCCCTGCACAGTGAATAGGCCAGGTGCCTAGGCCTGGCAACACCCACAACAAACCCAGGATGGGGGGAAATTCCCTTGCATGGACAAAGGGATCAAAGCCAAAAAGGGGTATAAGAGAAGGACCCCTGAACCAAGAATTTAGATCACTTCTGACAAGGAAACCTGAACCAAGGACAAGAAGCCTGCTGATCCAAGGACTGCCTACCCCTTCTGCCAGAGTGCTGTTTGTTGGGGGAATCCTGCAGTTGCTTCTTTATTTTTGCCAAAGAACCAGGAGAGAGGAACTGAGTGTGTACTCTCAAACTTGCTAAGAAAATTTCCAAGGGCTGGAAGAAGTGCCAGCCTCCTGGTGAAGTCACAGGGTCAAAGGACTTCATTTATTTGCTAAAAGTGCTTGTTGCTGGAACCTGAAATCCAGCACCTCTGAAGAATCCAGCCATCTCGACGCCGACGGACGTCGCCGAATCCAGCTCGACATCGTGAGTAACGGCTCCAGTGTCCCGCACCTTCGACGCCGGCCGCCGGGCCCGATCGACGCCAGTAGCGACGCCAGTGAGTAGCGAGTTCGGCTCCAGCTCCAAGTGACCCTGTGTCGACGCCGCCGCTGATCGCATCGACCTCGAGCCCTCTCGACGCCGTGAGCGCTGCTCACTCTTGCAACATCGACGATGCCGTATCCTGCTTCATCCCGTGAGCGCTGCTCCTGCCTGACTTCGGTCGACGCCGCTGCAGATCGCCCCGACTCCGAGGCCCGATCGACGCCGAAGACGCAACGCCGGACATCTCGACGCCGCTGATCATCGAGTGCTTCACTTTTCCAAGGTACTGTGTTGTTGGGGTCTGTGCGACTCCGGACTCGACGTAGCGCTCCTCGCGGTCGACGCCGAACCTTTGGATTAACTTTGCCTCGACGTCTTGTGACTCCCGTGTGGGTTACATTGTTGCCAAGAACTGTGTTTTTAAGAAGAAGAGTTGCTTTTGTTACTAAAGACTTTGTGCTAAGAAGAAACCGTGCTTGAACTATTATTTTTTCCTTCCAAGAGTATTTATTAAGATTGTGGTATATTTTTGTCGTTATTTGGTCTTGTGCTAAGCCTTATATAAACATTCTTATTTTTATAATACTACTGTGTCGTGTCAATTTGTAGTGTATTCACTTTATTACTGTATGTGGTCATAAATGCTTAACGCACTGCCTCTGAGATAAGCCTGTCTGCTTTGTCAAGCTACCAAGGGGGTGAGCAGGGGTTATCTAAGTGTGTGATCCCCTTGCCCTGACTAGAAAAGGTGTGTCCCTATTTGTCAGAAGTGTATACCTCTGCCAACTAGAGACAGCCGCTTCTAACAGTCCAAATGCTATCCTGCCCCCCCTGAGGGGAAGGGTTGCCGTGATGTTTATTTGTGGCTGAAGACTAGCAGTTTTCCAGGGACCCTTTGACTAGGCAGTGTGTGTACGCATCTCACCGTCCTCGCTGTATCTCAGCACGTCCTCATGTAGCATCTGGGCATAATGATAGGCGCACGGCGCAGCCTCTCCGAGTCTGATCTTGAAAGATGCTCCATCTTCAAACAGCTATGCTGACTTACTTTGAATTCTTATCATATGTGCATTACTTTCGCTGTTTTTTATGTGTACGTTCTGGGTTTATTTATTTTTCAATAACGGTTCCGAACTTAGATAGAATTTTTTTTAAGTAACACAGATATTTGACACTGGTGACGCATGTAAATAAATCATACATCCTTACCTAACGATGATGCACGTATTGAACGATAGCTGTAATCCGCATATGCATTTAACAGAGGTAAAGCCTACATGTGATATGTACTATAATAATAATAATAATAATTGGGTGAGCCTGGTGACCCGCTAGTGTATGTTTTCGTGATCGACGCTGGTTATCTACAGCTACAGAATCCGTCAGTGTCTATAGCATGTGACTCAAAGTACCATCATGGCGACACTCCCCACCCCCAAGCACACAGCCTGCATGCAAGTAAATACACACCACACAAGTTTTGTTATGGGAAAAACTGCTGCAGGTTTATTAAATACAACGTTATGTAATATGGTGGGTTATCTTACGGGCGATCCAAGGGCAGGCAGCATTCTCGCCACCTGCCCGCCTGATGAGCCAAGCAGCACTGGGGTGAACCCCATCTGTGCTGCCCCTTCTGGTGATCCTCCTCCCGGATCACGTGACACTTATTACTCGTGCCCCTTTCAGGGCGGAGTGTGGCTCAATGGTTAGAGCGGCAGACCCTGATGCAGAGGTCTAGCCTGGGACCAACGTTCAATTCCCCGCCTCGGCGGGTCTTGGGCTCAAAAATTCCACGGACCTGATAATTCTCTCCTCGGTGCCTATTCCAATCATGGAGTCCCACTCTGCAACTCTGGGCAATAGCTTGCTTAATCTCCACAACGGCTCCCACAACGCTTAGGATGCCTGGCCTCCACCTTGGGGGTGCCCAGGAGAGGACACCTCACAGGGAAAGCCAGGATGGGTTCCACAGCGGTATTCGTACAAGCGCCTTGAGACCCTTGCGGGTGAGTAGTGCGCTATACAAGTATCAATTTACATTACATTACATTTACAAGGCAAGCCCCCGGTTGTTCAGGCTCACAACCGCCCGAAGGACACACGGGGCGCCGACACGGTTTCCAGGCACCTCCCATGAGGCTCCTGGGCTCTGGCTCTGTCACCCCAATGTGCCGTGCAGAGGTACTCTTCTGTACCCATATGCTTCCAGATCGCCCTATAACTCCGTCCTGCAACGAAAAAAGTACAAGATTACAATGTTCTCACCATGCATCCTACCATTGACCACGCCGGGTAAGCGGTAGGGTGGTAGATGGCATGTCCCCGCGAGGCAGCGGCCGTGCGTGTCCGGGTGAGCAAAGAGGTCGCCGGCGTGGCAAGGGGGGCATAAATACCCCCCTCACCCCACCCACTAGACATGACGCGGTCCTGTCCGCGTCCAGGAGGTGACTCCATGAGAGTCCCCGCCCCTAGGGGAAAATGGAGAGGGGTGTGGAGCACCCGATGGTACTCGAGGGCCGTCCTCCTGAGTGGCCTCCTGCGGTGGCCTCGAGCACCCGCATAGTACCATCTTGGCGACACTCCCCACCCCCAAGCACACAGCCTGCATGCAAATAAATACACACCACATAAGTTTTGTTATGGGGGAGACTGCTGCAGGTTTATTACATAATATGGTGGGTTATCTTACGGGCGATCCAAGGGCAGGCAGCATTCTCGCCACTACCCTAATGAGCCAAGCAGCACTGGGGCGAACCCCATCTGTGCTGCCCCTTCTGGTGATTCTCCTCCCGGATCACGTGACACTTATTACTCGCGCCCCTTTCAGCGCGGAGCGTAGCAAGGCAATCCCCCGGTTGTTCAGGCATACAACCGCCCGAAGGACACACGGGGCGCCGACACGGTTTCCAGGCACCTCCCATGAGGCTCCTGGCCTCTGGCTCTGGCACCCCTATGTGCCATGCATAGGTACTCTTCTGTACCCATATGCTTCCAGATCGCTCTGTAACTCCGCCACAGCTCTGACGGCGGCCACGGTTGTCGACAGGGCCCCCCACCAAAACCGCTCTGCAGTCCTTGCAACTCTCATAAACAGGCCCCCTGCCACTTGGGCAGAAAACGCCATTTCCATCCCAGTGACCCTTGACAGGGAATCGCCAGAGTCACAAGACGAGTGCCGTTCTGCCAAGTGAACTTGTACCAAGAACTGCTCCAGTGGGCGAGCTCCGACGCTTACCCTTCCACTTGGGCGGGGCGGATTCAGGCACTGTGGTCCACCCTGGCTTGGCTGGTCGACCAGGATATACCAAGTGTCATACACCCCTGTGCCCCCACATCTAAGGGATAGCAGCCCACAGGTTTGCTGACCGCTCCCACCCCTGCCTGGCCGTTTGGCTGTGAGGGTGAAGAGGAACTACTTCAGCATTTGCAGCCCTTCTGCTTTCTAAATCATGCCGCACCTGATTGTCCATAACATGAGTATGTGACAAAGGGCTAGAGATCGCCAATTCAGCCCCTCCGTGGGGGTCCTCCTGTGCCTACCGATTCACAGGATGTCTGAACTATGCTGTGCCCGCTGCCGGGCATAGGTGCCTATCGTTGAGGACTGACTAAGTCCTGCTTCCCCTACCTTAGCATAATCACGACTAGTGGGGGTTAGGGGGCTCCGTTTGTACACACTGAGCAGGCCTGGGTAGGGATATGACCTGCCCTGCTGGAATGGGTTCCACTGGCACACTGGACAAGCCACATGCTATATTACATAGTCTTTTGTGCTAGACACCATGGTTCCCCATTTTTTGAGACGGTAGCACCGGGAGACCTTGCTCAGTCCGCTAAGCATGCCACGGTTACACCCTTGGTCATGGGGAACTTGTAAAGCACTCGAGTCCCACTTGGGCGTACCTCTCACTTTAGAATCCCAGGTTCCCAGGGGTGCAGCCCATCACACCGTAGGATATGGCCCTCAGCGAGGGGGGTGGGGGTGGGCTTTGTCTACTAGCCATCCTCCCTATTGACGTCTGTTAAAATTGGCCTAACAATTGATCTGTGGGCAATTCCCCCCCACTCTACACAGGCTACCAGCTGCTGCCGCCGTGCCTCCCACTTGGCACTAAAGTGATTATTTATTAGTATGATGTGGTGCATCTGCGAGAACTAGCACCAGTGACTGACACTCTCCCACGTGCAGTTGACTTGAAAGTTAAGGGCTAGTCCCTCCCATTTAACCAGCTACCCCCTTAAGAGGAGTCATGCCCTCCCCACTTCTGCTGGCCTAAACCACAGACCCGCCTCATGTTCAGGTGAATTTGGTGATACACGATGCTGACAACCCAGAGGCTTGGTACAGGGCCCAGTCTATGAGGCACAGGTGACCTTAAATCCTCGGCTTGGAGTGGCTGGGAGTTGGCATTGTCTGGCTGACGTGCGAAACCTATGACTCCTGCCAAAAAGGGGGGGGGGGGAGAGGAAATTCAGGCCCGCCTTTCTCCCTTCCCCCGAATGTCGCTTGCCCTAGAGGGCCAGTTGGCTGGAACCCCGGCAGACCTGGCCATCGTATTTAAAATATGCCCTCAAGCATGGCCATGCTCATGCTGCCAGCTGCCTAGGTGCGTGGACGCCTGGTGGTGCGCTGTTCCCTGCGGTGATTATTACTTAGTAATGCAGTGCATATGGATAAAAACCCCTGCATAGGTTGCTGGACACCTTTACCTGTCAGTAACTGAGAAGCCTATAGGTTTATTCACTCGCCTTAAGCCAGTCACCCCTTAAGTGAGGTCTTGCTCTGCCAAGCGTCTGCTAATCCACCCGGGGGCAGGCAAGGCAATGGGGCATGCGCGGCGCAGTGTATCACTACTGGCCCTTTCATGAATGCCGGGAATCCCCGTGATCTATTAATGTATTGCTGCCAGATGTGCCCTACCTTACTGCCGCCAGATCGCCAGATCTGGGACAGCTCCGGTGGCAACCTGCCCTTACTGGTATGTGACCTTCTACAAGCACTGTGCAGAAGTACACCTTTAACTTGCCTGCTCCAGTGGCCAATCTCCCTGGAGTCCAGTGGGTCTAGGGGAGGGGGGTGCAACTAGCCCTCTCGTCCCAGGCAATCAGGAGGCAGCCCGCGCTGCTGCAGGTACCCTAACGTATTTATTATACAACCTTTTGGTGGTTAAACTGCCTGGCTTTCGCACCTTGATGTGCCATGCCGTGAGCAATTATGGACCCATGTCTTACCCCTATGGAACTTGAAACAAACCCGCCAGGGCACGGTGTACGGCCGGTGAGCGTGCCCCTTGTGGCCCCTCGTCATGTGTGATACAAAAGCTTAACGCACCCTGTGCCAGTTTGTATGTATCTCTCCCTAGCGCCTCTATCACACATGTATGTTGTACACACAGTGGCTTGGGTTTGCTTCCTGGATGAGGATCTATTTGTACTTATCAAAAAACCCCTAAGCCAACATATGGTAAAAGAAGACTGGAGAAAACCATCCGAACCTGTACTGTGTAGTTTACCCACAGATTCCTTGCTGGTGTACCTAGCTCCCGGGCTTGGTTATGATTCTGATCTCTGGCTGCAAGTTACTAGAGGATCATGGTGCCGAAGGCAGTGACCCCAGGGCTGTGATCCTCAGATACATTCTATGATCTGCATGGCACACATACTCTGCAGCCGGCAAATAGAACCTTCTGCGCTGGTCATGATATCCCGCTTGACATTATTCTTGTTGCCTGCAAACTGCTGTATATACCAGGGATTCGGCAGCGAGGGTGGAAAGTGGGAGATTGTGTTGGCCGGGCCTGCTGATTCCGTGCAGGGCACACCTACCGCAGTATTCCTGAAAGCCAGCCCCCCAGCACAGAAACGGCCACCACCCCGCTGGTCTCCAATGTCCTCTATGGCTGGTCCAGCTATGCTGAGGGATGGTCATGATGGCTGTTGGACCTGGCCCTTTTTGGCAGGTTCACCCCGAAACTTTTTGCTTTTTCCTAGCCTGTTTCTGTGACCTGGTGTTGGTGATTTAGGCCTCTGCGCACTTTTTCACTGTGGTACAGTGTAAAGTGCGTGAGCTGAGAGCTCTCTGTGTATGTGTGGTGAGTGACCTGCCCTCCCATAGGAATGAATGGGGAATATGTATGCCCATGGTAGTTCCTGATGTGTGGGGAGTGCAGGGTCGAGTTTGGTATGTGCAAACTCGTGAGATTGAATGCTGCGCAATGATATATGCGGCATGATTGTGTCTAGTGTAGAAGTGCCACTTCTAGAAGTTGGCATATTTGTGTAATTTGTGCCTGGCGTGTGATTGGCTTGAGCCTGGCTCCAGGAGTGAGCCTGGGCCTGCTTGTGGATTGACTGTCTGGTTTGAGAGTCCTGAATGGGGCTGGGTTTTCCCCACACAATGCTGGCTCCACCCCCTGGGGTGCGTCTGATGTCCCTAGCCTGGCCAGTGAAAGGAATTCCCTATAACCAGTTCTAGCTGGTTCTCACATTGCCTGCACCCTGCTAGACAAAGGAATTCACTGTATAAAAAGGGGCTGTGTCCCCTTCCAAAATGTTCTTGTTTCTGACTTGAATCCTACCAGGGGCGTGCTGCTGCTTGGGCCCAGGGGAAGGCTTGCCTCCCTGGGCCCTGCCCAGCCCCTGGATACCTGATGGACTTGGAGACTGATGGACTTTCCCTGGGGACCTTTGCCTGTGGTCCCCTGCTTGCAGACTCCTGGGAACTTTTTCTTGCTTTTGCCAGGGCTTATTATAGCCTAAAGCGCCTGGAAGCGCTTTGTTTGCTGTTATAGCGCCTGGGAGCGCTTTATCTGTCCTTCTAGCGCCTTGGGAGCGCTCTATTTTACTTGTAGCGCTTTGATTGTCCCCTAAGCGCTTGGCAGCGCTCTTATGCCACTTTCCGAATGGCCCAGTGAGTAGAAACGGGCTGGGGGCTCCAGGCGGGTGCGAGTGCCAACGAGAGGCACAGTGTGTCGGTGTCATGTAGGGCGGTCCCGAATGGCAGTGGGCCGCCCCACCAGTTCCCAGAGCCAGTGGGGCTCCAACCCGGGCCCATATTTGTTAGGAGTCCCTGTGAGGGGCTTAGGGGGGGGCCCAGTTGTTCAGTACGAGGCCCCAGAGCTGAAGGGGCATTTCGAGTGTTCAAAGTAGCCCATTGGCGGCGGGCTGCTCCTACCTATGGGGGCATAATTGTTTCAAGGCCGTGTAGCTCCCACGAGGTCCCCCATCGATTTGCAGAGTCCCCACGAGGGACTTGGGACACATTCGTTTTAGAGCCAGAGAGCTCCAGTTTTGGGGGGCACCTTGTATTTGGTTGTAGAGTCTGTGTGGCTCCAGCATTTGGCCACAGTATTTGTTTTAGAGCCAGGTGGCTCCAATGTGGCACAGTTACAGAGCCAGATGGCTCCAACGTCCCTCTGTTGATGTCAGAGCCTGTGTGGCTCCAACTCCTGCGGCACAGTTTGTCTAGAGGGCCAGTGAAGGCCCTGCTGCAGTTTTGCATCCCAGCTGCCCAGCAATTAGTGGGCAGCTGCACCGTTTAGGCGCTTGGGATTGTCCTCAGGTGCCCAGCAAGTAGAGGTCACCTGCAACGTTTAGGTTTTGCGCCGGTGGTGCACCCCTGACTGGCGCTGCATTGGTAGCGCGCCCTGACATTCTGGATGCAGGGTTTTTGAGTCCCCTTGTTGGATGGCCAGTTGGCCAGGGGGCTGGTATGTGATTTCTGCGCAATGTGATTTCTATGTTTTTGATAGTAATTGCTAAGGTGATGTTTGCGCAATGTGGTTACCTGCTATGTTTATGATGGTAATTGCCTAATGAGAGTTTTGTGCAATGTGATGTTGGTGCTAGGAAATGTACTGCATGTAATATGATTACGGACCTTGATCTTACACCTCTGAATGTTTTTAGGCATCATGTGTTTTTGCGCTATTGAGTTGTGTTCTGGCACCTCTGAATGTTTTTATGCATAATGTGTCTTCCTTGTACTTACACCGCTGAATATATGTTGTATGCATTATGTGTTTTCCTTCCCTACACCTCTGAATGTTGTGATGCATCATGTGTAATGTGTTCTTGCTTTTACCCCTAATTGTATTGTGATACTTAGGTGGTTGTTCTTTCTAGTACAGGTGGTCCTAGTGAGGTCCTGGTTCCCTGCGTTACATTCTCCTAAGGTGGTTACGGATGCGTAGGTGGTACTTACCTGTTACCAGTGGTTACTGGTTGTGTGCTATATTTTTTATCCTACATTCTATGTTCTAGAACTGCTATTTCTACTAAGTGCTGATTCTGACAGGGGCCCACATGGCCCTGTACTGGTGTAAATAATCCCTTGTGAAAATTGCCCGTGCCAATTGGCACAATGTATATTGTGTGATTACTATCTGATGTGTTTTGACAATACAAAAGTTATTTTTATATAACCTTGTGTGGAGTTCCTTTTGTGGTGTGCCTAGGATGTTGTTACTGTTGTGTGCGTGCGCAAATGCTTTACACATTGCCTCCAGGATAAGCCCGTCTGCTCGTGCCAAGCTACCAAGGGGGTGAGCAGGGGTTATCTTGGCGTGTGACTCCCTTGCCCTGACTAGAATGGTGGTTTCTGCCTAGCTTTGGCGTCAGCCTTAGCCAACCAGAAATAGTCAGTTCTAACAATGACTGTCTCTGCCCACCGTTGCCCACTCCTTTGGGTGAGTCACCCCCTAAGGCCACGAACGTCAGTTCTGCATGTGCTGGAAAGCCCTTTGAAATGTATACCTGGTGATATTTATCCTACTATGTCACTTACTGATCCGCTGAGAATTAAACTGTTTGTTTGTAACAGTGCAAATGTATCTGGGCATGACTGCCGTGCGCTCAGCGGCATAGGGGTGTTGTACTTTACCTCCAAAGATATGAGCGCCCTCGCTTCCGGTTACCCGTGATCTGAGTGGGAGTGTGGCGCCGCCACGGTAAAGACCATTATCCCAGAGGGGGGTATACACTGGCTGATGTACATACCTTTCCCTCCCAATTTCCCAAAGGCATATGGATTTCAGCTCGCTACCCCAAGGTCCGCCTGTTCCCCTTGTTTCAGGACCCTTACCCTAAACAATAGTCATCCACTTTGATCTGTTTGAAATTTACCAACATAAAATTTACGTGCAGGATGTATGTTGCAGAATTCCTCCTATTATTCCAGGAATTGACCCCGCCTTCTGGCCCATGTGTACGTAAGAGGAAGGTCTCATGCACCATACCCCTAAGTGACCGCGTGGCCAAGTTGTGATACCGCCTATCACCGGCTCACTGGGCCTAAGAGTGGCTTCGGCAGTAGTAATTAATGTGTACTGTATTAGTGAATGCCTGCTGTTGTGGTCATCCCCCAATTAGACATACCGCGCTGCTCATGCAAGGATGTCCCGAGCCCATGTTGCCCATTAAGTGATAGTGATGCACCCCCGGATCACCCACATAACATGGCCCTGATCAACTAGATGTTGACCACCGCATTAGGAGGCCATTGCAGTACAGTATTAAAGTCCCTGACTACTCCCCAGTGTCTTACAACAAGAGGGGGCTCTACAGATACACCCAGGTGGTTATGCACAGTATGAATCCTAGTGATGTTGTGTGGCCGGGGGAAATATGTGCCCTCTCCCATATCCCATTCCCACTTGTATCTCAACAAAATATGTGCCGATGAGTTGAACGGAAGTCATCCTTATACATTTCCTTGTACTCAGCTTCAAGGACAGGCAACCGGTCGTTCCGGCACTGCTAGCTGCAGGTGCCCGGCTATCTCGGAGTCCCCAACCCTCTCAACTGCAACTCGACGATGCCCGCCATCGTAAAGTTAACCGCTATTTGTTCCTCTGCACCAGGTGAGCTCCCAGCTCATGAAATGCGGCCTGGCCTGAGTACCCCGACCTACGTCATGCACACTGGCGGACCTGGTCCTTACTTGCTCGGGCGTGTCCCCGACATGCCCCATGAGCGCAGTGTAAACACTTATGACGGAATGCTCACGCGCCCCATTCGCATGGATGCGCACTCGGGCTGAGAATTCACTACTGCCGGCCCTGCGGCAAAATTGCTCCCGTCCGGTGCGACCCCCGCTGCGCATCCCGAGCGAAACCGCCCCATGGGTGATAATATAAATTTGAATAGATGCGGCCTTATAGGGGACCGGGCAAGTGCTGTTAGCCCCCTTACACTCTCTTGCACATGCCAAACAAACTTCAACTGCATACAAACCACCTGCCTGATGGGAACCGACTATTTAATTCATGCAAGCGGCGAGCCCTCTAGTCTTGCCCCTTGGTCCGCCGCCCTTGACAACGTGTGCCATATGGTGCAACCCGGCTGACAATAATTCATACTCGTGTTTCAATTAATCATAAGTCGCATTAACCCTGTGCAGCGTGTCGCTTTAACCTTGAGACACGCACCCGTTTGTTTGGGGGAGGCAAGCAGGCACCCTAGACTGATGAAGCATTTTAAATCGCGAGGTGGCGGAAACGCCGAGTAACCAGAAGGAGCACATAGCCGCTGTACAGGGCTTTGCTTCTGTAACACGTCACAGGAATAACAGCACGCAAAGAAACGCTGTCCCGCTAAGGACGTCTAGGTTGATATTCTCTGCCCTCGTGCAGAGGGTGCTAGCCCGTGCTGCTTTCCCCTAGCACCACGCACCCAGACAGTCGGGAGGAAGCCGGCAAACCTCCTGACGGGAGCCTCCCCGATAACCGCGCAGGTCAACTACCACTAGGAAGCACCGCCCGCAGACAATAAGCTGCTGGCAAGCGGGACGCGTAGGCACTGGACAGCCCCCAGTGCTCATAAGCTTGTACTGTTAATGCGCGTGCCGTGCGTGCGACCAGAATTAGTGCCCACAGCCCCCTCCTGCCTGACCGAGGTGCTCTCTGCCCTTGCGCATTGGGTGTTGGCCCATGTTGTTTTCCCATCGGGAGGATGCCGGCATACCAGCTGGTGGAAGCCTAGCCGATAACCGCGCAGGTAAACTACCGCTAGTACGCACCACCCGCGGACAATAAGATGCTGGCAAGCGAGGTCACGGTGGCACTGGACAGCGCGACTCAAGATTTCAATGATAATGCGCGTGCCGTGCGTGCGACCTAAAATGGCGCCCGCAGCCCCCTCCTGCCTGACCAAGATGGCGGGGGGCTCGGGCGCAGAAGTCCGTGCGCGCGCTGTGCGTGCGACCTAAAATGGCGCCCACAGCCCCCTCCTGCCAGACCAAGATGGTGGGGGGCTCGGGCGGAGGGGGACCCCAACAGCACCCAGAGCGTGCGGCACGTGCCTCATGGACGCGCCACCACGCCAAGGAATTGGGGCGCCAGACACGATGCGGCCCCCGCGTACAGCTTACCCCGAACGCAGTCTGCGTACCGTTCGCCTGACACAAAGGAGGGGTGTGGGGCGCACGGCTCGCCTCAAACGGTGCAAAGCGTACAGTCCCAGGCGCACCCTCACCTCCCTACCCGCGCCCGCTGCGCACAGTTCGACTGACCAGAAGGTATGCGTGGCGCACACCAGTGCATGGCACAGAGAAACCTGCGAGGCGCTTGAACACCTTTGCTTCCAACCTGCGGCGTGAGTTGCAGCGATGCTGTACGATTCGCACCGCGATTCGGACACACCCAGTAGAGCCCACGCTCCTTGCGCACACGCCTGCGCGGGGTCCCAAGGACGTCTCTATCTGTCTATTCACACTGGGGTACCTCTTGCAATCAGGCTGCGAACCCATGACGTGTGGGCGGCCGTGCTAACACGTTAGTGCTCCCAGCCCGCCCGTCCGCGATACACTCCGAGGCCACAAACGTGACCAAATAATGGCACTTTGGGAGGGTCGGGCTGCTACATTCGCTCAGCCAGAGTTTGAGAAGGTGTACTTAGCATGACTGGAAAGGAAATGTTTCTTCTCCTAGAGGACCAGAATCTGACCAAATAGCTTTGTTGCACATATCTATATATCGCGATTTACGTCAGCACTATGTTTACGTTACACATTCAGGTATGGGGAGACTAAGAGCTTTGCCCAGAATCACAGGATATAGACGCGTCCCCAAGGATCGAACCCTGGCCTCCAGCACCACCGTCGGCAGTCTAGCCGACAGGCCACATCCTCTCCCCTGCTCTCTGCCATTAGTGCCCCCCCTTTCCTAGAGGATCGGGGCCTCACCGTAACCCGATCGAGCAACTGCACTCAGTGGGTGGTGGGGGGGCGTGTGCATACCCGACCCCCGAGGCACAAACTCACCAAACCATGACCAAACCAAAGCACGTACTGCCAGCGGCGAGATCGCGAGCCCGATAATCGGCGGTAAGTGGGGCTTGGGGGGGGCAGCCGACCCCTGGGAGGTCCCCCCCCGGGCAGTTTGGGGGGGCAGGCGGGGGGGGGTGGGTGTTCAGGCCTTGGGCGTTTTTTTGTAATTTGGGCTTCCTTTTCCTACTAGGGGAGCCCAAGCATAAATGCTTTTGGCTCCTCCTCCCGGCCACCATTTTAGGTTTGGTGACCTGGTGGCCGGGAGTTAGTCTGTGAGAATTTTTTCCCCTCCCTCCCTCTTTTTTCGGTTTGTTTTTTCTTCTGGGTTTTTTCTACCTTTGTATTCTCTTTTTAGGCAATTATATTTGGAACAGGTGGACATGGGCTCTGTGTTTGTTATATTTGTCGCTTGGAACAGGTGCTGTGCGGGGTTTAGTTGTTTTTGTCAGGATTGGTAAGTTTTGGGGTTGGTTTTTACTTGGTTGGCACATTCGGCTGGGGGATTGGGGCATGTTGACGGTTTGGGATGGTTGCATACGTTGGGGACCAAGAGGGGTAGAGGGCAAACTGTGGAGTTTGTTTTATGGTTTGGAGGGTTTGATAAGTTGAAATGTTTATGCGGGGTTTTGCATTGTTGGTTTTGTAATGATGTAATGCTTGGGTGGGGGCGGGGTCAATGACGTTTTAGGGGTGGGGGTGGGATGGGGGAAATGAAGGAAGTTAGTATTAATTAGTGAGGTTTAGTTTTGTAAGGCATTGGCCGAGGTTTTAAAATGTGTTAATGTGCACCTGTTTCAATAAAGCAGCCTTTTTCACACACATATTCTTGTTCTGTTGGTCTGCTCACCCCCCCCCTCGCCTCTCCCTCCCAAATCCCTGCCAGCAAGGGCCCAAAAGAAGTTTCCTGCCCTCAAACTCACCGCGCACACCGACGGTTCTCTGGCCCGTGTACCTGCAGCTCGGGGCGCGCTGCACACAGCGTATCCAGGGGGGAAGGAAGAAATTGCGACGTTGCCGACCGAAACTCCAAGACGGCGTGCCCCGCGAGGCAGCGGCCGTGCATGTCCGGGTGAGCAAAGAGGTCGCCAGCGTGGCGAGGGGGGCATAAATACCCCCTCCACCCCACCCACTGGACATGACGCAGCCCTGTCGGCGCCCAGGAGGTGACTCCACGAGAGTCCCCGCCCCCAGGGAAAAATGGAGAGGGGTGTGGAGCGCCCGATGGTACTAGAGGGCCGCCCTCCTGAGTGGCCTCCTGCGGTGGCCTCGGGCAGCCGCAGAAATGTAAGATGTGTGTGTGTTGGGAAAGAATACATACAAAAATCAAAGATGTAGGTGGGAGACACCCAATGTTTCGAGGTAAATTAAATAGGCTTTCATTTAGCTGGTTTCTGCTTAAAACTTTAAAAAATTAAAAGCAAATCAATGAAGAAACCACATTTCTAAATTGTTTCTTTTTTCCCTCTTCCGAAGTGTTGAGTTATGTATACTGTGTGTGCGTCTGCTGTGAGAGCAAGTTTCATTTATGTCCCTCGGAGATAGATGGGTAAACTTTGGTCATCACCAAAGTTGGCGAGAAAGAAATCTGCGCTCACGCGGAATTTGAAGTAGAACATTTCTAATACCATTAAATCCTGTAAATCAATGAGTCGGGCAACATTGTGATTCCCGTGCATCCCGTGAGCAGAAAGGCTAAAGCACATTTGTTCAGAATACAAGTGTCTACATTTTCATGCATAGGGCTCTAGGGCAGATCCTGTGACAATATGGAAACAAAGTGGGATACAGAAGTGCAGAAAATGAAATCGTGCATAAGCGCACGCCCGACCTTCAAACTGATGCAAAAATGTACATTTTCAGAGCTGAACAAGTTCTTTGAAAATTCTCATCTACAATGCTAGGCATGAAAATGAGGCTTTATATTGCAGAGAATGGCTCAACTTGGTAGCATTGACTTAGCATTGAGTAAAGACATGGCTGAAGGTGCTACAGTTACGCTAAGGCAATAATTTTGCAGCCAGAATTCCAGCCGTCCCAAAGTAATTGGTGTATGATCCCTTACCCCCAGATCTGTGTGTCTCCCTACCCTCTCTGAAACCAGACATTTACCCATTTTGCTAAGCCCCTGTGGGCCTCTGATGCCATTGCTCTGCATATATGCCTGTGTTTCTTCACGCTCCATAACAATGGATAAGGGCATGCCTTCCTGTGCTTTTGGAACATTTGTGATGGAATTTTCAGCATCCCCTTGACACAAGCCTTTATTAAAGTTCAAACAGGCTCCCAGCTCACTACCCTGTCCCTTACTTGTTGCCCCCTCCCTTCCTAGGTGGGTTGCACCTGAAAGGGCTGGTACACTATTGATAACCCATTGCAGTAAAGATATTTTTCATGAATTTGGATAGCCCCATAGTAAGTTGCCAGGGTCTCTCTCCCCCCTTTGTGTCTTGGGTCGGTATCCAGTGTCATGCGTGCCTGAAACTCGTCATCATGCTGGGCCCATGCATTTCTCCCATAATTGATTTGCCCCTTTCCTTATTACATCCATGTATTTAAAAAACGCCATGCACCTCTCTGGGTGCTTTTAGCAATATATGCTGATGTATTTTAAGAAAGCCGCCGTCCAGGTTTCTTTAGTCAGAGGCACTTTAAGACTCATGAATAACTTGTACTCTTCTTCCTATGACCTTCTTTGGCCCTCAACTCCCTGTTCAAGAGTTTGAGCATCTCTATGTATTCACCCTTCCATATCTTTTCTTTGGTGGCCAGCATTAGGTGAGCTCCCAAAGGCTTGGACACCCCCATTTTCGGAAGCTTTTTGATCTTTAACTCTTTGCTATCAGGTCCATCAGACTTACCTTCCAATTCCCCTCTTCTGCACCCTCACCAGTGCTCTTGTCTGTGTCTTTGCTCATTTCCCCCTGCTGCCCTTGTGCAACCCCATTTGTGCCCCCCTCAGCCGTACTAACAGCCTGTTTACTATACCCTTGCCTCAATCTCATTTAGCCTAATCGCTGTGTTCCTCTGTGCCCACCCCAGTATCTTTCCAATATAGGCCCCTCCTCAGACTAGCTTCCCCACTGTCCAGCATCTCTCTCACATCCACTCCATTTGAAACCATTCTGAAGACTTTAATCCCCATCCTCCAAATCCTTATCTGGTGCAAAGGTCAGTGTCCACTTCAGAGCCTGCTGCCTTTCCAGCTGTCCCCTTTTCTGTGGCATGCTGTGTCCTCCACATCATTGCCAACCAGCACCTGCATCCTGTAAGACACTAAGCACATGATGACTGGATTCCCCCCTGCGTGATACAATCCCTGATGCCACCACATATTCTGCTCTGGCTGTGGACCCTCATCCAACAATTCTCCCTCCTTCAAACTCTCCTCATCATAGTCCAGCAATGTCTCCTCCATTGCCTATGCACCACCAACACATTTTACACCTGGCACTGACCGCCAATGTTGATGTACATCTTGCCCTACAAATGCTTGTTGTTCCATGTCATGCTAAAGGGTTGTACCATGCTCTTGCAACTGTCCTGCTGATGTGGGGCGCTGCATCCGGTGCCTCTCCTTGATAGGGGTTGCTCCAAACCCTCCTGTCGGTTGCACTGATGAAGCCATCCTGGATCTTCTTTGGTCAGTGGTCATACGGTCCAATAATACCTTCCAGCTGGCTGCACCATGCCCTGCCTTCACTTCTCCTCTGGGTAATGGAGCCGCAGTGAGCTCTCCCTAGTCCCCCCTCCTGCTGTGTGGTGTCACCTGAGAAAAATAAATGTGCTGGTCCCTATAGCCCACGAAGCGCAGGTCACCCCCAACTTTGGCGACCAACACCAACTGCAGCGATATTTAATCTGCACCTCCTGTGACCCCCTACCCTGAACCCCGCGCCCCTCTTGTACTGAGTGGTAGCACTTCCCTGCTACCTGCACCTTAGCTCCCAGATCTGGCCCTCGCAGCCTTGCCCCACACTGGAATAGACCTTCCAATCAAACACAGTGAGTGTTTGATTGGTTCAGATGCTCCGTCCATCACCACTCCCTTTTGTACCACTTTGTTCGCCATAAGTTGGCAGGGTATGCTCAGACGTGACTCCCTTGCTCACTGTGCCACTGGATTCAAGCAAGCTGGGCTGAAGACGGCTGAAATGCCAGAAACCGGTCCTCGGAAGCTTGTTTCCGGTCCAGGAAAGGCATGGCTTGGCAGTTCGGGCTGGCCTGTTCCCATGAGGCATAGGGTCAGACTGATTTGCATATGGCCATGTCTGTACTGGGGTGGCGGAGTGGGCTAAAGAACGGTGATGAATTAAACCCAGATCTCTTGACTGGGTGTGAGTGTTTGATTGGTTCAGATGCTCCGTCCATCACCACCCCCTTTTGTACCACTTTGTTCGCCATAAGTTGGCAGGGTATGCTCAGACGTAAGTCCATTGCTCACTTTGCCACTGGATTCAAGCAAGCCGGGCTGAAGATGGCTGAAATGCCAGAAACCGGTCCTCGGAAGCTTGTTTCCGGTCCAGGGAAGGCATGGCTTGGCAGTTCGGGCTGGACTGTTCCCATGAGGCACAGGGTCAGACTGATTTGCATATGGCCATGTCTGAACTGGGTTGGCGGAGTGGGCTAAAGAACGGTGATGGATTAAACCCAGATCTCTTGACTGGGTGTGAGTGTTTTATTGGTTCAGATGCTCCGTCCATCACCACCCCCTTTTGTACCACATTAAAAAAATTGTAGCTTGCAAAATCGCTAACATTTGCTTCATGTCCGGCCTTTTCTCTCAAGATAACGCCCATGGAGTATTGGCTCGGGAACGAGCAGCCATGCGCAGTCTGTGGCAGTGAATGTGAAGCTGGCCTTCACGGCACGCCCCTTGTCAGGGAAAGGAGCGAAGGTTAGCAGCTGCTGTGGGGGCAGCCCGTACCAGTTTCCTTGTGTAACCGGCAACCGGGGGAACTTAGCACATCGATGCTTCGTCAGGAAGGCCGATAAACAGTCAAACGTGAACGAAAGCTTCTGCCGTGAGCTGAACGTTTATGGTCCAAATGCTATCCTATGTCTCCTGAGGGAAGGAAGGGTTGCCGCGATGTTGATTCGTGGCTGAAGACTCGAGTTTTCCGGGGACCCTTTGACCAGGCAGTGTGTGTTCACATCTCACCGTCTTCGCTGTATCTCAGCAAGTCCTCATGTAGCATTTGGGCATAGTGATAGGCGCACGGCGCTGCTTTCCGAGTCTGATCTTGAAAGAAGCTCCGTCTTCAAACAGCCATGCTGACTTACTTTGAATTCTTATCATATGTGCATTACTTTCGCTGTTTTTTATGAGTAAGTTCTGGGTTTATTTTTCAATCACTGTCCCGAATGTAGATAGAATTTTTTTTAAGTAACACCATTGACACTGGTGACGCATGTATATAAATCATACATCCTAACGATGACGCAGGTATTGAACGATAGCTGTAATCCGCATATGCATTAGTGCCAATATCGGCCCACTCACCAGCCCTCTCGCAGCAACATGCATGTCGCAGAAATAAGCAGACAAGACAACTTTATGTTGGAGAAAAGTAGCTGCAGGTTTATTAGCATATACACATGCCAACAAGGTGGGTTATCTTACAGGCGATCCAAAGGCAAGCCGCCCCTCGCGACCTACCACCTGAGTGGCCAATTTGCAACGTGGCATTAGCCAATCGTTGCTTAGCGGTTGTGGTGAGGAGATAGCCCCTCCCAAATCCAGTGAATCATTGGTCCATCCTCCTGCTACACCCCCCCCTACGAGGGGCGGAGCGTTCAAGCAACCCCCGGTTGTACAGGTTTCCAACCGCCCGTAGGATAGCGGGGCGCCGTCGCACCCCCAGGGTCCACCGCACAGACTTCCTGGGGATGTTAGGCCTCAGCATCATATTGTGCTCTTGAAGAGGGTACTCCCGGGTACCTTTCCGCCTCTGGTTCGCCCTGTAACTCTGCCTGCAACACAAATGAGAAAAGATTAGAAACATTTCCCCCCCACCCTGAAAGCGCGGGGTATGCGGAAGGGAGGGAAACGGCATCAGGGTGAGGGGACAGCGGACAAAGAGGCCGCTCGGTGGGCGGGGGAGGAATATATACTCTCCCCCGCCCACCCCAGGCCGGAAGTGACGCGCGGGACCCTCCAGGGTCTCAAAGAGCTGGGCTGCCCCGTGTGCCATCTTGTGGCACTACGGTGGCCGCCCTCTTACTAGTGTCCCCTGCGGGGACGTGTCAGTCGGCCTGCATAGTGCCAATATCGGCCCACTCACCAGCCCTCTCGCAGCAACATGCATGTCGCAGAAATAAGCAGACAAGACAACTTTATGTTGGAGAAAAGTAGCTGCAGGTTTATTAGCATATACACATGCCAACAAGGTGGGTTATCTTACAGGCGATCCAAAGGCAAGCCGCCCCTCGCGACCTACCACCTGATGGGTGAATTTGCAACGTGGCATTAGCCAATCGTTGCTTAGCGGTTGTGGTGAGGAGATAGCCCTTCCCAAATCCGGTGAACAATTGGTCCACCCTCCTGCTCACGCCCCCCCCTACGAGGGGCGGAGCGTTCAAGGAACCCCAGGTTGTACAGGTTTCCAACCGCCCGTAGGCTAGCGGGGCGCCGTCGCACCCCCAGGGTCCACCGCACAGACTTCCTGGGGATGTTAGGCCTCAGCATCATATTGTTCTCCTGAAGAGGGTACTCCCGGGTACCTTTCCGCCTCTGGATCGCCCTGTAACTCCGCCACAGCCCTGGGTGTGGCGACCGTCGCAGCCAGGGCCCCCCCACCAAGGCCGGCATTCCTCCTACTATTTCTAGCTCGTTATCTCTAGGGCCTCTTCCCCTACCAGCCTGAATCAGTCAACGTAAAATAGGGCAGGAGTGCCAAGAAATCCTCCCAAAGCCCCTTGCGCCAGGCATACGGTCTCCCAGGTCTAATGACATCCTGTCTCCTCTGCCCTTTGAATATACGCAGCGCAGGACTTCTTGCGCATAGGCTCCAGCGCTTCCCTAGCGAGCGCCTTGCCTACAGAGGTGGCGACAATGAAGACCACAGAAATTACCTGACCCCCCCTGGTGGCAGGAACCCCACCATGGGTAAAACGTGGTCATTCTCTCTGGTGCATGGCATGCCAAGATGGCCAGCGCAATATTCGTGAAAAGTGTCGACCTACACTGCTTGCTGGCCAGGGACTGGACACATATGCCAGGACCCTGTCAACCGCTAAAGACCCTGATGAAAACACCAAGGAGGTGTAGTCTAGAAAGCTAGTGAGCGACCCGGTTCCCAATCTGGTGGACAAGGAGCGTCTGCTGGAACCCGTCTGAACGTGAAATACAGAGTCACGCACAACAGTCCATAAAACCCATGCCTGATCCACAAAAGGCTCATAGCGCCCGCTGCCACCGGCAGCGCATGGCGAGGGAAAAGTGGGCCAGAACCTTAAAACTGAGTGTCGCACACCATCACCCTCACAGGATCTAGCTACAAATGGGCTACCCCTGCTCTGGCAAGGCCTGTCGGAGGCCAGCCCCTCGCCCCTAGTAGAATACCTACCCCGGGGAAAGAAACTGCAGGAAACCCACAGGGGGGTCACTGACCGAAAGCAAGTCAGCTAAGAGGGCATAGAGGTGCCCCTCCAGCCTACTTCCAGCAAACGAAGATCACCCCCATTGTTCCCCACAACATAATGCACCGCAGCCAAGAAAGACAGTTGGTCGCGTTAGCCAACTTGTCAAAAGGGGAGGACTTTTGGAGTGTCTAGGCTGATCTAGCTGAACCCTCTCGTGGAGCATGCCTGCTCATCCATCCGCCCCTATGAGTCATATATAATGCGGCTTAGAAGTACAAAATACAGAAGCCACACATAGAGCAGTCATGCCTAGCCGACCACGAGCTGGCCACCCTATGACGAGGCTCACAGGTCAATTGCTATGTGTGACATAATCATTAGATCAGTGCACAAGGGGGCATTGGGATATTTCCCAGAATGTAGTAAAATACAGCCAAGACCTTCCCCTTCTGGGCCCACCAAGGACGTAAAAATACAATACATCCAAGCGACGCGCCTCGTGAGGTGCCTGGTGCCCAATCCTAAGTTAGACAACTCACTACGTGACCGCAAGAATCACCAATAGGCGGAAAAGGCCGTGTTGAGATATGCATAGGCAGCCTCCCCATAACCTGTGTAAGGTGTCTCCTCGTGTTTGTAAAATACAAAACGTCCCCCTTCGCCTGACCTACGTTGGACCCTGAAAAGCTTAAATGAGCAGCCTATCCACTGTGTAAACATGCAGTTCAGCTAAAGCAATCATCTACATGGCCGCGTGATTGCCAACATGCGACCCCCGCTAGAAACTAAAATATATGCCATAAAGTATCCACCAGAGCCGCGGAGGAGCCAGGGCGTAGAGGTATAGGTGAGATAAGGCAGGAGGGGGAATGATAGCTAAAGCAGGCCTAAATTATCCGTACAACTATACTATGCAACATCAAGGTTCCAAATTGCCGGGGAACGCAAAACTGGCGAGGCTGGGTCCAACTAATCAGGGGTCTTGGCGAGGGCCTGAAGGAATGAGAAAAAGTGTGACAATGCATGCAAACTAATCTGCAGGGCTACATGGCTTGCTCAGGCAAGAGTGCTGAGAGATGCTTGGCAAATGGCCGCTGATCCCAGGTCTCGATATCTTTACTTGCAAAAGGAGCGCCAACAAACAACAAGCCCTTCTGATGGTTTAGTCAATGCTTCATGGTGCCCAAGAAAGTAAGCCACAAATATATCATACGTGCATACCCAACCCATGAATAGCTGCCCCCTTTCAAGGCTGTCAAGGGGTCAACTGCTGTGTGTGACATGTCCATGGATTCAGTGCACTATGGGAGACATGAAAGGACCTGAAAAACACTTTCTAGCCAGCACTAGCATGAAGAAGCAGGGAGGAGACCCAAAAGTGTAAAGACACCCAATTACCCAGCCAGAGACTCTATAAGGCCAAGGAAAAAGGCTGCTATAGACAGCTCATCCCGCGCTGGAGTGTGCCTGTGGAAGACACTAACAAAGATACGTTACTTGGGGAGTCAGAGAGCCAGGTGTGAAATGAGACTGTGGAGCTCAAAAGGAGCAGAGAAAACAACCTTCCGTAGCCCACCATGAGCTAGCCGCCCCCCAGCAAGGCTGCCTCCTTCAGCCTGCCAAGTGAGACTTTATCCTATCGGTGCACTAAGAATGACCTACGAAGGCTATGGCAGACACTTACGTGTTAGAAAGAAACACAGGAGAGGAGGGAAACCTGCTATCACTGACAATACCCAAGAGACCAGCAGGGATCTCTAAGCAGAGCTGGTTAGGTTGTCTAATGGGATATCTCCGTCTAGGAGAGTGCCTGCGTGAGACCGACCTATGCAAAATGGGGGTCCGCTGCCCGATGTGGAAAAGGACTGACGTGGCAGATGCTGTACCAAAGAACACAAACCATTACTGCACATGGGATGTATGATATGCCCAGACACACTCGGTGAAACGAGACACGCAAATAACTGTCACAGAGGATGAAAGAAATGCTACACTCTATAACTGCTTGCCAAGAGAACACCCCGTTCTAGCCTAGTGGATTGCGAATTGCCCAGGCTCAACAGTAGTTCTGATAGCGAAAACATCCCAAAATTGCACAGGAGCTACCTGCCCTGCTTACGTTCCAGTTGACTACCACTGAATCGATATTATGCGGCGTAGCCTGCGCGCCCAAAACGCCAGGACAGGAGTGATGCCCGGGGCGAATAAAGGAACACCAGGCCCTGGCTCACTGCTCCCACAGTGTCTATGACCCACAAACCTGTAGATGGGTCAGGAGACACCCCCAAGTGGGACGAGCGGATCTCCAGCATGGGTCGCACATACCAATCAATTAGAAGCCCTGCCCCCTCCCGGTCAAAAACCTCACCTTTCCCTGAATGAGGGAGGGGCCAACAAAGCTCTCCCAAGCTACCAAGGCTAACCCTCGTTGTCAGTTCGAGAAAGAGATTAACCAATAACAGTCCGTAAGGAGTAGGGTGGGCAATCACATGCGTACCTACCGGCACAGAGGCAGTAGTGCAGTCTATGTCTTGCCACTAAGTCAAATCGTCCCAGAGCTGAGTCGAAATGACCGATGAACTTGGATTCAGAGGAAAATCGTAACCAACACGTTCCCTAACCACACTAATCAGGAACACGTCCTAGTGACCTTTCTAAATGCGAAAGGGACCCAAAATTGACACAAGGTCGAAACCCCATTGCCTGTGCGAAAACTTCCCAGTGACGAGAGAAACGATAGCTGCAAAATGCAGTGTAAACCTTCTACTAATAAATAGTACTCCTTGTACCCTGCATGCTAAACTTGTACCCCGAAACACCTGATTGCTACCTTGATAACGAGATAGCTTCCTGTCTAGTACAGGTGCCACCAAAGCTTACGTAACGATAGTACTGGAGTATGGCTGACTGCCAATGTACTGCCGCCCATAACCTCTACTTACTCATGTACGCTTATGGAACTTGCGCCCTCGCCACATATTCCTCCTGTAAAGCACCGTTACCTAAATCATGTAAAAATGAAACGTGTGCACAAATATTCCTGTGTAACCGTTCTGTCCAAGATTTGGAGCACCTGACACCTACGGGTAGAGTACACGCCAAATAAAGGCAAAATAAAAGGGGATATGAGAAAGAGAACTGAAGCGGGCTGCGAAGCGTGGAGAAGCCTCGAACCCAGTTCACCCGCATGCCTTATTAATCGTGCACAACTAGGCACATATCAGCGACTCACAGGCAGATGCAGGCCAAGGGGAAACACGTGGGCCCATGATAGTACACTGTCTTACTGAATTGACACCTTGCCAAAAAGTCCACCCGTTCCCCTAATTAACTGTGGCACTAATGGAGCGGCCCCTTGAACCATCCAAGGCCGTCCGACCCGAGGGTGGCCAGGAGGTGCCATACACGAGGTCACGGCAATCCTGGAAAGATGCGGCAAACAAACGACCGCGGTGGCCCGCGAAGCGAACCTGGGAAACTCGCGGTACTGCGCATGACATAGAGCGCGCTACGGGCAGTGCCATCGGCTTGGAGACTAGAAAACGTCCCCGACAGACGCTACTTCCTTTCAGGGCATACGAAATGCAACGGACGAAATCTTTACCTCTGAATAAAGAAGGTACTCCTTAAGCGCCGCATTGCGGGAGCCTAATAATCAGGAAAGGACGTTATGTTGCAACCCAAGACACAACCAAGGAAGGCCGCAACTGCTAGAGAATAGCTTCCCCACTTGGGAAAGCGGAAACTACCCGGCCTGCGCAGCAAACTCTGCTCTGAATAAAGATCACATCGCGCGAGACCTACTGCAAGTAAATGCTAGTAGCTCTAGCTGCTGGCAATTCCAGGTGTGGCAGCTTCCAGCAATTACCCCTGCTAATTACGTGATAATGTACCTGAAGAAGAAACTACAATGAAACAGCCGTGGCTGCGGCTCGAACCCTGTTCTCATGCACAGAGACCGCAGCCTTCAAAGAAGAGCCGCCACCACTCACCAAGAGGGAATCAATCCTAGCCCGAAGAAGAAGAGTCTGTAGCAACCAAGGGAGGCCGCAACTGCTTGAAAATAGCTTCCCCGCTTGGGAAAGCGGAAACTACCCGGCCTGCGCAGCAAACCCTGTTCTGAATAAAGATCACATCGCGCGAGACCTACTGCTAGTAAATGCCTGAAACTCTTGCTGCTGGCAATGGCAAAATATAGCGAGAGAACACGGCGTGTGCACCGCTACGCCACACATGTGCCAAAATGCGCAAAAGGGACCGGGGAATCAATAGCAAAGCTTTGCGCTTCACCCTGGTGACGACCGGCAACGCGGCCCGCAGGCCGAATGGTACGTCACGAGGCGATGGAACAAAAACCGAGGAAATCCATAAGACCAAATCGTAGCAGACCCACAGAGTGCCCATGTACGCCCGCAGCCTCCTGCGCGCAGAGTCGTAATCGCGTGTCATGCCGGAGAACGAACAGCAGAAAACACGATCACCGTACCCCTTACACTCCCTACATGGTGAAGGGGCAGCCTCGCCTGAACTCGCCCCGGACCATCTATACGCACGCGCCTATCACAACAAATAGCGCATAAAAAATGGCCGTCCACAACTGTAAACTCCGAGGGTTGACCAAGATGCCACTCTGCCCCTCAAAATGGCCGCACCTGGACACCATGAACCTCTATGCATTGGACTGATAATGCACCTCAAAATGGCCGCACCTGGACGGCATTACCACGTGGGGCAAAAGAGAAACAATCCCAAAATTAGCACCAACTCTAATCTGTCCCCGAGTCCATGAGTAAACCCCTTATTGGAAACTGAATCAAGCTGCTTGATGAATTCCAAATTTGACACCCTGCTGTTAGGACAGGACAAGCTCGCCCCGAATGCTCAGACACCCCCGAAACAAAGAATGAAGGCTAGCCCCGAAACGTACTAGTCAAGGCACTCCACGATGTGTTGCGTAACCCTGAATCGCCAGCTATAGGTGCTTAGACACCCCGCAAACCCCGATGCATGGACGCCTACCGAAAATATCAAGAAACTCACAAAAACTTATAAATCTTCCCCGGGCGGTATCCACAACTGCAGAGACGTCTAGCTACCCATTCACCCTAGAAAAGGACTGTTGTCCCCATCCTTGACTCGGAAGCAACCGCTTCCAGTGGCCACGGGCATACAGGGAAGCTAGGGCAGCTAGCGCACATACAGCAGCATAAATTGTTGCAGGCCCCACCCCGGGCCCTCTGATTACTTGCTCAGACCGAGTGTAGGAAATATGCACGAGCGCCGCAAGCTGCATGCAAAGACACGGAAGGGGTGCCGGTGACGCCCCCCTCCGACCTACTGAAAGGCCAGTCCGTCCTGTCCCGCAAAAGTTTACGCCTTGACCGAATCCAAAACGTGCCCGTTCCGAAGCCGAGACAAGGCCCCTAATCATTTTCAAATGTCAACAGACACTGCAAAGTCTGAGGCAGCGCCATCGCCAGTCAAAGAACCTGGGGGAAGGGCTCATCACGCTGTGTACATAAGCCCCCCGCAGTGCAACTGCGCCAGCTTAGGAGCACAAACAGAGCCCCCCCCCGCTCCCTACTCCCAAAGCAGACAAGTAGAAAGGGCGGCCACGAACGTCCAGCACAACTTTCCTAGACTGCGAACCCCCAAGGCACCCTTGACCGATAGATGTGGCACAGCGCGAGGCCTCGCCGCCCCCTGAGGGCATGCAGTCTCCAAAAAAAGCCTGAGCATGCTGGGGGGGAGGAAAAAGCAACCCCCCAGAGCCCCCCAGCATTTGGCAACATTCTACTGCAAGACTAGACCGACTGGTCACATAGGCAACTAGGGACTCTATACGCGTTTAGAAATAGCCCGGACATAACCCGAAGGAGACAGAGCGCTTGACATTGTGAACGGAGCAGCAGTTCCGAGAACAACCCCCGACGTAGGGCACCAACTCTTACCCCTCGCTGAAACAAAGAATCCACCACGGCCCCACATGCAAAACCTGCCGGCTGTGAGCGCGGAGACCTGTGAGCGCGAAGCGCCTTCTTCCCCATCCGCTCGCACGTCGCCCGCATGGTGAATAACACAACACCCAGAGCCAAAAGACAGGCAGCAGCCCCACGACCGCCCAGTCCCCTAACAATAAAGATGTGAGTGCATAGAAACCCACCAGCAGTCCCATGGCTCACTACGAGAAAAAACAAGCTGTTGAAAAACGATCACCAGAGTGATCCCAAAACCAACATACCGTGGCCGGGCATCGCGCAAACCGCTATGCCAAATCACTTCCGTAATCCCCTCACCCAAGAAGTAAAAACCCAGAACCATCCCGAGGGGGATGACTCACCACAAGTCCGAAACACCGTCGCCAGACAAAGCCCACCGTCGCCAGACAAGGCCTCAGGCCGAAGCACGGAGTGCACCCCAAACGGCGTCAGGGTGAGGGGACAGAGGACAAAGAGGCCGCTCGGTGGGCGGGGGAGGAATATATACTCTCCCCCGCCCACCCCAGGCCGGAAGTGACGCGCGGGACCCTCCAGGGTCTCAAAGAGCTGGGCTGCCCTGTGTGCCATCTTGTGGCACTACGGTGGCCGCCCTCTTACTAGTGTCCCCTGCGGGGACGTGTCAGTTGGCCTGCATTAACAGAGGTAAAGCCTACATGTGATATGTACTATTGAGTGAGCCTGGTGACCCGCTGGTGTATGTTTTCGTGATTGATTCTGGTTATCTACAGCTACAGAATGTGTCAGTGTCTATAGCATATGACTCAGAAATGTAATATGTATTGTGTATATCGTTGTGGACACTCATAGGTGTGTGTGTTGGGGAAGAATACATACAAAAATCAAAGATGTAGGTGGGAGACACCCAATGTTTCGAGGTAAAATATATAGGCTTTCATTTAGCTGGTTTCTGCTTAAAACTGTGTGAAATTAAATGCAAATCAATTAAGAAACCACATTTCTAAATTGTTTCTTTTTTCCCTCTTCCGAAGTGTTGAGTTATGTATACTGTGTGTGCGTCTGCTGTGAGAGCAAGTGTCATTTATGACCCTCGGAGATAGATGGGTAAACTTTGGTCATCACAAAAGTTGGTGAGAAAGAAATCTGCGCTCACGCGGAATTAGAAGTAGAAAATGTCTAATACCATTAAATCCTGTAAATCAATGAGTCGGGCAACATTGGGATTCCCGTGTATCCCTTGAGCAGAAAGGCTAAAGCACATTTGTACAGAATACAAATGTATACATTTTCATGCATAGGGCTCTAGTGCAGATCATGTGACAAAATGGAAACAAAGGGGGATACACAAGTGCAGTAAATGAAATCGTGCAATAGTGCACGCCCGACCTTCAAACTGATGCAAAAATGTACATTTTCAGAGCTGAACAAGTTCTTTGAAAATTCTCATCTACAATGCTAGGCATGAAAATGAGGCTTTATATCGCAGAGAATGGCACAACTTGGTAGCATTGACTTAGCATTGAGTAAAGACATGGCTGAAGGTGCTACAGTTACGCTGAGGCAATATTTTTAAATTCCACATTGGTTTCGTGGAAACCTGGACACATTTCGTGGTCTTGGGAGGCTGGGCACCTCTTCATGTAATAAGGCAGTGGTTCCCAAACTTTTTTGACCTGTGGCTCCCTTGACCTAATTGGCAGTTGGCCGTGGCTCCCCACGATTTTTTTACCGGTGGGGGGATGTAAGCACGACCTCGGGAGTACTTCCAGTTGTCTTCTTGAAATTAATTGGGATGCGATGAATGTATTATAATCATATTTGTAACAAAATTAAAATATATAACAGTTGTTCAATAAGAACTCGTTAAGTGAGAAACGATACAATCACCTGTTGACTTTATTTCATTTTTCAAATTGTTGTCGAATATGTACTTTCTTAATTTGGAAACAGGGTAAAATCGGTAATAAAATCATAATATTTTTCAAGGAAAGACTAGGAAATAGAGAGCACTAACTTTTTTATTCACCTGGCAACGCTGAATATTTCTGTGAGTTCGCTTTGGATTTTCCAATTGATGACAAGCAGAGGAAGTCATGTTTTGGAGCATTTTATGATCGTTAAAGGTTCCCTGACAGGCCAAAACAGGTCAGGTCAAGTTACTACAAAGATGGGTTTATGCCAGTGTGCCGGGTGATGCAGTGACAGTCGCATGCCATGTCACTGTGTATGGGCAGAGTCAGTCGCCTAGTAAAGTTAGTACAGTAGGGATGGGGCAGTCAGTTGGGTGGCTGACTGGGAGGGCTGGTGAACAGCAAGTAATATACTGTCAGTAGGGCCAGGTCAATAAGCATTGGCAGAGCTGGTAGGCACACTCCAGGTCACAGGAGCTGAGACAGAGCAGGACAGTAAGGTTGGGGGCAGAACGAGATGAATGGCAGAAGACAGGGCTGCCTAAGATCCAGCCAGCTCTGTGGGGCTCGGGTAGATCCAGTCTCATGGCAGGAAGAATAGACGGGCAAGAGGCAGTTTTGTAGCATGTTGTTATGGATAAGGTAGAGTCAGTTGCACAAGGTGGAGGTGGTAGATCCAGTTACATCCCAGGTCAGTGGTGGCCAGTTTAAAATATGCATGGCATGCCAGTTAGACTGAGACTGAGAGCGATTGCATGACAAGCAAGAAGGACTTGGCCAAAGTGAGTTGGAAGGCGAATAAGGGGTACCAAGCTGATTCTGTTTGCAGGGCAGACAAGTAGGTCTGCGTTATAGTCAGGCACAAAGTAAGTTCATGTGGCGAGTGTGATGACTTGTCTTTCTAGATATTCTGGTTCCATGTTGGAACCTAGTGTTTGGAACCATATGTCACCAAGGTTCCCATTACTGGTAATTCCAGGATTGTCAGTTGTTAGCTGACTGTTGGCTGGGGCTGAATACACTACACTTGCTTATCTAAACTACTTGGACTCCCTCAACTTTATTACACTGGCGACGTTTGAGGAAAGGTCTGCGTGTGCAAGTCAGCCTCAACAACAGGTGTAAAGTAAAAAGAAGAAAAAAACACCCACTTGGCTGCTGTCTGGAAGAAGGAAAGTGGATTGGCATCTTCAGAGGATGATTACAGCAAAACGAAGGTAGCGCTGTAAATATTGAAGAGAAAGACCAAAACGCGGCGAAAATCGGCAAAGCTAGACTCTTTTCTTTGATTTAATAAGGAAAAGGAGAAAAAACGGAGTTTGAGCGTGACGTCGATTTTCGTGGGTAAATTCCCATAGAAAAAAGACTGTTTGTTGGAGGAAAGTGGCAGACATCTTTGAATGGGAGCATTTTAAAAAGAAAAAGAAACAAGCCCGATCAGCCGAAGAAAGAAGTCTGATCGCTGTGTGGCGGCCATTTTGGGTCGGTTTAAAAAAAAAACAAGGCCAATCGACTTAAAAAAAAAAACACCGAGTGCATTTCTGGAGTTGGTGGCGGCCATTTTGAATTTTTTTTTGTCGTTTTTTGAATTTATAAAGAAGAAGACATCGAGGGAGACAGGAAATTCGACGTTTCGACTGAAAAAACGGTATTTTGGGAAATGACATTATAGGAGTTCATATTTGGGATAAAAACAGACTTGTTGAAAAAAAAAAAGTGGAAAGTGGAAAAGAAGGAGAAGTAAAGTCGAAGGAGCATTGGACTAAGGGGCCTAAGCTGGAAAAGCGACTGGAGGTGTTGATGAGACTAAACAATTGCAACTGAGTGGGTGACTACAAGCCTGTCAACGGTGATAGGCACACCCTATCAGGGAAGGGTGGAGGTATTTTGATGGTGAATTATAAAAGTAGAAAAAGTCAAGGTATATTGAGCTGAATAGGAGTAGCAAGATGCAGAATGTAACTGCACCTCCTTTCTTTCTGATGGAACCAGGGGAACCACTGATTAGGTGGAAAAAGTGGAAGAAAATATTTGAAAACTATGCGAGGGTGTGTGGTGCGAATTTGAGTGGCGAAAGGAAGCATGCATTATTAATGCATTGTCTGGGAGGAGAAGGCCAGGAAATTCTGGAGACACTTCCAGTTCTCTCACATGCTGATCAAAGAGGATTGAATGAGTATGAGGTATGTGCTAGGCAGTTGGACTTGCACTATCTTCCTAAAGTGAGTACCATCATGGAAAGGTACTATTTCGGGTTACGAGAACAAGGCAAGGAAGAGAGTGTTGAGGACTACATTACTGCGCTCAGAAAGTTGGCATCAAGTTGCAAGTTTGGGGTTTTGGTAGAAGAACGAATTAGGGATCAGTTTGTTTTGAGGTGTGTGAGTGATAAAATAAGGGAAGAGTTATGGCTAAAAGATGAACCTGCACTAGAAGAAGTGGTAGGTATTGCAAAAAGGGTTAAACACATGTTAAAGTGCGTGGGAGAACTAAGCAAGGAGAAAAAGGATGAAAAGCCAAGTAGTTCTTCAACACAAGAAGTGGTGTGTCAGGCTGTGAAGAGAGTGGATGAGAAGAAGAAAAAAGAAGTGTGTGAGGAGGAAAAATTAAAAGGGGAGGTTGATGGTGGCATTTCTAAAACACAGACAAGTAAGAAATTCACAACTCCTTTTCAAGGAACTTGTTACAGATGTGGGAGGTATGGGCATATGGCAAATGCGAGAGAGTGTCCTGCCCTTAAATTCAATTGCAATGTGTGTGGAAGAAAGGGACACATTGGTAGAAATTGCAGAACAAGAGTAGGGAGAGAAATGAAGACCGAGACCAAGTTAGTTAGCTTTCAGATTAATGATGATGTGGTGGAACATCCTTCTGATTATGTGTTGATAGGAGAAGCACGTGTGTTGATGAAATTTGATTCTTGCTCACATGTCACCTTCATTTCAAACGAAGTGTTTGAGAATGCGTTCGGAAAGAATAAGTCCTTGTGTAAACCGGATATAAGACCAACAGGTTATCAAGAACATCCCATAAAAATAATGGGTTACTTTTTTGACTGCATTGAATATAAGGGAAGGTATACAGAAGCAAAAGTTTATGTGGTAAACAGGGGAGACAACTTGTTGAGTTGGTCTCATCAAGCAAGGTTGGGGGTGAGTCTCAATCCTAATGCTCGTCCAGTTATTCAAGTTCAGGCTGTAGACAATGTGGAGAACAAGTTTATAAAGAACTTTAAAGAGTTATTCAGTGAAAAACTAGGATGAATAAAGGGTTACAATCACAACATAAAGCTGAAGTTGGGTGCGGTACCTGTTGCTGCTAAAGTAAGGCGCATTCCAATTTGTGTAAAAGATGCTGTAGGTAAAGAGATTGAGAAGTTGTTGTCGACTGGGGTTATACAACCAGTAGAAGCAACTGAGTGGCTCGCACCTATTGTGGTCGCGAGGAAGCCTAACAATGAGATTCAGCTGTGTGTTGACCTTCGTGCTTTAAATAAAGAAGTAATAGTTGACAAGTACCCTTTGCCAAACATAGAGGAGTTGGTTTCTACATTAGATGGAGCATGCTATTTTACCACCTTAGACATGGCTTCAGCCTATCACCAAGTTCCACTGAAAGAAGAGTGTCAAGAGCTTACTAGTTTCATTACACCAATGGGTGCATTCAAGTTCTTAAGAATGCCTTTTGGGCTGGTTTCAGCAGCCTCGGTATTCCAGAGAATTATGGAAGATCTGTTCAAAGGAATACCGGGGGTAAGATGTTATCAGGATGATGTTCTCATTTCTGGTAAGAACGAACAGGAACATGATGAGAGGGTTTGCCTAGTGTTGAAGAAAATGTTGGAAGTTGGTTTAACTCTGCGTCAGAGCAAGTGCAAGTTTGGTGTCAATGAGCTAGATTATTTGGGCCACCACATCTCAAGGAAGGGCATATCTCCAAAAAAAGATCTTGTAGAAACAATTGAAAAGTTGAAAGAACTGATAGAGCGCGCGGGTCACCCGACCAATAATTTTGCCACTTCTGGCTTCGGGCCCATATATTTCAAATCACCATATACATTGATCAGATGACCTCACACTCTGCTATCAGATAATTGTGAGTTCCTTTCGTTGTTTTTCAGCGTACCCGACTTACCATCCACCGACACGGGCACCTATGACCACAATGGATCAAGGAGCTAGCTGTAAAAGGAAAGGCAGCAAAATACAAACCCAACAAAATAATATTCAATACCTTTGTAAAATGACCACGGACAACTGGAAGTTTTAAAATCTTTATCTAATTTAGTAAATTTCAGAAATAATCAAATTCACAGTAATTAAGCAATCGATAATCAGAATAACAGAAAGTACATAGCTGAATAGCAAATAAGTCAGAGCAACCATTTATAGACTAATGGGATCAGGACACACTTAAAAATGCAGGATCAGGAATTAGAACGTTTATGATAACTCACTAAAAATAGGATAGGCTTTGATTAGGACTAATATTCTAGAATTATCTCAGAGAAAACGAGACATGAGTTCGGGACATTTATCTCTATAGGAGAGTCTATGGAGAGAGACACTATACTTTAAGGCAAAAGTTCTTTGGACAGTTTAAGTAAGGAGGTTCTAGACCATATGAGAAAATGACAAACTGCAATGCAAAATATAATTTCTAACAGGTAGGGCAACATAGGAACACGTTGTGAGATAAATGCAAATGACTTTATGATTCAATGGTTGCGGAAAGGCATGGAAAATAAACATATGCAAAGGTATGTCTTTATTAAAGCAAAAGACAGAAATATAGGAAGGTGCAAGGTTTCAGAGTTTTCAGAGAAATATTTACCTAGACTGGTGTGGAAACCAAACCCTGGCCACGGGTCAGTTAAAGACAGGAAACCCTCAAGGAAGGATACCCCTCAATGGACAGCAGGTGCAGAAGGGACACCCAGGACAGGACAGGAAACCCTCAGATTAGGAATCAGGACAGGACCTCTCGGACAGGACCCTCAGGACAGGACCAGCACCCGCAGTTCGGAAGCAACGCCTGCGCTCCACCCTCTCTGCAGCTATCGATCAAGACCCCGATTGGGTCAGCGAACTCCCAGCAAAGTGCTCCGCCAGCACTTTAAGGTTTAGTAAAACCTTAGTCTATGGTCAATTTCGGACAGAGTGCTCCGCAGCTCTCTGTATCTTCAGTCACCTATTGAGTGCGTTACCAAGCCAACACGAATCCGTTCCTTGAACACTTGTCCCTCTGGCGTCGCTACATCGACGACATCCTGATCCTTTGGAAAGGGGACCGGATGAGTTGTGAGGCCTTTTGCACATGGATCAACCTCCAAAACCCATACCTGAAATTCACAGGAACCATTTCTGAGGTATCACTACCCTTCCTGGACTTAACCATCAGGCTAGACCCAACGGAGATCACCACCACTCTCTACAGGAAAGAGACCGACAGGAACAGTCTCCTTCCATACCAGAGTCACCATACCAGGGCCCTGAGGGATAACCTGCCCTTTGGGCAATTCTTGCGGATCCGCAGAAACTGTACTTCAGTCACAGATTACAAACGCGAGGCCTCTACCTTACAGCACAAACTCCAAGAGAGGGGGTATCCTACCAGACTTTTAAAACAATCAGCCAAACGAGCACTTAATAACAACAGAGAAGCCCTGTTGGAGACACATCCTAAGCCAGCAGATGATGCCATAACATGTGTAACCACTTACACGAAGAACTCCAGCTTCATCAAGAAGACCATCAATTCCCATTGGGGCACCCTGAATTCCGCTGGCTTGGACATCCCACGTCCACGCTTTGCTTTCAAAAGAACTGCAAATCTTAAGGATACTCTAACCCACACTCGACCTAAAAAGTCTAGTACCCACCACCTGAACACACTCTGGGGCCTTCCACCAGTGGTGGGCCACTTTAGATGTGGTAACTGTATTGTCTGCCCTCAGTCCGTACAGAGCAAAGAGTTGACTTTATCACAAACCTTCACGTGGCATATGACCAAACATACGAATTGTAACAGCAGTAGATGTATATACATGCTCTCTTGCCCCTTCGGCCTCCAATATATTGGCATGACGATGCGCCCTGTGAAAACACAGATAATTGAACATAACAGTAACATTCGCTGTGCCAAGACCCACACAAGGCTGTATGAACACTGTAAGGAAGCCGGACACTCAGCAGATAACATGCTATGGGTGGTTCTAGAATGCCACCCATCCATCAGTCAACAATCACTGTATAGACTGGAACAGAGGTGGGTGCACCGTTTACAATTAGACACATGCGGATTGAATGACTCCGTCCCTTGGAATCAACTAGCCAACTAACCCTCTGGCCTGCCCTTTCTCGCCTCTATCAAGTTTGATGTCACTGCCGGACATCGAATGTAGACATATTGTACCATTCCATACTAGCATTTCTGGTGCACCCCCGCGCCCCTATTGGACTGGATTTTCTTTGTCCACATAACCCTCGATGGCATCACCGGGAACCACTACTCTTCCAACCAACAACAACCACCCCACCAGGGTCCGCCAAGCCTGGCAACCATGGCATCTGCTCCGTGGATCGACTTGCCTGGCCACTTGCCGGCATCCTATGTTCCATGACTCCCCCCTCATCACCCCCTCACCCCCTCACCTCCTCTGGGGCCAAGCTATCCGTGGGGCACCACTCACCCTGCGTCATTGTTGGTTCCACCAACGAGGGACCGCTCACTATTGCCGCCTCCGCTATCCCCGAGTGCCCCCCAGGGCCGCCTGCAAACTCCAATACCGGGCTGGCCTGCCGTGTGACTGTGGCTTTCCATTGATGAGACGTGTGCCTTTCCTTAAACCCTGTACCTCTTTGCACACGATCCCTTACATCTAGCCAAACCTCTGTCTCTTCCTTGAGTTGCCCCTGATTGGCTGCCTTGCCCACGCGTCATGGGACACACCCCGCCGCCCGCCCCCTCTACGCTTAGCAACCGGACATTTAACCGGCGTGTGGATGCAAGCGCATTACCGGCTGGTTCGCGTTTCACCACACGCCGATGCGAGTGGGGGTAGGTTCTTAATGGCACCGTTCCGCCGTGGCTAAGGTAAGCTTGCAGGGCCTCCGCCCATGTTTCACCTCTGTGCCTCGCTGACGGCCCCCTAGGAGACCGCTCGAGGCAGGTTTCTCCGCCCGGCTGCGGTCAATGGTGACTGCCCCCGTCGGGTCCAGCGGCTCTGCCTGTCCCGCTGCCCGGGCCCGCCACCTGGTTGTTGTTGTCCGTTAAACACACAGCCCTGCCTGACAGCCGGCCGCCCTCTCGCTACGAGGCACACTTGGGTGGCGCGGACGGGCTCCGGCGAGCGGAGCCGCGGACTGGGACTGGGACCCAGCCATACCGATCGGCTCAGCCTGACGGGACGTTGCCCCTAGCGATCCTCTGGTGACCCCGTCTCTCCTCACTAATGAGTTGGGTCATATTGGTTGATCCCACTTTCACCTTGCTGATTGTCTCCCCAGGTCAATTCCTCTAGCGCACGCCCCACCTGAATCAGCCGCGCAGATCGAGACAGCCTTGACACTGGTAAGCCCCGACCACCGGTGAGCACCAGTGCTGATAGACCATCTGTTAAGCACACATTTATTTTTATATTTATATTTTGTTCCCTCCTGGCGGACAGTGGCCTTTCAATGTTTAATGTTAACGACCTATTTTTGTTTGATACACGAGGCGCTATTACCATCATGTAATGTTCCTCTTGTAAAAATCAACATATTTTGAGTTTCATAACGGGTTGTCTTTGCTCACATACCCCAAAGACTTCTTGTTCCCAAATAACTTTTGCTTGGGACCACTTGGTTATAAAGAGTCTCTCTCTCGCTCTCTCTCACACGCCCTGCACATACCCAACGGTACCGTGACCGAGTGAATCACTGATGCTTGGGTGTTGCATTTTTACGAATTTCTGGGATACTCAAAAGGCTTAGTTTCTGAGCAACTAATGACATACGATACTGATGTTTCCTGTTTGTATCCCCAGGTCTGACGGTGTGACAATACTTTTTGGCTAAACTCCGGGCATTGACCAACAAGGTTGTATAAACCACACTCTTGAGGTCCCCTCAAGAGCACTTATTAAGTATATGAGCGCTGTTTTGGTCCTGAAGAATTGCCCCTTGTGGGCATGAAACATGTTGACCATGTTGGAGGGTTGAAATGAGGCCACACTAATGTTTACCTTGGGCCTCTATACCCCTTTTTTCACTTTTTAACAAAGTGGTTAGCCACACCAATAAAGTTTTCTTAGTGGACTACCCAACTTTTTTTAACTCACATCCCGCTCACTACTTCACCTGTTTTTTTGTACCTCACACACCAGAATATTACGGCAAGGAACAAAAGAACTCCGACAGAGAGTAACACACGGTGTTACCCGTCAAGCATTGCAGCGCCGGCTTGACGCAGGAGCAGTAAGCCGATGATGCAAACAACATAACAAAGGGCTGAATGAGACATGTCATCCAGCCCTGTAGTTGTATGAGGTTTCTTAGTTCCGAAAAGGGACCCTTTGGCTTCCCATACTTCCCTTTCCTCAACTACCTTCACTGAGAGCGAGACTCCTTTATAGACTCTTTATTAGGGGAACTTTGTACAATCCCTTGTGTTACATGCGTTGGGTCAGTGACAGGTCAGCTAAACCAGACAAGTCGGACAATTTCCCTAGGTGAACCCAGGGTAGTTAGACTGTTTTGGGACGGTGTACCACCCCCCAATGTTGCAAAGTGTCAGAATCCCTCAATTTGGATTGGTCCTAAGGTAGGATTTGGGTAACACACCAATCAGACGAGACTATTTGGAGGCCTAATTTACATCTCTGGGTACCGCCTAGCGAGATTGGGGTTCCCATGAGAAAGACCAGTGGAATACAATGAAGAGAATACAATTGTTTCAATATGGGCACACATGACTCCGTCCTGCTGGGTCGCAGGTCGTTTTCTCAGGAGCATCTTGCCCATCTCTGCCAGCTGGCTGAGTTCCACTGTCCAATGTTGCCACCTTTCAGCGCACCACGAGTCTGCGCAGAAGAGACCTTCAATATGGCTCCCAACCGGTTCGGACCCCCATTTCCCGCAGTACATGAAAAGTAAGCGAGAACAAATTAATACATAGAAATAAATGTATGTAAACACATCATTGGTCTTGTACTTCAAACTTATCATTATAAAAATATACTATGCAGTTTAAATGTTAGCAACATATACACACTCACAAGAGCATTACCACGTTATTCACGAAAGCTGTGTATTACGCATGCGCACCCTTTCCCTCCAAAACTTATCACTACGTCAGGTCACGTGAGTGTGACTGACGCATGCGCAGAAGCCATTTACTAAGCGGCGGCCATTTTTAGAGACATGGATTAATCGTATTAGAAATACACGTAAGCAAGCTTCCTCGACATCGTTCGAATAAAAATAAAAGATTAGTAAGACGTACAATTTATTAATTGATTACACACGGGCGAGGTTCTTGCCTCGAGCAAGTCGCGATGCGAAGCTTGCTCTATCAATCCCCTCTTTGATGATATTTACTATCATCACAAAATTAAATGGAACCAGATGCCAACTTCTCACACCTTTTACATCTCTATCTCTTCCAACAACCGATTTAGCTTCTCTTTTTCATTTTTGGTAGGGTGAGAATTTTTCACCCTTTTGTATATCTGATTATTCATTTCCTCTAATTCAAGCTCATCCACACTTCGTTTCACTCCTCTGGCATTCACTTGATGCTTTCCGGTGTGTTTACGACACTTGCAACAGACAAATATGAAAAATACGATAAGACCTATAATTCCAATTGGCATCAGTACTTTGAACAATAAGCTTTTACCTAAGCTAGCAAACCAATGACCTACATTTGAGAGACCATCTACCAGTCTCTTCCAGGCACTGTCAACCTCGAGTGGTTTGAGTTCCTTTTCCAAATTAGTAATGTTTTTCACATATCTTTTGAGCTGCACACTTTTGTCCGGAATATAAGTGCAACAATGTTGCGCCTTCAACATCCGGCAGACTCCGCCCTCTTTTGCTAATAAGGTATCAAGAGCAAGTCTGTTCTGCAAAACCATTGATCTGATCGCAACCATTTCGGTATTGACCAGCAGAAATCCATGAGCTGTGTCAGTAGACAACACATCCACTATAGTGGACAATTTGCAAATTCTGTGAGTGTTCAGAACCACTCCCACTCCAGGTATCAGTGCACTGAAAATACTACCCATTATTTCACCTACGCTTTCTCTTTTACTACGCACTAAGCCATTAGTATTTTCACTGCTTCCAGCAACTTTGTTCACATGGTATATTTTCGGGAAGACAATGCCAAAGTAGCAGCTTCCATACCAGTGATCCGGCAATTTGAAATAAGCCTTGTCTCCACATATATAATATATTCCAGGAAACACAGGCTCTGACCCATTTTTGAAACCCCATCCTCCAATTACCTTGTAATTATGTTCACATTCACTGGAACCAATGAAAATGTTATTATAATAGCTAGTCTTCTCGCGGTGAAGACATAGCTTTCCTTTCTTTTCAAAATCCAGCAACAGAGCAGGACCCGCCCCACCATTTGAGGTGCCTTCCATGTTCTCAGCCCATTTTGGCCTTTTCTGTGTTTCGTCATCTGCCTTTCTTTTTATTTTTATTCTCCTCTTCTCTGCCATGTTCAGGAACATCTTTTCCTGCTCACGCAAAGAACAGGTCAAGTTATCTCTGTGTGTGTCACCTATGTCTATATTACCTATAGTCAGAAAGTATTCGCCCATATAGCGAGTAACGTCACTTTTAGTATGTACAGGATTCAAGTTCCCACGTATAGGGAGTTCAGAAAAGATCACGTCATTGTTAGAGTAATAGTACTGTAACGGTCCTCTTTTGTAAAATAAGCTTGCTAAAATGCTAGAGGATATTCCATATGTCAGGGGCAGGTGATGGTATGTCACGCCTTCAGCCACCGAGGTAGGTAGCTTCATGCAGACATAGCAATCTTCAATTTCCATAGTCTCTACATAGTGTATTAACAAGTTTGCGAAAACATTTAAATGCGTTTTATTCTTTACTCCATGATAATGTAGTCCTCCCTCATCTGATGCTTCTAGGTCTTGTTTTGTTTGTCTGAGTGCTCTCTCATGTCTTGCTACACTTTGTGTTGTCAGTTCTTCTGTCTCAGTTTTTACAATCTCAGTAGGGTCAATATTAGTATTTTTGCTCACCGCAAAAGGAATGAAAACTGTTAGTCCTATCCAGAGTAATATCACTGTAATTATACTACATACACATACCTTGCAGCATGTTTTGCAACGACTGCAACTAGGTCTACCATTCACGTTTGAATCAGACATTTTGGCTCAGAAGAAGTTTCTCGACCCCTCTTTGTGTCTTTACACCAGTAGCTTACTTTGTGCAAATTCACGGTGGCTCGTCTTCTTCTTCGGCAGAGTACTCAGCGACTGGTTCTCCGTCGCTCTCGTCAGTTATATCAAGATCTTCAAATTCCTCCAAAACGAGCGTCCATTCAGGAGACTTGTACTTTTTGTTTTGTCTTTTTATTCGATCGCTCCTTCTTTTGGAAGTGTCTTCTGGTTGTTCTGCTATGCGAGCACTTCTCCTTTCTTCTGCACGTTTTTCTTCTACCGTTTTTATTCCCAGTCTCAATTTCTTTATGTATCCAGGCTCAATGTGCTTTCTTTTCTTAAGTCTTTTAGTTGGCACTGAGACTTCGTTCTCTTCTCTTGCCCTTTTATTTTCATTAGTTTGTGGCAATTCTGCTTCTTCTTCCCTTACTATCTCACTAGTTCCAGGTCTTGCATTTATTTCTTCTGCCTGGTTACTAATCTGGCCTTGTTCAGGAGAATTTTGTTTTTGCTTTTCGAATGTCTCTGTTTCTGTTTCCTGAACACTTTCTCCTAGTCCTATCTGATCCTGTTCGAGCACTTCGTTCTCTTGACTTTCTTCCGCTCGAATCTCTTTACTAGGTCTAATCTGTCCCTTTTCGATATCAGGAGTCAGTGGAGGAGTATCGATCACTTGTTCTGTCCCTGTCTGACCTTCTCCTTCCTCAGTTTTGATGTGAATCTCAATACCCTGAGGTTCTTCGCCTGTGCTTTGTTTTTCCTCTCTATTCCACTCTCTACCTTTCCAGATTCGTTCGCTTGTTCTAATGGGGTCTTCGGTAAGGTCAATCAATGGTATCCACTCATCTGGCCATATGCTTTGCAGCTCGTCATCAGCTACTTCTGGACCAACCTTTGGAAACCCTTCAGCAGGCTGGACTCTGGGTAGCTCGTCATCAACTACTCCTGGACCAACGTCTGCGGACCCCTCAGCTTGACTGGTACTGGGCTGTGCGTTGTCAGTTACTTCTGGTCTTGCTTCTGCAGACCCCTCTGCTGGACCGTCTTCTTCTCCAGGCTCTTTGTCGGGCTGTACCTTCTGGGTGTGGCTGGCGTGGATCCAATGGGGAACACCTGCACACTTCACGGCTGTGGTCGTTACCAGGATCACTTGGCGCTTCTGTCCCCACCTTGGTTCCAGGCAGCTCGACCGAGTATGCTTCTTTATTTTGACCCAGTCCCTGGGTACCAGTTTGTGGAGAGGAGTCGTTGGATTGGCGACGGCGTCTTCTCCGATCTGGCGAGAGATATAACGCACTTGGTCACCTAATCTCTTGCAGTATTCAAGCACCAAATCATCAGTAATACTCAACAATTTGCTTCCTGGTACCCATGCTTGTCTCATCACTCTTCCCATCAGGATTTCATGAGGGCTCAGGCCTGTCTTTCGGTCTGGAATACTTCGGAGTCCCATCAGAACCAGAGGCAGGGCCTTTACCCAGGTCATGCCAGATGCATCACACAATTTCGCTAGTCTTGTTTTGATAGTCCCGTTTATTTGTTCCACCACTCCAGAAGCCTCTGGATGATATGCACAGTGGAGTTTTTGCGAGATCCCAAATGCCTTACAGAGTTGGTCGATCACATCATTCTGAAAATGTCAGCCTCTATCTGATTCAATAGTGACTGGAACCCCGAACCTAGGTATCAGTTCTTTCAGTAAACACTTTGCTACTGTCAGTGCGTCACTTTGGGGAGTAGGGTAAGCTTCCACCCACTTTGAAAATAGGCAGACAATGACAAGGACATATCGTTTTCCCTCACAACGGGGCATGGTGATGAAATCAACTTGTACTCTTACAAAGGGACCCGCTGACCTCCCAATTTTCCCTAGTTCCACTATTGTTCTCTTGCCTGGGTTCATCTTTTGACATGACAGGCACCTCTGGCAGAGGGACTCTGCTACCTTCCTGAATTTTCTGCTATACCAAGTCTGTTGGAATACCAGAATCATGGCATCCCTACCAATGTGTGATCCCTCGTGTATCAATCTCGCCATTGTGCCAAGCAAGTGTCTGGCTAACACAGGCATACCATTTGGGCCCAAGATGACACCATCCTCACGTCTTGGTCTACACCCTTCTTCCTTCCACTTCTCTCTCTCTTGCCAGGGTGCCGCCTGCTGCCATTCTCTCACTTCATCCCAGGTAGGCACTTCTTCAAACACTCGAAGTTGGCAGCTGGTTCCTGCCCCCCCCCCCGTTTTGGATTTATGATATATCGATCCCTGGCACATAATTTGGCCACTCGATCCGCAAAATCATTTCCCAAAGATACAGGGTCAAAGTCCTTCTTATGGGCAACACACTTGACCACTGCCAATTCCTTTGGTAATTGGATTGCCTCTAAAAGGTCTTGAACAACTTTTCCATTTCGAATAGGGGTACCTGAGGAAGTCAGGAACTCCCTCTGTAGCCATAATTGGCCAAAGTCATGCACAACCCCAAAACAGTACTGACTGTCAGTATATACTGTTAGGCATACGTTTTTCCCCAATTTGCAAGCTTTTATCATTGCGATCAATTCGGCTACTTGTGCAGACTTGACTTCAAATAAATAACCTGCCTCTTCAATTTTTGTTAAGGAGACTACCGCATAGGCAGCACTCAGGCCTCCTTGTTCATGTCTTAGACATGAACCATCCTCAAAAAATTCCAGGTCATGTTTAGGCAAAGGTGTTTCTTTAATGTCTGGGCGTGGCTTTGTGCTAAATTCTGTTAAATCAATGCAGTTATGCTCATTTTCCTCCCCATCTTCCATATCCATTGAATTTGGAAGCAGAGTGGCGGGGTTCAGAATGTTGCACCTGACAATTGTTAGATTTGCAGCACCCACGAGAATCCTCTCGTATTTAGTCAGCCGACTAGGGGTGAGATACTGAGTTTTCGTTCTTGTTAGCAAAATTACCACTCCATGGGGAACATACACAGTCACAGGATGTCCCATGACAATGGATTCGCTCTGCTCTAAACTTGTGCAGGTAGCAGCTACTGCTTTCAGACATCCTGGTAATCCAGCAGCCACTGGATCCAGGGTGGCAGAGAAATATGCCACAGGCCTTCTGGTTGTGCCATGTTCTTGGGTTAGAACTGCCAACGCGCAATTATCGCGAGTGTCACAGAACAGGGCAAATTCCTTGGAATAGTCTGGCATTCCCAACGCAGGGGCTGTACACAGACAATCTCGCAATTTTGTGAAGGCTGTTAAGCTTTCCTCATCCCATTCTACGATGTCCGGTGTTCCTCTCTTGGTCATTTTTATCAAGGGCCTGGCTAGGACTGCAAATCCCAGAATCCATTGCCAGCAGTATCCTATCACTCCGAGGAACATTCTGATCTCTTTCTGAGTACGGGGTAACTGCATCTTTTGAATTATTCTCACTCTTTCTGACGTTACTTTCCTGATGCCTTTCTCTATCTGGTGCCCCAGATATTTCACTGATTTTGCACAGAACTGTAATTTTTCAGGGGCCACTTTATGTCCCTTCTCACTCAGGTGATTCAGTAGGGCAATGGTGTCAATCACACAGTCCTTATGACTTTTAGACGCCACCAAGAGGTCGTCAATGTATTGCACCAAGACAACATTTCCAGGTAAGACCAAAGTTTCCAAACATTTTTTCAAGATCTGATTAAAGATAGAGGGGCTCTCTGTGTACCCCTGGGGGACCCTATTCCAGACATACACGTGACTGTTGAAAGCGAATGAGAAAAGAAATTTGCTGTCTGGATGCAAGGGAATGGAAAAGAATGCATGACATAGGTCTATCACAGTGAACCACTCAGCATCCCAGGGAATCTGGTACAGAATCACTGCTGGGTTCGGGACAATTGGGCAGCAAGGAATCACTATCTTGTTTACCTTTCTTAGGTCCTTCACTACTCTGTACTTGCCACTAGGCTTTTTGATGCCCATAATCGGTGAGTTGCATGGGCTACTCATTACTTCCTGTATGATGTTTCCCTCTAGCAATTTCTGTATTTCCAGGGCAACCCCTGCTCTCACTTCTGCATTCATTCTGTAGGGTTTAGTATTAGGGTATACTGCATTGTCCTTGATGGCTATCTGTATGGGGTCTACGTTTTTCATTAATCCTACATCTTTTCCGGTAAAGTCCCATACCTCTGGCTTCATTGTTTCTTGGAGTTCTTTGGGCAAATCCTGCATAGTCATTCATTTAATTTCTGAGTCCGGTCTGATTAACATTAATTTATAAATGCCATCTTCATCTGGGGTCTGAATTTCAACACCCTTTGGTGTGCAAAAGATGGTACAGTTCATTTTGCACAGCAAATCACGTCCCAGTAAGTTCACTGGACTGGTGTCACAAACCACAAATCTATGCATTTCTTTAAAGTTTCCAATTGAGATCTCCATGGGCTCGGTAACAGGAGTACTAATCAATTGATTAGATACACCTACTACTTGGATGGCTTCTCCCGAGAGGGGTAGGTTTGGAACGTCCACTGTTCTCACAGTAGAACGGGTAGCGCCAGTGTCCAACAGAAAAGTGACATCATTTCCGTCAACCTTTCCTTCAATGTATGGTCCGGACTGGTCTACCGGCAAGGAGGCGCCAAGTACGCACTCCTCGTCCTCCCCTCTCAGGCCCCGTCAGTACTGGTCATCACAAAGGAAGGTATCGTTTTGTAAATACTGCGAAGTTGCTGTATTTCTGTTCTCATTGCTTTCCCAGACCTCTACGTCATAACCCTGCGTGGACTTTCCCTTAAATACTTGCTTTGGTGCTCGAGGCAACTGAATCATTTTTACCTGTGGTTGGGTCTTTCTGGGTCTTTCTTTCTGCGTCTGTGAAGTTAAATCAGGTGTTTGGGCGTTATCATCCTGCAGATAAGGACACTCGTTTCGCCAGTGTCCAATTTCCCCGCACTGGTGGCAGGGAAATTTCTTCTTTGCCTCCTCCCTGCTCATTTTGGGCCGGGGCTTTCCTCCACCCCCTTCCCCAGGACCTTTGTTCTCATTAGATTTAGCCATTTTACTCAATTGTTTTTCCTGCTGTTCTGCGAGTTTCACTTGAGCCCACATAACCTTCTCCTTGAGAGCCTTTTTCTTTTCTGCCATTTTGTCCTCGCAGTACTTTGCGTACCGCAGGACCTCATCCATCTTTTTAGTATGCCAACATATTTTGTTATCTTTTATCCACTGACAAATGTCGGGTCTTAAACCATTTACCAACCTGTAAATAAAATGTGTCATATCCTTCATCTCGATGTTGTCTATACCGCTGTATGTTTTGAACACCTGCAACAGCCTTTCATAAAAGGAGTGCACTGTCTCATCTCTTTCCTGTGTTGTTCTATCTATCTTGATCCAGTCAGTTTCCTTTGCTGGCACTTTTATTTTCAAATGCTGTATTACTTGTTCATATTTTTTCATCACTTCTTTCGATGGTTCCCCTGTGTTGCCATCTCTCGGGTATTCCTCACTAGGCCAAGCTATGGCTATTTTACACTCGGTCCACAGATCTACCGGGACTACAATGTCGAAAAACCCATCCAGGTCTTTCCACAGGCATTTTTGCACTTTTACGAACCTTTCCACCTGCCTGTACCAGTCTACTGGTTTTTCGCGCAATTTGGGGAAATCGTTAGTAAAGGACACAATATCCTGTCTGGACATTGGAACGTGCACATACTTTCCACCTGGTACTTCGCGCATAGGGCATAACTGTTCTGGTTTTTCAGCTTCTTTTAGCAAGAATTCGGGAGTTGCCTGCCTAGACCTGGCCTCATCCTTTTTCTTGGCCCATCTAGCTTTCCACCTTTCCACATCTCCCCATTTTTTCAATACTGACAATAGTTCCTTGACCTGTGCTTTCTTTCCTGAAGCATTCAAGTTTTCCAAATCTTTGTCTGAGAAATCTGCTCTATATGGTTTTTGCAGCGGTTTTGATCTTGAAATATCTATACCCATGCTAGCAGCAGTGTCTGTCAGTTTTTCGTGAAGTACTCGGGTATTTCGGGTGAGACTTTTGCAGATAAACAGCATTTCGTCTTCGGAGTAGGTATTTAATCTGTCTAATCCTACGTTTCCTGCCATCAATTCCTCTATTTCTATTCTCAGCTTGTAAAGATCTAAAGGTTTCGTTGGGGACGTTTGCTTTTCCAATTCCTTACTCCATCTTTCGATTTCTTCAGGAGTCACCAATGTGACACTCCTAGTACCCGAGGTCGATTCCATCTGAATTGCCCTCGTACTAAACGTGTGCGGCTTCGGGATCCTTTTCCCAGTCTTCCTAATGGGTAGATCCAGCAGCGAGACCTCCGACTCGCACTCACTGGTCTCATCATCTATAATTAAGGGTTCTGGTCTGGTCGGTGCAATGACAGGGGTAATTACGGGAGTTTTTGGAGTCCCTTGACGGTCCCCGTACAGCGGAACCACCGGTCCGATTGTTACTGGGATCGTTAAGGCTTCAGGACTTGCATTTAGCTGTGACATTTTCCGTATTATTTCAGCTCTCTGATTTCCCAGCGCTTCTCGCTCTTTCTCTTCTAATAACCTGTCTAAAGTGTTTCCATGTAACACCTGCGGGGTTAGAATGGGAGCATAACTCGGGGCAGTGGGATGAGTCTCACTCGGCCCTCCGCCATAGTTAGGCTTCTGAAACAAACTTCATGTGCCTAGAATTCTCGGATCTTCCTCACTCTGGGGCTGTAATAACGGCATTCCTGAACCTACGGACCTCACCTCTCCTCCATAAGGGGGACGGGGGAAAAAATCTCCTTCACGTGCATATCTTGTTTCCTCACCCACGGGTCTCCTGGGGTATATACTTCTGGTTTCTATGGGACCCAGATTCTCAGTATAAGGAGGAACTATATAATCCCCTCCTACACTTGCGGACCTGACCTCTTCCCTTTGTAGGGGTCTCCGGGGAATATCTCCTGCACTCGAAGGTCTGTGTCCCTCATTATAAGGAGGCGGACTTCTCATGCACATGTCATCTAACAATTCGTCGTCTGACTCTCCCAGGGGCCCCCAATGTTTAGTCTTTTCTGTTCTTTCCCCCCCCCCGGGAGGATCTTCTGCTGGCATCATGGGAAACAGTCCCTCAACAATCATGCTCTGTCTCCATTGCTTCATCTTTTTATCTCGGGATTCTTGTCTCAGTTTTGGGTAATACTTTGTCAGCCCTTTGTCCATTCGGGGCTTCTCTCTTTGGAAAGCCTCAATCTCCCATTCCTCTAATGCCTCATACTGTGTTAGTCTCGGTCTGGGATGTAATTCATTCATTCGGGTTCTTAAATTAAATAGGATCCTACCATTAAAGGTACCTTCTAACGGAAAGGCCATTATTCCGTCGTCTTTTGTGTATTTTACCCAATTTTCTAACCACACACACGTATTGTACCCTCTGTCAAACATCATGAAAGAGGCGGGAGTATTTGGTGGTGGAATAACAATGCCCTCTCTAGTTTGAATCCGCTTGTCCTTTTTGAAGTAATTCTTTACCTTATTTACAAGGGACATTTTTCTCTTAGTTCCGTACATAATATCGTATCTATTAGCTTTCCACTGATCCCTTTCAAACACCTTGGCTTCTTGGATCGGGTCTAGTCTCTGGAGAATACGAGTGCCACATACGATTTATACGCTTAACTTTGTTTACCAAATTTCCTCCACTCAGAATGCGTCTTGTAATTCTGTGCGACCAATGGGTGCACGCGTTCAAATATTTTCGGCCAATGGGTGCGCGGCCTTTTCGCGAGACAGTTCTCACGCTTTCGGCGCTCACCCCTCCTTTACAATTCCAGCCCCGCTAGCCGCCCGCTGTTTCTACCAATCCCAGCGCGGCACGGAGTGACGTCAGTGACGCTTCGGGACTGACTCTCTCCCTTCACAAGGTAACGGAAACTTTCTTTCTTTCTAAAGTGCTAGTGCTTGGTTATTTTACAACGAATACACATTCGCCACAGTGCTCAAGTGTCTAGACAGGAAAGAGTTATTTTACTGCAAGTAAACTACTTCCATTTACTTTTCACACACTACGGGTAGATCTCTTCCGCCTACCCTTCACTCTAGCATCAGTGAACCTGTTCCTTCCTTAGACCCATCCACTCTTTCCGGGATATATCCGAGTCTAAGGTTTTCCAGCGGACCCCTTTGCTTTCACTCAAGCTCCGATGAACCTGCTACTCTTCCGATGTGACCCTTGCTAGGTTACGCCACTATTGGAATTTTGCCAATGAACCTCGTTACTAACATTTATTCACACACGTATTCAGAAAAACCCTAGTTAGTGCTTCCTGGTTCTACCTAACCTGCACCTAACTTTCCTTGAACCTGCGACCTCAAGGCAATGGATTCTATTCACCACTTGCCTATTCAATTCCCCGGGGAGTTCTGACAACACTGAACAACACGTTTTACGTACGCATGGATTAATACATATAACAATATAAGAACAAGAATAACAATTTTTAAAACAATTCATAAATTTCAAAAGCAACACATTTCAAGTGACTGATCAGATCTCCTGAAGTGCCTGCTCTTATAGCAGCGTCAATATACTAGCAGCTTCCGACTTGACTTAGCTTTAACTAGTCCTACCTAACTTTTAACTAGTCCCTAACCATTCCTCTGCTAACCAGAAAATTACTGATAGAGCGCGCGGGTCACCCGACCAATAATTTCGCCACTTCTGGCTTCGGGCCCATATATTTCAAATCACCATATACATTGATCAGATGACCTCACGCTCTGCTATCAGATAATTGTGAGTTCCTTTCGTTGTTTTTCAGCGTACCCGACTTACCATCCACCGACACGGGCACCTATGACCACAATGGATCAGGGAGCTAGCTGTAAAAGGAAAGGCAGCAAAATACAAACCCAACAAAATAATATTCAATACCTTTGTAAAATGACCACGGACAACTGGAAGTTTTAAAATCTTTATCTAATTTAGTAAATTTCAGAAATAATCAAATTCACAGTAATTAAGCAATCGATAATCAGAATAACAGAAAGTACATAGCTGAATAGCAAATAAGTCAGAGCAACCATTTATAGACTAATGGGATCAGGACACACTTAAAAATGCAGGATCAGGAATTAGAACGTTTATGATAACTCACTAAAAATAGGATAGGCTTTGATTAGGACTAATATTCTAGAATTATCTCAGAGAAAACGAGACATGAGTTCGGGACATTTATCTCTATAGGAGAGTCTATGGAGAGAGACACTATACTTTAAGGCAAAAGTTCTTTGGACAGTTTAAGTAAGGAGGTTCTAGACCATATGAGAAAATGACAAACTGCAATGCAAAATATTATTTCTAACAGGTAGGGCAACATAGGAACACGTTGTGAGATAAATGCAAATGACTTTATGATTCAATGGTTGCGGAAAGGCATGGAAAATAAACATATGCAAAGGTATGTCTTTATTAAAGCAAAAGACAGAAATATAGGAAGGTGCAAGGTTTCAGAGTTTTCAGAGAAATATTTACCTAGACTGGTGTGGAAACCAAACCCTGGCCACGGGTCAGTTAAAGACAGGAAACCCTCAAGGAAGGATATCCCTCAATGGACAGCAGGTGCAGAAGGGACACCCAGGACAGGACAGGAAACCCTCAGATTAGGAATCAGGACAGGACCTCTCGGACAGGACCCTCAGGACAGGACCAGCACCCGCAGTTCGGAAGCAACGCCTGCGCTCCACCCTCTCTGCAGCTATCGATCAAGACCCCGATTGGGTCAGCGAACTCCCAGCAAAGTGCTCCGCCAGCACTTTAAGGTTTAGTAAAACCTTAGTCTATGGTCAATTTCGGACAGAGTGCTCCGCAGCTCTCTGTATCTTCAGTCACCTATTGAGTGCGTTGGGTCAGTGACAGGTCAGCTAAACCAGACAAGTCGGACAATTTCCCTAGGTGAACCCAGGGTAGTTATACTGTTTTGGGACGGTGTACCACCCCCCAATGTTGCAAAGTGTCAGAATCCCTCAATTTGGATTGGTCCTAAGGTAGGATTTGGGTAACACACCAATCAGACGAGACTATTTGGAGGCCTAATTTACATCTCTGGGTACCGCCTAGCGAGATTGGGGTTCCCATGAGAAAGACCAGTGGAATACAATGAAGAGAATACAATTGTTTCAATATGGGCACACATGACTCCGTCCTGCTGGGTCGCAGGTCGTTTTCTCAGGAGCATCTTGCCCATCTCTGCCAGCTGGCTGAGTTCCACTGTCCAATGTTGCCACCTTTCAGCGCACCACGAGTCTGCGCAGAAGAGACCTTCAATATGGCTCCCAACCGGTTCGGACCCCCATTTCCCGCAGTACATGAAAAGTAAGCGAGAACAAATTAATACATATAAATAAATGTATGTAAACACATCATTGGTCTTGTACTTCAAACTTATCATTATAAAAATATACTATGCAGTTTAAATGTTAGCAACATATAAACACTCACAAGAGCATTACCACGTTATTCACGAAAGCTGTGTATTACGCATGCGCACCCTTTCCCTCCAAAACTTATCACTACGTCAGGTCACGTGAGTGTGACTGACGCATGCGCAGAAGCCATTTACTAAGCGGTGGCCATTTTTAGAGACATGGATTAATCGTATTAGAAATACACGTAAGCAAGCTTCCTCTACATCGTTCGAATAAAAATAAAAGATTAGTAAGACGTACAATTTATTAATTGATTACACACGGGCGAGGTTCTTGACTCGAGCAAGTCGCGATGCGAAGCTTGCTCTATCAGAACCATGCTCAAAAGAAGAAGTTTCATCGTTTTTGGGCATGGCAGAATTTTATAATAAGTTTGTCAGAAATTTTGCAGATAAGACTGTTAATCTGAGGAAAATCACGTGTAAGAATGCTGTGTTTAATTGGACTGAAGAGTGTAGCAGAGAGTTTGATCAGGTGAAGATGGATCTGAGGAATGCACCAAATTTGCAGGCGTTTGTTCCAAGGGATCCGACGTTTATTGTTACAGATGCTAGCAGCAAGGGTCTGGGTGCTTTGTTGTTACAGGCGAGGAAGGACAAAGAGGTCCTGATAGCTTGTGCTTCGAGGTGTTTGAAGGGGGCGGAGTTGAATTACTCTGTCATAGAGAAAGAGGCACTAGGTATATATTGGGCTGTGAATAAATTCAGAAAGTTTGTGTGGGGTTCCTCCTTCACTGTCAGGTCTGATCACAAAACACTAAAGGAGGTCTTCGAAAAAAAGGGGCTAGACTCCATCTCTGCAAGAATAAGGCGATGGGTAATTTCGTTGCAGGAGTTTGTGTTCAAGTTTGAGTACATACCTGGGAAAACTAATGTCTCGGCAGATTGTCTGTCAAGGTTGGTGGATGTGGTAGAGAATGGTGAGGAAGCCTTGGCTGACGATTTTGAGGGTGATTTAAAGGTGTGTGACGTTACCTTGGGGGCGGTGAAAGAAGATGCTTGGAGAGAAGAGCTGGGTAAGGATGAGGAGTTGAAGGAGGTCAATAAATTGCTGGAAGGTGGAAGGTCTCGTTCTTTGAAGAAACCTTGGTCTTTGATTGCCGATGAGTTGGCAGTGGTGGATGGCTTACTCATGAGAGGTACTAGGTTGGTTCCACCAGTTAATCTCAGAAGTATTCTGGTTGACATGTCTCATGAGGGACACTTGGGTATTTCAAAGACGAAAGAACGCATAAGAATGGACTTCTGGTGGCCTGGTATCGATTTGTTGGTGGAACGCACTGTTAGAGATTGCTCGTCTTGTCAGGCAAGTAATAAAGTTTTGAGGACGAGGTCTTCTCCAATGGTTTGCAGGAGGTTGCCTAGGTCCCCCTGGGATGAAATTGCAGTGGATATTATGGGGCCTTTACATGGTGAGCACCAAACTCCATTTATGTTGGTTCTATTGGATTTGTATTCTAGATGGGTTGAGGTTAGTTTGGTAAGGGAGATTACAAGTGAGTCTGTTATTTCTTTTTTGGAGTCTGTCTTTAAACGTGAGAGTTTTCCGAACTCCATTCTTTCCGACAATGGACCACAATTTTGTTCAGGGAAAGTTGAGGAGTACCTCAGTAAGTGTGGCATTGTTCACAAGAGAATTTCTTTGTATCACCCTGAGGCAAATGGTGCTTTGGAGAGACTCAACAAAACTTTGAAGGAAAGCATTCAATTAGCAAGGGTCAACAATTTGGACTGGAGAAAGGAGTTACAGAATAGAATTTCAGCATATCGATTCTCTCCTCACTCAACTACAGGAAAAACTCAGTTTGAACTTTTCAAGGGTAGAGCACCTAACACTTACTTATGTCCTGCCTGGATGATTGCAGACAAGGGTGTAAAAAATAATGAGGTGGGGACATGGAGAGAAAGGGAATTGGAACTACAGAGGAAAAGGAAAATATATGTGGATAGAAGAAATTCTGCAAAGGATTCGAAGTTTGTGGTGGGGGAGATAGTAAAGATCAGGGCTCCTGTTGGCTGTCAAAATTGGTCGAAGTTTTCTGTTCCTAGAACCATTGTGAAAATTTTCAAAAATGCTGTAAAGACGGAGGATGGTCGTATCTGGAACAATAGTCGTGTTTCTCATTTTGGGGGTAAAGGGAAGTGTGATGATGTTGTTACTGTTCCTGATCTGCATACTAATTATTCTCGCAAGAGTGTGAGAGTATGCAGGCCTCCTGTTCACTTGCGTGATTATGTCTAGGTAGTTTCTTCTTTGAGTTCTTTATCTTCCTGTTGCCTACTTCATTGCTGGATGTGTAAACCTGTTTAATGTTTAAGAGGGAGAAGTGTGATGACTTGTCTTTCTAGATATTCTGGTTCCATGTTGGAACCTAGTGTTTGGAACCATATGTCACCAAGGTTCCCATTACTGGTAATTCCAGGATTGTCAATTGTTAGCTGACTGTTGGCTGGGGCTGAATAAACTACACTTGCTTATCTAAACTACTTGGACTCCCTCAACTTTATTACAGCGAGCCTGTCACATGCCAAGTCTGCTGGATGGTGGGAGAGAAAGTCACTTTTTACACCGTCCAGTACATCTTAACCGAGCAAGTCACATGGCAAGACAGCAGGGCAGCAGAAGAACAAGTGGCATGAGAGGCTAGTACAGTAGTAATGGATGCAGGCCTGGGCTTCTGCCAGTTGCTTCCAGGAGTAGAACCAGCCTAATTGTGCATTATATCCTGCAATACAAGAGCCCTAATTAAAAAATATTCATTATTCTCCACATCCACATCTCTGGAATGCTCTGTATTCATGTCCATTGGGTACGGAGGGCACTGATATATTTTATTTTTTATTTATAAAGTTTTATATAGCGTGAACCAGATCCCGAAGGATATCAGAGCGCTTTACATGAGGATCAATTGAATCACAAGTTACATGTTATATCCAAGCATAGTAAGACACAAGCACAGAGACAATGAACAAGAATAGCAGATATTTATGGACACAAACATTACATATGTAGCGCTGGCTAGACCCGTAGGTATCAGAGCGCTTTACATTAGGTTGCACAATGTTATGGAAAATGATAACAATTACACATTACATCAGGAATAAGCAATACATGGAAAGAGTAATGTGGTATGATTTATTTAAGTTCAGACAGACTCTCAATGTTTGATTCTTTGTACCTTCTGAATTTCTTCCCTTGGTGCCCTTGCACAGACTATAATCAAACCAAGGGAAGACCCGTATACATTTGAAACAGTTTCTAATGAATCAGCTTATTGTAAAATAGACTCTTGCAAGCTCACCTGTGTTCCTGTGAATGTCAAGCTTCGAGAGCACAAGAAGATACACACACTATCCAGGGGAGACAGTAACGATGGAGTGTTGGATTGCCACACACCATCTCCCCTTGTGCACCAGAAAGAAATACCTTTTACAAAGCACACAGTATTCCCATATTCTCGTTCCCTGGGCTTCTAAACCTTTCACGAAGATCTGCATGCCCACAGTCCTTTGCAATGTTATTCTCATATTCTAGAAGTCAGAAACAGGAGCAATTGCAGTGGTAATCTTCTCGACTAGGGTGACTCAGAGTTCATATGCCCAAGATCAGCGGGTGCAGCAGCCGGCAGATGGTTTGGGGGAAAAGGCATGCTGCAGTCAGAGAGTTTTAGCACAGCACTGTTTTAATACAAATGTGAGCTTTTCTCAGATTTCAACTTACTGCATCTCTCTGCAAATTCTGCTTGCAGCCCCAGGGAATGATGATGTGTTGAAGAAAAAGAATGACGAGGCAATTTAAAGCGGGTTTCAATAATATAAGAAGCAACCTTTTTGGTAAATGCATACCATTGTATAATGAGACTGAATGCTTCATGTAATGTTGGCATATTTAAACTGGCACTGGAGCCAGAATGCAGCAGCGTAACCCAGTGGGAGCTGTGCTCTGCTCCAAGCTGAGACACTGGCACGATCAGGAGATCCCGAACAGATTTTGATCAACTCACCCAGGTGGAATTCGAAACATGATAACCAAGAGCAACCATGACTTTATGCCTCTAAAAATCTACACTCTACTTGGCAAGCAGCGAATATTGTCAGTCTTGCTGCGGATTTCAATTCCCGCTAATGGCACGGATGTTGCCCAACAAACTGAAACATGTACGAGTCTCAGAAAAAGTTTTAAAAATGTCCTGCTGTCCTGTTTTCCGACGAGACTGTGGGCCACCGCACAGACATTTATTTAACAGTCGTCACTTTCAAACTCGACTTGACAATGGGACTCATCTAATCAGCCTGCTGCTGTAGCCTGCACGAATCCCTTTGGACATCACCGCTCGCGGAACCCGCATCGCCCTGGGACTCTGACCGTCATCTGGAAGCTGCCTGTGAGTGTGGACTTGGGCAGGAGGGCTGCGAGCAACGGGTTCAGGACTCGCTTTCCCAGGAGTCCCTGGAAAACCCACGCCCGATACACCTGGGCTGCTCTCCCTCACCGCCCCGCCCACTCTTCTAATTGGAGGTTGCACTACAAAAAAAATTCTTGTATCCCGCTGGCGGGAGTGCGCGGGAGCGCCCGGGGCTAAACCCGGGCAAAGGGCGGGCCGTCTAAGGCCGTCCAAGGACGTACAAGGACGGGCCAGGCCCTTTCTCTTTCGTTGTGGACTTGAGGACCCAAAGTAAATTTTAATTATTTTCATAATTGAGTAATTATTTAGCTGTCTTTGCCTAGGTACTGCTGCCATTGCGCTTGCGCTGCTGCTAGCGCTATTTGTATTTTAAACCTACCCTATTGGATATTTGCTTTGCTTATTTTATTTTCGTTTTCCCCTGCTTTTAGGCGGGATCAGGCTGGGTCTTACATCTCTCCCTCCCTCTTACCGCATTTAACGGAAAGCACATCGCCGTTTTGGCGAGTCCAGGTCCCGGGGGCTGCCCTGCCTGGGAGCCATCTTAGTTTCGGCTCCTCACCACATCGACGGGCGCCATTTTGGAACGCCCTCGCGATCGCGCTGGGCCTGGAGTGCCTATTTAAGGTGGTTTCTTTACCATCTCTGCCCTGACAGGTACTGCTGCCATTGCGCTTGCGCTGCTGCTAGCGCTATTTGTATTTTAAACCTACCCTATTGGATATTTGCTTTGCTTATTTTATTTTCGTTTTCCCCTGCTTTTAGGCGGGATCAGGCTGGGTCTTACATCTCTCCCTCTCTCTTACCGCATTTAACGGAAAGCACATCGCCGTTTTGGCGAGTCCGGGTCCCGGGGGCTGCCCTGCCTGGGAGCCATCTTAGTTTGGGCTCCTCACCACATCGACGGGCGCCATTTTGGAACGCCCTCGCGATCGCGCTGGGCCTTGAGTGCCTATTTAAGGCGGTTTCTTTACCATCTCTGCCCTGACAGGTACTGCTGCCATTGCGCTTGCGCTGCTGCTAGCGCTATTTGTATTTTAAACCTACCCTATTGGATATTTGCTTTGCTTATTTTATTTTCGTTTTCCCCTGCTTTTAGGCGGGATCAGGCTGGGTCTTACATCTCTCCATCCCTCTTACCGCATTTAACGGAAAGCACATCGCCGTTTTGGCGAGTCCGGGTCCCGGGGGCTGCCCTGCCTGGGAGCCATCTTAGTTTGGGCTCCTCACCACATCGACGGGTGCCATTTTGGAACGCCCTCGCGATCGCGCTGGGCCTGGAGTGCCTATTTAAGGCGGTTTCTTTACCATCTCTGCCCTGACAGGTACTGCTGCCATTGCGCTTGCGCTGCTGCTAGCGCTATTGGTATTTTAAACCTACCCTATTGGATATTTGCTTTGCTTATTTTATTTTCGTTTTCCCCTGCTTTTAGGCGGGATCAGGCTGGTTCTTACATCTCTCCCTCCCTCTTACCGCATTTAACGGAAAGCACATCGCCGTTTTGGCGAGTCCGGGTCCCGGGGGCTGCCCTGCCTGGGAGCCATCTTAGTTTGGGCTCCTCACCACATCGACGGGCGCCATTTTGGAACGCCCTCACGATCGCGCTGGGCCTGGAGTGCCTATTTAAGGCGGTTTCTTTACCATCTCTGCCCTGACAGGTACTGCTGCCATTGCGCTTGCGCTGCTGCTAGCGCTATTTGTATTTTAAACCTACCCTATTGGATATTTGCTTTGCTTATTTTATTTTCGTTTTCCCCTGCTTTTAGGCGGGATCAGGCTGGGTCTTACATCTCTCCCTCCCTCTTACCGCATTTAACGGAAAGCACATCGCCGTTTTGGCGAGTCCGGGTCCCGGGGGCTGCCCTGCCTGGGAGCCATCTTAGTTTGGGCTCCTCACCACATCGACGGGCGCCATTTTGGAACGCCCTCGCGATCGCGCTGGGCCTGGAGTGCCTATTTAATGCTCTCCTCTACCGCGCAGCGGGACGCGCAGATGGGTCGCCCTCGCTTAGCCGGAGTCGTGCCTGAGTCCTGCCCGTCTGCGCCCGTCCGCGCTGAGGACGGGCTGCAGGACGGGCTGCCCCTTACTAACGTGACTTCAGGTATGTTAACTCGGGAGGGTCGCGTATGTTATTCATCCGCGATACTCCATTCACTGCGACCCTCTGCCCCCACTTTTTGTGCCTCTTGTATTCTGCCGTGTCATTACTTTTCATGTTCCGGCTGTGGTTTCACTACCGGCAAAATGCAGCTCTCTAAAACCCAACAGTACATTAAGCATTGTAGGGGGAAAAGGAAGCCTACGAAGGGTGGTATTTCTTCTCTCTCTCTGCTCCATTTTTGGAGCTTAAACTGTAGATCGCTCCCCAAGAATAAATTAGACATCTACGATTTCATAACCGAGGAATCTCCTGATGTCCTATTCCTGACCGAGACCTGGATACATGCCAGTTCGGGTCCGGACATCGCCGCAGCTATTCCCTCCAACTATGTTATGCTACATCAGGATAGACCCTCAGGTAAAGGGGGTGGAATTGCTATTATTTTTAAATCCACCTACCAATGTAAACTGGAAGCACTACATCTTCCAGGTAGCGAAGCTGCATTGTTTAAACTTACGATTAATCCCCGACTGACGCTTTCTGGCCTGTTAATTTATCGGCCACCGGGGAATGCTGCTTCTTGGATTCCCTTACTTGTTGATTGTCTATCAGCAATACTTCTGAAATCAAAGAATTTCATCATTCTTGGTGATTTAAATATTCATCTAGACGATGTCAACAATTCCCTTACTAAATCTTTTCTTTTTGATCTTGAGGTTTTTAACCTCAAACTTTGTAATACTGGAGCTACTCATCTGGCCGGTCATCTTTTGGACCCAGTTATTTCCACTCTTTCATTTGACTGTACTCACTTGGCACGCCCGCTTGTTTGGTCCGATCATTATGCTGTACACTTTGTGCTACCGCCCGGTCTCCATATAGCTAGTGATTATGTAGAGGAAACAAAACCTTCCTATCGATGGGACAGGATTGATTTAGCTGCTTTTAATCTGCATCTGACTGAGACAATTCCTTCTCTCATTAACACTGAGTAAAATTTGAATGCCCCCATTTCTAGGTGGCTAACAGATGCAGTATCTGTTCATGCCCCTCGTTCTGACAGTAAATTCCGATCCTTGCGTCCCCCAGCACCTTGGTACTCGGATGAGTTAAAAATCCAACGTGTTAAATGTAAAGCCTTGGAGAGGAAGTGGAGAAGGTTCTATTTCATTCCCTCTAAAGTGATTTACAAGGATGAGCTAAAAGCTTATCACGCCAACTGTAAACGTGCCAAAGCTCTTTACATCACCTCTACAATCACTTCAGTGTAGAACTGTCCTCGGACTCTTTTTGCTACTGTCAAGAAACTTACAGGTGCTGACACTGTCCCCGCGTTGCCGGCTTTAGATGGTATACACTGCAATGCCATTGCGGACTTTTTTATATCGAAGGTTCAGGGCATCCATCAATCCCTAGCTTCCCTTCCACCTTCTACTGACCCTTCCTTACCTGGCTTTTGCTGTAATGTCTCTGTCCCTCCCACTGAGTTTCTGTACAACTGGAAATTATTTGACGATGTGTCCTTCCTGTCGTGCTTAAAAAGCATTAGGTCAGGCTCTCCTCGGGACCCTGTCCCTATGAAGATATTGAAACAACTTGACCTTGAACCACGTAGATTCCTAATGAGGCTACTCAACATCTCCCTCAGTGAATCCCGTGTTGAACAGGATTGGAAACATGCCATGGTCGTTCCCCTACTAAAAAAATCTGGTGCAGACATTACTAACCTGGCCAACTTCAGGCCTATATCCCTGCTGCCAGCTTGTTCCAAAATACTGGAACGCCATGTCAACATCCAGCTAAACGAGTTTGTTGAAAATACGGGATATCTTCATTCATCCCAATCAGGCTTTCGCGCCAATTATTCCACCGAATCCGCACTCCTAGGGGTGACTGAGCGACTCCGACACGGTATTGATAGTGGTGAGACCTTTGCGCTTATCCTTCTGGATTTAAGCGCGGCTTTCGATACCGTGTCGCATTCCATTCTATTGGAGTCCCTTCACTCCCTTGGTGTTGCTGGATCTGCGCTTGCCTGGGTGACCTCATTTCTTAATGAGCGCACATTTCAGGTATTTTCAAACAAAGCTGAATCGTCGATCTGTTCATCTGCTTACGGCGTCCCTCAGGGGTCTATATTGAGCCCTCTGTTGTTCAATATTTACATCAGACCCCTCGCTACTATCGTAGAGTACGCCGGTCTGTCCATATACTCATATGCAGACGACACGCAGATTGTGTTTTCCTTGTCTGGCAGCAGGGTTCAGGACACCTCTGCCCTTAAAATCGGCCTTTCTCTTGTTGCGGCCTGGATGCAAGTCAATCTGCTAAAGCTCAACGGTGATAAGACTGAGGTTATTATACTTGGCAAACATAAAGATCTGTGGGGCCCTAGACACTGGCCCAGTGATATGGGTCCACTGCCTACCCCCGTGCCAGTTGTTCGTAACCTCGGTTTTCTAATCGACGAGAAACTCTCGATGCGACAACAGGCAACTAAGGTTGCTGCAATCTGCTTTAATACCTTACGCTGGTTGCAGAAGATCCTATGGATGTTGCCTGAGTCTACTCGAAGAACTGTTGTTCTGGCCCTTGTAATGTCCCGTATCGACTACGGCAATGTGCTCTATCTAGGAGCCGATAAAGCCACAATGAATATACTCCAGGTTGTACAGAACTCAGCTGCCCGCCTTTTGTGCAATATTCCACGAAGAATGTCTGCAACGCAAGCCCTGTGTGACCTTCACTGGTTAAAAATCCCTGACCGTGTGGCTTTTAAAACCTTGTGTCTTCTGTTTAAGATTCATCAGGGTTCTGCCCCCACTTACCTGCACAATCTTGTTCAGCCATATCAGCCCAGTCGTCCTCTCAGGTCATCAAATAAAGCCAATCTTGTAATTCCTAGAATCCGATTGGCAAAAATGGGAGGTCGCTCATTCGCCCATTTGGGGCCGAAGATGTGGAATGCTCTTCCGTTAGCGCTGTTTTAGTTTGGTCACTGTTCCTGCTCCTTCTCTTCCTCAGCAATTACCTGTTTTTCTTCTCTAGTCTGTCTGGCGCGGGGAAACCCATTACGGGTAGCTGAGCGCAATATAAATTCAATAAATAATAATAATAATAATAATAATAGGTTTATATCAATTTTCTTGCCTTATTTGTATTTGGATTGTATATATTAATTTTATATGATGTCTTTACGATCAGGGAAGGGTAGGCAGGTATCAGTAAAGACAAGTAGTGCCAAGGCAACTGGAACCCTGGATGATTTTATTATTCGCGCAACGGGGATATTGGAAAAAGAAATTGCCCTCACAGAAAAGCGCTTGTCATTAGATTTAGTTACAGGGAAACGCTCCTCTTTGGGCCGGATTGGCTCTATGACTACCCCAGAAAAGAGCATAGTCAATGATTTGGAAGTTAGTCCAAATCTTGTAGTAATCCCTGATTCTCAACCAATACCTATGGATGATATAGTGGACTGCTCACTTGAAGACCGTTTAAGTACAGCGGGGGATAGTACGCAACATTGTAATTTGAACTCCATAGAGCTTATTCCCTTGCAACCCCAACCTTTGGTTCCTGACACAGTAGCCACAAAAACTAGCAAACGTAAAAGAGGGGGGGGGTCATATTAAGGGAAGCAGAACTAAGTCAGCAAAGACATCTGCACTTAGAGTTCTTGCTAACTCAGCCAGACAAAGTGGATTCCCCTCTGGGGATGTTGGTGATCAGACTCCTCGTTGGTGTGTATCACTTACAACGCAACTTTTACGTCGTAATGCTGTTACAACGCAGCTATTACAACGCGGGATCCATTACAACGCATGGCATTACAACGCATGGCATTACATTGCAGATGCTATTACAACGCATACCATTACATCGTAAGTATTGGTAAGTATATTATTTTTTTTAAATTTTATTTAATATTATATAAATGATTTAATTAATATTAATTATAAATAAAAATAAATAAAAATATTTATTTATGTTTTTAAATATTATAAATTAAATTTATTAATTTAAGTAATTTTTTAAATAAATATGAGTATAGGAGTATATGTATAGGTGTACTGAGGTTTTAGGGCAGGGTTTGGGTTTTGGGGTACAAGGGTGTTTTTAGGTTTCAGGTTTGGGTTTTGGGGTACAGGGGTGTTTTTGGGTTTCAGGGCAGGGTTTGGGTTTTGGGGTACAGGGGTGATTTTAGGTTTCAGGGTAGGGTTTGGGTTTTGGGGTACAGGGGTGTTTTTAGGTTTCAGGATAGGGTTTGGGTTTTGGGGTACAGGGGTGTTTTTAGGTTTCAGGGCAGGGTTTGGGTTTTGGGGTACAGGGGTGTTTTTAGGTTTCAGGGTGGGGTTTGGGTTTTGGGGTACAGGGGTGTTTTTAGGTTTCAGGGCAGGGTTTGGGTTTTGGGGTACAGGGGTGTTTTTAGGTTTCAGGGTAGGGTTTGGGTTTTGGGGTACAGGGGTGTTTTTAGGTTTCAGGGCAGGGTTTGGGTTTTGGGGTAAAGGGGTGTTTTTAGGTTTCAGGGCAGGGTTTGGGTTTTGGGGTACAGGGGTGTTTTTAGGTTTCAGGGTAGGGTTTGGGTTTTGGGGTACAGGGGTGTTTTTAGGTTTCAGGATAGGGTTTGGGTTTTGGGGTACAGGGGTGTTTTTAGGTTTCAGGGCAGGGTTTGGGTTTTGGGGTACAGGGGTGTTTTTAGGTTTCAGGGCAGGGTTTGGGTTTTGGGGTACAGGGGTGTTTTTAGGTTTCAGGGCAGGGTTTGGATTTTGGGATACAGGGTGTTTTTAGGTTTCAGGGCAGGGTTTGGGTTTTGGGGTACAGGGGTGTTTTTAAGTTAAATAAAATTAATTATATTATATTAATTACATTTTTAAAAAAAATAATTAAATTAAATACATTATTTAAAATAATTTATTTTAAATACAATCAAAAAAATATTTAATTTAATTTAATTATATTAATTAAATAAAATTAATTACATTTTTTATTAAAATTAATTTAAATAAATAATTATTATTATTTTAATTAAAATAATTTAATTAAATTAAAATAATTACATTTTTTTTAAAAAAATATACTTACCTATACTTACGATGTAATGCCATGCGTTGTAATAGCATCTGCGATGTAATGCCATGCGTTGTAATGCCATGCGTTGTAATAGATCCTGCGTTGTAAAAATTGCGATGTAACAGTCTGCGTTGTAAAATAACGCGTTGTAACATCATAGATCCCTCCTCGTTGCATTAATAATAACAATGAAGACCTATTGGCAAATATTGAGAAGTTGGTAAAAAGCCTCTTAATGCCCCTTCTAGAGAGAACACAAATTGTTAATTTAAAACTAGACCAATTAGAGCACTTAATATCAGCTAACACACACTCTCTGGAAACATTGGCTAAGAATAGCAATCCACCTGAGACCTTGGGTAATCGCACTATAACGAAGAAGGGGGCCCAGAAAAATCAAAGTAAAATACCTCAACATCCCGCAACTGTGGACCCCCAGGGGATCCCTGTGGAAACCACTTTGACTAAACCCACTACGGCGGCTATTGTGGCCTCTCGCCCTAAAACTGCAACAGCAATAGCATCAACATCAAATCTAACTGTATCTACGCCAGTTGCAGCTGCTGGGTCCAAATCAATCCTACCGAGCGGAGTGCCACTCTCTAGTAAAATAACCTCCCAAAACAAACAAATCTGTATAAATATACCCCCTGACTCAGCCCCTTTTATGGCAATTCTGACAGGTGTCCCAGTAGTTGCACCAAACAAATACGAATCAAGTCAGGACCTTGTAAATAAAGTAAAATTTTGGCTAAATAATAATAGGCCACTCCCACCTTCTTCTGCAACACAAATATTAAGCGCACACAGGGTCCCTTGGGTTGGGCCAAGTAAGAAGGACCTAGAGGGAGATTGCATCCTTATTAATTTTAGGGACAGTTGGGTCAAAGACTTGATTTGCCATAAAGCAAGGTATGCCAGAATGGGGGATATTCAATGTATAGGTTTGGAATATTTTTATCCCAACCTGTATCATGCTCCTCCTAATCTATGTTACCCTGGGACAAGATCTCAGGGAAACGGCTATTCTGGGTGGACAGAGATCAATGTTGGAGCACGAGCTGCCAAAAATCATCATGGTATGAGGTACCAGGATGATGGATGTTTTATGGGGCTGCCAAATAACAACAATACTTTTATGCAATTACCTTACAACCGCCCAACAATAAGATTTCAGGGAGAGGAATATCTGGGGTGGATTCCAAATAACAACATATCCCTAAGAAATCGTTTTGATCCTCTATTAGGTATGGAGGGGCTAGATTGACAAGTAGCAGGAGAGAAGGGAAATGCTTCGCTTATACAAGACCTGGTGCTGAGGGAGGGTGAGGGGGAAAGACAGAAGGATAACCCTCTGGCGATTGTCCCAGACCATGATGTACAGATTATCAACTCTTTGGACCCAGCGATTTCTACTAACTCAGAATGTGAGCCGAGTTTATTTATATCTGGGCAAGATTTTGAGTCCCAAACAGCACTGAAGGATGGTAATCCCGGGGAACCTAGGCTATGCCTAATCTCATGGAATATCGCAGGTCTTGCTGGCAGAATGGAGGATGAGGCCTGGTTGGATTATGTGGAGGGCCGGGATATCCTGTGTTTTCAGGAGACATGGAGTAGAACGGAACGGGGGATTGATGGCTTTCAATCATTTAATGTTCTGGCAGTGCCATCACCATCCGGAAGGGCAAAGGGGGGGTTAATGACAGCCCTCTCTGTTAAACTGAAGAAGGTGATAACTTCAAAGATAGTGGACACTCCCTGGTACCAGTTGCTCTTGTTGGAAGCCTTGTTTTCTGAGCCACTGTTATTGATCAATTGGTACCACAATGTCTTTGATGAGAATGACATATCTGTAATCACGAGTCTGGAGGAAGCAATATGTAAAGCACGTAGTGAACGGCCTCTATTATTTGTTATTTGGGTTGGTGATTTTAATTGCTCTTTGTGTAAATTTGGTGATTCTAAAGTGTGTGGTTTGGAGGACTTGAACGAACAACCTTTGATGCACTTTAAACACACGCCCCAGGGGGACGCCTTAAACAATATCATTGTGCTAAACGATTTATGTATGGTGGAGCCTTGGGTTACCCCAAATTCATCACTAATACCAACTTTCCAGGGAACTAGAGGTTTGATGAGCACTATTGATTTTGTATTAGTGTCTAGTAGCTTTCTCCATTATGTCCATAGGCTTGAGGTAGTAGCAAATGCTGCAAGTGATCATAACCCCTTAATGTTAACCTTGTGTTGTCCTGCTGGAATAAAACATCCAGTTTGGGAACAACCCATAAAATATATTAGGAACCAAGGCGTCACTTTGAAGTGGGGGAAAATAGATGCCGTTGGCCTAGAGGCAGAGATCTTTAATGCTCACGGTTCTGAAATCGAATTATGCCTATTGCCAACATCTGATCCTGAAAAGGTCATTGGGAACTTTGAAAAACTATGCGGGCACGTGGCTGAGCATCTTAAAAAACCGGCTGGGAAAAACAACTTAAGGGGTTTTAGATGGTTCGATTCCGTGTGCTCCGCATCACATAAATCCCTAAAAATGGCCTCTACAACAAAAACCTAGGAATAGAGAAATGGTAAGAACAACTAGAAGGGCCTATAAAGAGGCTATTAAAAAAAAGGAAACAGGACTTAAAAAATTGTGCCTGGGAAGATCTAGAGAAGGCCTCTGAGTTAAAGGATACCAGGCTCTTCTGGGAAGTAGTAAATCGTCCCCTTTTTTCAAGTGATGATAAGGATAAGATAGTGATGCAGGTCACTAGTGAATCATGGGAAGCCCATTTTGATAAAATTTTCAACCCAAAGGCGCTATTACCTCTTCATTTTTTGGACAATTCAGGGGACCTGGTGGTCCCATCCACAGCTTTGTCTCTTCTCTCTTTATTTACATTGGAAGAGGTGGAGGAGGCCTTGAGGAAAGGCATAATATTAAAAGCCCCGGGCCCGGATGCCGTCCCTCTGGACTTCTATAGGCATAACATTGAAGTTTGGGCACAGTTGTTGCTAAACGTGTTTAGGGCAGTTGTTATTGGACGTATCCCTGTGTCATGGAAAGAGGCAGTGGTGGTGCCGATTTTTAAGAAGGGCGATAGGTGTGATCCCCGATGCTATCGCCCTATCTCATTAATTGATGCGTCATGTAAGCTATTGGGCAGGGTCATTTTGGCCAGATTAGAAACATGGGCAGACTCTGTGGGCCTAATTGTGAATTCCCAGTTTGGATTCAGAAGAGGAAAGGGGACAGTCGAACAGTGTTTGAATTTGGCGCTAATTATAGGCAAGTACATGAAGGCAAGGAATTCTGCAATTTACCTTGCCTTCATGGACTTGTCAAGCGCATTCGACACTGTTTGCAGAAGTAAGCTGTGGCAGATGATGGATGATATGAGTTTTGAGGAACCCCTGGTTACATTACTCCGCAGATTACATGCAGCTACAACCGTGGCTATAAGGTTCAGACCTGGGGGTGAAATGACAAAATCTATTCCCTCAACCGAGGGTGTGCGACAAGGTTGCATCTTAGCGCCTTTTCTGTTCCTAGTATATACAAATGGCCTGGAGAAGTATTTGTTGGATCACTGTTGTGATTTCCCAAAGGTAAATGGCCGGAGTATTCCAATACTTTCTTATGCCGACGACACGGTATTAATGACCCTTACAGGAAATAGCATGCAGACTTGTCTAAACGCTTTTAATACCTTCATGCAGGACCCAGACCTGAAAGTAAACTTTGCAAAATCTTTTGCAATGGTCTGTGGTCCAAAAGGGACAAAATCTAGGAAGTTTAAGGTTAATGACTTTACCATTGAAAAGGTAGACAATTTTAACTACCTGGGAAATCTTTTTAACCGTAAACTGAGCTGGGCTCCACTAATGAAAGCTCGAGTTCAGAGTACCAGTCGATCCATAGAGGGCCTGTTTCGTTTTTGTGGTAAACTAGGTCAAAAAACGGTAGCACACCTAAAAACTCTTTATAGATCCAAATGCCTATCTGTGGCTACTTATGGGTCGGGGGTATGGGGGATTGAAAGCCCTGCTATAATACAGGTGATGGAAAATAAATTCCTAAAGCGGGTATTATCGATCCCACCGGGTTCATCAAATTGTTTCTGCCACAGTGAAATGGGAATGAGCAGGGTCACGGATATTGTCCGTCTGTCGCCTCTATTACTATGGGGTAAAATATGGTTGTCTGATGACCTGCAGCTCTCTAAAGAAATTCTTCAAGACTGTAAGAGCCTCGATAATGCAAAGCGGATCCCTTGGCTGTCATATGTCAGTGATATGCTGCATAGGATAGGATTGGGAAATGTTTATGATAATCCCGAAAATATCCAGGGAAACATTAAAGCCCATATAAAAGCAAGTTATTGGAAATCCCTACACACACCAAGTCTGGGTGGGCCAGCCGATTATGCATGTACATTACAGCATCAGTTCTATTTAACTTTTACAAATCATGTGCAATGGCGGTTTTACCTAACAAGGTTCAGATTAAATATCCTTCACTTTCTCTTTGCCTTTCCTAAACAAGGGGGCTGGTGTGAGAGGCTGCCTCCTTGTCCTTGCAATAGCAGAGTAAGCCAGAGTACCATACATATTGTCCTCTTTTGTTCTTTATATAAGGAACCAAGGATTAGATTCATTAAGCCTATCCTTAAGGGGCGGCAACCAACTAACTATAAAGAAGGTTATGATTACCTGTTATCGCTATCTTCTACTGGAGTATGTTGCGCTATGTTAAATTTCATACGAGTGTCACTCCAGATTAGGAAACGTTATGGATAATCTGGCCGCAGATTTGTACTTGGCTGTGCGAATTTGTATCTTTGCTGTATGATTGCCTCTCAATTTGTAACTATTGTGTGTAATATTATATGCTGACTTAGGGTAATTAATGTGGGTCCTATTACTTGTATGCTTATATTTCGTCAATTGATTTGTAGAATGTATCAAATATGTTTTATCTTTTTTTTTAAAAATGTGTAATAATAGATGGTTCTTTTTATATGAACAAATTGCGTTCTGTAAATTTTAAAATGTACTTTTATGATTCGTTGTATGAATCGAATAAAGTTTTTGAACCTTTTTGACAACATAAATGAGTTAACCATGAGTGAGCCATGATTCTGTCCTCTTACCTATGTAACTTGAGCAGTGGTCGAAGTGGGGACAAAAAAGTAGGGGAACTGTGGGCAGAGACTCAGGGGGCGGGAATAAGCAGAGGATTGGATTAGTGGGTGGAGTCAGAGGTGTGGCTAGAAATAGCAAAACATACCAATTGTTTGTGCATTTGGCATTTCACTGACCTGTTCCAGCTTATAACATTATTTAATTCAAACAATCGATAAACATGTTTATTTTAGCTTTAATATATAAGTTGTTTATATTTAATTCATTTGCAATGTGGGACATGTTTCCAATCACAGAATATTCCAAATACGCTTATAAATGGAATCATAAGCCATTTGTCTCCGAGCCATGCAGTTTCTTTCATTGGCACTTCTCATCCCTTTTTCTAACCATTTCTGATCACCGTTCTCACCGCTGCATTTGCATGTTTCACTGGGATTAATTAGGTGAAAGCTTTCCAGAGACTGTTAGTATGTGTTGAAAACATGCTCCTTTGCCTGGTGTGCATGCAAATCCTGCATTGCAAATCCCAGGTGAGTTGCATTAGTACTACTGGAACAAGGCCAATGGAGGCACCAATGGGTGAGGTGGACTGGCCTCAAGGGTCTGTGACCTCTGTGACAAAGTCACTGCTGCTCTAGGGTGTGCTGCTTTGTAGGCCTGTCCGCAAGACTGGAGGTGAACATCAGTATGGATTGTGGTGGACAGGGTTTCAAGGTTAACCAGCACTGGGCACCGGTAGGGTTCACCTGCGGGTGCTAAGAGACCAGGTATTCTAAGGTCTATCTTGGGAATGTGCTCCCTCAGAAGTGGTCTGATGGACTAGGCATGAAGGCTGAACCAGGTCCCCAGTTCCAAATTCGGTGGCTCTGGCCAAAGTGCCACATCTTATCCCCACTGAACACCCTTCTGACCCACTGAATGAAACTCGCACTGTCTTCAGCTACAACCCAATTCTGCCCCATTATAAAAACTGTTAGAACTGGGGGTCTCTAGTTGGCAGAGGTAGGTACCACTGTCCAAATAGGGACCCTTGCTTCTAGTTAGGGCAAGGAGATAACCCTCTGAGCTAACCCCTGCTCACTCTCTAGGTAGCTTGGCACGAGCAGTCTAGGCTAACCAGAGGCAATGCGTAAAGTATTTGTACCAACACTCACAGTAACACAGTGAAAACACCACAAACTGACTCCACAACAGTTTAGAAAAATAAAGGTATTTAATCTAAACTACACAAGACCAAAACGACAAAAATCCAACATGCACAGTTCAAGAATATGGTTTCAAAAGAGTTCTTAAGTTTGCGTTAAAATTCTTTACGTTGCGATAGAATTCTCTACCGATGCGTGCAAAGCTCACAGTTGCGTCACGTTTACTCACAGTACCGTTTAGTTGCAACAAAGTTCCAAAAGCAGAAGCTGGTGCGGTGGAAAACAAGCGATGCATTGCTCCTGAGACCCTGGGGAGGCGTTTGCGACAGCCCCGCTGCAGCAGCGGGTGTGTTGAGATGAATCCGGTCTGTATGGGGAGGAAGGCCACTTGTATGGATTCCAGTGCGTAGGTTCCGTAGGAAGTTTGTTCTCGCAAAGGCACGATGCGACGATCTCGTAGGGGCTGCGACGATCTCCAGGGCGACGATGCGCGGTCCAGCGGTGATCCTCTCTCTCGCAGCTCCTCGATGCGATGATTCTGCGACGATGCTCGCAGCGACGTGATGCAGTCCGCAAGCAAGCGGTGCGGCGTTCTCACCCAGCGACAACAGGCTCTGCGACGACACTCGCAGCGATGTTCGATACTCCCGCACCGGTCTGGTGCGTCCCGCAAACGAAGGATGCGAAGGCTCTGGCAGCGGCGTCAGGCGTTGCGACGATCTCGGCCTTCGTAGCGGCGGGAATCTTCTCGCACTGTCGGGGATGCGCTCCGCAAGCGAGCGATGCGACACTTTTCAATTTCAAAAGTCTCTCAAGCTTAGTTTCAATCTTCCCAGCACAGGTACAACTTCCAGAGGCCTCACAACTGGATCAAGCACTCTAGGAAGGACAGAACTCTCTCAGCAGAGTTCAGGGAAGCTGGGGGTGAAGTCCTTTTGTTCCTGGGACTTCAAAACAGGGAGCCAGCTCTTCTCAGGCCCTTGGAGATTCCTTCAAGACAGGGGACACAGCACACAGCAAAGTCCTTCCCCTCTCCTTGGCAGCAAAGCAACAGCAGGTCAGTCCAGCAGAGCAACAGCAGGACAGTCTTCCTTCTTCCAAGTCAGCTTTCTCCTTGGCAGAGGTTCCTTCTTGATTCCAGGATGATCTGATTTTCTGTTGTCAGGGGTCCTGTACTTATACCCCTAAAGTCTTTGTTCTCTCTGTGCATGTGGGCCCTGAGCCCGGTCTAAACCAGTTCTGGTGTTTCCTGAGTACTTTGTTTTGCTGGCTGCTTCTTTCCTTTCAGAGTGAGGGGCAGGGTCGTCAGCCGCCCAGCAGGAGGTTGAGCCAGCATTGTGGAAGGCAGGCACAGCCCTATTCAGGCCCAGGTGCTAACTCCTCCCACCACTCCAGTTTTAAATGCAGTCATTCAGCCTAGTGCTGACTCATCCATCCTCCTGGGGAATTCCCCAGCCCCTGTCGCTCTCAAACCAAGCAGGCAATCCACAAACAGGCCCAGGCACACAGAAGGGTCAGACAAGAGAACAGCAACTTTCTAAAAGTGCTGTTCTCAAACACAGGATTTAAAAACAACCTTTCCTAAAAGATGTGTTATTAAATTCTGAGTTCAGGGATACTAGATACTTATGTCCTATCTTGTTCCTATGGGAAGAAATGCTGTTAACCACTGTAGCCAGCATCCCCCATGTTAATCTATGGAGCAAGATAGCCTTACAATAGTGAAAAACGAAAATGGCTGCCATTCACTACCAGAGCATGTTACCTGCACTAGTACATGCTCTACCTTTTACATACACTGCACCCTGCCCAGGGGGGTACCTTGGGCCTTCATAGGGGTGGCTGATGTGCACAAAAAGGGAAGGGTTAGGCCTGGTCAGTGGGGACACTGACCAGGAGAACATGGCAGTTCTAAACTGCACACAGGCACTGCAGTGTCAGGCCTGAGACATCATTTTAGGGCTACTCATGTGGGTGGCACAATCAGTGCTGCAGGCCCACTAGTAGCATTTGTCATCACCAGCCCTGGCACACCCAGTGCACTTTACTAGGGACTTCATGTTGATACAAATATGCCAAACATGTATATCCAATCAGAATAACACTTTACATGGAGAGCATATGCACTTTAGCACTGATCAGCAGTGGTAAAGTGCGCAGAGTCCTATTGCCAACAGCCACGGGTCAGGAAAAATAAGGGAGGAAGAAGCAAAAAGTTTGAGGATGACCCTGCAAGAAGGGCCAGTTCCAACAAAAACACTCGGGAACTCTCTATCCTATTGAACTCCATAAAAACTCTAGTGTCTCGGGTACAATTCCAGAAACAAAGGAAGCTAATTAAAATTAGGTTAATAGAATGTTGGTATCAGCAAACAGGTTGGCGCAGGGACCCTACAAAAGATGGTACACAGTCTGATAAGGTGCTGCCCCGGGGTTGCCAAACAGGTACAGAGTAATTAGCTGCTGCGAGTGGAATAGCAGGTGGTGCTTACATAGATGCATGGCCCCACAATACAGATGAGATTTGGGCGCAAGAGGTGGGTGTATGTCGAGGTGTCATCTGTACATCTCACAATGCCACTACCAAGCCCTGATTCTGAGAAAAGATATGCCTCTAGCAGTATTCCTGCATCCAGAAGGTGGGATAGTGTAGTATAAAGGTCTCCAAACCTTTCTCCGGTGAGAGCTACTTCCGATAAATGAAAAGCATTCTGAGCTACACCCTAATATGGATGAGATATGGGTATGTAAAGGACACACAACTTAAATGCTGACTTTCTAGTTTCCAGTTCTGATGTAATTGTCACAGGGCACCATGCCACACCAGCTCTCTGGAAAGTTGACCTGTGGGTAAAACAGTTTTGTCCCTTTGTTCTTGTTTGTGGCCTATCTCATGCAATAAATTGGATGACACTGCTTGGATTAAGTAAACTAGGACCCACAAGACCCCACTCATCTAGCTAATCGCACTGAAGTACATTGTTTGTTGACCAGAAACACACCTAGCCTTAATGACTCCGGATTATGTTTTACTGGTGGCAAGGACATTATAGGATCTAAAAGCATGGGTTTTTATTGGTCCACGTGTAAATGCATGCCCAAATACTCCACTGTACACTCGCAAATAAAGCACAATTTTTCTAACATATACATTACATTTTTAACTAGGACCATTAAATGTCATAGATTCTGAGAGATTGATCTTAATGACAGAAGCACTAAAGGAGGGATGAGTGGAGTGCAGGAATTAAAGGAGAGGCAGGAACAAAAGGAGAAGAAAGAAATGAAAAAATAACTGAAAGAAGTAAAATGCAAAATGAAGAAACAGAACAAATGTGAAAAGGAAAGAAAGAAAAAGAAGCAAAAAAAAACTGAAAGTGAGAATGAAGCAAAGGAATCAAAAAAGTAACAAAGAGAAAGAAAAAAGAGAAGGATTGAAGTAGACAATGAAAGAAAGAACCATAGAAACAAACAAGGACAGGAGCGGAATAGGCAGAACGGAGTCCATAAAAGAAGTAGGATGACAGAAACATAGGAAATGAATGAAAAAGAAAACTGAATAAAGAAAGCAAATAGAAAGGGACAGAAAGGAAGGAGGAGATGAAGAAAGAATGAAAAACGCAGGCAAATAAAGAATAGAAAAACACATCAGTGTGTGTGCTAGGAAGCATTTGCTTGTTTTCAGGCTTCTTACCAGGCGGCAGCTAGACACTTTTCTTTTAACAAGAGGGTATGCTGCTTCTGCTCTGTACCTTTTGGAGGATTCCCATAACCGGATGTAGGTGGAGAGAGGGAGCGAGAGAGAGAGAAAAAAATACTCCTGAACTCCACTGACGGGCAAGCTCCTACAAGACATCCTGAGAGCTACTGGTGGGTAGTTCTTTGACACTTAAATCCCTTTACAGACGAAACCGTATCTAAATTTGGCAAATTCATGTAACCCTCTGAGTGTAGATTTACTACTATCTAAACAAACCAATTGTGCATTGTTCTTTTCTAGTACTATGATTTTTTTGTTTAAATGAAAGCACTTTAACAAGGTTGACTGATGCGTATTTGGTACTTTAGAGGCTTTCTGTTAGGTGTTTTAGTAAATGGCAATTGGAGTCTTACCTTTAATAAAACCTTTCTGTTTTTATTCAACATTTTGTAGTGCAGGAAGTACTTGCTACAAAAGATTAATCTGTGGTTTTTGGACTATAAATGCCAGGTTACTGAAATCAACTCAATAACACACTTTCATCCTTCTGAGACTGACAAAAAGGATGATCAACCTGCTGGAATCCAAACTGCTGCAGTTTCACATATATGTCTGCAAGGGTGTCAGTACGGGCACACATGCCCACCTACTTAAAACTGAATGTTACATGTTTGAGATAGAATGATTGATAAACTGCTTTTTAGCTCATGTAAGAAGAATGCAATCTTTCTTTTGCTCAGATTTTTTTAGATTGCGCTGCTCACTATCATTGCTCTTACAGGTCAACAAAAAAAAACACAATATTCAAATGTATGTTCAAGGGCGTCAGGATACTTCTTTCTGTCAGCTCCTTGTCGCTGTATTTTATTTGCTATTTGATTCTTTCGTTTCATGAAATTGTTGAAGGGCACCTCTATTGTTTATTTGTAACCAAAGGTTTGACATGTATGGATTTTAAGTGCCCGCAGTGAGCCTGGCATTCGGTGGTGCCGCCAACTGCACTGGCCACTGAATAGGGCACTACACATTGGAAAAAATAACAAAAAAACAGCAGATAGGTGGCGTCCTTCTGTGACCTTTGTCACAGGTCACAGGTCACAGGTCACAGTGGGGGCAGGCAGGCAGCGTCCTCACAAATGAGGTGTGAATCACCGCTCACGGCAGCAGCAGAGCCATCAGAGATAGCCGACACTGATGGCCCTTTCCTCCCTACTTTGCAGGCCCCTAGACACAGCGGGGAAGGGGAGGAGGTCGGGCGCACTGCAGAGGCCTTCCTCAATATGCACGTTGCACCACACATGAGGAAAAATAAAAGTGTCATTTAAAAGTACGATTATTCCTCCAGTCCCGGTACTCTTTTTCAAAACCAAGAAGTAGGGGAACGGACTAAGATCTTTTTTAAAAGTAGGGGCATGCCGTGCCCTTCCATTCCCGCCCACTTCATACACTGAATTTGAGAAGAGGGTCCCACGAGGCACGGCTGAACACGGCGGGCAGCAGTAACACTGTACAATCTGCTGTCTATGCCGGTGTATGTAAGTCTGTGAAGGAAAGCACGTAGGTATGCATGTATGGCGGCAGTGTGCTCTTACTGGGCAAAACCATGTTCCTGGATTGTGCATGCGGCATTTCTAACTCCCCCTTATGTTGCGCTGCGGCTAGAATAACCTTCAATTGCTCGTTGCATTCAGGCCCTGGTAGAGAATCTTGCTCAGCACCCGGCCAGACACTATTTTCCCTCATTGTGCGCGTGGCGCCCCTGGCAACTCATAACGGCGCACCAGGGCGCCGTGGTGTACAGTTTGGGAACCCCTGTATAAGGAATGGAATCAGGAAGTGGTAAAACTGGTTATGATCTATTTATTCAATTTATGGCATTTTGTGTCACCAAAGAGTTTAGGGCCATTACAATTCATAACTGCATGCATACACAATGCAGTAGGCTGTGCACAAAACCATCATTATGTTACAGCGACTCATTGTGCCGGAGCAATTTTGGATGGAAATCAGATGGCAATGAGGTTTCTGTGGCTGAATCCTGAGGGGCCTTCTGCAATCGTTGTGTATGGCATCATCATCATGCGGTATCCATTGATTCAGGACTGACTGAGTAAAGGGCCATGGAGGTGTGGGAGGTGGTGTATTTGTTTTGGGTGTAGCAGTTCTCCAATGAATATTGCTTCTCTCCTGCTGATGAGGCCACCTTGGCAAACACATGGTTTTCACTCAAAGATAGCATTTATTGATGTGTGCAGTGACCGCGAATATGGAGTTCAGAGAAGAGGAAGTCTTTCATGTGACTGTTCTTGCCTCATTTAAAACTGCTAGTTATGTACTTTGATACCTCGTCATCCAGTTAACAGGTGTCAGAATGTGTAAGAAAACAAACTCCTCTCTATCCGGGAATAGTATTGCTCTGTGCCATAAGGCAGTCTCGGCACACCTGAAGGTTTGTGCATTGTTGTGGCCCTGGCTGACCTGTGAGTCATGATGTGAGGAGACACGCTGTTTTGATGCTCATGAAAACCAACACCCATTCTGTCTGCTATGATAGCAGAGCCAGTATGGACTTACCATCCCACAAACCCACACAACCCCACCAGATTATTAAACACAAACATGTGCCTAACACAGGGAAATACTTTAGGTATACATTAGGCCTGGGCGTCAAATTCTGTTCCGCTCATGGAAATTGCGATAATTTGACATTTTCGCGTTCCGCGAAGAGCGTGAAAATGTCAAAATTTCTGAGATCCGCAGCATACCGGAATTTTTTTTCATGCTCACGCTGTAAAAATACGTTCTCGCATGCGCGATCGCCTTACCTGAATCCCCGCGTTCACCGACAAGTTTACCCGATCCGGTCGTGTGCTCCACGAGATGTTGGATTGTTGGTAGCCATTTTGCGATATCTCGTGAGAGTTCGCACCTACGATCACGTCCTTCGTCTTGCGATCATGCACAGCGAGAGTATGAGATCTCGAACACGTCATTCTCCACCGCGAGCGAGAGCGTGAGGACGCAATAACGTCATATCGAACGAGACAAGGAGCGAAAGAACCCGAACCCGTTATTCTCCACAGCGAGCGAGAGCGTGAGGACACGAACAGGTCATATCAAACGTGACAAGGAGCGAGAGAACCTGAACACGTCATATCCAACGCGGCAGGGAGCGAGAGAACGCGAGCACGTCATTTTGGACGCGTCATCGACTTACGCCGGAAGTAATATGAAGCTCAAGAACTCGAACATGTAAATATTCAATTTGGAGAAGAATATCAGCTCTAGCAGCATAAAACCGTCTGCAAATGATGATTTGGATGAAAAAAACTCCTCAGATTGACATTTGGTTGTCCGTTTTCGTGCTAGGAGTTCTTTTTAACAAGCATTTACAATGCAACGGTTTCACCTTTGCAAAAGTTAGAGCTACTGGCATTGTAAATGACAAAATTGTCATTTATGTGTTGGTTATGAAAACGGATAAATAAATGGCATTGTCATTTACAATGCCAATAGCTTAATCTCTCGCAAATGCCACACACAGACCCACACCTACACACACACAGACCCACACCTACACACACACAGAGCCCCCCCCACACACACAGAGCCCGCCCCCCACACACACATAGCCACACTTATGGCTACTATAGTCAACAAAAACGTGTCCCATCAAAACAAAGATAGAAGGGCTCATGTCAAAATAGAGGATGCTCTTCCAAAACGACTACTCAGTTTTTAAAATTTCAGCCATTATAGCTTTGAAACATGTTGGACATCTTAGTACACGGTACTTCGACTGACAGAACAAGTTCAGGTTGCCCAAAAAAGGGAGGCACCTCTTCGCTTCAGAAATGCGCCCAAAATGACAGCCTCTAGCACTCGTGACACGCTTAGGTCGCGGCCTCAGAAATTAGCATATAAACTGATAGAAAACTGCATGAATTAAAAAGCTTTCCAGAAATGCCTTATGATAGCGTGGAAAGCTGGGTCAAATGCGGTGTCAGCGGAAACAGGCCGCAGTGACAGCAGTGGGAAGAGTCCAGGAGGGGGAGGCTGACAGTGCCAGGAACGGCAGCTCAAGAAACGAAACCTAGTGCCACAGACAGCTACCCACGTGTGAGTGCCGGTGGGGGCGCGGTTATCAACTGGTAAGATCCGCAGTCGGAGGCTACAGAGCTACCTTTAGGCACACACCTCTGCTAGAGGCGCCAGGCCCACTCTCTCTCAGCTGTCATGAGTCACACCGTGATAGCTGACACCACTTAACCGGACCCTGAACATGGTCAGCCGTGCCAATATGACCAAAAGATGAAAACCTTAGAGATCTCCATGTTAATTCAATGACTTGATGAAATCCACCTCCTCAGTAGTCAAACTCTTACCCCTGCAGGCCTCGACTGTAGTTGCCACTCCTCCACCTCCAAGGGGCCCGTGCCGCAGCAGGTAATTCATGCTGTAGGTGCTTGCCTTGTTCTCGCGCTTCCGGCGGACAGGGTGGTACTGGTGAAGGTGGTCATAGTAGTTTGGGTGGTGTAAGGGAGTGGCGGGGGCGGGTTCTGGCCGGGTACAGCCCGGACGGTGCACGGAGCGCCGATGCCGTGGGAGCTGCTGCTGCGGGCAGTGCGCCCGATGAGAGTTGATGTAGCCGGACGGGGTGGGGGGGGGCTGACATGACCCGGGGAAGAAACGGGGGAGGGCGGAGAGCTTATATCGTCAGGGGTATTCAAGCAGAGATAGTGCGGGTAACAGCAGTGTGGACCCTCAGGGGCACGGGAGCCCCTGGCGGAGGACCCACGCAAGCCTTGCTGGGGGGTTTCCCATATTTGCATCCAGAAGGCATTGGCAGAGCCCTTCTGCTCCGGATGAATCCAGCCTACTCTGGGATCCATGCAGGGGCCGCGCGGGGGCTTCACAGAGGCACGGGTGCCATTCCCGGGCTGTCATCCATGCACCCCCTTTGCCAGCAGCAGCTCCATGAATGATGTGCTGCTCAAATAATTTATTGGCTAATAGGGTCCACCCCACTTCCATTACATTTTTATTTTGGTGGTTCTTATTCTCTTTCCTATCCTTCCTGAGAGTGTAGTGTGTGTACACAGTAGTATAACATAGCCCTTGTTGAAGAAGTCTCAGAAATGGCTACACTATATCTTTTGTTTGCACTAGTACAGTTGGAACTGAACCACAACAACAAATGCAACATTTCACTGATGTTCTTCTCCTGGCTTATTTGCTTTTAGGTGCACAAAAAGCCAGAGGAGGAGGTGTCATCATTATCACCCGTTGTACTGCTAGCCAGACAGAAGACCTGCTGCGCATCATGTCCATGTGTGACCACAACATGTTGTGCATCTGCCTCCTGCCTGACATCTGAAGAAGATGGCCCCAAAGAAAGGTACCAGGTCCAGTACCAAGAAAGTTGCGGGTGAGAAGAAGGAACAGAAAAAGGAAGTGCCATTAACCACGACTGGTGTGCTGGCCAATGTTTTTTTTGGGACCAAAAAAGTTACGCCTGCAGCAGCGTTGTCCGGGAACCAAGCTGGGGGCAGCACCTCCGCACCAGCGGTCCATCCCCACCAACCTGGGCCCAAGCCCCTGAGTGTCGCAAAGGTAGCGAGTCTACTAACGAGCAGCGATCTTGAAATGTCATTATCGCAAAGTAGTACACAATCAACGCAGGCAACTCAGCACACAACAGCAGCAGCCACAAGAACAGCAGCAGCCGCTAGAACAACAGCAGCAGCCACTAGAGCAACAGCAGCAGCCGCAAGAACAGCCCACAATAGTAGTTGTTGCTCCTGAAGTAGGGGCTTTTCAGGAAATTGATTTTCCTGCAGACAAAGTGGAGCAAACCACTGTTTCGGAAGATCTGTCTTCCAGACTACCAGCAAGGAAAAGGAAGCTTAGTCTATCATCTTCTTCTTCAAGTCCCGCTTCTGATGATCGTGATGCCACTTGGCAGCCACCAGCTCAGTCTGAGAGTGATGCGCGCCACAAGACAATGCTTCTGAAAAGGAAGGTTCCAGAAAAACTTAGAGTTATGGAGGTAGATGTAGAAGAGGGGGATGATGTTGATGAAGACGAGCCAGTCATCAGGCACATCACTCCCGCCCGAAAGGGGATGGAGACCAACATTCTCACCCTATCCAGAAAGGCTGCTACTGAGCAGGATGTAGCACGGATACCACCAACACAGGTTACACCGCCACGACCTCCAGCTGCCATATTTTCAAAGGCCCGGCAGGGACCTACTACATTCAGCTCAACCATCTCAGTTGGTATTGGTAGTAAAAGTCACAGAGTAGCTACACAGAGTCACATTCCAAGCACACCCTCCAGTTCATCTGGTATTGAAATAGGCACATCCAGCAAAGTTCTTTTCTGTTAGCACCAAGGAGGAGAACATTGCTATATGCTCAATTTGTCGCACAGGTGTACGGCACGTTAAGCTTGGTACAAACTATGGTACCGGAGGCCAAGCAAGTCATCTCAGAATACACCTCACTATCGTGTGGGAGATTTACGAACTTCACTTAAAATAAAATAAAAAAACTCAATCCATTGAAGTTGGGCATGAAGAATCAAGGGGACGATATTATTGCGGTAGAAGGTGAAGAAGAGGGAGGCATTTCTAGCCCTGTCCCAGTGGTACCGCCCACATCCTCCTCAGTAACATCTGAGTGGCACCGCAGTAAGAGTCATACTCAGAGTCAGCCTGAGACACCAAAGCGACCGAGTACTGCAATGAGACAAACTGCGTCGTTGAGCTTAAGTGGGTTAATGAAAACAACAGTACACAAAGGAAAGTAATCCAGCCTACCATTGAGAGCATGCTTAGGTTCGAGGGGCAGTTCCAACGCAACCACCCAACGGCATGGTTGTACAATGCGAAGCTGGCTAAAATGTTAGCACTGGACCTTCTCCCTTTTAAATTTGTGGAAGGAGTGGGTTTCCTTGAATTTGTGTCAGTCATCTGCCCTAAATGGGAGATTCCCAGCCGGTCCTATTTCGTAAGAATTGCTGTTCCGGCACTACTTCATGTTGTGCTGGAATTGGTTGGACAAGCTTTGCAGCAGAGTGCTGTTCGCAATATCCACCTGACAAGAGACATGTGGACCAGTTGCCAAGCCACAGATTACATGTGCATCACTGCACACTGGGTCTCTTTTGTGAGGGTTAGAGATAAGCTATCTGAACGAGGTGTTGTTGACACAGCTGAGATTTTTAAAGCTACTCGAAAACATGCAACTGTATCCATGTTCGCCATGGAGAAATCTCATACTGCTGTAAACATTTTGGAAGAGTTTCGCGGCAAGGTTTTTGAATGGCTGCACCCAAGAGGGCTTAGTATTAGTTTTGTTGCCACAGATAATGGCAGTAATGTACTTAAGGCCATGGACATTGGTTCCTATTTCAGGGTTCCGTGTTTGGCACACTGCATAAACATTATAGTTCAAGACTTTCTGAAAAAAGAACCCATAGTCAGCAACTTACTGACCATTTGCCAAAGAATATGCACTAATTTCAACCATTTTTTTTAAAGCTCAGAAGCAGCTGAGGATCATTCAACGTGAATATAACATACCAGTCAAAGCACTCATCCAGGAGGTGGCAACATGTTGGAACTCAACGTATTACATGCTTGATCGTCTGTTTGAGTAGGGAAGGCCACTCAATGAATATGCCATGCGAAGACTGGATGCTACTGTGAAAGGCATTACCCTTCAGATGGACCAATGGTGCCTAGTTAAATGCCTGACTGAGATGCTTCATCCTTTTGAGGTCTTCACACGTGAAGTCAGAAAGGAGGACTGTACAATGGGCCAGGCTATCCCATTATTGCGAATGCTAGAGCATCAGCTGAAGAAGGTGTCTGAATAATACAAGGGTGTAGAGGAAAAAAAGGAAGCCTATGACTTGGTGGAGAGCTTAGCCTGTCGCTTAGCTGAAAATACAAGGGTGCACAATAAGATTTTGTCACAAGAACATTACATCTTACATTTCTGCCACAATTCTGGATCCACGGGCAAAATTAGGGCTGAAGATCTTCCTTCCTTTTTCACAGATGGATGTTGCCCGCTACAAAACTTGGATAGCTGAGTCAGTGAGTAAGTTGGAAAATGAACGGCTGCTCATTACAAGCCAGCTAGATCAACCCACAAGAAGTACTGCAGCAGGGCATGTGGCATCAAGTGCAACTTCAGAGGCTGAGGGCAGTGCGTTTGGCTCACAACACTCACCATCACTTTAGACAACAGCAATAATAACTGGATCATTAGGCCCAGTAGAATCGTTACACGATTGGTATTTAGAGTTAGGCATTAATAAGCACAGTGCTGATGCATAGAGAAAAGAGCCTGAAAGGTTAGCAGCAGCACCCCTGAACATTGAGCGGATGGTCCAGGCCTATCTGGACGACCCAATAGCGGTGTACATTGATCAAAACCCATTGCAGTATTGGTTTAGGAAAAGGGCTGAATGGCCACTGTTCAGCAGGCTGGCAATAAGTTATCTGGCTTGCCCTGTTGCAAGTGTGTCTTCCAAACGTGTTTTCAGTGCTGCTGGTTCCATTGTAAAAGTGGGAAGGACCAGTCTCTCTCCCAAAAAAGTGGATAGGTTAACAATGATCAAAATGAATCAGCACTTCATACCACTGAATTACACAATACATGAAGCAAGGAGGAAGATGAGGACAGCGGCTCAGATGACGGAAGTAGTGTGTCACATGATTACCTACTACTGGCTAAACCCCCAGAGTTTGAGGACAAGCTATACTTCCCTGACAATTAGGCTTGCACTACTGTCTTCCTCCCTTATTTTCCTTTATTTGTGTGTCTGTCGTTCTGGTTACAAACTTTGAATCACAACAAATCCATTACCACCGTCTTCTACTCTTCTTATTTCAATGTACATGTTTCAGGTGTCTTCATTTCACATTACAGTCCTCCAAATCCAGCTCCTCTGCTCCATCATACTGAATCTCCCTTAATCCACTGCCCTCCTGATGATTGGATGAAGGAAAATAGAAGAAAAAATAAAAACTTTCCTAGTACCGCCAAAAAAAGTGGAACATGATGACTACTATAGCTATCCTCCTTTCAGAGCCGAGAGAGACTGCCCATTAACTGAAAATGAGATGGAACAGGTAATGATTGATGCCATGCATTGGACGCAGAGACGCAGACTGAGTGATTTTCTTGTTGTTTGTTGTGCATGAAGTTATGTCATTGTGCACTAATCATCTTTCAACAGTAGACACTACGTAACTCAAGGCAATTTTCCCCTTCTTGCAAATATTTGTAATAAGAAATTTGTGCTTCTACTGAAGCTTGATACATTGCTTTTGATTGAATACAGGAAGGGGACTCAATCTTCACACTGAGTATGACAACATCACTGTCCATGATGATGATGGCGAAAAAGACGGGCCGTTAACTTAAGATGAGAAGGAACAGGTAATGAAAATGAATGTCATGCATTGGACACCTGACTCTGAGCGATTGGTGTTTGTGTTTTTGTTGTTTGCTGTGCATGAAGTGAAGTCAAAGTGTACTAGTAGACATACTGTGCACACTAAAGAGTGACTCAAGTCAATAATATTTCTACTCTTGTTGTGTAATAACAAAATGTTACTTCTACTGCAGGCCGATCTTCACAGTCAGTCAGTACAAGTATCGGACATGATTGATGGAATAATAACAAGTCAAGAGGATGTTTCATGAGTGGCATTAAAGGTAAACACGTCAACAACAACCACAGCAGACATAAATGTCGGTGTAGAAGTGGAGTCGAGTGTAGCAGTGGGATGACTGCGGTGCATTGATTTACTAACTTAAATTGTAAAATGCTCTGTTTAGATATGTGCTTTGTCCAACTCTTTAAAAAAAAGTACTCTAAATGGAGGATGTGCTAAGGGGCTGTGGGCCTGCTCTGTCCTGTTATTATTGAAGGTCAATGCTGGAAACAGACTAGAGTAGAAATGATGCATACACGCCGCCTCGGAAAGTATTCTTGTTACACTACACCATAACTTGTGCATTTCTTTCAACTTTGTTTCTCAATATCCCTTTTGTTTTTCCATCTACAATTACAGGCCTGGCCTGGCCCTATACTTGGGAAAACATTACAATGCACAATTACCTTACCAATAAATCTACATTTTCCAGGCGGGCAGTGGCGACTGGCGACACCCAAGATTGATGGATGAGAGGAGGTCCAAGAGGAATGCCGAGATGCAAATCCAGTCCACATTTTTGACCAGGATAACACAGTAACAGTACCAATTTGCATCATCTGTTAAATATTTTGATTCATTTTTTTGTCTACAGTCTTTACAACAGTGTGTTCTTCTTGTTGTTGTTATTATCATTAGGTTTGCTCTCTGTTTATGATTCATCCCTACCAATATTTAACATTTTTCTTTGCTATCTGTAAAAGTATTAATCCTGGAACAACTGAACAAGAAGTGTTGTTAATACGGGTCTCCTTCAATCATCATCTGCATGCATTTCCTTTTTCTCCCTTAACATATTGATATGGATATGGTAGTCTACAGAGTTTGTTGTTTGGTGTTTGTCCATGTGTACTGTCTGTTTTTCATTTTCAAACCTTTCCCCAAATCCCCCCTTCCCACCCATTTACCAAACACTAACCCTCTTCCCCCGGGCTGTGTGACTTATTGAGGTGTGACTAAATTAAATATGTACCAATAATTAATCACACACTTGCTGGGACGGATGTGGCAAAAGCAACAGTTCTTCAATTTCAAGGCAGAACGATGATCTTCTTCTGCTTGCCCACCCAGGAGCAGTATATTTTAGAGCTGATTTTTATTTAACAAAGGAACATATACCTCTGCATCAATTGCCGGCATTGATTGGATTTGTTGTCATCCTCATACACAGCACTAACTGTTATGCTGTAGGCCTAGTCAAGTGACTCGACACAACTATAGTTTGTAATTCTTTCTAGTAGGCTAACCCCACCACCATTATGTTTTGTTGTAAAATATTTTTGCATAATATAGTTGCTCGATAAGTTCTGTACTGTACTTCATTCTACTGCTCCTCGAACAGTCTCTCAAAGGCAACTGACTGTCTCATTTTCGTTTTTTGCAAATGCTGCTGCCCTGCCAGTTTCTACTACTAACCACCACCACCCCAATCATGTCATGTTAGAAAAATGAAACCATCATCACCATGCAGCCATCGCTGTGCCTAAGTTAAACATCAGCGGTACAAAAGGGGGTGGTGATGGACGGAGCATCTCAACCAATCAAACACTCACACCCAGTCAACAGATCTAGGTTTGATCCATCACCGTTCTTTAGCCCACTCTGCCACCCCTGTTCAAACATGGCCATATGCAAATCAGTCTGACCCTGTGCCTCATGGGAACAGGCCGGCCTGAACTGCCAAGCCATGCCTTCCCTGGACCGGAATCAAGCTTCCTAGGACCGGTTTCTGGCATTCCAGCCGTCTTCAGCCAGGCTTGCTTGAATCCAGTGGCAAAGTGAGCAAGGGACTCACGTCTGAGCATACCCTGCCAACTTATGGTGAACAAAGCGGTACAAAAGGGGGTGGTGATGGACGGAGCATCTGAACCAATCAAACACTCACACCCAGTCAACAGATCTGGGTTTGATCCATCACCGTTCTTTAGCCCACTCAAACATCAAGCAAAGGTAAGAGAAGTTTGGGGGAGGCATAATTAATAATGGACATGTTCTCAATGAATTCACACACCCCTTTGAGTCCAGATAAAGAATGCATAGACTAGACGAGAGAGACTGAAAGTACTAATAGGACAACTCAATCAGTGAGGGGTGTCGTATTTATCTGTTTGTGTCTTACACAGTCAGCCAAATATTTAAATCAAACACTGGCTATGGGCAGACCTGCACCAGCAAGAAAACAGTGTGATGTAAAATAGTAACCCCACTTACAAAACATTAACAACATTGCATGTAAAGTAGAAATATAGATTTAATATAACCCTAACAAAAATAAACTATGTAAAAAACCCACAAAAGCTGACCCACCCCCCTCCATAACCCCAACCAATGTCCGTAACGAGAAAGTCCAAACGTCCAATTCCCACCCACTAAAACAAGAATTAAAAAGGGGCAATAGACAGTGACTCTATGTGATGGCAGGATTTGAGGACACGCACTTGCTCCTCTAGTCGGGCGACGCAGTGCTTTAGAGCACGGCAGTTGCAGCCACAGTGGGGGGGCACCAGACGGTGGCGCGTACCGCTGGAGGGCGGTGGCTGGGGCCCGGGGAACTGGAGGAGGCTTCAAGTGCTGCAGCCTCCTCCTACTCCTCTTCCAAGACCACCAGCCGCCGATATTCTCGCTGGATTGCCTCCAGCTTGCGACGCCGTGCCTTGGGGGCCAACTCCTTCCAATCAGGTTTGGAAGGAGTAGCTGTATATCAATAAGAAAAACAAGACATGTGTAAAATATACTCTTAAAAAACAGTAAGACAAGTTAATTATACACATAGTGGCATGGTAGCACTATAAAGCGCAGTACGTAACATTTGTAGTATGTATCAATCCTCCCACTTGCTTGGGCTTTAACATTTGCAGGCATTCAACCAACCATGCATCAGATTCTTTACTATCAGCCACCTTTGCAATTTGCATGCTTGCATCACACGTATCCTTCTCTCTGTCAGTCATAAATATTAAATCTCGCCCCTCCTTCTTTCTTCCACCCGTCTTTCACTTTCACTTTTTAGTTCAACACCTGGTGATCTGATCTGACTTTTGGTCTTCTCCATAAACCTTTCAAAGAGGAGTTGAAATCACAGATAGATGAGGCCATTGGTTACTCAATACTCCCGCCCCTAATGCCTTTACTTATGCCAATTAAAGGGTGTCTTCACTCTTCAAACGTTCACAACAACTCTTACTTACTTGGGGCATCATTAGGATGGCGGGCGGACAAACCGCCAGCCATCCTCACGCTAAACGGGACCGCCCGCCATAAGGGCGGGGGTCCCGTGGGGGCAATAAGGATGCGCCCGCCACAGTGGTGGGCACATCCCGTATTTTTAACATTGTGGCGGGCGGTGCGGGAAACAGCGCCCACCGCAATGCTAAAAGTACATGTTATGCTTTTCCAAGCACAACGTGGCAAGCCGTGGCAGGCGCGGGGCCTGCCACGTTGTGCTTTGAAAGGCAGGGGGTACCATAGGTACCCTCCATGGGGGCCCGCAACAGGCCCCCCAAGCATACTCCACATGCCTTTCTGTGGCAGTCCAAAATGCACATTATATGGCTGGCGGTGTGTTTCAGACACCGCCACCATATTGAACCCTTTTCCGCCCAGTCGACATGTCGACTGTGCGGAAAACCGACGGACGGTTTCTATCCGCCGCGGACCCCCCAGCTATTGTAATATGGCGGGGGATCTGCAGGGATGGTGGGGTCAATCCGCCCGCCATCCTAATGGGGCCGTAAGTCTCAACAGTACAGTATACATACAGTACACCCTTGCAGTGAGTGTAATGTCAATAGTTAAGGATTATGAATCTTACCACCGCCCACCACTGGTGCTGGCTCGGTAGTGCACCTAGAAAACATTGCACATTTTTTAGGCGTCATATACACCTCTCCCTATTGGTCAGTAGCAAGATTGAAAAATGAGTTAATAGTATATAACATACATCACTAGTACAAATAAGGTAGTAGACACTAGTAGTAATATATGGTCCCTAGGGTCATTCTAGCCTTTGCTTAGTTAGCCCGAGCCATGCAACCATTTTACCTTTGTGTTTTTTTATTTTTTCACATGTGACGTTACCTTGCAGCTTGTTGTATAAGACACCTTTGAGCCCACATGACCTCATACTGCTACTGTCTAAGCGCTGCTTACAAGGTCAACCAAAACATTAACAAGCCACTTTTTGTATAAAGTTCTGGTATACTGTTAGTCCAGATTGCTTATCCATAAATGCTACACTTTTTGGCACGGTTGAGAAATTCCTGCAATATACTAATGCGTACCATTTCACTTTTCGCATTACAGACAGAAGATTCCCTTCTACGAACCAGAGCTTTGCAGAGCTTATGATGCAACATCTACCAGTACTAGGTTCTTCTAAGGTGAGGGGTCCCCAGAATTCACTCAGACATCTTCATTTATAAATTTATATAAACCATATTCCTACCTAGGGGATGGTGGTGCTTCCACCGCTGTTCAGTTATCATGATTTATTTCCCAACTGTAAGTAAGTGTAACAATGTTTATTGTTTTAATGTTATTGATTTTCCTGTTGGTGCTGCATCATAGACCAATGTACAGAGCTTGTCAATTCAAAATAAAAAATTTGAACTTACATTGACTTGATGGTATTTGGTGTGAACTTACACGAGTGAGCGAGCAAAAGGAAGGGTGTGCATGTGCATTGCTTCCACGACTGAGAGGTTTGGTGTGTTATGTTCTGGGTTGTCTACTTGTTGGGTATCTTGGGGGGAGGGTTCCGAGAGTTAATAGTTATGACAAGACACTACTATAGCTAGTCGGGCAGAGGATTGTGGTGGGTTCTGAACTTCTGATTGAGGTGTGTAAGGAAGGTCCAACCTCCCATCACCAACATCCTATTTTCTTGTGCAAAATTCTGTATGTGCAAAATTCCTACAACAGTAGTAGTATGTCCTATCATATCAAAATAGTAATACATCTGGTTGGGCATTTGTTAGTTTGAATTGTCAAAGCCTCAAGAATAACAAAGACTCAAGATCAATACAACTAGAAGTAGTACAAGAGGACGACCCAAAGAACTGGACTCAATGGCTAGAGCTACTGGTGAATCTGAGTTTTATTCCTTTTAAATAAAGAGTGGCCAACTGGGCAAGCTTAGCTACTACAGTATAGACGGACTAATAGTAGTAGTACAGAGAGTCATCATAGCAGAGGCAGGGATAACAAGATTTTCGAAACAGTACAGATCGAAGAATAATTGTTGGTGAAAAATAGCATTAGGAAACGGAGACAATAGTTCGGGAAAAATATGGTGCAGTAAAAGTTATGGAAGATGAATTATTATTAAAAACAAGAAGACTTACTAGGGCCAGCAAAAGAGCCCGCTTTGGTGTCCTCCTGCTGGTGTTCTCCCACCGACTGCGCCCCTGTATACCTGCCCCTTGGTGCTGAACAGGAAAGATATAAGAAAGAAACAAACATTGATGAACGGTGTCAATCAAAGAAAATATTTTTAAAGAACGGTCAAAACTTATGTAAACTACAATTGCAATAACTAAATTGACCGATCTCATCTGGTCAACAAGTAGTATCGGGGGATTCGCGGATCGACTACTTACTATTTATCAACACTAATCCACTCTTCCATTCTGATTCCAGAATACTAACTAAGCCTAAGTAAACGTACCACCTATTCCAGGCGTGCCAATTCAATTGTACATTAAAGTATGCATTTCCAATTCTTTTAATCCTCAACAATGCATATGGTCAAATGGAGGACACATGACTACATTTTTGTATACACCAAATTTTTGGTTGATTGATTGATGCTGATGTTCTGCTAGTGCTAAGCCTATTACCACTCATTGAACAAACTAGAAAAGGTTCTAATAAAGACTAGGGTACTAGCAGCATGTGACATAACAGAGGGGGCATCACGCATACCACTAAAAAATTACAAACTCATACAAAGTAACTAAACCTAAGTATCAATCTGCCCCTATCTCTTAGTGACAGGACAAATTAAGGACTAGAGTCACTATAGCATTACGTAACTTAATTTCTCTAAAATAAACTCTTCCATAATCACGCTAAGCGAGCGCAAACGCAAAGTTGCAAACAAGTAAGATTACTTAGTAGTAGCGCAGCAGAAGTTAGCGGTCTAGCTGGGGGAGGGGCTTGTGTTATAAATAGTAATACACCCTAGGACACGCATCGGTCGCGCGCAGCGGGCGCGCTGTTTGCGTGCCGAAGGAGCGCCAAAGGAGGGCCCGTCTGTGCCCGTCCGTGCACCGGACGTGCCTAGTGCCAGACCCCCTGCCCACTCGCGCCTGCTACAAAAAGCTGCCAGATTAAGGTACTCATGTGAGGATTTATTAGTACTAAACACGCTCAGTTGCGATGTGGGAAACCTCTGGGGGGTGGTCGACAGCCTAACTAGAGCGTGCTCACTGTGCAAATTTTATTTCCATCCTACGCTCAGCTGCTCCAAATTGAGTAACATTGACTCTACTCAGATTAGAGCAGGGCTGATTAATGCTAGGTCCTTGGTCAAGCACGCTGCCTATGTCTTTGAGCTCTTGGTGGAGAATCAGTTGGACATCTTCTTAATCACTGAGACATGGCTCAATGACACTTGCGCCCCAGTAGTGCAGCTAGCTGTCCCTAGGGGCTTCAAGATAATGAGGGCAGACCGCCTGCTCGGTAGAGGGGGCGGGTTGCCATGATCTACAGGATTAAATGGATCTTCTCCTATGAGCCCAAGGGAGATTTAGGGGACACGGAGCTGCTTCATTTTTCCATACGGTTTAGCCCGCATTTCTCATTAGGAAGCACGCTGGTGTACCGGCCACCAGGTTATGCTGGTCACTTTATCGATGCCTTGTAGGAGCTTATTGTGCCCCGTGCTTTGAGATTTTCTAAGTTTCTCCTCCTAGGAGATTTCAACATCCATGCAGATGTCTTAGATACCATAGAGACCAGACGCCTAGACGAAGCTCTGAACTTGGCTCAACTGAAACAATGGGTTACATTTTCCACCCATGTAGGAGGGCATCCACTAGATTTGGTATGCTCGAACTTTGATATCCTTATATCACACCCCGAGAGAGTGACGTGGTCAGACCACGAGTTGATAAGATTCTCCTGGCGTTTGGAAAGACCCACGGGAGCAGGGGATACCTTCTCAACTGCTTAGCCTCGGAGGATAAACCTAGTCACTCTGGCTGATTCCCTATCCCGAGACCATCCTCGTATGGCTTCGGAGGTGGGCCAGGCTGTCAGCAATTTCAACACATGGGTGGAACAGGGGGCAGCCGCCTCTGTTAATCAGGGAGGCATCCGTAGGATGCGTTTTTCTCCCTCTAAACAAGGGTTTACACACGCTCTCAGGGAACTGAAATTAGGCTGTAAGAAACTTGAGAGGGTGTGGAGGCAAGCGTATCTGCAAGAGGCAAAAATCGACCTGCGAGCTGCACATAAGGATTACTATGCTGCGATTAGGACAGAAAAGAGTAGCTACTACGCTGGAAGGATTGAAAAAGCAAATAATAACAATAAAGAAATTTTCTCTATCGTCCAGAGTTTTCTATCCTCCTGCGCTGCACAACCTATGCTGCCTGCTTCTGAACAATGGTGTGAAGAGCTACCCTCTTTTTTTTTAGAGAAAATTGCCAAAATCCAGGAGGACCTGGCTGTGGTTTGTGATTCCCACAGGGCCTCACCATTGTTTCCTTCTCTCCCTGAGCCCAGGCCTGCCGATCAGCTCACGGTTTTCTCCCCCTCTGCCGAAACAGAAATTCTGACAATCCTTAAGTCCTTGAAGTCAGGGTCACCCACGGATCCATGCCCGGCAAGGGTTCTCGGTGGGGTGGCTGATAAGGTATGTAAAGAGGTCACCCAGATTGTGAACCTCTCCCTCTGTACTGCGATGGTCCCGACCGACTGGAAGCAGGCCAAACTACTGCCGCTCCTAAAAAAGGCCAGGCTGGATCCTGCTGCCCCTTCAAGTTACCGGCCGATATCCCTGCTGCCGGCACTGGCTAAAGTCTGCGAAAAAATGGTTTTTCACCAACTGGACCACTTTGTTGAGTCATCCCATGCCCTTCACCCTGCTCAATCAGGGTTCCGGGCAGCCTACAGCACCGAGACTGCCCTGGTGGAGATCTCAGAAGCGATTCGGGAGTGCCTTGATGGAGGCGGCAGAGCGGTTCTGATTTTACTAGACCTCTCTGCCACCTTCGATACGGTGCCCCACGGGCTTCTCCTTGCCAGGCTGTCTGCTATTGGCATCACCGGAACTGCTCTCGATTGGCTGACGTCATTTCTTGATGACAGGACGCAACAAGTGTGGTTGTTACCGTATGCCTCCCGCCCTAGAAAACTCACAACTGGAGTCCCGCAGGGGTCTACCCTCAGCCCCCTACTCTTTAATGTATATTTGACTCCGTTGATCTACCTGGACGAACATTTGGGGGCTAAAATTATGGCCTACGCCGATGATACCCAACTTTTGTTCACCTGGCCGGAGGACAATTTGGATACATCGGCTGTTCAGCACTGCCTTTCATCTGTCTTCCGGTGGTTAGCGCTTGCCCAACTTAAGTGCAACGAAGACAAGTCCGAAGTCCCTTTCTATGGTTCCTTCCCCGACAACTTTAAAAATCTTTTGTGGCCTCCTGACATTCCCTGCCCTAATTCCATGGGCGGTCCTGCTAAGAATTTGGGGGTCTGGTTCGGAAATGATCTGAAGTTTGAAGACCATATTAAAAGACTTACTGGTGCCTGCTTTGGAACTCCCAAAGCTTTACGCAGATTCTTTCCTCTTCTGACAAGAGAGGCCAAAGAGACAGTGGCGCGCGGCCTCATTCTTTCCAGGCTGGATTACGCGAATGCCCTGTTCTGTGGCTTATTCTCTTATCTGATCAAACGGCTCCAGGTGATTCAGAACGCGGTTGCAAGACTCCTGTTTAATCTGCCCAGGAGGTCTAGCATTTGCCCTCACCTGCGTAGCCTCCACTGGCTTCCGGTGGCACAGCGTATTACCTTTAAAGCATTGGTCCTTTCCTTTCGAGCGATCCATCAGCTTGGGCCACTATACTTGAGAAAACGCTTTTCTCTTTATGTCCCCAATCGCTGCTAATCAGTGCAGGATGGCTGTGCCCAGATTTAAGTTCACCATGCTGGGAGGTCAGTCTATCTCGGTGATGATTGCCAGACCCTGGAATGCACTCCCTCTCCACCTGCGGGCAGCCCAGACCATCTCATGCTTTAAAAAAGGTCTAAAAACTCACCTGTTTAATATTACCGATTAATTACCCATATGTCCCCCTCTCTGCTCACCGCACACCATTCTACAGAGCGCGCTATAAAATATTTAATAACATAACATAACAAGAACACCTGTGTCATAACAATCACAGAAGACTTTTAAATGTAATTAACCTGTAATGTAAGCAGCAGCATTCTAGCTGGTTGGGAAAAAAAAGATATTCGCAATATACTTATATAACACTGAGCAGAAGAACCGACACAAAGTAGTAATAATTAAATAGTTACTCACCAAGACCCGGGACCTCCACTTCTAGCAGGTCCAGCAGGTTCTGCTCCCGGTCCATGATGTCAGACCACCGGTGCGTCAACTGGGCCTGGGTTCGCCGGACCCCAGAGCAGCGGAACACTGCCCGGGGCACCTTCCCCCACCGCTACCGATGCTCCTGGAGCCCGTACCTGGACTCAGGCCTGCCTCCTGCTACCATGGTTAAGGGGAGGTGGTGCTGCACAAAGAAAATGAGTGCAGCCAACTCCACCTCCCAAAATAAGGCCCGTGCCTGCACCCTTTGTGGGCGCCGCCTTCTGCAAGGAAGGCAGTCACAGCTCTGGCTCCTGCAGCGAGCTCTACCCTTGGACATGGTTCTGGGGTAGAGAGAGAGTGAGACGGGCGGGAAAGAAAAGGTAATAAAATTTTAAAAGTATGTAAAAGAAATTAAAATAGCAGGCAATAGAAAAAGAGTGAAAAAGTATCTCAAAAACACACAAAAAGTAGACAAAAACCCAAAAATATAGAAGCAGGAAAATAGTCAGAGAGATAATAAATTAAAAAGATTTTAAAAAGTGTCTTGAAACAAAGGATTGGAAAGATAGAGGGAGGATTGAAAATCAGGCCCCAGAACCATATCAACAGAGTGAAAAACAAGATGGCCGCGCCCATTGCGACCACGAGCGCAAGTTTGCGCGATATTTTCTCCCCGAGCACGCAAAAAGCGGTGCGAACACGTAAAAGCGTTCCCGAACAGGAAGTAAGCGTCACGAGCGGGCGGGACAAGTGAAAACAAGATGGCCGCGCCCATGAGCAACCGCATGGGTAGATTGGCGAGACATGATCACGCAGAAAATATCGCAAACGGGCAGGAAAAAAACGTCCGCGTTTTCACGATATTTCTGCGTGTTCGCGGATAATTTTAAGATTTTCTCGATAGTTTGCAAGAGTGAATTTTGCAAATTCCGCCCACCCATAGTAATTTTGTCCATTGTGAATTGTTAAAAGGGTTGTTATGTCGTTTGAAAAATGAGTGTCTCCCTATTTTTCAGGCATTTGAACATTTTGGATAAACAAAACAGTGGAAATCGAAAATAGGAATGGTTTAATAAAACTTCTATTCAAACAGAAAAGGTAGCACTCTGTTTGTTGCTCTAAAGTAATAGGAGCATAAGACAAAATGGAGCCAGGCCCCCTTTTTCGTGTTTTTAATTTATTACGGCCCTACTTGGCCCCGGTCCTATGGGCCTTACCCCTCTAGTTTTTGAAACTTTTAGAAAGTAGGCGTTTTCTTGTTTAACCATTCTTTGTACCTCTGCCTGTTTGTGTATTGATTGTCTGGTTTTGGAGAGACAGGGGCTGAGAAGGTGCATTCTCTCAGACAGACACCGGGGGTTGATGTGTGGCCTGCCTTTCCTGAATGAGTCAGGGCTGGGATTAATAGACCTGAGCTGCATTCAGAGTAGGAGGAGGAGTGCTCACTACCACCTGAATAAGCCCAGTCTGCATTTAGAGTGGTTGGAGGAGATTTCCCTTGAACCTGAATAGGGCCTGTCTGCCTTACACAATGCTGTCTCCACCTTCTGCCAGGCAGCTGCACAAGAGAGGACAGAACTGGTTTGGACTGGGCTCAGAGACCCTTGTTCAAAGAGAACAAAGACATTTTGGGGTATATGTATTAGACCTAAAACCCCTGAACTTTATACTACTTCTGGAATCAAGAGGAACCTTTGCTGAAGAGAAGAGCTGGAGAAACTGAGGAGTAGTACTGCCCTTGCTGTGTGTCTGGGGTTGGCCTGCAGTTTCTGTGTCTACCAAAGAATGGAGAATGACTTTGCTGTGTGCTGTGTCCCATGCTTTAGAAAAGTCTCCAAGGGGTTGAGTAGAGCTTGCCTCCTGTTTTGAAGTCTCAGGAACACAAAGACTTCACCCCAGCTCCCCTGAACTTCCTTGCTGGGAGTGCTGACCTGCCAAGTGGTGCCTGTGACTATCTTAAGCCTCTGGAGGATGTTTCTGCTGTTGGGAGCTGGAAAAGAAATGCAACGACAAGGAAATCGACACATCGCTCTTCTTGCAACAGTTTTTCAGGCGCAACGCAGTGGTGCAAGAAGAATCTCCTGCATCACCGTGCCGCTGCCAAAACTGACGCAGTGCTTGTCACTGCGACAAGAATCGACGCATCGAGGGATCGTGGCTGAAATGGTCGCCGCAGCGCCGCTCGCCACTCGCCGCCGCCTCATCGATCACCAACGCATCCATGGATTTACACTCATCGTCCCTGTGTGGCAAGTTTTCCCCAAAGCATCACAGCGGATTGGAGTCGCCTCAGAATCGACTCATCGCTTACCGCTACAGACCGGACCCGACGCATTGCTCTCCTGTGTGCAGCGGAACTGTCGCATCACATCCACAAAGGTCTCAGGAACTATGCTTCTCTTTGTTTTTCAACACTTCTCATCGCTGCGGCTGTTTGGCTTGGTGAATTTCGTAACAACAACAGGTACTTTGCAAGAAATCACGCATCCACAGTTTTTTATGGACTCAGTTGCTAAAGCCTTTTTACAGTTAATTTCCTTAATACTGTATGTTGGATTTTTGTTGCTTTGGTTTTGTTAAGTTTAGATAAAGATACTTTATTTTTCTAAACCAGTGTGGTGTCCATTTGTGGTGTTATCACTGTGTTATTGTGAGTGTTTGTACAAATACTTTACACATTGCCCTTGGGATAAGTATGTCTGCTCGTGCCAGGCTACCAAGGGGATGAGCAGAGGTTATCTAAAGTGTGTATTCCCCTTACCCTGAATAGAAGCAACGGTTCCTATTTGGACAAAGGTACCTACCTCTGCCAACTACAGACCCCTATTTCTAAAATTGGTTGTCAGCGGTCAAGATTTGAACTTGTGTTTGTACTTGACCCACAGTGATTGGTGTACATCGCTAGTTTAGGGCAGACCACTACGCAACCACATACTGTGCTTTATGTTTGGTTACATTTTTATCTTACACTTCAGTTATCCACCATCATGTCTAGGAATGGTAAATCAGCAAGTGAGGTTGCAGATTTGGAGATTGACTTTGACTTGTTAAGCAGTTATAAGTTCGAGCAACTCAGCAATTCTGTAAAAGCTGTGGTTGTCCCATGAAGAATCCCTTTAGACAGGAGGAGCTACAGAAGGCCTTAGGGACCTGGTGGGAGTCCAAAGAAGCTGGTGATAAAGATGATGCAGATGTGGATGGGGGGGTGTCAGAAGGTTGTTTCTGATCCCAGGATTTCCCTGTTGTTGGGAGAGCAGCCTCTAGGGCTGGCAGCAATCAGTCGTCCAGGAATTATTCTCAAGAGTATTTGGAGAAAAAGCAAAGGGCCAGAGATCATGAGATAAAGGTCATGAGAATAAAGGCAGAGGAGAGCAGGAATGCTTATGGTTTGGAAGTGAAGAAATTGATCTTGGCACATGAACTGAGAATGAGGGAGCTTGATGAGGAGCTCAGAAGGCTTGATGACTGGAGTGTCTAAGAAAAAGGACATGTGTGTAGCTCATGAAGTGAGCTTGGCTTGGTAGAAGGTGGAGTCCAGCTCAGATAGTGGCAGCAAAAATGTAGTGTCTAGTAACCCTGGGCGTCCGATTCGGCTACGCCCACGGAGTAGGCGTAGTGTTGCCTTCTACGCATTTTGCGTAGACAGCGTAGCCGGCAACACTACGCCCACTCCGTGAGCGTAGCCGAGTCGGCCGCCACCCGCCTCCCTCCCGCCCTCCACTAGATACTTTATTTAAGCAATTACACTGATTAAAACAATTTTAAAGCACTTACCTTGTCCGGGGCTCGTCCGGGGCTCCCTCTTTGAATAGCGTCCTTTTCCTGGAAACAAATGCGCATGCGCGGCCGCCCGCGCATGCGCATTGGTATCCAGGAAAGGACGCTATTCAATGAGGGAGCCCCGGACGAGCCCCGGACAAGGTAAGTGCTTTAAAATTGTTTTAATCAGTGTAATTGCTTAAATAAAGTATGTAGGGGAGAGCGGGAGGGAGGTGCGTAGTGGGGCTACGCGGAGTGCGGGAGTGGGCGTAGCTTCTCGCCCTCTCCGCGTAGCTCCGCGGAGCCCCACTACGCCCACTACGCCCAGGGTTAGTGTCTAGTACTGAGGGAGAAGTACACACACCTAGAGATGTGGTGCCTGACTTGAAGGAGGGGGTTGACATAAACCGAGGGGTTCAGGGTTATTAGGTAGCTCCAGTGGTGCACACTGTCCCTAAGGTGGATTGGGGAACTGGCACAAGGGTTCATATTCCTTGTGGTGGGAGGGACACTCTATTGACTCTAGATGAGAGGTGCAGGGAGAGGTGTTTCCCCATGGTAGAAGCCTTGGTATGTGAGTTTGGAGACAGCCCAGAAGAGTGTAAGTTTAGTGACAGAAACAGTCAGACACTGTTTTGCCAGTCTCAGGAGGGTGATGTGAGGTACTTGTATGAGGCACTGGGTGATGAGGCAAAGGGTAACTTGGTTACAACATGCATGGGGCTGTGTGATTGAAATGAAATGAAGAATTTATATAGCGCTACGTATACCCAGAGGTGTGTAGGCGCTGAAAACAAGCATACAGGCCGCGGTACTGTGGATGAGGTGCACTAAATAGCCAGGTTTTAGGGCCTTTCTGAATTTAAGAAAGTTAGATTCTTTTTTTAGGGAAATAGGAAGGGAGTTCCAAAGTTTGGTGGTGGTATAGACAAAGCTTTTTCCTCCCCATTTTACTGTGTATGCCTTGGGAATGATCATATTACCACTATCTGTCGATCTGAGTGGTCTGCCTGGAATGTAGGATTGAAAGTACTGCAACAGCTGCCACAGGCCAAGGCCATGATTGGCTTTGAAAGCTATACACAGCGCTTTGAATTGAATATGTTTACTAATGGGCAACCAATGTAACTTTGTGAGAGCACTTGAGACCGAGTCATAGCGAGAAAGGCCAAACAGGACTCTTGCTGCAGCATTTTGGGTCATCTGTAGTTTGTGTATGCTGCGCTTAGTTGCACTAGTAAATAAGGCATTACAGTTGTCCAGCCTAGATGCAAATAACACAGTGACCACTGTATTCCTTAACTCAAAATTTGATGAACTGGAGTACTTTTTTCAGAGTTTTCAGAATAAACAAACATGTGGATGTGATATGATTAATCTGAGTATCAAATGACAGTTTAGAGTCAAAGAGGACCACCAGAGTTTTTCCTTTGTTAGCTGGTGTTGGAAGGGGGCCATATGAGAGGGCCACCAGCTATCTGACCAAATCAGGGGAGAATTGCCAAAGAGCATGACTTCCGCTAATGATGAATTAAGTTTTAGGCAATTATCCTACCTCCAATTTCCTATGTGGCCCATGCAGTCATGGAACTGAGATGCTGTGTTAGTAGACGAACTATTGATTGACACTACAATCTGCGTGTCATCTGCATAGGACATCACAGTGAAACCGTAGCTTCCTATTAACTTAGCCAGGGGAGTACCATAAAGGTTAAAAAAAGCTGGCCTCAGTAACGACTGCGCATGGGAGTGAAAAAGCCTGGGAAACAAAGGCATCGTGAGCCGCCATTTGAGATCTATTGGAGAGGAAGGAGTAAAGCAGGAGATGCCCCTTATCCCTGATTCCCAGCAGAACGAGGCGGTCAGCCAACACATCATGGTTGTCCTTATCAAACGCTGCCGAGAGATCCTAAAGGAAAGAGCGGTGCTCCCACCCCTATTCAGTTGTTGATTCAATTGTTGGAGAGCATATTTTAAGTCCCTGTTTTCCAGACCTATGCCAAAAGCTGGTGGAGTGTGAGTTCTCTGACCCCAGGTAGCTTGCACTGGAGGTAGAACTTTAGGTGGGTTCCGGAGCATCTGAAGAAGCTTTTGGGAGTGATCCTGTCGGCGGTAGCTCAGGTTTTCCCCAACCAAGTGAGGTAGGAGAGGTTTGTGGTAGCCCAGATAGGTCCCAGTGTAGTGGGAGGGGTGTAGGGTCCCACGTCCTGTCTCATAGGAGAAGGAGTGGGAGTGGGCTGTGTCCAAGGTGTCCGAAACCCAGTCCCAGTGCCTGGTAAATTCCATAAGTGAAAACCAGGAGGGTGGCCTAGCCTGTACCAGGAGGCCATTTCCTGAGGGGGATCCCAAAGTCTCTGGTGAACTGGGGGGGACTGCTGTAACAATCATCCCACCAGTTCTGGTGTCTGGCAGCACTGCTTCATTGGGGAGGGTGCATGAGTCCAGTGAAAAGGGTATAGGAAGGATGCAGCCCACAGTGGAAGGGCCAGTAGGTCAGGAGTTGCCTGTTCTGAGGTCAGAGCACCCCAGGTCTGATCCTGGTGAGGCCACTTCTTGTTTGGGGGATCCTCATGCCCTGTCAGGTGGACAAGAGGCTGGATACCTGCACCAGGCAGACTCTCGCACAGCTCATGAGTGGGTTTCCTTTGGAGGGGTTGGTATACTCCCCCGGAAGTCCTGGGTTACCAGGCACAGGCCCACCCTAGGGGTACAGACCCTGGGTTGGAGGACCAGGTTTGGGGTGTCCCCCGGACCTGGAGGAAGGGGTGACTACCAACAGTGCCCCTACCAGTTTGTCTTCTGGGGGTACTGCTCCAGGTGGGAGGGTGCAGAGCCCCAGGGGGGAGGACCGGGTGTGGGAGAGCCCACCACAGTACTGTGTCTAGCCGCAGGGTACAGACCCTAGGATGGTGTACCAGTTGCAGGATAGTACCCCTGAACTGGTGGGAGAATTGTGCAGAACACCTGCCACAGGTACCCTGACAATTTTGGAATCGAGGGAGACTGCTCCCAGTAGGGGTATGCAGAGCCCCATGGAGAGGAACAGGGTATGGGAGAGCCCACCCCGTCTCCTGTCCAGCCACAGGGTAGAGACCCATGGCTGATCGGCTAGTGTCAGGAGGCCGTACCTGACTTGGCTGGAGGGAGAGTGGACTAAAGATGACAGGCACTTGGGGCTACCGCCCCCCACTTTCTGATGCCACAGAGGTTAGAGAGGCCTACAAGGCATGAGGCCTGGCTCTCATCACTGACAGTTGTCAGTGGCCACTGTGGCTTGCTGTCCTAGTGGACAGAGTTGCCCCTTGGAGGGGTACAAGAGTCACATCCCGGAGCTGGACTGGGTCACACCGCTCTGTTGGCCATGTGGGTACTGTCTGCCTGTTGGGACAATTCTGTGAGCAAAGTAAGTTTAGGCGCTGCAAATATGGGGGCTACAAGTGAGGAGAAGGGTTCCGCATGGGTCAGCTTAGTGGGCCCTGAGAGTATGGCTAGAGGGATCCAACTAGGTTCAGGAAGGCGTAGAACAAGAATAGACACTTGCTGTTGCAGGATAGGTTCCATGTTCTATCGCCCGAAGCAGGGAAGGCAATCGAGGTATGGATTGGTCTACCCTGGCTTTAGGCTGGACGGAGGTTGTGTTGGACTTGGCTATTTTTTCAGGGTTATCCCCAAACATTTTCCTTCTTTCTCCTATTTTTTCCTGACCTGTTGTTGTTGATTTTAGGACTCTGGGCACTTTACCACTGCTGACCAGTGCTACAGTGCATAAGCTCTCTGTGTAAATTGTGAACATGATTGGTTATCCATGATTGGGATATTTGACTTACTGGTCAGTCCCTAGTAACGTGCACTAGGTGTGCCAGGCAAATCAAATGCTACTCGTGGGCCTGCAGCACTGATTGTGTCACCCATATGAGTAGCTCTGAAGAGGTAACTCAGACCTGCCACTGCAGTATCTGTGCGCAGTTGTTGCCTGCCATGTTGACTTGGCAAGTACACCCACTTACCAGACCCTAACCTTCCCTTTTCTTACAAGTTAGTCACCCCTATGGTAGGCCCTAGATACGCCTGTGGGCAGGGTGCAGTGTATGTGAAAGGTAGAACATGCCCTGATGTGAGTAGCATGCTCTGATAGTGAATTACTGTCATTTTAGTTTTTCTCTTTTGCAAGGCTACCTGTTCCCATAAGACATAATGGGGAATGCTTTGTAACATTTTACAAATATATCTTCCCATAGGGATAAGATAGAAAAATAGGGCCGGATTCACAGAACTAACTTAAGACAAAACCCTAAACTTACTACCATTTTGGTATTCAAAGAATGCACTTACTCATTTTGGTATTCACTAAAGGCTCTTACTCATTTTTTTATTCACAGAAGTTAGGAGTCCTAACTTTAGCACTCCTAAATGCCTTCTGTGAATACCGAAAATCTTAAAGTTAGGATTTTCTCAGTTTAGGAGTAGTAAAGTCAGGACTCCTAACTTTAGGACTCCTAAATGCCTTCTGTGAATACCGAAAGTCTCAGGATTTTTCTCAGTTTAAGAGTTAGGACTCCTAAACTGAGAATCCTAACTTAAGACTTTCATTATTCACAGAAGGCATTTAGGAGTCCTAAAGTTAGGAGTCCTAACTTCTGTGAATACCGAAATGAGTAATTGCCTTCTGTGAATACCAAAATTAGTAAGTGCCTTTTGTGAATACCAAAATGGATTTTGTCTGAAGTTAGTTATGTAAATCGGGCCCATAATGTTTAGGCTCTCTGAACTCAGAATTTAATGACACATCTTTTGATGAAGATGGTTTTTAAACTGTGTGTTTGAAAATGCCACTTTGAGAAAGTAAAAACAACAATGGATGGACAGAATGCAGAACAATGTCATACATTCACCCCAGTGCAGAGATCTGGGCCTAAATCCTTCGTTTTTTTGCACTCCACACCACCCCAGGTCAGGCATGGCCACATGCAAATCAGCCTTGACCATGTGCCTCATGGGAACAGTCCAGCCCGAACTGCCAAGCCATGTCTTTCCTGGACCGGAATCAAGCATCCAAGGACCGGTTTCTGGCTATCAGCCTTCATCAGCCTGGATAGCTTGACTCCAGTGGTGTGGAGAGCATGGGACTCACGTCTGAGCAAACCCATCCCACTCGGTGTGACAAATGCAAAAACAACAATTGATGGACAGAATGCACAACAATGTCATACATTCACCCCAGTACAGAGATCTTGGCCTAAATCCATCGTTTTTCTGCACTCCACACCACCCCAGGTCAGACATGGCCATATGCAAATCAGCCTTGACCCTGTGCCTCATGGGAACAGTCCAGCCCGAACTGCCAAGCCATGTCTTTCCTGGACCGGAATCAAGCATCCAAGGACCGGTTTCTGGCTATCAGCCTTCATCAGCCTGGATAGCTTGACTCCAGTGGTGTGGAGAGCATGGGACTCACGTCTGAGCATACCCATCCCACTCGGGGTGACAAATGCAAAAACAACAATTGATGGACAGAATGCTAAACAATGTCATACATTCACCCCAGTACAGAGATCTGGGCCTTAATCCATTGTTTTTTGTACTCCACACCACCCCAGGTCAGACATGGCCATATGCAAATCAGCCTTGACCCTGTGCCTCATGGGAACAGTCCAGCCCGAACTGCCAAGCCATGTCTTTTCTGGACCGGAATCAAGCATCCAAGGACCGGTTTCTGGCTATCAGCCTTCATCAGCCTGGATAGCTGGACTCCAGTGGTGTGGAGAGAATGGGACTCACGTCTGAGCATACCCATCCCACTCGGGGTGACAAATGCAAAAACAACAATTGATGGGCAGAATGCAGAACAATGTCATACATTCACCCCAGTACAGAGATCTGGGCCTAAATCCATCGATTTTTTGCACTCCACACCACCCCAGGTCAGACATGGCCACATGCAAATCAGCCTTGACCCTGTGCCTCATGGGACCAGTCCAGCCCGAACTGCCAACCCATGTCTTTCCTGGACCGGAATCAAGCATCCAAGGACCGGTTTCTGGCTATCAGCCTTCATCAGCCTGGAAATCTTGACTCCAGTGGTGTGGAGAGCATGGGACTCACGTCTGAGCATACCCATCCCACTCGGGGTGACAAATGCAAAAACAACAATTGATGGGCTGAATGCAGAACAATGTCATACATTCACCCCAGTACAGAGATCTGGGCCTAAATCCATTGCTTTTTTGCACTCCACACCACCCCAGGTCAGACATGGCCATATGCAAATCAGCCTTGACCCTGTGCCTCATGGGAACAGTCCAGCCCGAACTGCCAAGCCATGTCTTTCCTGGACCAGAATCAAGCATCCAAGGACCGGTTTCTGGCTATCAGCCTTCATCAGCCTTGATAGCTTGACTCCAGTGGTGTGGAGATCATGGGACTCACGTCTGAGCATACCCATCCCACTCGGGGTGACAAATGCACAAACAACAATTGATGGACAGAATACAGAACAATGTCATACATTCACCCCAGTACAGAGATCTGGGCCTAAATCCATCGTTTTTTTGCACTCCACACCACCCCAGGTCAGACATGGCCATATGCAAATCAGCCTTGACCCTGTGCCTCATGGGAACAGTCCAGCCCGAACTGCCAAGCCATGTCTTTCCTGGACCGGAATCAAGCATCCAAGGACTGGTTTCTGGCTATAAGCCTTCATCAGCCTGGATAGCTTGACTCCAGTGGTGTGGAGAGCATGAGACTCACGTCTGAGCATACCCATCCCACTCGGGGTGACAAATGCAAAAACAACAATTGATGGACAGAATGCAGAACAATGTCATACATTCACCCCAGTACAGAGATCTGGGCCTAAATCCATCGTTTTTTTGCACGCCACACCACTCCAGGTCAGACATGGCCTTATGCAAATCAGCCTTGACCCTGTGCCTCATGGGAACAGTCCAGCCCGAACTGCCAAGCCATGTCTTTCCTGGACTGGAATCAAGCATCCAAGTACCGGTTTCTGGCTATCAGCCTTCATCAGCCTGGATAGCTTGACTCCAGTGGTGTGGAGAGCATGGGACTCACGTCTGAGCATACCCATCACACTCGGGGTGACAAATGCAAAAACAACAGAGAAAGTAGGCATTTTCTTGTTTAACCATTCTTTGTGCCTCTGTCTGTTTGTGTATTGTCTGTCTGGTTTCGGAGTTGAAGGGATGAGGAGGTGCACTCTCTCAGACAGCCCCCGGGGGTTGATGTGTGTCCTGCCTTTCCTGAATGAGTCAGGTCTGGGCTGAATAGACCTGGGCTGCATTCAGAGTAGGGGGAGGAGTTCACAATAGCACCTGAACAGGCCGGGTCTGCATTTAGAGAGGTAGGAGGATATTTCCCTTGCACCTGAATGGGGCCTGTCTGCCTTACACAATGCTGTCTCCACCTCCTGCCGGGCAGCTGCACAAGAAAGGACAGATCGGGTTTGGACTGGGCTCAGAGACAATTGTCACACATTGCTCAGCTCCCGGAGAGGGAGAGAGAGGGGGTCCTAGGGAGAATATTTAAAGACCCAACAGTTTTAATCTCAGAGACACTTGCACAAAGAGAAGAAAGACATTTTGGGTAATAATAAGTATTAGACCTAAAACCCCTGAACTTTAGACTACTTCTGGAATCAAGAGGAACCTTTCCTGAGGAGAAGAGCTGGAGAAACTGAGGAGAAGTGCTCCTCTTTGCTGTGTGTCTGAGGTTGGCCTGCAGTTGCTGTTTCTGCCAAAGAAAGAGAAGGACTTTGCTGTGTGCTGTGTCGCCTGCTTGAAAAAAGTCTCCAAGGGCTTCAGTTGAGCTTGCCTCCTGTTTTGAAGTCTCAGGAACACAAAGGCTTCACCCCCAGCTCTCCTGAACTTTCTTGCTTGGAGTTCTGACCTGGCAAGAGGTGCCTGTGTCTATCTTGGGCCTCTGGAGGTTGTTTCTGCTGTTTGGAGCTGAAAAAGCCACGCAACAACAAGGAAATCGACAGATCGCTCTTCTTGCAACAGTTCAGACGCAATGCCGTGGTGCTCTCGCATCACTGTGCCACTGCCAAACCGAAACAGTGCCTGTCGCCGCGGCAAGAATTGACGCATCGAGCTATCGCAATTGAAAAGGTCGACACAGCGCCGCAAGCCGCCACCGCATCGTTTGTCAACGTATCTTGGATTTCCATGCATCATCCCTGTGTGGCAAGTTTTCCCAACGCATCAATCGTGTACCTGAGTCATCTCAGAATCAGCGCATTGCTTCCCCCTACAGACCAGACCCAATGCATCACTCCTCTGTGTACAGGGGAACTGTTGCATCACATCCACGAAGGTCTCAGGAACCTCGCATCTAATTTTTTTTCAAAGCTTCTAATTGTTGCAGCTGTTTGGCTTGGTGATTTTTGTTGCATCAACAGGTACTTTGCAAGAAATCACGCATCCATAGTTTTCTATGGACTCACTTCACTTGCACTATTAGCAGTCCCAATACCTATACATTGCTGTGTATAATTGCTACTTTTAGGCTGTAGTCTGTCGGAAAGGCTGTTCGAGACTTTATCCAATGATCAGTAGGGATAATCCTTCCTTCGTGGTTCCATGTTTGTTCTGAAGGTGTAGCGTGCCAAGCATATGTTGTTGCTAATGGAAATATTTAGTTTAACAATGGGGGTGCTCCTAAATCAAGCTCACAGTTCCTATTTCCATATGGCGTACAGCATGATATGTTCCAAGCTAAAGAATGGTTACTTAGGGCACTATACGTTTCAGATAGTCCTTTGCAAACAAAATCCAATAATAGTATAGGGTTCCCCAATGGGGAAGATCTGTGGTTTTCCCCAAAGATGTAAGCGTGACTAGCTGCTGGCAGGGTACAAGGACATATGACAGTGAACAACAATAGAATATCTGGGTTAGCGTTGATCGTGTTCCATTTTTACTGATACTTAAGCTTAGCAATACAATAAAAATGAGCCCTGCATCCCACAGTGCACGAAAGAAGCTATTATGTTTCAGAAGACAGTGTACTTCGTGGCCAAAATCCCTAAAACATATACTGTTGAACAGTTCTTCCTGACTCCACCTTGATAACTTTGCATCAGTCAATTTCTTCAACTAATTAAGGGGTCCATTAGGATGGCGGACGGACAAAGTCCGTACGCCATCCTGTCGGGGGCCGGTACCGTCCGCCACAAGGGCAGAGGAACCGTGCCCCCAATTAGGATGCACCTGCCACAGTGGCGGGTGCATCCCGCATTTTTAACATTGCGGCGGACGGTGCTTAAAGCACCGGCCGCCGCAATGTGAAAAATGCTTGTTGTGCGTTTCACAGCACAACATGACAGGCACCGCGCGGTGCCTGCCATGTTGTGCTGTGAAACGCAGGGGGGTACCATAGGTACCCCCCATGTGCACCCCCCACCCCCCTTCACCCTCGGGGCCCGCAACGGGCCCCCAAAGCAGGAACCGTATGCCTTTTTGCCATATGCCACGGAAAGGCATTCCTCCCAAGCCATCCTAATATGGCTGGCGATGTCTCATAGACACCGCCACCATATCAGGCCTTTTCCGCCGCGGTCGCAAGGCGACCGCGGCGGAAAAGCGGTGGACGGTCTTCCCCTCCGCCACGGTCCCCCCGGCATTGTAATATGGCGGGGGAAAGAAAGGTGGCGGGCGGCTAGGATGGCGGACGGATCGCCACCGCCTGCATGGCGGTGGCGATCCGTCTGCCATCCTAATGGACCCCTAAATATGCTAGTATGAAGTTAGAGATCCAGCTGGACAGTAATCAATGTAAGTCTTGCCATAGCAATAGTGATTTTACCAACCTTCGTAGAAATGTGGAATAAATTAATGAACCAAGAACCACCAAAGAGGGTATGATTTTAAACATGAAATAGGGTATTCCAGAAGGATCGCACGAGGGATTGTGTAATGTCATAAGTATGTGTTGATGGCAACACCTTGATCAACTGTGCTCTGGGATACCTGAAAGATAACTTTACATGGTTATGAAAGATAAAATAATCAGCCATTTGTCTTCCACTTAATCGCTTAACATTCTTAACATATCTAGGTCCATCAGCCAATAGATCATCAATCTCCAGAACCTTCCAATGAACGCCATTGATGATTCATGACACCACCATTTAATTTTTTTAAGGCAAATGTTCTCTTTTCTGTTTTAGTCGAAACCTATTTTCTCGTTGACACTCCAATCTAGCAAGGTCAAGTCGCAGGAAAGGAAAAATCCTCAGACAAAAGCTCAGCCTAAAGCATTAAAGAACAAGCATTTGAAATGCAATAGGTCTCACATTTCTGAAAGTTTGACATATTGGTGTTTGCAAATAATAAAGTTTCTTTGACTCTTATTTTTTTATCAACAAATATCCCAGCGGTATCATGAGTAATAAAAGAAAATCCACAAAGAAAGGAAAGGGTATAGTAGAATAGGCTGTTACTAGGTGTCCCTGTGGAGTTGTAAAAGGACCTCTTTTGACCATATAAGGTACTACACTCTCAATGCAATTATAAAGAGAAAGATTGCAGCAGAGCGTATGTTTCCATTTATTTTTTATTAAAAGTGAGATTTTTGTTAGTTTGAGTTTAAAAAAGTCCACTATTAAAATATTTATTTATTTATTTATTTATTTAAGAGGTTTTATATAGCGCTAGCCAGACCCGAAGGTATCAGAGCGCTTTACAGCGAGTAGAAAAACACATAAAAGAGGAACAAGAAAGCGTAAGTGATCAAAAGTTCCAGTGTGCTGTGCGTCCCTCGGAGCACATTGAGGTAGAGTGGTTCCGATGTAGTTTGATCCGAGGGTAAAGTCCTGAGCTCCGTTTCCCTCCGTGAGTGGAGGAGTGTAGGGGGTTAAGGGGCGTGGATGAGGATGGGAATGTTGGAGCAATTGTCTGTTGGCAGCAAGGTGTCAGCTTGTGCACTTTGGATTTCAGTTTGGGAAGGTACGGTTGAGGTATAAGTCTTTTAGGAGTCTTTTGAATGTTATGAAGGAGGGAGTAGTCCTGATGTCAACCGGGATGGAGTTCCATATTTTGGGTGCGTTTCCTGCGAAAGAACGAGCTGCAGTTTTTTGCTTGCGTGTTTTCAGAGGGATTAGTAGGAGGGTGTTGGAGCTCCTAAGGTTTCTTGACTGGCCGGCTTTCTTGAGCTTGGAGGCCAGGTATTCTGGTTTCCCTGTGTGTAAGGCTTTGTGAGTAAGGCAGGCGGTTCTGAAGTTGGCACGCAATTCCACTGGGAGCCATTTTAGTTCTCTGAGTGCGGGAGATAAGTGGTCGTACTTTTTTACTCCGGTGACCATTCTGGCAGCCGCGTTGAGAGTTGTTTTGAGTGGGGCTAGGCGGGAGAGAGCTGTACCGGAGAGAACTGCATTCCCATAGTCCAGTCTAGATAACACCAGTGATTGGGTGGCTTGCTTAAGGTCCGTGGGTGGGATGAAAGGTTTGATTTTGTTGAGGAGCTTCAAATTAAGGAAGGCACTCTTGGCAGAGGTCATGATGTGATTTGTCATGGTTAGTTTTTGGTCGAGGGTGATTCCTAGAGATTTTACTGAGTTAGCCAGGGTGAGATTGCCATTGAGAGCATCTATAGCTTTCAGCCACTCTCTGATTTGCGGGTTTTCATCTTTGTTGGAGATAAGGAGGATTTCGGTTTTTTCATGATTAAGTTTAAGGTGGTTTGTGGCAAGCCATTGTTGAACTTCTTTGAGAGTGTTGTTGAGTCTTAGGATGTCATTAATGGAGGAGGTTTCCAGGTAGATCTGGGTGTCGTCAGCATATAGGTGGAAGGGTATGTTGGCTTTTTGTAGGATGGTTGTGAGGGGTTCCATGTATATGTTGAACAGTTGAGGAGAGAGTACTGAGCCTTGGGGGACGCCTCTGTTGACGGGGAGTGGGTCGGATGTAAAGGATTTGATTTTTATCCTTTGGGAGCGACCATGAAAGAAGGAAGAGAACCATTGAAGGACCACCTCGTCTGCACCTACTCGGTCTTTGAGAGCCTTGATGAGAAGATTGTGATCCACAGTGTCGAAGGCTGCCGAGAGGTCTAGGAGAATGAGTAGGCAACATTGGTCAGAGTCAAGGGATTTGAGGATGTCATCCACGATGTTAAGGATCGCAGTTTCAGTGCTACATCCTTTTCTGAAGCCTGATTGGTGTTGGTCTAGCAGGTTGATATTGTCCAGGTGCCGATTCAGTTGCTGGAGAACGCATTTTTCGAGGAGTTTGGCTAGGAAGGGGAGATTGGAAACCGGTCTGAAGTTGTTCAGGTCGTTGGGGTCTAGGCCAGGCTTTTTGAGTAAAGGTGTGACTTGTCCGACTTTGAGACAATCTGGTATGATGCCAGTTTTTAAGGAACTGTTTATGATTTCGCACCATCGTGGTGCGAGGGAGAGTTTCAGCTTTTTGGTCAGTTGAGAGGGTACAGGGTCGAGGATGTGTGAAGAGGGTTTGGAGGAGGAGATTAGATTGAGAATCTCAGCTACAGGTACGAGGTCGAAGGTTCTCCAGGTTTTAGTGGGACGCAAGCTAGAGGTGGTTTCAATTGCTGGGGTTGAGTTTTTAGAGGCGTGATTGAGGATGGTGCCGAGTGATTGCTCGATCTTGTTGATTTTTTCGTTGAAGAAGGTTGCGAAGTTGTCGCATAGAACTTTGGAGGCCTGCACTGGGGTTGAAGAGGGTTTGGAGGTTTGCTGCTTGATGATGTTAAAGAGTTCTTTTGGCCTGTTTTTCGCATTGTCGAGGGCGGTGCAGAAGAAACTGGTTTTTTCCTTAATGATATGTTTTTTGTACACTCTTCTTGCAGTTTTGAGTTTTTCGCAGAGGTTAGCAGAGGGATCCTTTCTCCATAGACGTTCTGTGGATCTAAGCTGCCTCCTTTCGTCGTTAATGTCCTTGTTGAACCAGGATCTGGAGGGGATGTTCCTGGATTTTTTCAGTTTCAGGGGGGCAAGTTGGTCTAGGATAGAGGACATGGTTGTGTTGTAGTGGGATACGTCTGTTGTGGAGAGACCAACCTGGGGGGTGGGGAGGAGAGTGGTTATTTTTTCTTCCAGGTCATCCATGTTGATCTGTGTTAGGTTTCTTGTCCATGTGGGAGGGTCTTGGATGGGAGGTTGGCGCATGATCGGTTGGGAGATGCGGAATAAGATTAAGTGGTGGTCTGACCAGTCGACAGGTAGGATGCGGTCTAATGTGATTACGTTATGGCGGGCGATGATGGCATCCAGAATTGCACCTTTGTTGTGGGTTTCTTCTGAGCAGTACTGGGTGAGGTCGTTGCTCTGTAATAGTTCGTTCAGGTTTTGTATTGGTGCGCTGTTTAAATCATTCCAGTGCATGTTGAGGTCTCCGAGAATTAGGTTGTTGCTGTCTCGTAGAGAGCAGTGGGCGACCAGGTCTGAGAAGTGTTCCATGAACGAGGGGGTGTTGCCAGGAGGGTGGTATAGGAGATGACAGAGTAGTGAATTATTGTTACTGGTGATAATGTTGGTGGCTAGGCATTCGAAGGAGTTGTACTTGAACGTGTCAATTTCCGTCACAGATAGGTTGTTGTTGTGAATGATTGCTAGTCCCCCACCTTTCTGGTCTGGCCTATCTTTGTTGATTATAGAGAAGCCCGGGGGTACAAGCATATCCATGATTGGAGGAGAGGTGTCATTCAGCCAAGTCTCTGTGATGAAGGCTATATCAATGCCATGTTTGAGGATGGATTCCGCTAACTCCGTGGCATGTTTAGTAGCTGACCTGCAGTTAATGAGCATGCAGTTGGTCAGGGGTGACTCTTCTTTTGGTTCGTTCATGAGGGGGATAGTTGGGATGTTGATGAGGGAGGGTGGGGGTCTAGGGGGTTTCCGGATGGGGTGATCACTTCTGAGTCCAGTGATTACTTGGATCAAGGACTGGGGGGGGTGCGAAGATGGGGTGGTGTACGAGGAGGCCAGCTCGGTCGCTTCGACAGGCGACATGGCTTCCATAGTTCTATTGGGTCTTGTAGTTCGGTTCGAGAGGGGGGGTGAGGTACAGCTGGGCCGCGGAACCTTCGGAGTGGTTTGGTGAGAGAGGTTGGGGGTGATAGGGGTCAAGTGGGGGTTTAAGGACGGCATATGACATGTGGCGAGGTTGCTTAGGATGACTTTCAGGTCCTGTATTATAGTAGCCACTTGGCTTTCAATCAGGGAAAGTAGGCGCCCTGTCTCTTCTTGGGGAGGAGTGGGGGGGATTTTGGTGAGGTCTTCACGGAGGGGCGAAGATCTGAGAGTGTTTGGCTTACTTTTGGTGGTTGTTGTGTTGTCGGTCGGGGTTGTGGTATTGGAGGGAGGGTGGGTGGGGTCATGATGTGGTGGTTGGTTTCTTATAAGGGTGGGGGGGTGCTTGGGAGACTTAGCTTGGGTGTTGTGGTCGCCCGGTAATGCTCGAAGTCGAGACGGAGTGTGAGTGTTGGTGGGGGCGTGTGGGGGTATGGCGTGGATGTTCTGGTGGGGGGACTGGTTGTCGAGGAAGGGGGGGACCGATGGGAGGGGAGGCTGCGTGCGGGTGAGGGTAGTCCTCAGAGAGGGAAAGAGGAGATCGAATGACTCCAGGTTGATATTGTTGGCTTGAATCAAGACTGTGCCATTGGAGTAAATGGTCACAAAGGTGTTCCCACAGCGCGCCTTCCGGTTAGGGGTGGAGAAAGATAGTTTGCAGCTATGGGGAGTACTGATGGTTTTGGAGATGTGGAGTTGTGCTCTCAGGATGGAATTCCACCTGTCGGGGCTTTCCGTGTGAAAGATGAGGTCCATTTTTACTTGGCCTTTGGTGGAACAATGTTAAAGGTCAGCAAAGAGTGATTCGGGGAATTGCCTGATCAGTTTGTGTTTGAGGGTTTTTTTCACTTTGGGAGAGAGGTTGGGGGGGAGACTGATCAGGAAGGAGTTCGGGCCGTACGGTTTAACGTAGGGTGAGGTGAGGGGGTTGGGGGAGAATGACATGGTGAAAGGTGTGTCGTTTAAGACGTCGGTTGGCCTGATTATTGTCGGGGTCTTTGCGGACTAGGTGCGTTATGGTAGTACCTGGGACAAGTGGTTGTAGTGGGGGACGGGACTACTAGCGAGGTCGGACCGCTTCTGTAAGGGTTGTGTTGGGTGGATGCTCAATATGAGGCCTGAGGGGGTAGGGAGAGAGGGAATGGAGAGGCATAGGATGATCTGGTTTCTGACGTTGGAGTCTGAAATTAAGGGCACCACCAGCCTTTGATAGGTGAGTGGAAGAGAACTGAGCTGCAGTGGGGGGATGCAGCGGCTGCTTTAATATCACTGCTGGCACTAGTGTTAGATGATTATGCGTCTGGCCGCAGTTAGGGATGGCTCATTTTCTAAACGCAAGCAATAAATAAGATCTTGCGTCGAATAAAAACAAATGGAAACATATGCTCAGTTGCAATCTTTCTCTTTATAATTACATTAAGGACGCAATACCTTATGTAGCAAATAGAGGTCCCTTTACAACTCCACAGGGACACATATTAAGAGCCTGTAGTACTGCAATGCAATAGGTCTTGCGATTGCGAAGGTTTGAGTTATTGGCATTGTAAATGACAATGCCTTTTATTTATGTGTTTTGAAAACCTGCAAGCTGTGCGGAAAATAGTCCTTGCTTATGAGAAGCAAGCCTGGCAGTAACTAAGGTGCAGCCACTGCCCGGCTTGCTTCTCGTAAGCAAGGACTATAGGTACAAAGTGCATGTTTATGCACCTTTTGCAGGTTTTTAAAACACAGAAATAAACGGTATTGTCATTTACAATGCAAATAGCTCAATGTCTCGCAAATACGAGACCTATTGCATTGCAAATGCTTATTTTTATCGTCCCCGAGCTTTTGAAACTCTACCTGCTTTTCAAGTCAGTGCATGGTAACCAGTATGGCACTGCTTCACTGTAAAGGCACATACCTGGGTACATCAATTAGTCTTGCTATCAATCCTGCAAGAGCTTTAGGGTCAAATGTGTATTGGTGGTCTTTAAACACCCGTGGTCACGCAGTCCTTGACCGGGCATGTGGAACTCACTATTATCACAAAAATAACACTTGATATAAATAGCTAAAACACTAAGTGAAAATTAAAAAATGGGGTTATTAGTTGCATACATACCTTTCTTTACACTGGACAAGTGCTTGAATACAGATAACAGCAAAAGGTGTTTGCAACCTAAAATAATGTTTGAAACTACCAGTTGGAATTATCACTTAAAACTCAAACAGTGTTTTTTACATTATTCAGGTTTGTGGAAATTGACAAGGACAAGGCCTATTTCAAGAGATACCAGGTCAAATTACGTCAGAGGAGAGGTACGTTTTGTAGGCTTGAATTTGTATTAATTTATAAGTGCATAAAACTGCTAATGTACTTAATACAAAACTAAAATAAACATCCCGTGCTAAAATGGAATAGGGAATTTGCATCACAGCAAAAAACACACACATGGAGCAGATACCTGCAAAACTGCACACTACCACCACCTAGCTGGACAAACAACAAGCTACTATAAGTGTAGGCTTTTCACAGCGCTAATTACATATGCTTACATTGCCATAAATACTAATAGAAAACATCTCCAATTGACCGAGCTTTACGTTAACTGCTTGGACCGTGGTAACTATATCACAATAGGTCATTTAAATTTGATTTTGTGATTGCTGCTTTCTAGTGCCAACAAAGGCTTGTATTGTTCAACACAAAAATAAGTCAGTACATTTATATTGTTTCCATGGTACCTCCTCCCAGTGCGTTGTTTTTGCTGTGCTCTCTACGTGTATCTCAAGACTAGTAGTTAATCTTTAGCGTCTGACATTTGTTTAATAAGTTTAAGTTATATCACCTGAGGTAGGTACTTGCAGTGGACCAATTGTAGGATTGTCATTATCAAAAGAGTTTCATCTAATGTTTGTTGTATTCTATAAATGGATACTGTCCTCCATGCTTAGGCTTTACCAGCACTCTTTATCAGTGTGGTGGGTCCTACTATGCATTCTCAATTGTTACTTCATATGAGCAAACAACATTATTTTCTGTTTATGTTCTTCCTGCGCATAGTATTTGTTATACACAGCTTCTCTAAGGACTTAATGTGTTGGAAAACATTAAAATTGAGTACTTTCCGTTTCAGGCTTGCAGATTAATATTTGGAACTACTCTTTGGAGTTATCACTTAAAACTCATACAGTGGTTTCTACTTCACAGGACTTTGTGAAAGCTGTCAAGAACAAGGCCTTTTTCAATTGATACAAGTTCACATTACATTGGAGGAGAGGTAAGTTTTGTACAGCTACATTTGTGTTAATTTATATGTACATTTAGCAACCAAAACACATGGATATTCGACATTGTCGTTTAGAACGCCAATAGCTCTAACTCTTGCAAATGCAAGACCTATTGCATTGCAAATGCTTGTTACATTTATTTTGTGCTTGTATACTTGAATAAGATCCCTTTCACACGGTTTTGAATTTCCCACCTCCGCAGTCACCCAACAGCACAATATGACTTACATAAAACAGAAAATTCTGCTATGCCTATGGTGCAATGGACTTATTAGAAGAGCTACATTTCATGATTCAGAATATAGCATTTATAGTTTTCCTTTTTGAATATGCATGTGACAGAAATACAATACTCTTCTTCAAATCATGATCACTGCCTTAAATGAATAAACTATGGAAACAAAATGTATTCAATAAAATATGAAAACTTGAAAAGCGCCAGGTCTAAACGTCTCAGTGGTCAAAGGAAGTAAGAGAGACTGACTCACAAGGGGACTCCATTGGCTTGGGTGACTAGTTAGGGTCATAAAAGTAGCTTACCTTTAGATTTTCAATTTGAACCATTACCAACAATGCAGGTGATTCACATGGTCTTCTTGAGATGATGGAAGGGGTCTAAAAATGTCCTCAAGTTTGGATCAAGCTTATACTGGCTTTTCTTAAGGTAGTCAGACTCCTGCAGATCTGTCAAGTAGAGCCATGATGCAGTCTTTGCAGAGGCAGTGCTGAAACTGGACTGTGCAAGGCATTAGGGAAGGGCTGAATGAATCAGTCATGGCCATGCAAAAAGTTTTGATGAGCCAAAGACTCTTGGTTCTTCAGTTAAAACTGTGTTTGGAAACACAGTACAGTGTTTGTTATTATCCACTTGCTCTGTCCTGCCTGATGTGGTATACATATTGTGGGTTCGAAGATTCATTGAAGTGAAGGGGACATTACCAAAGCCCAGTTCCTAGTTGAAGCTTCATGTTTGTATTAGGTAAACCCAGTCTTAGGGCTCGATGTAGTTATTGTCGATTGGGCTCTTGTTCTACCAGGACAACAGAGTAAACCTTTCTGTGAGATATAAGAATGACTGCCAAGTTGTCGGTCATTTATAAACGTTGTGCAGGAACCACCATCACCGTGATTCCTGCATTTTGCTGTTTGGTACATGTCTTATTCAACATGTTGGAGCCTTGCACCAAAATATTTCCTTTCTTTATTCCACCCCCAGAAAACATCCCAAAACAGGATTTGTTTTTAGAAAATAAAACGGATAATGCCCCCCTTGCCTTGGGACTCAGGGCTCATGGCAAGGGGGGCATTATTTAGTTTTATTAACCGTCACCACCAGGGTTTGCCTGGCGATGATGGACTGTAAAAAAACGACTATGTGCTAGCCCATCCGAATTAGGTAGATGGATTTATAGCCAATTCTCCAATGACCCTTACTCCCTTGGTGAAGTTATACTACGGCAATGACAAAGTAGTCACTACTGTGGCCAAACTTAAGGTCTAATGAGATATGATGAGTGTCATTTTGGTGATAACGTTTTGTAAGGAGTAGTTTAATTCAGGACTTGTGGGAAGTTTTGAATGAGTTCCCTTTTTTCATCACTACTTTGTCAATTTGTGTTTTATGTTGGATGATAGTTACACAGTCAATTGCTTCAATTTTCAGTGAGGAGATAGCAGAGACCATTAAATAGAAGTATTCTGGTTTCCTATAGCTTTGGCAAAAAGTGAACATTGCTGTAGTATAGGACAGCCCTCCTTGTCGCTTAATGAAGGTAAGCAGGGAAGATTGCTGCAAAATGTTTATTTGTATTAGGAACACAAAAGGAGATACAAATGTCAAGGAGATTGAACAGAGTAGATCAATTTATACTATGTGAATCCAACACTTGTTTGGAAATTATGTAAATGCTTTATTCGGTTTAAGACATCAGGGTACCACTGAAAGGTGATATTGGGAAATAAACATCGCCCCACTGCTGGACAGGAACAAGCAAGATATGGGCAAATGCTCAAAACTGCCTCACTTGATCGCGGGCTGAGGCGCCATCTTTAAGATTGTAGCTCTCCCATGCTTCCTGTTTATACTTCAGCACTATCTCCACCCACTGCTGTCCACATTCTTCATTGATCTTCAGGCTCAGATCTCCACCTTCTAGTGGCCCAGTAAATCTCCCAGAGTCTCCTTTGCGAACTGTAGGTTCTCCCAAAAGGAGAAGGTCCTTGGTGGGCTGACGTCATCCTGTACTACTGTGCATCACAGCTGGTTATCAACAACTGGTTCCGTGCAGACAGGAATGACCCTGCTTATAGACTGGAACTGGAGCTGCTGTGACTGTAATGATATGGGCCCCCTGATACTAATGTGAAGTTCACCTAGGCAGGGAAATACATACTGTAAAACTCCTAGGGCAACTTTAAAAGCTATTTAAATACAACTGATAGAGGTGACTATGAAAGAAGACAACTGACACTCTAAATTAGAAAAATACAAACATATTTTATTAAATAATATCTCTGAATGTTGTTTGTTATATGCAATTTCAGGACAGAGAAGTCACAATTATACGACTACATACACACTACATTCATCCACCTATCCATACATACATATCATAAACATGATTGAATTGTTCATAATGATCAATTATTTAAATATTTCCAATATACAATAGATTCATACAGAGGGAAAAATTACAATTTCCAGTTATGACAACAGGATAATATGATTATTTAGTAACACAACAGATGGGCAAAAACACATCGATACAAGGAGTGGCAAATGTTTCTTCTCAAACACATCGATACAATGTGTGGCAAATGTTCGTCTTTACGCGCGTTTCAGCAGAGTCTTCCTTCCTCAGGAATGCCACCTCCAAATAGCTTCTCTGTGGGTTAAAAGTAATTAACATAAACGAGTGTCGCTTCTCTAGATGCGGGCCCTTAGCCTCAACAACATTATTGAAAAACAGAAGACACTCCACATTTAAAAACCTTTCAAATCATAACAACAAGTTACACAGGGAGTTATGTTAAGTTATGTTATGTTAAGTATTCTTATGTAGCGCGCAGCTGCCTCAGCTAAGAGGCATCCCGGCGCTGATAGCAGTGTCAGAGGAAGAGCAGGGGGCTAAGCCAAGGAGAAAAGGTGAGTTTTGGTGGCCTTACGAAAGAACAGTAAGCAATCCATCTGAAGGATCTGAACAGAGAGGGAGTTCCAGAGTTTCGCTGCGAGATACCGGAAGGACCGGCCCCCCGCTCTAAGGCTCTTCACAAGAGGGACCACAGCCAGATGTTGCTCGGCAGAGCATAGCTGACGGGTGGGAACATATGAGCCATGAGGTTGGACAGGATCTCAGGAGAAGAAAGCTTTACAATTTTGAAGGCCAAGCATAGCATTTTGAATTCGATCCTTTTGGCTATCAGTAACCAATGCAGATGGCATATTGTGATGGAGTGATGGAGCAAGGATTCAAAAAAACAAAACTTGCTCCGAAGCAATCTCTCATTAATAGTACTAATCGGCAAAATAGTATACAAAACAAAATTAACATACACACAACATTTATATATGGGGAAAAGACCTTTACGCACGCTTAAATAACAAAGAATAAATTGCAGCGCAACCATACCCCGCTTTAAACCGAAAAATGCTTTTGCTCATGTGCAAACAAGAATTACGTATATAACAGCGTGACTAACTCGTTTGAGAGGGAAAAAACTCTCAGGCATGAGCATAGTTATTAACATTAGGTCTTGAGGCACCGCATGCCTGGCATATGCTTGCCTTAATTTAAAAAGAGGTGTTCTGCTAATGCTTTTGCTTAAAGAAAAAGAAATTAACATGGGGTAGAGTAGAAGTGGTCGGTGAACATTGACAATCAAATATTGGAGAAAGTAACATCTGTTTATGATTCCTTTATTAACAGTGTACTTTTGGGCCTAATGTGGTAGGCAAAGGAAAAAGATGGAGGTGAAGATGGAAGCGAGCTAAGACATGCGCAGTGTGATAATGATGTGACCCGCTTACCGTGCCGCTAACAAACTGCCAAAAGCCAAGGACCAGTCACTGTGTGAACGCTTTCTCGACTGTGGAACACTATTGAAATATGCTTTATTTGAAACATTAAACACAAGTGAAAAGAAATGAGGCAGATTAATAAATGAGCTAAAGGGGAAGGGTTTGGTACACAAAAGGATTCATTAAGAAATTAAACATGACAGCATGAGGTGATGAAATCTCCCCTGCCCAATCACAGTCTATGATCCACCGATATTTGCAACTTTTGAGGGTGGGACATACAGAAATAAAGAGTATAACTAAAGTGACTAATTGAGTTAAGTTAGATCGTCGTTTCCTGCATCGATGCTTAGAGAGAGAGAGACAGAGAGAGAGAGAGAGAGAGAGAGAGAGAGGCGAGAGCTGCTACTCATGAGGAAAAGAGAGAACATACTTGGAAGATTCATACCTGAATGACAACCTGATTAAATTGAAGATTCCAGAAGAATATCGAGGAGGGAGAGAGTGTAAGAGAGGGATGCGCCCTGGTGCGTCGGGTCTGTAGAAAAGTCTTAGCAAATATTTCCCTGTCCAATAGTCTTTGTCTTTTGCAAATGAATGATTTATTATGTATTTTGTCTCTTAACCTATCCACTCTTAATGCATTGAATTGTTGAATTATTCTGTGAATTGAATGAATTGTTAAATGAATTTTCTCTCCCGTGAAAGTTGATGGATTTAGCACTGTGAATTTGTACTAATGAGCGTTCATTTATGACTACGAGATAGATAACATTTATTGAATCTTACCCAGAGTCTGTGGTTATTTCACTAAGATCTGTAAGTTAGTTGGTTAATTGTTAATATCAGCTTTAACTACTAAACTAATGGTCCATTGACCAAAGGAAGAGTGTTGACTAATCCAGGTCAAAAAGAACATAAAACTTGACAACCAGCGAAACAGCCAGAGAATTTGAATGTGTATATGGGCTTATTTGAAATTCTTGTTGACTGTAAAGTGATTATCCCTGCCCTTTCGCTGGATCAATTTTTCTGGTAGTAGTGAGATGAATATTATTGATTAGTTTGGTGATTATTGTTTTTTGATCATTAGTTATTAAATATTGACTATATGTTTAACACTATAGTTAGCGTCAAGTTTTATGTTGTGTGGAAGCACAGGTACAGAGATACCTGGGAATCTCGGGAACAGAATTTAGAAGAGTGTTTTAAGGAAACCACAATGCAGAAGGTTACTCGTTTGTTGTCATAATACCTAAAAGCTATGCAGGGCTGTAAGTGTTATATTAGGGACTATATCGTATAAGAGTAGAGTGTGAGGGACAGCAGAGGACCCACCTGTGAAACTTTGGCCTTACCCAAAAGAGGAGTATCACTAGAGGATTAACAGGTCCTCCCCAAGCTTAAGTGAAGGGTAAACAGTGTTTTTTTACTCTTAGTGACAGGAAGTACTTTCTCTTTGAAGCGAATGAAGAAACTATCTTTGGTTTAGTGGAGCAGACAGAGTAGCGCTGTTTTTACGTTGTTACTAAGCAAAATTTTATAAAGAAAAGTTAGAAAAGATATTGTCGTATGACCTTGGGAAGGGAGGGTCAGGATCAGGAGCCGTATTGATGTCACAGAGAGCCGCGCTGGTATTGGTGAAAACCGCGGGCGGGTGCAAAGAACAGATTATAAAGGGAGGGTCAGTAGAAGGAGCAATACTGACGTCACAAAGAGCCGCACTAGCATTGGTCAGACAAGTGGGTGTGTTATATGCTCTGATTGGTCAATGGACAAACACAGTGCTGGTATTGGCTGCCGAAAGGGAACATAGTAAGCCCTGATTGGACTGTTGGTGTGAGACTCACTGGTATAGGACGAGTGTTAACAAACAGGATACGTTAAAATACGGAAGAGTTTTTGGGTTTTAGCGACTCAATTAGTTTAATTACAAGAGCTGGAAGAATGAAGCTGATTAATAAGATCAAGAATTTGTTTTAAAAGGAAAAAAGTGTAGTAACTAGGGAGGGAATTCTTATGCCACCTCCCGATACGTCTGCCTCCTTTATGATGATAGAAAGTAGATATCATATGTGTGTGTGGTTGGAAAATTAGATGGAATATACAAAAGGTGACGGTGCTCCAGCTTTTCCAGAACATTGTACATTTAATATGAGGTTACTTCAGAACTTTAGAGATAGGATGAATTTGTTAGAACCGAAACCTAGACTAACAGAGTTTGAGGCTTTGGATGAATGGGAAGTAAGGCATATGAGCGAGAAAAATAGAGAGGTGGAAGAAGAATTAATAGAGGATTTTAACTCAGATACCCATTTGATACTCGAGTAGATCAGATGAAAAGATGGAGTAGAGCAGCAGTAATGGAGGGTTTATAGCCAGTGTTAATGGCTGAAGATCAAGAAGGGAGTAAATGTAAGGGGAAAATTAAACACATGGGTGTGTCAGTAAGAGGGTGTGATTAATCTGATGATGAGTTGTTAGAAGACATTCTACTCTAAAGACCTCCGCCTTATCAAGAAAGTGCTAGAGATGCAACTCCAAGTGCCCCTGTGAATGGAACTCTATTGGTTCCACTAGTTTTATATGATCCACCAGTCATTAGAGCATCACTGGAAAAGGAAAGGAATGCATTGAACAAAACAAAAGAAGAGATAATACAGAAAATAAATCAGTTAGGTTTAAATGCTAAAGCATTGAAAGTACCAGTAACTATTGGTCCTGTTATTCCATTGATTGGTGACAAATGCAGTACACCAAAACTGAAAATTTGTGACAGATCAAATTAGTGAGAGTGATTCAAATCTCTCATTACTAAATCACCCGAATCTCAAGACTGTGCCTGAAACCCCAAATAGAATTTCACCCATAAATGCAAGGAGGAAAGTACCAACTGTCACTCCAGTGGCAGGAAAATCTACTGGATTTTCACCTGAAGATCTGGAGGAATTGGCAAAAGGATTAGAAAAGAAGAAACCACAACCAAAAACTGTAGATGTAAGCAAGTTGAGGGTGGACATAGGAACAATGATTATTGGTATGATAAGTCCTGACAGATTAGGTTAATATGGAGATGAAGAGTTGTTGTTTCTATGCAAAAGTATAACCTGGAGGACAAAGAATCTTCATGAGAAGATAGCGGAAGCAGCTTTAGAATTTGGAACAGATATAGAAAAGTAAAAAATACTACAAAAACCTTATAGATCAGAATATACTGAAAAGGACTTAGAAAGTTTGGATGCGTCAGGAGGGAGATTGCAAATAAAGGAATTAATACACATTTTGAAGAAATGGGAGAAGTAGATTGATGGAGAAGTAGATGGACTAAGGCGACAGATGAAGCAGCTACAAAGGAAGTATCTATATTTCCGTTGAGGGAGGTAGAAAAGGTTGAAACGATGTGTCCGATGAGAGAAGTTCCTGGTGGTGGATATGTTTATGTTCCATGGAGTAGACAGGATATTTTGTCCTTTACGAATGACTTCCCTAGATTGAGAGAGAAACCAATTGAATGGTACAAACAGGTAGAGAGATTTGTTAAAGTCTCAAAGGTTTTGTTGAAAGATTTGGACGGCCTGTTTGACATAGTAGTACCCACAGATTTGTGGAAAGTATGTAAAATTACAGTTGACTGGCCAGCTGAAGAGTATCCTAGAGACAAAAAGACAGGTGCGCCTTAAGAGGACGTAATGAGGAAATATAATCAAGTGATTACCTTTCTGAAAGGGAATATTCCCCCTAAAGAAACAGATTGGGTTAAAATGGACAGAACAACTCAAGAACCTAAGGAGTCAGTGCATTCATACTATGAAAGGTTGCTACATGTTTTTTAGCAATATAGTGGATTTCAGAACATTGATGATAAAGATATGGGACATTTTGTATATAGGTTTTGGTATGGTTTAAGATCGGAAATTAATGATTCAACAGCATATGCTTTGCTGGCAAAGCAAGCCAATCAATGACATTCTAAAGAACGTAAAGTACTGTAGTGATGACATTGATGCAAAGCAGAATCAGAATAGTCAAGCATTGAATGGAAATAAGGGAAGAGGACGAATGAGTAGAGATGAAGTGAAAAAGAAATATCCTTGTCATGGATGCGGAAAGCTTGGACATTGGAAGATTGAGTGTAGAAATATACAACAGAATATTGATGTGAATCAAATTTTAAATCCGCAGATGCAGAATGAGGTGGTTGTGAACCAGCAACAACTGCACCTGCAGCTCCTCAGTTCCAGGTGCCACAAGCCCCTATGCCCAACAATGTGGGTCAGAGATACAGTGTGAACACCGGGGTTCGTGGAGAAGGTGGTAAGAATATACAGACTATTCAACAATATTGGATGCAAAGTAATGCGAGTGATTCGGAGATGTCCCAATGACGGTGCCTGAAGGGGGAGGATGAGAGCGTGCTTCGCACATCCTTGGCGGTAGATTAGTCAGGTCCTTTTGTTGATGGAAAGGTTGAAGGAAATGGCATCACTTTTCTAGTGGATACTGGGGCTACCCGTTCTACTGTGAGAACAGCAGAAATTTCAAACCTATCCCTCTCGGGAGAAACTATTCAAGTTGTAGGAGTCTCAATTAAGCAAATAAGGATGCCAGTCACTAAACCAATAGAAGTGAAAATTGGAAATTTCAGAGACATGCCTTGGTTTGTAGTATGTGACTCAAATTCGATAAACTTGTTAGGTAGGGACTAAGCATGTGCGTAAAATCCGTTCCGCTCGCGGATTTTGCGGATTTCCGGCAATTTCGCAATCCGTGAACTCTCGCGAACTTGCAGAAAATTCGTAAATCCATGCGAAGCGGATTTTTTGCTTGGTCGCACTTGCCAACTAGAATACTATACAATTTCGCGGGAGTAAACACTTGCGAACACGTAGATGCGGCGGGCAGCGACAATCTCGAAATTGCGAGATTGCAAAATTTGCAAATTCGCACAAGAAATCCACCAGCAGGCAGCATAAACCTTGAAAATTATGATTTTTATCAGAATAACTCCTCAGGTTGACATTTGCCTGCACTTTTTTTTTGCAAGGAGTCCATTTTGGGGGGTGGGGGGTGGGAGGAAGGAAGTGCCCCACAGTCTCCAACTTCCTGTTCCTGTCCAGCAGTCTCCTCCCAGTGCTTTCTTCATGTGCTGGTCACTTTGATTTGGATCTTGACCTGGAAGGATTACTTTTTGTGGATGCTGCTGGATATTTGGATTTTTGCAAAACTGAAAGCACTCAGCAGGTGTAAAAGTTCAATCTTATCATTATTAACCATTCCCTGTAGTGCTTCCTGAGGGGACCCTTCAAAGTTCAGTTGCCTACTTGCAACTATTCTATGACCCTGCTCTGACCCTCACAGCAGGCTCAGAGAATAGCTACAATTATACAACAAAGGTCCTGTTAAAACAATTACACTGCAACAGAAAGCAATTACAGATAAGGAAGCAGGTGCCAGCCTGGAAGTTCAAATTCAGTGACACATTAATCAGTCCCTAATTCATTCATGTCAGTTGAGGCAGGGCAGGTGTGCTTTTCCCCCCATAATCAACAGTGATGAACTAGAGGGTGGCATGGGTGAGCCAGAGGGTGGCCTGGGTGAGCCAGAGGGTGGCAGTGGTGAAACAGAGGGTGGCAGTGGTGAAACAGAGGGTGCTGTGATAAACCAGACGTAGAAACAACATGGTCGCGACTGTTGCTACCCGACAAGTAAGTTCGCGTTTGCGAACTGGTAAAAAAACCTTGCGAAATGGCAGAAACACTTGCGAACACAAAAAAAAAAGGATTCCGCAAAATTCGCGAGAGTTCGCGGATTGCGAATCCGTAAATACGCAATTTCGGGGATTGCCAATTCGCAAAATCCGCCCATGCTTAGTAGGGACCTATTGTGCAAAATTAACTGCACCATCCTCTATACACCTGATGAAGACGTCACTTTCAATATGATGTTAGGGAAACAGGGAACAGAAGTGGATGAGATGTTTTCACTTCTTACTGAGAGCGATTTGCCTGATAAAATGAAAAACACAGTAAGGTCAGACGTGTGGGATTTTACAGGAAAGGAAATAGGTCTAATGGCTCAGGTAGACCCGATAAAATTGTGGTAAAGGAAGGTGCGATATATCCAAACACACCACAATACAGAATGGGTCCTGAAGTGAAGTCAGGAGTTCCCCAGTAATTGATCAAATGATGGAACAAGGTATTTGGAAAGAAATATTGAACAGTCCTTGTCATTCGCCAATCATGGGACTAGCCTAGTGGAAAATATAGAATAGTGCATGATTTGAGAAAAATTAATAAAATAGTAGTACCCTGTTGTCCGGTAGTACCAAACCCTGCAGTGATTCTCTATCAGATACCATGGGATGCACATTGGTACAATGTGATTGATTTGTGCCAAGCATTCTTTTTGATCCCATTGCACCCAGATAGCCAATATCTTTGTGCTCTCCTGTTCTGAGTTGTTTTGGCATGGTGCCGAGTTCCTCAAGGGTACACAGAGAGTCCTTCCATTTTCAATCAGATTCTGAAAAATGTTTGGGAGACTTTGGTTATGCCAGGAAATTCAGTCTTGGTTTGGTACATTGTTGACCTATTGGTGGCATCAAAGACATGAGAAGCTTGTATCACCCACACAATAGCTTTACTGAACCATTTGGCAGAAGGAGGACACACGGTGACCCCAGAAAAATTACAGTTTTTCAAACAAGAAGTTCAATATTTAGGACACAAGATAGAGAGAGGAGTCAGAAAGGTGACAATGGAAAGAATAAAAGTGATTTGACAAATGAGTTTGCGTAAAACAAAGAAAGAAGGGCGAATGTTTGGATACTGTCGCCAATAGATCAGTGGATTTTCACTGCTTGCAAAACCTTTAATACGGTTGACACGAAAGGATGTGATGCATCCGATTGAGTGGGATAATGAAAGAGAGAACATACTGGGAAGAGTCATACCTGAATGACAACCTGATTAGATTGAAGATTTCGGAAGAATATCGTAGATGGAGAGAGTGTAAGAGAGGGATGCGTCCTAGTGCGTTGAGTCTGTAGAAAAGTCTTAGTAAGTATTGGCTTGTCCTGATCCTGTCCTACAGTCTTTGTCTCCTGACTCTTATTCAGGGGACCTCCATCAGTCCTTTGGCCAGAGGGCTGATTTTTCCGTTATCACCGTTGGGTAAATATTATTCTGTCTTTAAATTTGCATATCTTTTGTAAGTGAATGCTTTATTATGTCTTTTATCTTTTCATCTATCCACTCTTTTTTTTATAAAACTTTGAATTCATTTTCCAACAACAGTGCATCGGTACATCGCATACAAATGAGACATCATAACATTTCTCACTTCAGGTACCGATAGAATAACATACACATCTGTTATATACGTGAGTATTGTTGTTCACCGCCTTTGTTCAAGGCCAAGCCATTTACAAGATAAATTGTCAAAGAAACGGTTACATAACACAACAGATCAAATGACATAGACTCAGCATTATTTCTACTGCTAGGTGGGAGTGGAGGGAGACCCCACTTCAGCTGTCAACTGGGCCATCAAGGTTTGCCTTTCTCTCCGCAATTCTACTGTAGGGGAAATGCAGATATCTCCTCTGTATTTATTTCACTTCCCCCATTTATGATCCCATTTCCTGGGACAGCCACGTCCCTTGACCACATTCTTCTCAGCAATCATAGCTGCATCCATATCTTTTGCCCAGTCACTCACATGCGGGATCGTGTCCACCCCAATTTCTTGGCTATGTTGCGTTTCACGACAATAAAGCCCATCGAGGCCCAATTCTGCTCTGCCTGTGTGAGGTCGGTCGCACCCCAGATATTGAGGAGACAAAGTGAGGATACCCCCCATGGTCTTATCACAGGTCCACTCAATTTGGCGGGTAATATTTTCCCAATAAGACTGGATTTGTGGACAGCCCTGTAGTATATGTACAAAGGTACCCTCTTGGTTACAATGTCAGAGACAGAGTGGGTCGGGGCATCTACCCAGTCTAAATAGAAGGATAGCATCAAAGAAGACCTGATGGAGGATTTTCAACTGAATGAGCCGTAGCGCATTGGAATGGCCATCTCCCTGGAGGGTGGCAATGTGTCTTGCCAGTCGTCATCCTCCATACTTCCCAAGTCCGTCTCCCAGCCTATCCTCACTTTCAGCATTGGATCTGCACGATTATTTACCAACTTCTTATAAGTGAGCAATATGGCAATATGGCTTTGTGATCCATGGGGTCCAATAGTAACCGGTCTTCCAGAGGGAAAGAGTCAGGGAGAGGAGCGTCTTTTGGTAGGGCGGACGAGATTGCATGACTAATCTGTAGGTATCTAAAGGTCTCAGATTGTGCCAATTGATACTTTATCTGAAGGTCGGCAAATGAGACCAGCTGTCCTTTAACCCAAATGTCCCAAACCGTGGATATCCCAATTAGGTCCCACTTGTCGAATCCCGGGCACCGACAGAGGCAGCCCAAGATGTCAGATTCCCACAATGGCATCGGCTTAGTCAGGCATCCCTTCCAGCCCAGGTTTCTAGTGACCGTATGCCAAGTATAGACCGCACGGGCCATGGGGCCGGTCAAATGAAGTGTACGCAGGTTGATGTAGAGCGCCCTTTTTTAGCCGCCCCTTACCATAAGCCAGTGGTTCGTGCGGAAATTAGGCTAGTCATGCGGGTCAAACACCCACCTATTAATTGGGGCCAACTGAGTGGCCTGATAGTATAGTGTTAAATCTGGGAGCCCTATGCGCCATCATACCAGCCAGTTGTGAGCTTACTCATTGCAATTCGTGGTGCACGGTCTTCCCATAACAGGCCATCAATTTGGGAGAAATAGGAGTCTGGAATAGGATTGGGAGAGTTTTGTAACATGTATAGAAAACGCAGAAGCGCAAGGATGCATCTCCTAAGAAAGTGAGAGTGAGAGATCTCCAGGGTGCGGCATCCGATTTGAAATGTCGTAAGGGTCCGAGCAGGTTTCGATTGTTGAAGAGGTCCAATCCTCCTTTGGCCACCGGGATCTCATAGCCCCTAGGACTAGGTGGGGGAGCACCCCATAGTGCATACATCTGGGACTTGGACCAGTTTATCCTGTAACCCGAATTAGCCCCAACCTTTGAAAAATATGTAGCACCCATCGCAGAGATCGCGCTAGAGATGCTAGATACAAGAGGATATCATCCACGTACAGCTGCGGTCCTCATGATCCGCCATCTATTTGATCCCCCTTATCCCGGGATCTCCCTGAACCCAGACCGCCAGCGGCTCCAATACTAGGGTGAATAATAAGGGTGACAGGGGACAGCCTTGTCTCGTGCCCCGTGGAGGGTGAAAGCAGCAGAGCTGTGGTTATTGACGACGACATGTGCAGTGGTTTGCGTATACAGGAGTCTAATCCAACGTATTAACTTGAGTCCGAATCCCATTCGAGCCAAAACGGCTAAGAGAAAGTCCCATTCTATAGTTTCGAATGCCATGGCAGCATCTAACGATAATAAGATCGTGTCTTCCTCAATAGTATGGATCCTTCCCAAGGCCCCATGTACCCTTCGCAAATTTTGCGCCGTATTTCTCCCCCGAATGAATCCGGACTGATCCGGGTGGACCAAGTTGGTTATATAAGGAAGGATTCGATTGGCCAGGAGTTTTGCCAGAATCTTGGCCTCGACCCTTAAAAGGGAGATGGGGGCGATACGATCTATAGTCTTCTATCGGCTTGGTTGGTTTGTGTATGACTATTATAGCGGCCGTGCGGATATCCGCCAGGAGGAGACCTGACTCAAAACATTCATTATATAGATTCAACAGATGGGGAGCCAATATTGATGTCAGGGGTTTAAAAAGCTCGATTGGTAGCCTGTTTAGGCCCATCGCCTTGCCGGATTGAACCTCTAGTATGGTATTTTGAATCTCTGTGATGTCTGCCTCCAAATCCTCCCAACCCTGCGGGGAGATGCAGACCACATTGATAGTGGCCAGTAAGTCTGTCAACATTGGGGCCTGAGACGTCTGCGGGACACTATAGACTTCCTCAAAGTAAGACACAAAAGTATCAGCAATCATTTGAGGGTCTGTGAGAAGTGTGTCATCTGGGCTGGCTATCACTCTGACCCATCTAGTGGCCTGCTCCTCGCGTTGCAGCCATGCCAGGAGTTTGCCTGTTCATTCACCTTGTTCTTAGATCCTATGTCGAGTAGACAGAGACCGCATCGCAGCTTCCTCTAAAAGAAGTTGCCTATACTCATGTCTTTTAATTGTGAGGCAGTGTTGGTCCGCCTGGTTGGGGGTACGTGCCACCACATCTTCCAGTCTCAACACATCTGCTTCCATTTCAACCACCCTCTCATTCCGTTCGGTCCTTTAGCCCACTAATAACGACAATACCCTGCCCCTTTATGACTGATCTGACGGAGCCCACATTTTTGGCAAAATATAATTCGGTATCCTGTCGGAGAGCTTCTGGGGGCCAATCCGTGTGAGGCTTCCGGAGGGCGCGGCCGATAACGTGGCCGGCGTCCTGGTTGCTGGGCAACACCTCCCTTCACGCTGCAGGCCTAGCACGGCCTCGGCAGCAACTGCAGCGGCCCTCTCCTCTCTTCTGGGACCACGGTGGGGCTCAGGACACGCTGTCTTCCTCCTGGAAAATGCCGGGCGGTGGCGGTGATCTCCGGCCACAGTGCTTCTTCCTTCAGCGGAACCGGGGCTGCGGCAGTGATTCTGGCCACAGCGCTCAGGTTCACGGGCACAGCGCTCCCACCCAGCAGCGCCCAACAGCAATTCCAGGTACTGGGCACGGGATAACGTGCTGCCAGAGCACTTAGAGTCACTTGCAGGGTTTAGGCTATCCAGCACTATATGATCACAACGCTTAGCAATAATTGTGAGTTCTGGACATGAACGGCTTCGCCAATTCAGCTCTGGGGTTTACTGGCAGGTTTTGGGCACACAGTGCTTGGGGACATTAGCAGGATTCTTGTGGCATAGTGCTCAGCAGACACAGCGCTCATTACCTTGCGATCCCCAGCAGCAGCAGCAGTGTTTGCAGGTTCCCCAGCACTTGGGAATCACAGCGCTAGTTGAGGAGGTTCAGGTGTCAGGTCCACAGCGCTTCCCGGTCTCAGCGCTGGCAGTAGATGGCAGGTATTAGTTGCAGAAGTCAGTTGCAGTGGGAGGAAAGATGGTAGTCCCGGGCAGTCACACTAGAGTTGGTATCCCTGGTTCCCCTCACAAAGGGCAAGGTCAGCAGGCTGGCAGATCACTCATCTATCTTGGGGCAGCAGGGCCTAAGATCAGTCAGCCTCAGTAGTGTAGCCTCCCCCTAGCTCAGCAGCCTTTACTCCGGCAGAGGGTCCCCAGGTACAGTAGTGCACCAACTGACTGTCAGATTTACTTCGTTTACCTTTATACCCCTAGGGCAGGTGACCCTACCAAAAACACGGCAAGTTCTGGTACCAACCTGGGAGGTGGGTTGGAAGATTCTAGAAGGCTCTGGGGACTCTGTGGTGGCTGTCTCTGGTGAAAGGAGGTGGGATGCTCAGGATTACAGTAGCATTATGTCCCAGCCTTATCCCCACTACTAGTGCCCAGATAGGACAGTGGCCACTCCGCAATAGCAGGGGTCTGTGGCGACCATGTTGTTAGGAGGGAGCACCTGCACCTCAGCAATGTTTAGCAGTGGCAAGGCCCCCAGAGTCCTATGTCCAACAAAAATGGCTTGTCAAAATTGAGGCAAAAAGGGAAAAGAAATTCGAGGTAAGACCACCCTAGGATTGACAGGTCTAACACAAGCCCTTCAGTAGATCCTCCCAGGGGGTAGATGGTCTAGAGAATCATCCATCGTAAGGTTGAAATCCCCCCAACACCATCACCTACAAGGGCATCGTCAGCAACACTGCACCCACGTCGCTTATTGTCAGTCTTTGTAGTCCTGGGGGAGCATATACAGAGACAACATTAAGGACCTGCCCTTCCCAGAAGCCTGTGACTGCTGCATATCTACCCTGAGCATCAGTCCAGGTGTTATGAACAATATATGGACATCCCTTTCTGACGAGAATCTCCTCCCCCCCGCAGCCAGAGGTGAACCCGGAGTGGACTACCATTCTGTAACCTTTTCTATTCAGGGCTCCACAGGAGTTCCCGACCAAGTGTGTCTCCTGCAGCATCACTATGTCAAGCTCTTGACGGTTAATAAACTGTGCCACTATACCACTCTTAATTTTGTCCCCAAGGCCGTTGACATTCCACATGGACAACCTAAGCGTTAAGCCATGAGTCATCTATCTCGTTAATGAGAGACGTATGTATCCAAGTGTACTAATCTGCTAGAAGGTCCCTGGCCCCTCCCCCATTATATAGGAGAATATTTTTGATGGCCTAAGGCCCCTTACCGGGACTTTATGTGGAGTGATTGCGGTGAACACATTAGTGACATTGAGGAACAATTCATTGTAAAGTACCAATACTAAACAAGAAAAAAACAACATACATAGGGAAACATCGCTGGGTCCAGGCACTCAATTGGCAGCCCGGAAATGCAATAGGGTCCAAGCCCGGTGCCCAGTTCCGTAGGTAGGGGTATCTCGTATGGCGGCGGCCGCCCTATGGATGTTCAAGGTCTCTGTTGCCCAAATACTCCACGGTCCCCCGCATAGTCCCCCGACCAGTTGTGCAGCGTGTGGGGTGACAATCACTTTGGGCGTCAGGGCCGCGGGGATGTTTCCACCCGGGTATGTGTACTCACGCTGGTGTAGGTACACAGTAGCACCAGGGGGCCTCTTGGAGCCGCATTGATACGTTGTCCTTCCCCGACCTTGCCCGCCTGCTTTTTGACCCTCTTTGATCGGCTCCAGGCCGGTGTAGTTCGTCCGAATGCTGGGTTTGCCCAGTTTGTCCCTCCTGTCTATACACGGGCCAGGCCGCGGCCGCGGAGTTGAGTGGCTCACTTACGGCGCTCGGCGGCACTTCCACTCGATGAGGCCGCCTCTGAAGAAGCCGGCACGTGGAGCCCTCCCCGGATCACCAACTCTATCTGCTCCTGATTAAGGCTGCACCTCTGGCTGCAGCCACTGCAGTCAGGGAGTCACTCGAGGCCTTGATTCGGCCGGGGGAAATCATTTTAGCGGATGTTTCAGGAGTGGCCCAACGGAGCTCCGCTACCGTGCGGCCATTCCCGTTGGCAGTTGGCAACGCCCGCCCATCTATCCACTCTTAATGCATTAAATTGTTGAATGATTCCGTGAATTAATTGTATTGTTTAAATGAATTTTCTCTCCCATGAAAGTTGATGGAGTTTGCACTGTGAATTTGTGCTAATGAGCGTTCATTTATGACTATGAGATAGATAACATTTATTGAATCTTACCCAGAGTCTGTAGTTATTTCACCAGGGGCCCGATGTAGGTAAATCTCATTTACCGACTCTAGAATACCGAATTTTACCGATTCGGTATTCTAGATTCGGTAAATAAGAGGTAGGAAAATAATTCGGTAATTTTTACCGAATCGGTATGATTCGGTAATTACCAAATCGGTATTTACCGATTCGGTAATTGCCATTGATTCCTATGAGCCTTGAGGCCCATAAGAATCAATGTCAATTACCGAATTGGTAAATACCGATTCAGTGAAATTACCGAATTGTCAAGGGAGACAGGGTGTCACTTTGACACCTTGTTGCACCCCTGATTCTGGCTTGTGTGCCATGTGACACACATACATACAAGTGTACATGCACAAATGTGCATGTACACTGGAATTCATTATTTACCACGAACTATTATTTCGTGGTAAATAATGAATTCTTAAGGGCCTGTGGCAGTGTTTTCAGTGCCACCTACATCTAGGTTTACCGATTCGGTAAATTTACCGATTCGGTATTTTACCGAATCGGTACATTTAACGAATCGGTAAATTTACCGATTCTGTAAATTTTAGGCCCACTACATATCAAAAGCCAAATACCAGTCGGTAACGGCCGAAATCGGCCGTTACCGACTGATATTTGGTGTCCTACATCTGGCCCCAAGATCTGTAAGTTAGTTAGTTAATTGTTAGTATCACCATCAACTACTCAACTAATGGTCCATTGACCAAAGGAAAAGTGTTGATCTGTGAAGATTAGTTAAACGTTGACTAATCCAGATCAAAGTGAACATAAAACTTGACCCCCAGCAAAACAACCAGAGAATTTGAATGTGCATATGGGCCCATTTGAAATTCTTGTTGACTGTGAAGTGTTCATCCCTGGGCTTTCGCTGGATCAGAAGCACATGCGCTTTAGCACTGAACAGCAGTGGCAAAGTGCCCAAGGCATCTAGACCAACAAAATGGAGCCCAAGACACAGCAAAAGCACAGGAATTAAAGGCAAAGAATGGAGTGGAGACCCACGCCAATAGTGCAAGGTCTAACACGTGTCCCCTCCAGGAGAAATGTGGGGATAATTACCAACCTTCCTGGGAGTTCTCTTGAATGATGCGGAAAAATCTGGACAGACCATCAGCATTGGCGTGTTCTGTACCAGGGCAGTGTTCCACCGTAAAGTCCATCCCATTTAGGGAACTCTGGGGATGGGGTGATCAGCAGTCCTGGTGACCGAATTTAGCCTGTCGGTAGTCGACACAGAACCAGAGTTCTGGCGTGGCACCAGGTGCAACAGCGTTTTGGACCAAGACCTCGGGGCTGGTCCAAGGGCCGTTTGAGGGCTCAATCACCCCTAGCGCTAACATCTTTGGGAACTCCTCCTTGATCCAAGCCATGAACCTGCCAGTCACTTTGTAAATCTTGTGCTTTACAGTAGGACTTTCCCCAGTGTAAACATCATAGACACATCAGTGTGTGACACCAGGGGTCAGTGAGAACAGAGCAGCAAACTGTCCCGACAGTTGGCGGTAGTCGTTCTGATGTTCAGGAGTCAGGGCGGGGGAGAGTGTTACACCATCGACTAACCCATTGTGTTCCTTTACAGACAGAAGGTCAGGAAGAGGTTCAGTCTCCTCCTCCATTCCAGCATCTGTTGCTAGGGGCATGCCCACTTCAGACCTCTCCAAGTGGGGCTTAAAGTATTTCACATGCTGGACCGGCAAAGGGTTCCTAGGAGACTGCTAGTCCACCAAGTAGGTGAATTTACTCTTGTGCTCCACCACCTCAAATGTTCCGGTCTACTTATCATGGAGCACACAAGGCTCCACTGGGGCCATGACCCATACTTTCTGTCCAGGCAGAAACTATAGAGGGAAAAAGAAACACAGGTCTCCCTCCACTCACACACTTTTTCTTTTTCTTTTGGCAAAATGACCACCTATGATGATAAAAGTGGGCACAACTGGTGAGTACCAACCAGTGGACCCGTTGGTGGTGCACACGTGAGGGTTCATTTTGCCATTCTCACTTTTTTTGTATCACTGAGAATGTGAACATACTCTGGCTTTAGTTATAAGGAACTTAACCCTTCACTGTTTTGGGGACTGTCTTTTATATATATAAAAGTTGTTTTAAATAAAGGTGGTAAACGTTTTGCAACTTCCTCATAGTTAAAGGAAAGAGGAGTTTATGGATTCCATAAATTATAGTACATCGCATACGTTTAGAAAGTATACAACCAGAAAATATACACCTTAGAAACCAGGTCTTGTAGTAAGGATTGGCTTCCAGATTCACCTAAGCGAGTTTTCTGAAGCGCTTAGTCTGGTTCCTGAAAGCCAGCATGTAGCTATATGCATCCTGGGGAAGTGTACTGGGAGCTTTCTCCCAGCCTTCTTTGACCAGACTTAGAGGTCCTCTTACGGGGTGCCCATACAGGAGCTCAAAGGGACTGAACCCTAATGACTTTTGCTGTACCTCTCTGTAAGCAGTTAACACAACTTAAGAGGAGATGCCCAGTCTAACATGAAAGGAACTAGAAAACAACTGAGTGCTGAAGGAGTGTGGAGACCCAGTTCTGATAGTTTGTCCATCACCTTGCTAGATTCAAGAGTCCATCGGCCCACCCTTACTGGCGGAACATCGTCATCTGGAACTCAAGGAGATACAGGTCTAGGACCACAGCCCTGAGCCATCTTGCCCTGCTGGGTACCTGGCCTCAAACTCCTAGACGACTCATGCCAAGGTGAGTGTTCAAACCGTATGTGACTCTAGTGCAGTGCAGTGCTAAAGTGTGTGAAGATTAAAAATGGCTACTTAGACAAAAAATATATTTATTAGGGATTGTCCAAGTGCCATATTTAAAATAACCTGATAGTATGAGAAATAATCACTATCTCCTGGCTACAAATTAATATGGTCGACATGTTTCAGCCGTCATGGTAAAATTGACCCGGCTTTCTTCAGGACCTAGATGTTTATATGATATGAGCTACTGCAGGAAAAACTTCCTGAAAAGTGCAAAAAGTATAAGAAACAGAATATTAAGGTAAAGTTGTGGCCCTCGCCACCCTACCCGAAATGCAAAATATATATTTGCTGATAAGAGCTACCTCTCTTTCCCAGCTTTATGTGGGAGGAAGGCCTCACCTCACCCGGCTGACTGCTCGGAGAAGGAAGCCCCGCTCTGTCCGTCGGTGCTCCAAATTAGACTGCTTCAGCACTCAGTTGTTTTCTAGTTCCTTTCATGTTAGACTGGGCATCTCCTCTTAAGTTGTGTTAACTGTGATTGGGGAGCGGAGTTGTTCTCAGTCTTTAATCTAATTCCCCCTGGACCCTTACTTAACTCCGTTTTTTTTCCCTCTCTGTAAGCAAACATAAGGCATGCCAAGAGGACGTCCCACTTATGCCTCACGGGTTCACCAAGACCCATAATCTTGCCCTTCAGAATTCGGTTGAATCTCTCAACCAGCCCATTACCTTGGGGGTGGTAAGGAGTGGTGAACTTGTAGGTAACACCGCATTCCTGCCACAGGGACTTCATATACTAAGATATGACGTTGGTATCACAGTCAGACACCACCTCTCTGGGGAACCCCACAATGGAGAAAATCCCCATCAGCGCACGACACACCTCAGGGGCAGTCACAGTCCAGAGAGGGATGGCTTCCGGGTACCTGATGGCATGGTCAACCAAGACCAGGATGAACCTGTTGCCCATGGTTGTCTTGGGATCCAGAGGCCCCACAATGTCAATACCCACCCTCTCAAAGGGGATGCTGACCACAGGGAAAGGTTTGAGAGGAGCCTTACACTTCATCCCACTCTTACCACTTGCCTTGCAGGGCTCCGCAAATGGGTCAGCTCAGGAAGGTAACAAAGTACAGCCATTGTTCCCCTGTAGGCTACTGGGCATCCCCTTCAAGGTTTGCCCCCTCCAGGACCGTGAGAACATTGGGCGCCAGTTTGCTGTGTCTCTTCTCTTTCTGGCAGGTACCTGGGCCACTCTTTCAGGCTCCAGGTTCTCTTGAATGACCTTACCGGCTGCCATAGACCGAGGGGTCAAACACGGCAACTCAGGCAGACCCAACATCTCTAAATGAGAACTCCGCTCCACCTTTGCCCAAGGAGAGCTCTCCAAATCATTGACTAGCAGACAGTCAACAGGCATGGCTAGCCTCACAGCTACTTTCAAGGTACCTAAGACTACCCCCCTCTCAAAGGGAACCAGTGCCACTGTGCAGAGGCACTCTGAGTTGTCAGCGTCAATTACTGGGTAGAATGTGTTGGGACCCAACTGCACTTCAGCCACCAACTGATAAGTGACAGCTGTCACACTGGCTCCGATGTCTCTCTGAGCCTCCATATTATGGCCATTAATGTTCACCCACTGCCTGTGCTCTTAGTGTTATCAGGCAGATGCGCTCTTGGGACCATCTCGTTGTCTCCTAAGAGACCAGGGACATTTCTGCAGGTCCCCACCCCTTCTGGGCATCTGACTCTTCCCCCAAGGCTACACTAACCCTTTCCCGGGGCGGTGAACCAGTGAGTACGTGGTAACCTTCTTGGTACACCTAGGATCCCTTTGAAAGTGGCCCACCTGACCACAATCAAAACATGCCTTGGAACCCCTTTCTTCTTTTCAGTGGGAGGCTGGGAACCCTTACCTTGGTTCCCTTTGGAATTACTTTGAGGCCCTTTTTGGAACTCCTGTTGTCCCCTCACTATTCTGCTCGGGACCATGCCCACCTTTGGCAGAGTCTCCAACACGACCTGTTTGGACCCTGGTACTGACACTGTGGTCCCCCTTCCTGTGGTCAGTCAGCTTACTGTCAATCAAGTGCTTGCATAGCTCTGGAAAACAATTATCCGGCAAGTGCTCCTGTGCAACCAAATCATAGAACCACTGCAAATCATTCACCATGCTACCCTTCATCCAACAATCAAGTGCTCTGCAGAAATAGGACACATACTCCACCCAAGTACTTGACTCCATCTTCTTGCAGTTTCTAAATTTCTGCCTGTACAGCTCTGGAGTCAACCCATACCTTACCTTTAAGGCCTCCTGCATGGGGCAATAGGACATCTGATCCTCGGTTGGCAATGCTAGCAATGTCTCTCTTACTTCACTTATAAAGCGGCCCCACAACCCCGCTCCCCAATCTCTCTCAGGCACTCTGTGGGGCCTCATTGCAAGCTCATAGGCTTTGAACCACTGACCAATGACCCCATGCTTCATGAAATCCTTATTAACATCCTTGGGGATGTATAACTTTCCTTCTCCAGGCACTGATGGTGCACTGCCACCATTGGGATTGATCTCTAGACTTTTGGCTTTCAGATCCAACTCCCTCAATCCTCTTTCATGCTCTCAGAGCATCTTCCTCTCTTCCATGACCAATTTCTTACCCCCCAGCTCTAATTTCTTACTCTCCATGTCACACTTCCAAGCTGCGCTACGCGAGCTCCATCTCATGCACTTTGCTTCTCCCCATGTCCTCCAATTCCGCTGGAGACAGACCCTTTAAAGACACACTGCTGCACCCCATGGAACTTCATTCTAGTCAGGACCAATAGCCCCTCCTGCTGCCCATCTAAATTCTCTCCCTCCACCATAGGCTCCTCGGTATGCTCACTGACATTTCTTGTTTCCAACCAGGCCCTCGTCGCCTTTTGGTATTCCCCCTTTCTTGTGAGGCCTCCCACAGTGATTTTAAATGTTCTGCAGACAGCTTTAAGTTGTGGCACACTGTAGGTATCAACCCTTTCCTCTTCACATTCAATATCTACAGATGCAAGTGATGCAGGTTTACTCATGGTGAGAATTGGCAGTTCTCAAGATGACTGTACCAATGTGGTAGCGTAATGGTATGCACTATATTAGTAGTGTACACCAATTACTATATGTAAGACACAAATGCAAGCCCAGATCCTCACAGCTGACCACCAGTGTCAGAAATGGGGGTGTCTACTTGGCAGGGGTAGGTACCTTTGTCCAAATGGGGACCCTTACTACTTGTCAGGGTAAGGAGGATACACTTCTAAAATAACCCCTGCTCGTCCCCTTGGTAGCTTGGCATGAGCAGACAGGCTTATCTCAGAGGCAGTGTGTAAAGCATTTGTGAACACATACAGTAATACAGTGAAAACACAACATATTGGATATCACACCAGTTTAGAGAAAATCTAAACCAAAACACAAAAATCCACAATACAATAATAAAAATATGACCATAAGATGGTAAAAACAGTTCAGTTCAAAGCAAATTGCAGATGCAACACTATTCACACAAAGTAGACTGGATGCGTCAAGCAAACAAACAAATTGGGCCGCACTGTAGGTGATCCGTCAATTCCTTATACTTAGAGAAGGTGATGCTTTGGTTCCTTGCTCCAGGGAGGTGATGTGTCTGTTCCTTACCAGAGAGAAGGTGATGCATCGGTTTCCTAGTGCGTGCAGAAGTGATGCGTCGCTTTCTTACTACATCCCCCAAAGATGCGACAGACTTGGTGCCTTGATGCGATGCAATGATCCGGTATGATGCGTGGATTCATGCAGCCGCACAGCAGGGCTTGCATCAGAATCAGTGAAGTGATCTCAGACTTCGGAGATCGTTGCACTGGATGCTGGGTGCGTTGATTTTTTGAGCTGCGTGAGGTACTGCAACGGTTTCTTCGGCGATGCTTTGTAAACAGGTACAGATGCGTCACGCTTCTCGCTATTGCAGAAAACAGTCTTTAGAGGTCCAAAATAACAGCAGGCACCTCTTTGCAGGTCAGAACTCCCAGCAAGGCAGTTCAGGGGAGCTGGTGGTGAAGTCTTCATGTCCTTGAGACTTCAGAGTATGAGGCAAGCTCAGTTTCAAGCCCTTGGGGATCTTCTTCAAGCAGGGGACACAGCAACCAGCAAAGTCCTTTTTTGCTTTCCTTGGCAGCAAGTAGCCACTGCAGGCCAACCTCAGACAGCAAACAGCACAAGGGCAGTATTCCTCGTCAGCTTCTCTGGGTTTTCTCCTTGGCAAACGTTCTTCTTGATTCCCAGAAGTGATCTAAAGTTCTGGGATCTGGGCCCCAAGATTTAATATAGAAAATCCTTTGTTCTCTGGTGGCAGAGAAGCCTTGTGATTGGTCAAAACCGGTTCTGTACTCTCTGGTGCAACTTTCTGGCAGGAGGTGGGGACAGCATTGTCCTTGGAAGACCAGGCCAAATCAGTTAAAAGGTAATCTCCTCCCCCTTATCTAAATGCAACACAGGGGTATTCAGCCCAGTCCTGACTCATCATGCTCTCTGGAGCCACTGCTCCCCCCCAGCCCCTGTCATCCAAAAGCCAAACATGCAATACACAAACTAGGCAGAGGCATACAGGATGGCTAAGCAATACAATACATAATTTCCGAAAGTGGTATTTTCAAACACAGAATGTAAAAAATCACCCTCACTAAAAGATGCATTTTAACATTATGAGTTCAGGCATATCAAACATTATTTTCCTACCTTGTTCCCTAGGGGTAGTTATGTTTATAGGATGTTATAAACAAACTCCCCATTCTATCCAAAAGAAACAGGTAGCCTTGCAATAATGAAAAGCGAAATTGGCAGTAATTCACTATCAGGACATGCCACAAACACAAGGGCATGTCCTTTCACATACAGTGCACGCAGCCAACAGGGATACCCTAGGCCTACCTTAGGCGTGACTAACATGTCAGAAAAGGGAAGGTTAATGCCTGGCAAGTGGGGGCACTTGTCAGGTCGACATGGCAGTGCCAGACTGCACACATGCTCTGCAATGGCAGGCCAGAGTTACATTTACAGGCTGCTTATGTGGGTGGCACAATCAGTGCTGCAGCCCACTGGCAGCATTTGATTTACAGGCCCTGGGCACACAGAGTACACTGTATTAGGGATTGACTAGTAAATCAAATCAGCCATTCATGGAAACACCAATCCATAACAACAATTTATAAAGAGAGCAGTAGCACTTTGGCACTGAACAGCAGTGGCAAAGTGGCCAACGCATCTAGACCAGCAAAACGGAGTCCAACACACAGCAAAAACACAGGAGGTAAAGGCAATATTTGCAGGAGAGGCCCCAGTCAATGGTGCCAGGTCTAACGCTGTCCTTTTTAAGTCACATGTTGTGATACGTTTTCTTAAAAGTTAAGCATATATGTTTCCATCTAAACTCTTTGTGATGCCTCAGTGTTACCTAAATTTGCTCCTCAAATTCCTTATGTGTACCCTGTTTGAGCCAATGCACAACTGTCATTTACGTCTCCTAAATCTAAAAATAGTCTATGCCATTGTGATAACCTCAGCTCTTTGCATGAGTGAGCTTTAGGGTCTTTCAATCCAACAGCCCTACACCAACTTTTTACCAAATATACTGGTGATATGGACCAGAGCAACATCACTGTCTTAGGTTGTGATTCTCTCCCATGATTGTCCTACATTCTCTGCTTTACTACACTCTTCAAAAGAGGAAGATAGACTCCATCCTTTGGACCACTATGAGCACTGGGTTTTTACATCAATCACACCAAGGACCATTGGGTAGAAAATCAGCTGTTTGTAGGGTTTCTCAGAGAAAAGGGTAGGAAAGGCAGCAGACTATATAACAATACATAGTGCTCTGTATTAGGATCTGCCACGGGTTGGCAAAGAAGCAGCCTCTAGGAGGTTTGGGAACTCCTCCCACCAGAGCCAAGGCTGCTACCACTGTATTGGCATGCGGAGTGCCTGTCCTGGATTTCTGTAAGGCTCGTACGCGGCCACCAGTGCACATGTTCAAGAAACATTAATGCCTTGAAAGTCATGTGTGTTGGTTATTGTATCTCTGCCTAATGAAGGCAACTATTTTTACCAAGAAACTGCTGTTTTCTGGTTCATAGACAGCTGCAAAAGGGGGAGGGAACACACTGCCTGAATGCCAGGATACAATTCACTCAGATGTATTGTATATTTAGACATGTGATTCAGGACATCGGTCCTTCAGGAGCGAGTAAATCCTTAATTTGGGGGTACTGGTAATGCTGCTCACAGCCTTTTTAGGTTTCCGTACCAACATGAGAGTACAGATGCATCCCAGTGTATTTGTCAGCCCAATAACTCAAAGGAGCCAGTTACAAAAGGGGCAGGGAGCACACTGCATGGCATACCGATACACAATTCTAGCATATGCATGGTGGTAAATGAACTGCATTATAACCCTTACTTTAGTGGAAAGTATTTAGCATTTACCAGTGTTGGTTCAGCCAGTGAAGGGTATACCTAGACATGTGTTTCAGGATATCTGTCTCTCATCAGTACAGAGTAACACCTGATATTTGGTGGTGCTGGCAATGCTGCTAACAGTCTTCTCAGGTTCTTGAACCACTCCTAGCGTGCAGATTCATTCAAATAAGCCTGTCAGTCCAATAACTCAAAGAAGTAAATCAAAAAAGGGGGAAAGAAGCACTCTGCATAGCATACCAGCAAACAATTGGCCCAGATAAATTGTGATAAAGTAGTACATACTAGCCTTCACTTAAGTTGAAATTATTTATTATTCATAAAATTACACTGAAAGCAAACTTTTGCTCATTGGTACTCTCGGGCAGGGAATCCAAGGGCCTGATTTGCATGGCTTTGTGTGGCTTTGTAAAGAAATGTAAAGAAGAAGAAATGTAATGCAACGCAGCTTCTTACACTGAGTTACATAAGGTTGCATTTCAACTTGGGAAGTGTTCCATAAGTGGAGCATGGATGTTCCCATGCCTCCTCCCATAGATCCTGGCACATTCCTAGATTTACTAATGCTAGTCAAACTGGGAATGAGTCAAAATGCTATGCCTTCCACAGTGAGGCATAAGGAGGAGAAATATCGTTATTTCTCTTCATTATTTCCTCTTTCCACATGTGCAGTAAGAGGAAACTGCCTCTAAGGATTGTTTTGTGCAGAAAGGTGTCTCATCCTGCACAAATAGAATCCTGTCTGTAACACAAGCACTCATGCACTACGATGCAAGGGGGCCTGCATTGGTGCTAGGCAGCACAGAGTGCAACAGCTAAAGGAAAGAGCACAAATGTGCCATATCTTTACAAATAGGGACCACTTCTGCTCGCTTCCTTTCTCACATAATGTAGCACAGCTACTTTGCTTGTTGTCCTGCGTTACAGTCTTTGACTTTTCTGCTTCACTACACTAATCCACTAGTCAAGTGATACATTGGGGTACTTGGTTCCTAGTAAGGAGACAACTGTGGACCTATTACTTGTGCAGCACGTACATCCTGCACAACTAATAACCCAAGTTCTCCCTGAGGACAACTATCCTGAAACACATGTCAAGATATACCCATCACTGGCTGTGCCAACAATGGTGAATACCAAATGATTTCCACTAAAGTAAGTGTTATTATGCACTGCGTTTACCACAATGCATGCTGGTGAATTGCGTGCTGATTTGCAAGGCAGTGTTCTATTGTGATTGGTTCCTTCGAGTTTTTTGTCTGACAAGTTCATTGGGGAGGTGTGAATGGACATGGCGTTGCTTATTCAGGACATAAGACTGTTAACCTGGAGAGCGCCTATTCCCCACCTGCAGCTCATGGCATCTTTCTGTGTGATTTATCTAAAGCCCTTTTACATCTCCCAGTAGGATTGTGTGGCGACTTCAATGCAGTTCCTGTCTCAGAAATTGATGCTTCCGGACCCCCATCATTACCTCGGTGCTCTGGGGCCATTGCCTCTCTGACTGGGCTACTGCCCAGGGTCTCTGCTATGCTTGCAGGATTTGGCACCCAAAACCCAGTCAATACACTCATACATCAGCTGCACATCACACTCATTTGTGAATAGACATGGTCTTCATACCTGTCCCAGATTGGCGTGCAATCACATACAAATCCTTGCCGTGGCATATCGGACCAGGCTCCTATCCTTCTCCATATTGGTTCTCCAAGAGAAGGCCCAAGATTTGTGGGGTATCTTAATGCTTGGTATTTACAAGACAAAACTTATGTTCAGGCCCTATGAAATGATCTACAAGCATATTTTCAAAACAATGAGGGCAGTGATACTACTCTAGACACTTTCTGGGCCGCCATTAAGGCCACTATTTGTGGGTTTGTTAGGGGAGAATCTGCGTACAGGAACGTGCCTGCTCTCATAATTTTACGCAATTGGAGGCATGTGCCTTCTGTTTGGGGGAAATTCTCGGGATGGGCCCTGGGGAAGATACTCCGATACAACTGGCCCTTCTATATGAAGAAATTCACCTTCAATCTCTGGAAGCAGCCAAACTCCTTCAAGGCCGGAGTATATGGATGGGGACACAAGAATGGGAAGCTTTTGTATTGGCTAGTTTCATACCAACAGGTGAATACAATAGGGGCGGAGATTGTTGATGATGGTGGTGAATCCCTTCAGTCCATTCCGGAGATCAAAAAAGCATTTGCACAGCATTATCAACACTTGTATACACCACCTCCCAAGAGAGATTAGAATTACTGTGTACAATTCCTTATGTATATCACCGTCAATCGCATCTCTCAGGCCGAGGCTCGAGAGCTGGATGAGTGGTTTCCCTGCAGATTATACGACTGTCAGGGACATCCTGACTCCCTATTTATTAGCTCTCTATGAGGAAGTGGGTAAGGTTGGTGCTTTTCCTGAAGAATTAGACACTGTCACGATCATGGTAATTCCGAAGACCCAAGCATCCGTCTAGATTGTGTGTTGTATACCATCCAATATCCCTCATTAATGGGGAGGTATAGATATTTGCGACCTTGCTGGCTACCCGACTCAGAAAGGTCTTACCCATATTGACATATGCCTATCAATGTGGCTTCAGGCAAAGTTGTAGCACCTGGCACTGGCTTTGCTAGCTTCATGTGGTCCTTGCCCACCGAACCCTTTTGTCCCTAAGTCTGGCCTTGCTTTTTATTGATTTTGAAAAGGCATTTGACACCGTGAACTGGGGCTACCTCCGGTGGGTGCTGGCGCAGACCGGATTTGGGCCCCAATTCTGTGGATTGGTCCATGCTTTGTACTCCAACCAGACTGCACGAATTCAGATCAACACCTTTCCCATTGGCAGAGGAACCATGCAGGGTTTCCCCCTGTCCCCACTCCTATTTGCGCTCATGTCTGAGCCATTGTCACAGTTCATGCACAGATGAGGGAGTGGAGGTGGAGCGACCATCATGAACACAGTATAGCACTGTATGTGGATTATGTCCTGCTTTATTTGACAGACCCTGAGTTGAGTGGACCCACTGTCTCCATATCTTGTTTTGGAGAGGCCTCAGGCCTTTGGGTCATTCTCGCTAAAATTGTGTTGGATCCTTTGGCCCCATCTCAGGATTGCTTTGACTGGCAAGATAACATCTCCATCCTCCATCTTAACTCCAAATAATTGGGCATCTGGATTGCCCTAAACCCGAGCTTATTTGGTCTCTTAACTTGGAGCCCCTGATAAAGAGAGCTTAAGCTGACCTTGTTAAATGGAAATCCCTTCTGTTGAATGGTATGGGAGGTATTGCCCTTTATAAAAATGATGAGCTACCTCGATTCCTGTACATCTTTCAAAACCTACAGCTTTTGATACCACGGAGGTGGTTTCAGAACCTAAATGTGGTGGCAATCTGCTTTCTTTGGCATGGCTCCAGAACCCATATTGCATTCATGCAAGGCCCCTGTGATGGTGGGTTGGTGATGGCCAACCTCCACCTCTGCTGTTTTGCGTCCCATCTCCTGGTCATTTATGAGTGGTTCAACAAGAAGTCTACGAAGCCAGGGCTGGCCTTAGAAACACAACAGGTTGTAGGGTATATGGCTGAGTCATAAGACATGTTTGCTCTTCCAAGAGTGATTGCAGTGCTGTTGTTAATCTCTTACAATAATGTATCGTCTTAACTATATGCCAATGCCTTGAAAGCGTGCTGTGTAATTTTCTTTGCTGAAACAAGTTTGTCAAAATTTTACCTATGTCCTGTGCCTAAAATTCAATAAAATCTGCTTATCAAAAAGAACCACTCAATATAATAGTAATGACAGCAATAATAATAGCAAATACCTTTTTTCTTATAGAATATATTTACATTGAGAAGATGATTGGTTTTAAGAACACCTTTTATCTTTTGTAATTGCGGTATCAGAATAAATCAGATAAAATATGGTTCTAGAAAGATTTAAGGATGCTACAATCCATCGGAGTACGGTATCTATAAACTTCAAATAATCATGGAGTCCGCTATTTACAATATTCAAATATGAAAATACCTCAGCAAAGTGTGACATATTATTTTCTAATGCAAAAAGAAAATATCCTTCATTAGTATAGAGAATTACAGACAAGTTAAACATTGAAATTAACACCTTAAATTATTTTAGAGACCATCCTGAACACACCAACAAACTGGAGTACAGATTTCATGAAGTCCAATTATGAATTTGCATTACCTAGATCAGGATTTAGTAATGCAGAGATAGTGGGTGGCCAGAGTTAATGATGCCTAGTATGTTTGTACCCAGGTCCACTTATTATTAGTTATTTACCAAGGAATATGGAATAACCAGGTGGTCCCTGTTCTCACAATATTACTAGTTACCACTTGCTATGAGCAGCCGGTGAATGGGAGTGAGCGGTAGGTGAAGGGGTGAGATGAGGGTGGCAGTGGATGATGCTGTTGTGCAGGGTGGCGCATCGGATATGCCACCTGGGTCATAAGAAGATTTCAGGGGGAAGTGACAGGGCTAGGCATCACTTGCAGCCCAAGCCTAAAGGGACTTTTTTCCACCCAGATTTGTTGGCTGGGAAAATTGGATCTTGTGTTCCTCCACTCTTAAAATCCGGGTACCTGGACATCAGGACAATTATAATGGGGGGTGTCTATACCATACAGCAACCCAGCTCTGTTTTTTTTGTCAAATCTATTTTATTAGCATTTTATAGTATTCAAAAAGTCAGTGCAATATTCAGACATCATAACAGGACAATCCAGGCGCACCAGTGCAGTGTTAGCTTTTCACAGAGCGGCGTGTTGTACAATCCTGCGGCTATGTTTACACTAACACATTCGGGCAGTATGTGTGCTATGGCACGGTACATACACATAGGGTTATGCCCCGGAGTCCTCGGGAGTGTTGCACGGCTTCCTGCCAGTCCAGTCGTGCAAGATAACATAATCACATAATCATGAGGTGAATCCCACTTCTGTGTACTTTCACATAGAGATGACAGTAATCTAACCGTTAATGCAAACATTCAAACTTGCAAACTAGCAAACTATTGCGGCACAACCACATCATGTTATTCATTCCCTTCTCGCCTCCGGCCCCCCACCCCCCGACGTCCCACCCCATGTGTGTCATTGTGTGCGAATATGTACGCATCTCAGTCTTGTGCGTCCAGACGCGGACAGGCCCAGTGCAGCAACACGCCCTGACAGTAGGGGAGTCCGCGGCATGCGTGACCATCCGGGGCAGCTGACTAGGCCGCTCTAGTATCCTGCACGTCCGCCTCATCCGGCGGCCGCAAGAGGCTAAGCATGCGCTCCCACCTTTCCGCCATGGGTTCTTTCCGAAGCCCTATTGTCTCCTCCCGCCTTATGGCTATCCATTCCGCCCGTACCCATGCCTTAAGGGAGGCCACCCACATTTGCACAGCAGGCGGCTCACGCGCCTTCCAGTGCCTCGTTAGCAGTCGCTTAGCCACCACCAGGCCCAGATCCAGAAAACGGGACGAAGCCTTATAGCAACCCAGCTCTGTTTAACGTATAATTGTGGCCCCAGAATGGTGCAAAGTAGGGCATTGCGTCTGGTGTTCCCATACTCTGGAAATAGGGGCACAGAACAACCAAGCAACTTGTAGTTGGGTGGATCTGCTCCATTCGAATACTCCGGGCCGCGAAGTGCAGAATCATAGATACACTATCACGATAAACCATCAGTTTTTTTGGAGCGAGGTTTACAGACATAAATACATAGTATGATGATTGCTATTATAGTTGCAGTTCTGAAGTGAGCATCAAATTGGAATTGGTCCAATTACAGATACTTAAGTTGCATCTATTCATTGTTTTTGAAATTACACCATTCCTGTTATAAAAAACACAGCAGAGACAGAGCTTCATGAGACATAAAATTTATAGGACTGATTTTTCATGCAAATGAAACTGTAAATATAGGGCCCAATTCACAGAACTAACTTAAGACAAAATCCTAAACTTACTACTTTTGGTATTCACAGAAGGCATATAGTAGTAGTAAAGTTAGGATTTTGTCTTAAGTTTGACTTAAGACAAACGTAAGACAGACTTAAGACAGACTTAAGTTAGGATTTTGTCTTAAGTCTGTCCTAAGTCTGTCTTAAGTCAAACTTAAGACAAAATCCTAACTTTACTACTACTAAATGCCTTCTGTGATTACCAAAAGTAGTACGTTTAGGATTTTGTCTTAAGTTAGTTCTGTGAATCGGCCCCTTTGTACTTTGCAGAATAAAGACAAAACACAAAAACAGAGCATCCCCATATACTTTGACTTACAAAATGGAAAGTGCCCAAAGCCAAATTCAAGATTACTTAATTCTGTTAGACACAAAGTTCTCGACATTTTGTACTCAGTGTTGTAATTTATGGTTCCATATTTTAATATATATATTATGTACAATTATGTTATGATTTTTTAGAAAGGCTCTACACAAGTTCTTTGCATTGGTTAACTGACTGTTTTTGTTTCTAGCCCTTCACAACTGGTAATTTATTGAGCTATTAAAATAATAATGTATTCAGGTTTTGTTTTTATAATGGGTTCAATGCTTGAATCTAACTGGGCAATTTAGAAGCACCCAAGTGCACCTAAGTATATCTTAGTTTTACAAAACAATTTTCGATTTCATGTAGAATTCAACATCCCCATTCACTAATCAGGATTTGTGAACATTTTCGATCATTAATTGCAATTTTGGTAGCCGAAAATGTGTGAATGTGATGACTTTTTTACTAAGATCAATTTAGAATTTAGGAAACGAAAAGACGTATACATGATGTGGATCTATATTATGCAGTTAAAACTTAGGGCCAGATGTACCACCATTTTTTGTTGTTGCAAATATGGAAATCGGCCCGCTTGCAACTGCAGAATAGGTCTGCCCTATTTACAAACCCTATTTTGCGAGTCAGTAACCTATTACCGACTCGTAAAATAGGGTTTGTGACTTACTATTCGGAAGGGGAATGCAAAGGGCGTCCCTTCCTAATAGCGAGTTGCACTTCAATGTACAACTGTTTTGTGACGGAAATTGCGGTCGCGAAACACACAGTTTACCACCTGCTTCAAGTAGGTGGTAAGCCACTCGCAAACGGTAAGGGGTCCCCAGGGGACTCCTTTCCCTTTGTTACTGGTAGCAAAAATGTTTTTTAAGAGCAGGCAGCTTTCCTATGGACTGCTGCCTGCTCTATAAAAATGAAAGAGAAACGTTTCATATTTCATTTTCAAATAGATCCTGTTTTTCTTTAAGGAAAACGGGATGCATTAAAAAAATGCTTTACTTAAAAAGCAGTCACAGGCATGGAAGTCTGCTGACCCTTGCAGGCCACCATCCCAGGGAGTGCTAGCCATTCTCAATGGGGTCCCAAAATGCACCGGCCTCATGAATATTAATGAGACAGGCAACTTGCGCACCCATTAGGAATATCGCAGTGTCTGAGACACTGCAGTAAATTCCATTTTGAGAGTCACAATTTGTGAGTCCAAACATGACTCAATTTGTGAGTCGCAAATTGGAAGGGATGGACATCTGGCCCTTAAAACCTTGTGTTTCTCTGCATTTACAGACGTTTTGCAGGTATATTCCGAGCCTGAAAATGCACATATTACCAATTCAGTTCAAGAGACCAATAATTGCCACTCCATCTAGGAAAGACAATAGATCTGCCCTCCATTTCATGGGGGTACAAAGAAAGAGGATCCTGGACAGAGAAGAATGCTTTCTATGCAAATTCACTGTGGTAGTCATTGACCCACGCAGACATTGTATCAATCGAAAATCACAGTAAATGTCTCCTAATGGGAATAATAGTGGAAATGTATGGCTGTCAATCATCTCCAAATATTAGTGAATCCTTGTTCATACCTAGCTATTTGACAGACTACCACTTGAATTTTGTATAACATTTTATGTGACAGCACACCACTAGAATTCAACTTCAAATTTTATGTAGTAACACACCACTTAAATCGACATCAAAGTTTATGTAGCAGCACGCAAGTTGAATTTGACATTAACTTGTATGTGGGATCATGCCACTTAATTTATATTCAGTTAAATAATTCCAGCCGATGCATGACTAAACAGCACACTATTGAATCCATAATTGATTAATTTGGCTTTTGATAGAAATGTCTGTTCCAACATCTGCTGAGAATATGTCTTCACAGACCTCTCCGTCCTGGCACTTCTTCCACAGGCAATTTTAATATCAGACTTTATATGTGGACAAACGTTTTCTACTTTCAAGTTGAACGCTGAATTTTTTATGTAGAAAGCAGATAATTGACTAATACAATGGTTGAGATTTACCTACTTTTCACGTAGCGCACTGTAGCAGCCACAAAGAGGAACATCCTTTACAACGCAACTTTTACCACGCAGTGCCTTTACGACACAACTTTTACAACGCAAACCATTACAACGCATTGCACTGGGAGGCGCTCTAGGATAGGGAATAAGTTTAATTTACTATCCCACACCTTCCCTAGTGTCCACGGGACTGGAGTTGGAATAGTAAATTAAACTATTCACTATCCAGCACCCCAAATCGCTATGTATTGTAAAGATTTTCGTTGTAAAAACCGCGTTGTAAAGGCATGCGATGTAAAAGTATGCGTTGTAATGTCATACATCCGCCACAAATGCTGCACTGCGCCACGTGAAAGAGAGAGAAGAGGAGAGTGCCCTATTTACTAAAATAAGGCAGGCTCTTTCCCTCTCACTAGCGCCAGCTCTCTATTCAGCTTCAGTGCGCCATGGAGACACTGTTGTGCCATGGTGCAAGGGTGCCTCTGTGAGTCTGGCATAGATTTTGTACTGGAAGGGTACTCTTCTAGTACAAAATACTGTGCTGAGACTCTCTTCAAACTTGTTACCTCTTTACAGGCATGCTGTACAGTGCAGCACACATGCAAAGTCGGAAAAGGAAGGAGAAACGAAAGCATTTTTCCTTCCTTGCCCCTACTTTCGAAGGGTGCAGTTTTCTCACACTAAACCCTGTTTACGTTGTTTAGTAAATTGGGTTTAGCTGAGACACCATGGGTGGTTGCATTGGAACAATCATGCACAACTCTTGGTACGCCCCCCTGGTGCAAAGTAATTCGAAGCAGCGCTTTGCTTTTCTGTTATTTTCAGTGCTAAACAAGTTTAGCCCTGAAAAGTAAATTGAGAAAAGATTAAAACACTTTTGTGATGCAAACACAGCGCAAACTCCTAGTAAATTCCCCCCAATATGTTTGGCCCATCTTTCATTGACTCAAAACTATTGCATTTTTCAATCAAATCAATCACTTAGGTACAGTATAACCAGTGGTTATTAAAGTTAACATGGCAGGCAGCTATTTGAGTCACTGACCCACAGTGACAATTGGAAGAGGAGAAAAGCACGCAGACAGATTAAAACATTTTATTAACAGGACTTGTTACATCACTAGTGGTGTGATTTTCACCACATTACTGGTTATGCTATGAAGCAGTAAACTTTTATTATAACCACTCACTTGAATATAAGCCTAAGAATTTTTTTGCTATAGTCTCTTTTGTGATATTTATGCTTTAACAGTATCTCTGATCTTCATAGTCCTTCATTAAATGAATCTATTGATTTCTAGTGTGATTCCTTCATCTAGGCAAATACGTTTCAGTGATATGAGAGTAACATACCATGAAAGGAGTATATTATGAAATTGTAAAATGTTGTAACATTGATGGTATCCAGGTTTCAGTTCTTCATAAGAACATTTTTACTAGTCTGACCGACCAAAACATTCCCCTTTGGTCACACAGATCCGGGGTTCATTTGAGCTTAAAGTGTAGCCTTCATTACAAACGCACTTGGGATTGCAGCCTTCTTTGTTTGGGTCGGGACTCGCACAGCTCGCTGGTGTGTGAGGGGCACATTGCTCAAAGTGCATGTTCGGCTCACACTTAGCCTGGCATTCCGAGATTCGCACACAAACCAAGCTTGTGCTGGACTGGAACACATGGTCCTCAGGACAGGTGCATCTGCATGTAGCGTTACATTTGAGGGTGGCATCTGCGATGTTGTTACAATATTTCACACAGGTCGCGTTGCAAGAGTAGTTGCTGCCTGGAGGACATACAATATCTGCAAGGAAGTAAAGTGTAGTAATCAGCAATGTATTTAGAAACATGGTACTTCTCACAAAAAAATGCCTTGCTCTGCAGGGGTGGCTAAAGTTGGACTGCGTCTCATCTGTCTACTTTAAAATGTCACGGATTATCTGAAGTCTCTCTATATACAGTGGATGAAATACTTCGTAAAGATCTGATTTGCAGGAGAAAAAAGTGTGAAACCTACTTTTGCAGAGAAATTAATTTGCATATGTCCTACCTGAAAATTATGGCAACTGGTGGAGCTGTGCAGGGTCCACAAATTTAGCAAGCAGTGGAATGTAAACATTCTACAGCCCTCATGCCTAACGTTTTCTTTTTCATTGGTCTCCATATTTTTTGTTAGCCATTTATCAATTATTACTCTTTTCCCAAAAACACAGGTGGTGTTGTGTTTTACGCAGCATTTCTTGTACCTCTTTTATCCTCTTTTATTAGTCAATCAGCAACCACAATCCTAGTCAGGGTAAGTGCCAGGCAAATCCTGACTTAATATTTTGCTCACCCTCTGGTATCTTGGCACAGACCAGTCAGGCTTAACTTAGAGGCAATGTGTAAAATATTTGTGCATCACTTCAAAAAATAAAACACTGAAAACACCACACAAATGATACCACTCATGTTAGAAAATAATTCTGACTTTAATAAATAAAACAAAATGACAAAAATCCAATATGTAGAACATAAGATATTGATTTTTAAATGTTTAAAGTAAAAACAGCTCTAAGCAGAGTAAAGCACAAATGGGATATCCAGTAAAGTTGGACCGGGACAAAGTCAAAAGTTCAGGCTGACCTCCATGGAGCGAATTAGACCAGCTGAACCAAAAGAGCGGAGGAGGCGAGCCAGAGGAGTGGGTAAGTACTCTTTCTGCTCATTCTGCCCTTTATTTTGCCTCTTTTCACTTGTATCTGACCTTTATTTTGCCTCTTTATTCTTGTTTCTGACCTTTAGTTTGCTTCTTTCTTCTCCTTTCTGAATTTGCTTTTTCTTCTATCAGCTCATATCTGACCTTTATTTGTTCTCTTTCCACTTGTTTCTGACCTTTATTTTTCCACTTTCGCCCATTTCTGACCAATATTTTTCCACGTTCTGCTAGTTTCTGTCCTGGCTCCTCGATGCAGACATCACATTTACAGCAGCATACCTCTAGGGCTGACAGTGCTGCGCTATACAGATGCTCATAGATAGATTGATTGAGAAGTACTTTGATCTGAGGTTGCAGAGCATTGCTTGTGCTCAGGTCGAGGATGCGTTGTGTAGGAGAGCCAATGCGCCGGTTCCAAGATGCATAGAGGCTGCGAGCTAATTCCTGATGAGTCAAGAACCCTTTGGACGTAGCACGCAGTGTGAAGACCGGTGTGGCAGATGTGTAGGGCAGTTGAGGCAATGCATAAGCTCTGATGAGTGGGGAAGCTGCAATGCAGAAATTCAGCGTCATTGTTGAGGCTGCCTTGGACGGGGATGCAAGGACCTTGCACCGGAAGAAGAATTGTGCAGTGGCAGTCCTGAAGGCAATGCATCGAGTCAGATCAATGCAGCAGTGGTGATGTGTCGGTGTTGATACACACAGCAGCGGTGATGTGCTTGTTCTGATCTGTGTAGGCCGACTTTCAAGGGTCTAGGACTTGGATATCATGACTTGCCAGAGCAGACTCACAGATGGCAGAGCCTGGGTGCTGAAGCAGGGTGGTTGGAAGTCTTTTATGTCCCTGAAGCTTCAGATCAGGAGGCCAGCCAGCTAGCCCTTGGAGTCATTCCAGGTTCAAATGATGTAAGTCCAGTCCTTCTTGCCAAGGCAGAGGGCAGCAGGCCAGCAAGTCAACAGAGCAAAGCAGGAGTCCAACAAAGCAGCAGTCCTTTAGCAGCACAGCAGTCCTTCCAAGCAGAGTGTCCACGAGTTCAGAAGTGGCAGTGTCTGAGATCCAGTACTTATACCCGATTGTGCCTTTGAAGTGGGGAAGACTTCAAATGCCTTTGAAGTGCACAGAGGTCATGCCTTCCTGCACTGGATCCAGACTCACTACAGAGGGTACGCAGCCCTTTGTGTTTTGGATAGGACATAGCCTATTCAGATGTAAGTGAGCCTTGGCCAACTGCTCCCTCCCATCAAGTCACACCTAAGCTCCTGTTGTGTGTGACTGTCTAGGAGCAATACACAAAGCCCGACTGTTACCCACTCCAGACATGTGATCATGAGGAAAATGTCAACTTTCTAAAGGTGGCCTTTTCAGAATTGCAAAGTAAAATCCGACTTCACAATAAGTTTGGATTGTAAGTTGTGATTCCAGAGACATCAAACTTGAGAAGTCTCTCTCTTCATATTTGGCAGTGTACACTACTAGGGACTTATAAGTAAGCATTTTGTCTTAAGTTAAACTTATGACAAACTTAAGTTAAACTTAAGTTTAATTTAAGACAAAATCCTAATTCAAGAAAAAATCCTAGTTTAGGACAAAATCCTAATTTAACAATTAATTCTAACTTAAGACAACATCCTAATTTAAGACAAAATCCTAACTTAGGACAACATCCTAACTTAAGACAAAATCCTAAATTAGGACAAAATCCTAACTGAAGACAAAATCCTAATTTAGGACAAAATCCTAATTTAAGACAAAATCCTAACTTAAGACAAAATCCTAATTTAAGACTACTAAATGCCGTCTGTGAATACCAAAAGTAGTGAGTCTAGGATTTTGTCGTAAGTTCGTTCTGTGAATCGGGCCCAGGGTTAGGATCTGTGGCCCTCATTATGAGTGGACCAATACATTTCGATTCATGTGGAAATTCCTTTTACTGTACATATTAGAAATATAACTTTCATGGAAACTATCAGCAGGTCAAATGTGCTGATTTTTATTAGGGGTCAAATGCTCAGTAAATACTAGAGCATGACGATTTTGTAGCAGTAACCACCAAAATCCACATAATTCCCCACAAACCCATGGTAAGCGATCATTATCACACACAATAAATACCTAGCACCGTGGTGCCAGTTTTTCTAAGGTGCAATCATCATCACATGTGATAATGGCCAGCTTCTGAAGAGGTCCTACGCCTTTAAGTTTCTCATTGGTATTTTGGGAATGGGCCCAAGAGATCACAATCCTCTTGAACTTAGTCACATTAAGCTATTGGCAACAGTTGTGTGTCTCTTCCTAGCATGACGTTAGTTTACTAAAATCCTGCGAACAGGCCAACAGCCTACTGTATTCCTGAACATTCCCACTAAATCTGAACTTTAATATGCACAGAGGCAAGTTCCTCTAAAAGGTAGGAAGGATTCCCCATAAGACTTGTCCCGAATAGTTTTGCATCTCATGCTAGGAAACAGCCTTTCTCTACTTTGTAATATTGTTCCAGAGGTTAAGAATTCAAGTTATGTTTAAACCTACTATTTCAGAGTCTTTAAAAGCTCACAAAGGGATTCATTTAAGCACACCAATGAGGGATGTTTCCATCTCACAAACTAGTTTTAAGATTCCATTGGGATGAGTAAACAAGCATAGAGTAATAGTTGATCTTGAATTAAATCTGTAAAATGTTTTCAATCCTTTCACACTTACATACTTTCTAGTACAATGTAGTTTGACCAGTATTCCTAGTGGTACCTAAATCCTCCCACCACTGCATGCAAATTAAATTCCAACGTTAGACCAGTCAGCCCAAACCTTTTGCCTCTCCTCCTCCAGTTATGCCAGTTATGCCTGCACTTATTTATGTTGGCCTTAGGACTCCATGTACTTTACTACTGCCAACCAGTGCTATAAACCTTGTGCTCCCTCCACTAAAACATGGTTACATTGGCTAATACCCAATTGGCATAATTAATTTACTTATAAGTCCCTTTTAGAATGGTATACCATATAGCCAGGGCCTGTCAATTAAATGCTACCAGTGGGCCTGCAGCACTTATTGTGCCACCCGTTTAAATAGCACCTTAAGACATGTCCCAAGTCTGCCACTGCAGTGTGAGCACAGTTTTAAACTGCCAATTTAGCTTGGTATGAGAACCCCAATGCCAAGCTTTAAACTGTGCCATGTAGATATTGAACAGCATCGGGCTGAGGGAGGATCCCTGTGGGACGCCGCAGATGATCTCGGTGGTTTTTGAGCAGAAGGGTGGGAGGCGGACGCTCTGTGTTCTGCCGGAGACGAAGGATGTGGTCCAGGCCAGGGCCTTCTCTTGAATTCCGGCATCATGGAGGCGTGCTGATAGGGTGCGGTGGCAGACTGTGTCAAAGGCTGCTGATAGGTCCAGGAGGATGAGGGCGGCTGTTTCTCCTTTGTCCATTAGGATCCTGATGTCGTCAGTGGCGGCAATGAGGGCGGTCTCGGTGCTGTGGTTGCTGCGAAAACCGGATTGGGAAGGGTCCAGGATGTTGTTGTCTTCAAGGTAGCGGGTTAGCTGTTTGTTGACAATCTTCTCTGTCACTTTTGCCGGGAACGGGAGCAGGGAGATGGGCCGGGAGTTCTTGAGGGCCTGACAACAACCCACTTGGAGCCAGGGCAGAGGAGGCAGGCAATTTCATGTACTTCAAAGCCACTGACTAGAATTTTACCTCACCTTCCAGAACCAGGGTATAACATGGGGACCTCATACACTAACTTTTCAGTACACTTCTGGTCCTCTGAATACTCTGCTAGGAAGAAGGAAGTGCTGTGCTACAGGAAGGACTGCCACTCTGCTAGACTGCTGTTCTGTAAGATTGCTGCCCTGCTAGATTGCCGCCCCATTGTCCTGCTGCTCTGCCACATTCTGCCTGGAAACAAGGACTGGATCTTCAACTGTCCCAGGACCTCCAGAGTGACTCACAAAGGCGGGTTTGCCAGCCTCCTGTTCAGAGCCACAGGGACACAAAAGACTCCTCCATCTTATACCTGCCCCTTTACCCAGCCTGATTCCTGGCCCAAATCGTGTCCCTCCGGTCCTGGATCCTTGGAAGTGACTCTAAAGTTGCCCAGATAGTAAAAATCCTAAAGTGGGGACATGTTTTACTAGAAACTGCTCTGAGAACCAGGAAGAGACCAGGACCAACCTGCTTGGTTTTCCTCCCGAGGTGCATCGCCCGTCGGATTGCCTTCACCTGCTATGTTCTTCTCTGCAGCAGCAAATCCTCATCAGCAGTGCTTCATCAAAGGGTTGTCTGGCCTTTTGGAACTGTCTTCAGCTATTGCCCTCTGACTCATTCGGCTGGACATTTTAGACTTCCATTTCAGAGATTATGTATAAATGTAGAAATCTTCACTGTGGCTTCGACCCAAAACTATCCGGTGACAAAGCCCCCTCAAAACTATCTGGTGACAAAGCCCCCTCATCAGACACTTCCTGCAGCCTTATTCTACTGAACTTCACCTTCTCAGAACATTTTACTCAATAATTGTTTTAAGGTCAAAGGTAAGTGTTGACCAGGCCCACTACACTTCTTGTATCTGAACCGCACTCAATCAAGTTTGGCCATATTTTTCTATTTTGACCCGGTCTCATGCGACTAGATGTTTATGGTTGGAGCTTTTTACTAAAAACCTAAAACAATTCACTCCTGTAGGTCTACTGATTGGATTTTTGTTGTTTTGGTGTCAAATAATATATTACAATTTACTCTATTTTTCTAAAATGGTTTGGGGGTTTTCTAGTGTGTCTTACGGTTTATGGTCTGCATAAATACCTTACACATTGCCTCTAAGTTAAGCCTGACTGTTTATTGTGCCAAGTTGACCAGGGTTAAGCACAAGTTAATTTTAGTGACTTTTTGTGGTTTACCCTGCAAGAGATTGTGGATGTTGCTTGATTAGAGTTCACACCCCAGTCAACCAACAACTCAGTTTCTAACATGCAACATAAGAGTTATGCAGTTAGTTTCCCATATAACCAAGCAATTCGGTAAGGCACACCTAAAATACATTCTAGGACCTAGTGCCAACATCTTCCAAAGATGAAGACTCAACTATTTATTTGTCCAGCATTTTATAGAATGGAGTTTTATTGAAAGAGGGTGTTTTTTTACCAGAAGATCAGCATGCTGTACATTGCACAGACTTGCTTAAGGAATGGTTGATCTCTTTACAAAGGATTTATGGTAACAAGAAAAGACAGCAAAAAAGCTAGCATATTATTGAAGGTTTTTGGATGAAGTTAAAGAAAGATAAAATGATAAGATTGAAGTTGAGGGAGAGTGTGGAGGAGTGATTCAGTGCTGAAAACATAGGAAGACAAGTTAAAGGTGGATGAAAGAAATGAGGATGAGAACTGGACAGTGTGGGTGGAGACGACTTCCAATTGGGAGAGAGTTAGAAGAACAAGGAAGGGGGCGTAGTTTTGATGCTGCTTAAGATGGCTGAGCGCTTCTGAGCTCAGGCTGTTGAGAGGAGAATTTTCAAATGTTGTGGCCAAAATAGCTCTCACCGGCAGAGCAGACATCGATGCATCTCCTCCTGGGCACCCAGTAAGTCATTGGATTTCATTTTTGCTGCTCAACCCCTCACTTTGTGTGTGGTCGGCCCAGAGGGATTGTCTCTTCACACGCATAGGGCGTGCCCGTCATTTTGTGAAGCAGTGAACGCATATCTCGTCAAGCTGGGCCTGCTCATGTCTTTGCGCTCTTTTAGCATTTGCCCAACCTCTTCAGCCCCATGTCCTTGCCCTCTGGTGACTGCATTTTTTTATACTGGACATAGTGCATGTGCTAATTAACAGGAGGTTAGGGCAATTTAAATACTTTAATTCTTGTCAAGATGTTTGGTTTCCTCAGCGCTCCTCTCAGCTGCTTTCTAGAGCCTCTCTATAAACAACTTTGTTTACAACAGTGTGGTACTGCCACATGTCTCAATGTTAAAAGAACAATCTTTGGAGCCTTTACTCTGTAAGGTTTGGATTTTGGAATGTTGCTTTACTGTTAAATTAAATAATTACCTTTACTGCAGTTGCATCAAGAACGATATCCAAGAATGTGTTCACAGTTTTTTCTAATTCATGATTTCTCTTTCCTCAGTGCTCATTTTTGCTGTTTCAAATGGTAACTCATATGGCCGTGTGCAGCCAGCAGTACTCTGGTCTTTCCTCTTTTCTAGCGCATAATTTTATATGGGGAAAACAAGAAATCTTAAGCCATCTGGTGCCTCCAATGACGTTATACTATCAGACACAGGTTCTACATATAATGATATGGATGACACTACTTCTCAAAAACTTGCTCTCATCCAGGTACGATGATTCCAAAAGCATCTTCACTACATAAAATGACACTTGGGTCAAATAAGAGGTCAAAAAAAGATCCACCCTCTTCCAGTGAAATCTAACCCAGCCTCAATGGATGTTATCCTTGAGGAAATTCACTCACTAAAACTCTTTATGGAGGAGACTACCAAGACATTGCAATGTCTGGATGATAAATAGTCTTCTCTGGAGTCACAAATTTTGCTGGTGGAGCAAAAGAATGATCAACTTGCAGCTACACATATTGCCCATGTAGAGGCAGAGATTTCACTCCTCAAAAAGCACACCGAGTATGTTGAAAATCAAAATTGCAGGGATAACCTTTGTAAATATGGTCTTCCTGAAAATACTGAGGGCTCTAGCCCAACAGTCTATTTTCAACCCTTCATTCCAAAGTTTCTTGACATGTCTATGACCACCTCTCTCAATATAAAGATGGTACTTAGACTGGATCCCAGAGTCCCCACAAAACTAAGAGAAGTCATACTGTTTTTGATGTCTTTGGTTAAATTTAAACAACAAATAATCTAGGCCTGTCATGGAATATTCTACTTCCAAGAAGTAGCTAAGGTCACAGCAGATCTCTGGAAGCAATTCATGGCTATGTACTCTCAACAAAGAGCCGTAAAGTTTGGTCAAAATGTACCCCTGATTGCTTAAGACGACTTATATAGAAAAGACAACTATTGATGAGAAGCGTGCAGTTTTTAAGAAATTTCATAAGCAATATGGAGGATACGACATGGAAACCTCACCAATTGATTGATTATTTACATGTTCCCTCGCATGTTTTCTTTCTATAATTATTAAGCTATTTAGTTTCTTTTATGACTTATTTTTATGATGTTTTTCTTATAATATAGCAATGTCTTAGTTCTATATTATCTCTTTTTATGATACTGGTATCTTTTTCTCATGTCTCCTTCCTTTTTGGTTTTAATTTTATGTGATGTTTTCATCCACGTCAAGGCTGCCCTGCCATCCTCTTGAGCTTTGGGTTTTGTTGCAATTGTCTTCTGGTGTTGTCACCCTCCCTTTCTTCCTGTTTTGTAATTTAACTAGGTTTTTCAGTCGTCATTTATATAAGTTGTATTGTCTCTATGTTTTCCGTTTTACTTTTTTTTTGCTCATGTTACATTTTGTGGTTACATTCTGTCCCACTTTCCTCCTTATGCCTCATCTTACTACCCCTATCTTCCTCTTCCATCTTACTGAACTATTTTCTTATTCTTCTGCATGTTTGATCCATTGCTCTGCTAATTACTACGGACAAATCAATGGTACATGCTTTAGGCTCAATATTATATTCTGAGTTACTACAGGGAATATCAAGGGTGTATGTACCCCTATTAAAGAGCAGAGGGTGTTATCCCATCTAGCTAAACTCAAAACTGATGTGGCACTACTTCAGGTGTCACATGCCTCCGAGCTAGAGTCCACCAGGCTAAAACGATTTTGGGTAGGATTTTTCTTTAGTTTCCCCTGCTATGGGAAAGAAGAATGGAGTTTTTGTCATAAAAAATGATGTATTACAGTTGTTAACTAAGTACATGATTCCAATGCTCTGTTGTTACACTCCTTGTTAATAACATACCCATCACATTTTTAATGTCTATGGCCCAGTTGTTGTTGACAACATTTTGTGGATCACAATTTCTGATAAATTGCTTCAAGATGATGATTATTATATTATATTTGGAGGTGATTGTAAGCAAATTGATGACCTAATTTGGATACAAAATCAGCACTCACATTTGTACACATGAAAATGCATTAAGATTTTAATTTATCATTCTTTGCAACTCCTTAGTGTATATATGGAGATCATGTGACACGAATCTTCATTAATACACTTTCTATACTGCCCCGCATAATTCTTAGTCCCAAATAGATTATCTTTTCCATAGTAAGTCCTTGGCCTAGCATGCTCTTCACTCAGTTATAGGATCCATTTTGATATCGGATCACGCACAAGTATACACTGATCTTGACCTTATACATTTTTCGCAACATGCAAGTAGATGGCCTTTTTACAACTCACTTCTTTTAGACACAAAATTTACATCTCAATTTGAAGTCTTTGCCTTTGGATTTTTTTCCTTTAACACCACACTAGCTCCTCATCTCTAATGATTTCTGATCCCTTCAAGGTAGCATCACAAGGTTTTATATGACATGTTGTACCACAAAACGAAAAATCCGTGGAAGTCCAATCAAATACATTACTGGACATTATCAAGAAAATTGAGTATACGTACTATCACTCAAAAAACAAGGTTTCCTTGAAGCACTGCTGTGAACCCCAATGTACCCCAGTATAGGACCAGGTAGCTGCACAACCTTTTACCTTCATTTGTCATACCTTCCTCTACATAAGAGCTCTGGCACTGACCTTTTACCTAGTTAGGTTGTGTGGTTGTCTTTGAAAACTAGCCTCATTTATTATGCATGAGCATTCATATTATCACACAGAAGGATTACCATCTTCTGTATAATAACTGTACAAAAGTCACCGCTCTCATCATTCTTGGACGACCTGCTCACTGTACCATGACACATCTAGGAAGAACCCCTGATTGTACCTTTCGGGTATATAAGCACCACATCTTCGCTGGGCGGTTGCGAGGCAGTCTGAGGGCCGCAATATTCTTGGTGGTGACCTGCGGCACTGTCAGGTATATTAAGAATTTCCTTACCACCAGGGGTCTCATGGAGGTTCTTAGCCCATGAAACTGCTGGCAGTGAGGAAAGATAGGGGTCACAACAGGTCCCCCTGTTGCTCCGTCCACCCATCGGCCAAACCACAATTTTACTCATAACCTGAAGAAAGGCAGTATTGTGCCACCCGCTCCCACACTGGCAAAATTCGTAATTAAGCCCTTCATGAACCGTAAGATCAATGCTGTATCCTCACCTGCTCCGAAAGACATTCAGATGGATCCCCACTGAATCTAGATAAAACAAACTCCCACACACTCATCAGCAGCAGACTCGACTACGGCAATGCACTCCACGCTGGTGTCATCCAAAAACTTCCCAGGAAACTACAGATTGTTCAAAATGCCACAACCAGACTGGTCCTTGACATTCCCAGCCGCAGCCATATCACTGAACACCTCAGAGAATTCCACTGGCTCAAGGGCAACAAACAAATCACTTTCAAGCTGCTAATGCACACCTAAAAAGCCCTCCACAACGCAGGACCAGCATACATGAACCACCGCCTCTCAGTCCACGTAACCACCAGACACTTCTGCTCCTCCCAGCTGGCCCTGGCCACCATCCCTCAGATCCACAAGACTGGAACTGGAGGAATATCCTTCTCCTATCTCACTGCTAAGACCTGGAACACCCTGAATCCCCGCCTCAGATAATGCCAAACGCTGATCCAATTCAGGAAGGATCCCAAGACCTGGCTCTTTGATTGAACCCCAGCGCTCAGACTAACCAGAACCATCCCCGCCTCTCCAGCGCCTTGAGACCATCACGGGTGAAATAGCCGCGCTTTACAAACCCTGATTGATATTATATATTATTTCTATGATTCCAGTTCACATTCTTAATTAATATTTTACAAGAATAGATTCCCTTTTATCAAATTTGTTTGGAAAGGCAAAACCCCTTGTATAGCTTTATCAACCTTAAAAAGAGATAAACTTGATGGTGGCCTTAAATTTCCAGATTAAAAAAAATATCATTATGCTTTCTACCTGAAAAACAATCTGCTGAATGGCTCTTTTCAGACCTCCCCTCGCATCCTCTTTTATGGATATTGTTAGAAAAATCTTTTATTTCCCCCTTTTGATTATAAGGAAATTCTGACTTTCACAACAAATATTTATCAATTTTCCCTACCATCTACCGCTATACCACAATATGAATTTATATGCACATCCCTCACGCATTACATTTCCATGCTACCTCACACATCTTCCTTGTCCGCTACATCAGCTACACATTTCCTATTATTAGGTAACAACTCCTTGACTTCTAGTATTTATAAGTCACTGCATGTTACCTCTGTCAGAACCAAAACAAATATTTTGTTAACTTGAATTTAATGGAAAGTTGGCCTACTGCTCTGTGGGATATGATATGGCTTAAGCTTCATAAATCTCCCCGGTCTGCAAACACTGCACAAACAAACTCTTTATTTTGACCATCATTGTTTATTACTTACACCTATAACCTAAAATCCATTTCTCCAACCTTAAATCCCTATTGTTGGTGCTGTTCTTATTCAAATGCTGATTTGAAACATATGCTGTTCAAAATTGCCCTCCCATTCTACAGTTTAGGAAACTGGTTTGGCCAAAAATTGATAAAAGTTTCAAGGCTGCAATTACGTTTTCCTCAACCAATGTTTTTTTGTGCAGTTTAGCACCTCAATAGCCTCACTTAGCTCCAAGTCAGTACTGCTAGGTGTATTATTAGCTGTTTCTTTTCTTTTAATTATGTCCAAGCTCACAACTTTAACTTTGGATCTTAGTGGAATGCTATCTGCTCTTATCATAGATTAGACACCAACTGTGTTTCTCCTACATCATAAGAGAGAACTATTATGGCTTCGCATCACTGCTTACTTATCCTTCAAACTCAGTTGTCAATAAAAACATTATTGTGTCTGCAGAGCTGTGGAAGCCCCCTTGAAGTTATTCACCTGCCTTTTATATTTATATAATTAAATCATTATGCAGTGTTACAAATATGTGTATGTAATATTATTCTCTTTTAAATTTTTTCATAATGTCTATAGTTAATAATTTTTCATTTTTACTGCATAGTTATATTTCTATTTCCATCTTCCACCCCCTATGCACCTCATACATTTCCATGTTTTTTTATGGCATGCACATATTTTCATATTTATAAAAACATTTCAGTATGAATATATTTGCTATGCATTGCATTTTATGCTTTTCACTCCTGTTCTATTTGATTACTTTTGCTTAAGTTAACTATTGTGTGCTGTTTTATTGTTCCTAATAAACTTTGGGCCAGATGTACGATCCTTTCATTTAGCGCCTCGCAATTTGTGACTCATCGCAAGTCACAAATTGCGAGGCTCTGAATGAAATGTACAACAGTGTTATTACACTGATTTGCGATTCCCAATGGGGTTGCAAATTGTGAGGCTCATTAATATTTATGAGCCTCTCGCAATTTGCGAGCCCATTGGGAATGCCAGCCCTCCCAGTGAAGGTGGCCTGCTAGGCTCAGCAGACCACCATGTCCGGGACTGCCTTTTTTTTTAAAAAAAGCAGCCCGTTTTCCTTAAAGAAAAAGGGGATGCATTAAAAAAAAAATGAAACTTTTTCGTTTCATTTTTTAAGGGCTGTCCGTAGTCCCTGGGACCACTGCCTGCCCCTCAAAAATATTTTTAGAGACAGTCACAAAGTGGAAGGGGCCACCCAGGGGCCCCTTCCACATTGTGACTGCATTACCACCCTCTTAAAGAGGGTGGTAATTTGCGAGTGTTTTGCAACCACAATTGCGGCTACAAAACATTCACACATAACATTGAGACGGAATTAGGAAGGGAATGCCCATTCTTATTGAGATTCACAATTCATAAATAGCGAGTCGCAAATAAATTGTGACTTGCTATTTAGGAATTGTTCATGGCCAACAGAGATTTTGCATGCGCAAACGGGTTCGCAAACCCGTTTGCGCATGCAAAATCGCGTCGTACATCTGGCCCTAAAACTTTTAAAAAAAGAAGAAGAAGAAAGAAATGAAGCTGATGTGTTTTTCGTTTTTTCCAGGAAAGGGCCCTCAGTACATCCCAGCTTTTTCAGTTCTCTCAATAGAGTCAGATAGGGTATGTGCTGCTCCAGATAGTACTAAGTACCAGCAGAAGGGTGGCAATTTTTTTAAATTTCAAGTCTAAGAAACATCTTGCTGTGATCTTTTTTGCAACCCAAAAACTTCAAGAAGGATTACTTACATGCATGTGCCTACAATTCTGCTCATTCCCAAGGACGGCAAATGCCGGGGATAACGGAAATGGCATCATGTAAACGTTTAGCCAGTAATGACATCACAGGAAGTGACATCACATAACCATTTGACTCTGATGATGTTCGATATTTTATTGTCACTTGACCATTTACATATTATCATTAAGATTTCTGAACTAAAAAAACAACTATAGAATAAATAACCATTGAGGCAGTGCTATTATATCCTCTGAGCAGGGACACTGGAATCGTGCACCAGGAGAGAATCAATTTATGTGACGGCGTTCACTAAATTATGCAGCAAAAAAATGCATATTATGCATCAAAGTGCAGCGTATTTTGTGACAGTATTACCTCATTATTTTGTCATTCATGCACAAGTTAACACTATCTGGGCAAAAGTTTTGCCTCAGTAGTACCAGTCTGCCACCCAAATACAGCCACAAGCAACCTGACAAGTCAATCTTTGCTAAGGGGCTTCCAGTGCGCAGCAACATGTGTTGCAGTGTTTTAATTAACCTTTTTATCTGTTTGAACTAGAAACATTTGTTTAAAAATCCACAGATTATGAATCAAATGATCAATTCGGTGGCAAATGCAGCAGAAAAATAAATATGCAGAAAATGCAATGGGCGCAACATTGCTTCATTCCCGTGGCCCTGGCTATGAGTGCTGCCATTATAGGCCAGGACTGATGCCTTGATACACCAGGTCTGTAGCAGTCATCACCGTGAACACAGCCAGCATAGACACATCCACACATGTCTATGCACAGACCCACATACCAACACACAGATCAAAATGCCCAGGCTCAGGCAGGAGCCAAACGCAATACTCCGCACGCAGACACAGCCTTCGGTTCTTTTTACATATAGACTCAAATAAAAGGCACAACCATTATTTTAAGCTTTCATCACACACTAACTATACATTGAATGTGAAGCAGCAGAAAAAAGGCAGTCAGCCAACTTGCTGACTGCAAGTCCATGTGAAGCAGGTGCAACCTGCCAGGTGACCCTAGGATTTGTTTTTCTTCTCACATCTCCCGGAGAAAGAGGCACTGAAAAGGCAAAGTTCAGCAGCAGCAGCAGAGAAAGTCAAAGGAACTCTGCTGCTTTTGGAACCAACGAATAATGCTTTTGTAATAAGTCTGCAGGAAAGCAACATTTTAATTCATTGAAGTTTTACATACTTCAGAATGTTACCTATTTGCTAAATAAAAACATTCTGAACTGGGATACAAACTCTAATTAATTAAAAGGAGTAATTTTTGGTTCAGCAACAAAGTTTACCAGGGTACATTCAAGTCCTCTTTTCATTTGATTCCTGTCACTTCCTTTGTGATATCTAAGTCCAGGGTTCAAGGAAGCAGTGCCAGAGGTTTCAAGAAGCATGCCAGGAGTTGAAGGTGCGACCATCCGAACCCCTAAATAAAGTTCATGCTCATCCCTGGTAGATTGGAGACCAACCTAAGGTTAGAAAGTTGGTTGAAACCGGTATGAGGATGCTAAGAGAAGCAAATTGATTATTGACAACAAGGAACACATCCCCTTATGCACAACTCAGAATGTTAATCTCTTTTGCAAAAACGGTAAAATATGGCCTGACCTGATATTCCATTTCAGGTGCAAACAGGAGTTTTCATGTCAAAAGGAATTAATCTCTGTTATAGTTAATAGGCCCACCTGTGTCCCCTTCAGCAAGCATACCACATTTATAATGCAGAATTGGTCCATTGGTGTCAGCCTTCACTTTGCTAAGGATACCACTGTTTTTGATTATCCAATAAATCATTTGTTACTGTGGATGTGTTTACAGAACACTCATACAAGTTACAAGGTGGGACTATGTCATGAACACTGTTCCATCTGAAATTAAATGACTCACAAAGTGCACATTGTGAGTAGAAAAGTCTTCTTTGACTTTGAATGACCCTAAGCAAATTTCCACTTGCCATTTTGTAGTCTCAAAACCAATGATTTTGCAAATAATAGGCTTCACCATCACATAAAGGATCCTTCTATCAGGCACATTATTATCCAACAAGTATGGGAAAGGGAATACCAACAGAATTGGTAGGTATATAGAGGAAGGGAATTCTCTGTGGAAAAAATGTTTTTCACTCAGAAAAAAAAGGTTGTAAAGGCATTTGCACATTTGTATGTAAAAAGATATGTTTCTAATGTTGCTTGACAAAATGCAATTCACTACAGTGTTGGAAGTTTCAAGCCGTAACGTTAACATTTTTAGTTATTGTGAAAACTTAAACATCTTCAGCTATGCAAAGTCAGAAATATGTAATTGTAGGAGTGTACATAGAATCACCAATCACCTCCTGAAGAGATTGCGGACCATACAGATCTCCGTGGACAACCTCACCCTCGACCTCCCCAAACTGACCCATATTACCTCACACTTCAAGAAGCTTCAATTTAAGATGCTGATCCACAGCTACAAACCACTTCACAATCAAGGTCCTGCATACATCAGCCACTGAATGAACATCCATCAACCATTTAAACATCTGCGCTCTGCCTCTGTCTCCCTCTCTCTTGCCGACATCCCCGCATCCGCAGAATCAACAGTGAAGGATACTCCTCCTACTTCACTGCTAAGTCCTGGAACAGCCTTCCTCTTTACCTTCGAACCTCATCCTTTCTGCTAGAATTCAGAAAGTGACTCAAGACCTGGCTATTCAACTGATCACACCCAAAGCAGCAAGGCTTTACAAATACTGATTGAGTGATGATGAATTGACTGGGTGTAGATTTCTGACTTTTTATGAATAGTGTGATGGACTAAGCTCTCAAAAATTAAAGACCTAATTGTGAGTGAATGAAAAAAGTATACAAAATCACATGTATCACTAAATTTTCATATTACCTTTATATGTTGTTGTATTATCTATTGTAGTTCTGTTAACTGTTGATGGCAAACTAGTTGTACTCTCATACGGAATTTGATCAGCATAAAGCAAAGGCAAACCTGAAAAAGAAATATGCATTACTGATCTGGTTCTTTAAATATGTAATGTCTAGCAAAAATCATCTTTTTCAATGGACTTACATAAAATTGGCAGTAGCAACAGACAGATGTAGGGCTTCATTATTGTCATTTTATTTTCTTGCTTTGTATATACACACACCACGAGGTTACAGTTGGCAGAATATCGGAGTACTTCTGTGGATGTAAAAGAAAGGCAATCATTTAGCTAGATTGTTTTGATATAGAAACACAATAGCGAAGTAAGTATTTCCTAAAGGAGATATGATTGAAAAATACAAGTCAGTATATTTGTCAGTGATGCAAATGCTGACATCTAGTGATGTTGGAATACTTTTCAGAGGGGGGATTGCTGCCAGCAGTCCATCATCACTGCAGTTATAAGGATTGCGAAAACTCCAAGTGTCACGCAAAGGACGAGCAGCAAATAGTGAGATTATAGAATAAATACCAAGTGTTGCATTTTGCAGCATACTGTCACAAATATATTACTAAAGCATGGTGTGGTAGCGTACTGCCATTTACCGATAGCACTCCATTGAAAAGGCCACTAAATTTGCACATACGTTTTACTGATAAAAACAATATAGTACACAAAAACATTTGTGGAAATCAAGTTTCAGCTAAATTATTAAATGAGAATCACCAAGTAAAGTGTCTAGATTTGTTTTGCCTGCTATTCAAGTCTTTGTTTCTGTAATCTTTCAAAATGTATAAAAATAAATGCTTAATTTGAGCTTTCATAACTGCTAATATATTCAGAAATATTTGTATTTAAATTATGTTGTGTGTCAGGAAAGATCATTGGAGTTCCCTTTTAACATTTTGGGAAGATGCTTGATGAACATTCTATAGAAAAGGGTCTTCTTTTGAGAGGAGATAAATTTGTCCCACAAGAAGAAATTAGAGTGAGGCTGATCAAAATGGGACATGATGGACATTTGGGGAAGACCTTCACCAAGTGGAGCATCGGACAGATGTTTTGGTGGCCATCAAATGATAAAAAGATTGATTATTTTGTGGGAAGGTGTGTGGTGTATTCTAGCACGAAAAAAGGTTTAGTTGTCAGAAAACCCCCATTACAACTGAGTGTTCCTCTAAAGCCTAGGAGAAAAACCTCATTGATTTGGTTGTCCCATCCAACTGTTTACCGAGCCAGTTGCATTATACATGGGTAGAAGTGCATCTCTATTCCAAGTGGCCAGACGTGAAGTTCATAACAGAACCTAGTGTAAAGCCTGTTACAGAATTTTTAAATGATTTTTTTATCAGCAAAGGTTTCCCCAGGTTTTTGATTTCAGATAATGAGATTCATTTTGTAAGCTGGGAGATAGAGATGTGAAGCATATCAGGACGTCCCTATATCATCCCCAAACAAACAGCCAGGTCAAGTGCGTGAACAGGGTGCTGACCAAGTGTGTGCAATGGACAATGGCTAATAGATGTGTTATTTTGAATGCCATTCATTCAGTGCTACAAATTAATTGTACGAAGCCTCATTCCATCACACAGTTGTTCCCATTTGAACTGCTGAGGGAATGAAAAACTGCCATAAAAAATTGGCCCAGTTGGATGAGTAATTTGGTCAAGATTGGAATTCATTTGTATGAATGAATACAATGTTAGAGTCAAGAAGAATGTAGACAAGGTCAAAGTTGAGCAAAAAAGAACATTTGATAGACATAACCAGGTTCATAAAATGAAAATTGAAGTTGGGGATAAGGTCCCTATCAAGAAGTGGGTCTTTGTATAAAATGGAGATAAGTAATTTAGTAAGCTTTGTGTGGTGGGCAAGATATGCGGAAATACCATTAGAGTTAATGGTCCAGAATGGTGTAATTTAGGAATGGTTGTGAAGAGTGATGATCTCATTACTCCACCCTTTCGCCAGATATGCCTGCAGTGGGGCGCAAATATTGTGGGAGCTGTGTAGGAGGCATCCTGGAGTAATTTCATTCCTGCTGGTCATTGCAATACAACATATCACGTAGTCAGTCATGCCCCACGAGTGCGAATTTGCCCACCCAATGCATTGAATACCTTCTTTTAGCAAGCAGGAGAGAGCCACTAACATGAAGCGCCGGATGGCGTGTGGAACCCCTTTTGTGTACTCAAACATACTTTTTCAGTGTAAGATTAATATTTTCTGTGATCTGATAATGGTTTGCCTACTTCGTCCCAGTTATGCAGCTATTCTGCTGCACCTTCATGCAAGGTGCAGAAAGTCTGCTTCTACTTCATCACACCTAACACAGTGGGAAGTTTCTCTTATCATTTGTAGAAACAGCTTTGGAGCAGTATGGTCAGTTCTGTAGAGGTATTTGAAGTGGATCATGTGCAATCTGCATTGGGGAACAGCTCTGTTATCTGTCCACAGCAACATGCCCATTCCACAACTGTGACAGCAGCACCTAAATCAGTGCCCCACTGCGCTAAAGGTGTGAGTTGGGGCATTGGGGTCTCGGACTAAATGGAGTAGTGGGTCACCCTGTCTCTGATCATTGAGACTGCCAAGAACCTCAACAGCATGGCGGACACCCGAGCTTCTTGTGGGATAGTTGAGTAGGGCTCCCTAGACACTGTGCAGCAGTGGAGTGAAAATGTCCAGTGGAGGCAGGCTGGTTCCCTGCACTCTAGTCAGGCAGTCCAGTAATTGACCCCGTGGAAAGAGGTTACTGAGCGCGGTCACTCCCTATTTTGCCATCCAACATGAGAGTGTTTTGTTGCGTGTAAATGACAGTACAGGGAATTGAGTTACTGATTGTGCAGCCGAATAAAAGAACAAAGGCCTCATTTATGAAAAGTGATGCATCGCTGCGTGAAAACAGCGATGCATCACTTTTCACTGCGCTCTCCCTATGACACTAACGATGCGTCATATTTACAGTGTGACGCATCATGTCGCAAGGAGTTACAGATACGTCCGTATTTCTGACGTATCTGTAGTCGCAAACGTGACGCATTGCTGGAGTGTGTCATAAAAGTGACGCAACTCCAGCAATGTGTACTTTCGCATGGGCAAGTCCCATGTTGTTAACGCCTGCGTCAGTCTTACGCCAGCCATGAGGCAGGCATAAGATTTTGATGCATTAGCGTCCAAGAAATGGCGCAGTGAAATCTTATAGATTTCACTGCGTCACTTCTATGACGCTTTCTTGCGTCAAAACGCCCCCCTTGCATACATTATACCTGGGGCAGGTATAATGTGGTGCAGGGGTTTACAAAGTGACGCATCTACCCAGATGTGTCACTTTGTAAATATGGTGCAACAAGGCACATTTTTTACTCCGCTGGTGCGTCACAAAAAGTGATGCACCAGCGGCATAAAAGTGACGCAAGGGCTCATAAATGAGCCCCCAAGAATTTAATCATTTCCTAATCCTCACCCAGGCTAATTGTATATTGGACACTGAATCGATCCACATCTAGGGATTCTGCTCAGAAGTGCCTCATGCAGGGTAGGATGTGTGTTGGTACGTTCTAATAATACCTCCGCCATATATTGGGTGATGCCAGAAATATGCAAAGTGAGCTGGTGCACATAGGTAGTAGACCTCAAAATGCGGGGTGAGAGACGGCTCGTTTTATATGGCAATGTGAGAGTTTCCCATCGTACCCTGGGTTGCGGCCCTCCCAGGCTAATGTGCTCATGTATTATTTGTGGGTTTTGAAGAAATAAATGTTGAGTTAGTAGTATGGGGATATCATTGAGCAAGTATAATAGTTTGCGCAAAATAACTATTTTGATGAGTGCTATACTCTCCATCAGTGAAAGTAGAAGCAATGCCCAGTGATAGACCTGCTCCTCAATGCAGTTCATAGTGACAATAGTGGACACATTTTTTTTTTTATAATGGGGTTATCAGGAGGTTTCTCTGGCTTAGGGAGGGTAATGAATATGGAGCATCCTCCACTCCAGGGTGACCCTGTACATTTGGAATCGTAGTTGTGTGAGGAGCAACAACTCTGTTCTGTAAAATTCAGTGGGAAATACGTACCCACCAGGCACTTACACTAGGAGGAGTCCTGATATGTCTACCTGTGTCTCCTCTAGCCTAAAAGCTAACTCTAAAAATTATTTGTAGGATCCCTCCATCAAGTTTAGGGCCACCCTATCAAAGTATTGAGTATATTTATGGCCCTGTCGAGAGATTCATGAAGTATACAGGCCAGTGTAATAACCACCCAGCTCCGACAATATTTTGCATGCATCGTAAATCATGATGCCGTCTTCTTTCTGTACTTAGGCAATAGCCTAAACATCAGTGCGCCGCCCCACTGCTTTCTCGCCGTGCGAGAAGGCAGATACAAATGGTAGTTATTACCGTAATAACTTCCATTTGTTTCTGCCTTCTCGCACGGCGAGAAAGCAGAAGTTCTTGGTGGAGAGAGTGGGCGGTGTTACTCGAGGGCAGGGGGGAGCGGCTTGCCCACTGTTGTGGAGGCTGCCCGAACAGACAGTATTAACAACAGTGGGCAAGACGCTCCCCCCTGCCCTCGAATAACACCTCCCACTCTCCCTGTCTCTCTGTATGCTGCAGCATACAGAGGGAAATGACGTGGTTAGGGCAGCCGGCCGCACCAATCAAAGATGCCGCGGTGGAGGGGAGGGAGGCTGCCTGCAGCCCTCCTGTTGACGAGCAGGCAGCACCCTGGGAATTCGAAAGGCAGACGGCAGGACAGAGTCGAGAGTCTCGGAAGTGGAACCAACTTAAAGGCAGGAAAGTAAGTTATGTTAGAATTTTACTGAAAGAAAGCCAGTGTTTGAGCTGTAATCGTATGCTTGCTATCTCAGATGTATATTGATGGATCGCGATCATTTCCAGAGGTTTGCACGTAATCAATTGTAAATTAAGAACTATGCGCAAAAGGATGTCGGCTGCTGAGAAACAAATGACATGCATATTTAAGGGCGAGGGATTCAACGATTCTTTTTACGGGTTTGTCTGAAGTAACATTGGGTTAGTTAGTTCAGACCCAGTTGTCAATGACAGAGCGTATGTGTTTGTAAAGCTTGCACACGGCTCACGTTGATGAATAACACATTTGGTCAAACCAACTCAATAGTACTCACTTTATTAAACTCAACAGGATGAAAGGTCAGGATTTGAACCGTGAAACCGCCTAATTACAGGCCTTGCGAAAAGGGCGGCTCTTTAATACCTCATTCATAAGTGCTTAGTGTAGCCATCGAATGCTGTGTGTTTTTATGAGGTTTGCATGTGTATTGTAGGTAAAGCAACACTGTGATGCTGCCGTTGCCTGCACATGGCGCATTAAATATACAGCTGAACAAATCAAGAGGAACGGTTGAGTGGTAGGTCATTCATTCAACGTGTGGAATAGTTTTTCCAAATGTGTTCACTTTGCACCCACAAACTTTGTATTCATTCATTAATCAAATTATTTATTTACGGACTGATTTCTATTCGTGTTATGGAAATATCGCTCTGGTTGGCTCAGAGAGGTGATTTTTATTGTTATAGGTCTAACTTCTCCTCATTAATAGAGTAGTTCAAGAGGTCATCGTGCTATATTTCATGAAGTCTGGCTTGGCACAAGTTCATGCCTTGTCTGCTGTACACGCACTGGCCCTGACTCGGTAAACTAGGTTTATAGCACACCTATTGTGATTGCATACTCCAAAATACGCGTTTTGTACACAAATATGTAATTAGGTCGAAATATGCAGATGATTGCATTCAGAGAGCAGGGGGCAGTGCAAGGCTTTTTCACCAAGAAATAACGTAACGTTCATCAACACACTGGGCTGTATTAGACTTCTGTGGGGCAGTCGGAAACCTATTGGGTAGAGTCCAATATTTTATCCTTTATCCTTAACTTGTACTTTCCCCAACCATACTCTCTCTCCCTGTCCAACATAGGACATACCAGTATTCATTGTCAGCAAATGGAAGGGACCAGTTCTTAATTTGAGCCGGTGCCCCTTAGTCTCCAGCCCAAATAGTTTTGGAATTCCAAGCAACATGTGTGTTTTACCGTTTTACTCCCTTTTTCCCAGTAAAAAGACAGTTTAGGCCATTTATTGCAATGTGGTGCCCTCCTGTGTCCTACAATGAATTTAATGCAGAGCATTTCTGGCAGGTCTTTGTCACTGAGCACTAGAAATGTTGTTCTTAAGGGGGTAGTAAATCCACAGAAGACAGGATGCCTGGTCTGACGGCGTCATTGTGCATGTAAGGCGCAGCACTTTGTTCTTAAATTTGCTTGAAAATGCACCATTTGTCCACTCTTCTTTTCAAAATTTTCTCAGGAGGTACCCCCGAATCCCCTGTAGGTTTTTCGAGCTCGCTCGCCTCGCTTGCTCGCCAATTTATTTTACGCCCTACCACTTTCAAATGTCACCAGCCGCCACTGCTAAACATGCTTATCAGACATCAGAGTATGGCTAGAGTTCTGCTCGACCTCTTCACCTCACCATATGATCTAGCATGTATATATATAAATATATATACATAGTTATATATAGTTTGATATATATATATATATGAGTTTTGACCTGCAGTTTTTCTATGGATTGACTGTGTTTCTGTCATATCTCCACCAGAATCGCAGAGGTCGGTACATTGGAGGGTAGGATCTTTCCTCTAAGTCTTTAAGTTCTGTTTCAAGATGATCAACACTGTCATGAAGCACATTGTGAACCCTGTGTTGTTTAGCAATACAGATGATTGCTAGAGGGAGAGGTGTGGCGCCACGGCCAGGGTGACTGACGCTGCAATCTGGGGATCGCGATTCGATCCCCGGCACCGGCGGCAGATTAGCCCAGCACAATTTGACTCTGGGCAATAGCTTGCTTAATCTTCCCGGCGGCCCCCAGCGCCTGGAGACCCTTACGGGTGATTGTTCGCCCTTTACAAATGTGGATTATTATTAGGATGTACATGTATGCCTTGAACATTTTTCACAAAGTTCCACGCGATTGTACCAACCCTTCATTGATTTGGCAATAATCTAAGGTCTCGGTTTTCATCTCTTCTGGAACAGTACTATCAAGCAAGGACAGCGGGGATATGCGCCATCAGCAGGCAGGTGTGGGGATATTTAGTTTGACCAGTGAGTGGTCAAATAGAAAGTGAATACATGTTTTACCTCTTTTGTCCAACCATTAATATTTGGCGTGCGCATCCAACAGTCCAAGTCATCTGAGGATCTGTGGTCTGTGGAGATATGTGAACCCTCCATCTAGAGAGGGAAGCCAGTTTGCCAGAGGTCCCTCAGGCTGTGGGTGGTCATGATGTGAGTAAATGCTGTGGCATGATGTGTACATGTGGTAGGGTTAAAACAGTCAAGCTATCTGTCCATCATGAAGTAGTAGGACTTAACATGTATTTCAAAGGTTAAGTATAAATATGGGATCATCAGTGTTGGTGCCATAGGCATTGGGCAAGGTGATGTGCTTTCCCCCGCCACCTGAATGATGTTGTATCTACCCTGAATATTGCTTGCCTCATGTAGCAATCGGAAGAGCAATCCTCTTCTTCACAGGATGGCCATTCGTTGGTCGTGAGGCAAATATTTTGAGGCTGAAAAGAGACCAATCCATTTGGATATCAGATGTGATTTTGAGTTTCGTGTAATGTGTGAGTGTTGTAGAAGGGCATCATCTATCTAAAGGAGTTCTAGGTGTGCCAAATCCTGCTGCCTGTTGCTGCATCCTGCAAGGATTGTTAAGACATCTCACATTCCACATCAACAGATGCAGAGGGAGATGCCCAGATGGTTCACTAATCAAGGTCACAGGTGTGAGTTTGCTGGGAGCTCTTAGTGCTGCAATTGGTGTCTGCTCTGTACAAGTTGTGAATTTCTGAAGGAGAATATGCCAGTCATAGGATATACCCACCCTTCTCCCATGCCATCCACCCTAACATGCCTCTGAATATACCCAAATCATAACAGATGCATAATAAAATACTGTGGCCAAAGAATAGTATACAAACATATAAGGACACAAAGTGCCCAAGAATGGGTTCCTCCCTACGGGAGATTCCAGAGTGTGAGCTTATCAAGACCTCTTCCTTGTGGGGTGTTTGCTGGTCATGACATAGTGAATAGTGATATCGAGTGTTATCTTTTGGTTAATGCAGGTTGTGCATCCAGCCCCACAATGTTGAATGTCTGAAATATAATGGACTTGGACTGCTTTCTCTGCATATGTGAAAAATTACCTCTTGCAAAGGGGTTAGTCTCTCCCATCTGATCTGAAATTGTGGTAGGTTCTTTCAACCTCACTCAAACCCTCATCCACGGGGAAAGTCTCATGATGCGTGGTGACTCACAATGTTTTGACAAGTTTTTTTTAATGAAGGGTTCAGCTTTCTGAGCTGAGGCAAAGATGTGGGTGTTTTCTCTGTATACAATCTCTAGTCACACCAGGTAGAGCATTGCACATCACACTCTAACGTTTTGAAGTTTGCACATGATTAGAAAGTACAACCTGCAGGCCTCCTGGATCATCAGCATGAAGTCAGGGAATATTTAGATGGTGGATCCTTCGTTTTTGGGTGTTTCCTTTTCTAACCAAGCTGAGAGCAGTGTCTCTATTTTGGAATTTGAAAAGTTTTACCACAATAGTTTGTGGAGTCACCCACAATGATGGCCTGGATCCAATTGATTGATGTGCTCTTTCCACTACGAATAGTGGTGAGAAGTTTTCCACTGCCAGTTTTTGCTTTAAGAGGGGTTCCTCTAAGTTTGCCAGGTTTCCTGTGTTGGTTGTTGCCGAAAGACCCACTATACACACATTGTTGAGCTGGGACCTGGTATCCAGGTCCTCATTTTTTGCTCTGATTACACTAAGCACTTTACTCATGTCCAGCAACTATTCATGATGCCCCGCCTTGGCATCTTCCAGTTGGAAGATCCAACCAATAGCCTTGGAGATGTGTTTCTCTTGCTTGTCCAGAGTAGCTAGTGGGCACAGGCAAGTTTTTCCACATGTGTTGTTAAGATGTTCATTTTGATATCTATTGAGGTGAGGTTGTTTTCTATAGGCATCAGTAAGATCTTCATTTCAGCCTCTTCTGCATCTGGTGGATGCACTAGAAATGCAGGCAATCTTTCAGAAGAGTCTACCCTGCTAAATTTCTTTGCGTCTAAATGCAACTACCCCTGCTTCGCCACTGATTTCTCGATGAGCAATGGTGGCAGTAGAACAGGTGGTCTGCTGCACAATCTCTACCGGGTTGGGGCCTAGGATGCTCTACTGTAAGATGACAGCAGCACTACAGTCTGCAAGTGCAAATTGGACTGATCAGTCAGTGACTGATTCAAGCTAACCTGGCTGATGAGGGGTGTTACCCCTAATTCCTTCCCATGATGCTTATTTCAGGTCCAGGTAGGACCTGGCTTAGCAGTTCAGGCTGGACTGTTCCCATGAGGCAGAGGGTCAAGGCTGATGTGCATTTGACTGGGTCAGAAATGGGGTAGCAAAGTGAGCTAAAGAACGATGATGGATTCAACCGTGATCTGTGTCTGGGGGTAAGTGTCTGAAAAGTTTCAGCACACCCCCCATCATCTCCTTGTGTTTGCTTTTTTTCCCTAAGTTTGCCGAGTATGCCCAGACCTGGGTCCCTTGCTCACTTTGCCACTGGATTGATCAAAGCCTGGCTGATGAGGGGTGTTACCCTGAAACCGGTCCCAGGATGCTCCTTAACGGTCCTGGGAGGAACTGGCTTGACAGTTCAGGCTGGACTGCACCCAGGAGGCACAGGGCAAGACTGATTTTTATATGGCTGGGTCCGACTGGGGTGGCAAAGTGAGCCAAAGAACGATGATGGATTCAACCCAGATCAGTACGCTGCCCATCATCTCCTCGTGTTTGCAAAGTAACCCTTTTAGACAGCTATAAACCTTCCTTTTAACTTTTTATCTGGTACCTCTAAATAGGCCGTAATGCCCATAAGGCCTGGTGCATGATATTTAAAAGTAGGACGTGTAAAAGTTTAATATTAAACATGTCCATACAATGAAATGACCCCAAAAGCAATTTTCACTGTAGCAATGTGAACTGTTCAATAGAAGAGCACTGGGAAACAACCCAAATTTTTTTTACATTATCCCTACCTATGAAAGTACTACAAATTCCATTCTTGGACTTTTTAACATATTTATTACAAGCCTAATTCATTCGTAAGGTCAGATTTGTAATATATATTTTGGAAAATAAATTTTTATAAGGGTACCTTTTTCCTGCCTAAAGTCTCTAGAAGACCATGTGCATACGCTTCTAAGGGTCATCCAGGAGCTGAATAGCCTTCTTGATGAGGTGTGAACTTGATTGCAAATCTGAGACAAAGGCCTTAGGTATGGGGAGGTGTTCCGTAACTTGGAGAGGCGGACCTTCTGGGCTGCGGCAAGGAGCTTAATAAACTTCAAAGACGCCAACCCTGCCACAGGCAGATGAAGCTAGCACCTGAGCCCGCCCCTCCTTTATCTAGACAGTCAGCCACACACCAATCACAGTGGGAGAGGAGCTGCCCCCAAAACCGCTTTGAGTGACCTCGGAAGAGGGGTTGCTCATTTCAATGGCTACACCTCTAGGGTGGGCACAGGAGATCTGCATCAGGGAGGAAAGGTTCTGCCTATTTAGTTTTAGGTGGAGAGGTGCATTGTGGGATTGTTCGCAGAAGGGCACACAGAACCTGCTGCAAAAGTGGGTAGGGTAAATACTGAGAACCCTTTCCTGAGTATTTAGGGAGGGGCCAGGATTCACCCCTATTCACAGACTGGTGTGAGGCATAAATATGGCACCCCTAGACACCCTCTTCAGAACACTACAGGATCTGTGGAAGACATAAGTGCTGCACCTGCTATGAGACCTGTGAGAAGAACAGAAAGGCTGGGTCTGTTCCCACTTGTACCCAATAAAAAGGAATGCACTCCATGGGTTAGTTGGATGACCTCCTGTTAAGCAGCAAGGACATAGCAAGGTGGTGAAGCCTTTTACCTGAAGAGCCCAGTCAATCAGCTTGAGTTGGACCTGTCCTGGACCCTGTTGGTGGTTTCTCCTGGAGTGAGTCTTAACCCCCAAGTGCTGAACCTGATTTTCTGGGACCTTTGGCTGTGTGAATATTGTTGTCTCCAAAGACCTCCAGAGGACCTGGTCCAACTGCCAAGTCTATCTGATGAAGGTGTGTTACAACCGGGCCAAAGCTTCAGGTTGCTCCCACTCTGAACCTTTCCTCAAAGCCATTTCAGTGGATAAGGTTTCTGGCCTCTTGGAGCCCTGTTTGCAGCTTGCAGATTTACCCCACTGGAGGAATCCAAGATCCAAAAATGGAACTGAATCCAAACATAGAACTCTTCACTGGGTGAAGGCTCCATATGCATCCGTCTGGTGAGGGGACTTTCTTGGATGCCACTTCTCAATTTCTCACCACGGAGAGCGTCCCCTATTGCACTGCTTGTCCATCCCCAAACGGGGATAATTCAATCCAATAATCAATTACTCTTGACTCAGAGTCTTCATTTATCAATCTTTGAATTTATTCCAACCATTCATAATAATGGTGATCTTCATCTCAACTTGGTGTGGAATCATAGATAATAAATCAAGCTCATTTTTCTATTCACATGTGACAACTATCCCATCCCAATGCATTTCGGGCTGAAGTTGCCGTTCTTCAGGGGATAAAGAATCTGTGAAAGAAATGTACTGTGGGCCAAAAACGAGTACTATTCAAACAAGGCACATTAAATCCAATCCGTAACATGACCATTAACTGAATGCCAAATCTAGGTCCTGGGGTGAAGAACATAAAACCACGGTAAACCCGAGGAGTCAAAAATAAAATACCTCAATATGCAATTGTTGTGATAAACAGTAATAGTGCAAATCATGCTATTCAAGTGTTTTGCAATGTAACCACATGCTGTACTGACTAAAGAACGTCAAAACGCAAGACTCAAGCCGATACGTAGCTAAAACCTACAATCAGAACAATGTTTGTTTCTGAATTCGTCCTGCGCACAATCGCTGATGACCTTCTATCATGTCAAAGTCCCAGTCATGTGTAACAGAAGACCAAATTTGGTGCATAATGTTTGTTGGCACTGTTTATGTTTCTAAAACTTAAAAGATTAATATCTCTGGCACCTCTTAGTGGATGTTTTCGCTCAGGAGTCATTTTGTTCATTACATGAATTGTTCATTAATTGATTTGCTATTTTTATAAAATTGGTTTGGGATTTTTATTGAGTTGTGTTTTTGAGATTTTAATCATTTTGCTACTTGCAAATGCTTTACATATTTTCTTAAGTTAATCCTTTTTGCTCTTTCCCATAGCTACCATGGCAGAGCTCAGGATTAAATTAATGAAACCTTTACTGGACCTAACAAGAATAGTGATATTGTTACTTGTGGTGGACTACCATCCACCCAACTAATAACCTACTTTCTTACAGAGGAGTTTTATCTGGTATATGAAAAGTAAAGGAGAACCCTATTATGTGGAGTTCTCCACCATTCTACCCCTTCATACTGATGACAGTATTGATTAGACTGACACAAAAAATCCATCTCATTCCATAATATTTACCTCTTCTTGGGATACTTTAGTGAGCAGGTCACCTATACAGAGACACAAGGCTTTACAAGTGTTTGATTCAGAGGATTTATCATCACAAGGAACCCCATCTACTCATATCACAGTTAATAGTGATCTATTCAATATGTGGCCTCTCCCAATTCACATCTTTCCTGGCTCCTTGAAAAGGAAATATCCAGGACCCAATTGTTTACCGAAAATGTCATTCATCTTGAAAACCCAAAATAACTCAAAGAAAAGATGACCGGGTACTGATATCCTGCAGAAACCCCCTCAAACCTCAAAATAGGTTAAACAAGACATTTCTGAAAATTTAAAATCCATTTTATCAGATAAAAATATCTCTTAGTCAGGTGAGGATCCCTCTGTTATAAAAGTACCGTGCTAAATGCTATTAACAAGTGGGTTTCGACAGGAGTGTTGAAGCCTAGAATGGGAGAAACCTTAAATTCACTCCCATTGGTGCATAGGGCTTTTAGAACACACACAGCAGCACCAGTCATCAAATGCTGCTTCTCTTTACTTCATCAATACAATCTACACATTAGAGAAGCCCTCCACAAGGACTCTGATGGGGCAGTGAGGGAGAGAGGAGGAGGTGTTAACTCATTCTCTGCTCCCATTGGCACGAAGAACCCTTATAAGTCACACTCTGGCAGAGCAGCACTGATCATCATATTGGTGCTGTTTACTTTATTGACAAAACATCCCCTTGAGTGAAACCCTCGCCCAAAGACTCTCAAAGGGATATTGGAGACTGGCAGAGGAGCTTTTAACCCTCTCTATTTACCGATCAGTGGAACGAATTTGAACTTTTAAAGGTCACACACTTGTGGAAGGGTGCAGCAGTGGCATGAAGCATGTGTATTGAATGGGATATGATAAGAGTGGCAATGCTGTTTTGTTCAATTGGAAGGCTGTGAGGTAATTGGCAAATCAGGACAAAGCACTACTTTTTAGAGCCCGTCTTCTTACTAATGGCAATGTTATACTTTGGAAACTTCACAATCAGGTTTGAAGCTTGCTAATGCCTATTAAAAGTACAGTGAACAGCAATAATGGATTCCTTTTGCAAAACTTTGCTGTCCAATTATTAGATGATAAGATATGTCTGTATCTAATGATACGTGGAAAGAGATTCCTCAACAACGCCTGAGGATTGTTTAAAAATGGTGAAGTCATCTTCAATTGAGTCTTCTAAGGCTGCTTCAATGAATTCCCTTATTTGGCAATGGATCTAACTGAATTATTACACTTTCAGACCCCCGGTGTGTCATTGATTAATACAAGAATGGAGAACTGAGTTAAGACATTCTGATCTTAAAAGAAATCAAGTAACTCTCATAATTAGGTATGGCCTAGAGACAGCTTAGGTATTGCATTTGCCTCATGTTTTAAAATATCTTAATAAAGTACATACATGTATACAAACACAGAGGGGTTTTCAGAGAGCCCATTGCAGTCTGCTCAAGCGTCATTCATCCATTCATTCCACCAATCATAGGCTACAACCTGGGCCTTTGGTCAGCCTACTCTAGGCACTGTTGACCTTCACTGTGAGTTACTCCATTATACACTTGCATGTGTACACAACAGACTAAAACATAATGCACTTCAGTACCAATCCTGGTAAACAATGTGTGCTTTCCTTTCATGTTTCTCCGCATATAACTTTGTGAACTGTTGCATATGCTTACAAAACAGAAATAAGTAAAAAAGGAATCCCAGACAAATTGTTCATTTTTGCCAATTGTTTTTTTTGGAGAAACAGCAAATACCACGAATGCCAAACAACCTGTTGCCTATTGCAAAGCAGTGGAACAAGTAATGCCTCTGAATAACGAATTCTGTTAACAGGGGGGAGGGGTTGGCCTAACGGCTAAGGCGCTCGACCTCGGACCGGGGGAACTTGGTTCGAGTCTCGGTAACGACTCCAAAAACCCCCTGTGATTCTGGGCAAATCACTTAATCTCCCCGTGCCTAAAAAAAAATGAAAGTGTGTCCTCATGTAACGTAACTGGTGCTATGTAAAGCGCTCTGATAACTGATTCGGTTCGGTTCAAGTTCGCGATATATAAAACTCTCTAAAAAAAAAAAAAACAACACAAGTAGTTACAAATTATGGCCCCATGCATCAAACCAAAAACCGGTCGCAAACGGGCAGATTCTCAGTATCCCAAATGCAAAAATCACAATTTAAGGAATCTCTAAATTGCAATTCCTTAAATTGCGATTGCATTTAAGGAATCCCAAATTGAGAATCCTTAAATGCAATGTATGAAAGTTAAAAAATTAGCGATTTCGCTAATAGGAGTAGCAAATTACCATGAAGTTGAACTTCATGGTAATTTGCAATAACTTTGAAAAATGCACTTTTGTGCATTTTTCAAAATGTAATGTTGCGCACACACATGCCCTTAGGGCATGTGTGTGTGCAACATATGTGCAGAGATCAATTTCAGGGGTGCAACAGGGTGTCATTTTGACACACTTGCACCCTTGAAATGCATGAGCAATTCGTGAGTAGCTACTGGTACTCGCAAATTGCTCATGCTATCTCCAATTCATGCCTATGGGCCTGAAGGCCCATAGGAAAGAATGGGACAGCATTCCTTAATTGTGACTTACAATTTGCGAGTAGCAATTAGGGAATGTTTAGGAATCGCTATTTTTATAGCGATTCCTACATGCATAGGCTTTTGCGATTCCTAAATAGCGATTCCTTAAAATCGCTATTTAGGAATCGCAAAAGCCTACGTTGATGCATGTGCCAGTAAATGTGTTAGGTAAAGCGTCCTTGGACTTTGAAAGTCCAAGGCTTTCCGTACTGTTGCCGGGATTGGAGTTGGAATAGTAAATTATACTATTCCAAAGTCCAGCGGCCCCCAATGGCAAGACATTGTACCGACTTGCGTTGCAAATGGAATGCGTGCTTGAGACACGTTCGTTGTTCCTGTCCGTGATCATAATTTAAAAATACATCATCTGCCAGGGTATTTCCTGCAACAAGGTGCAATTGCTGGTGATGTCTCATTCTCTAGTTTGAGATTCTCTTCAGTCGTGCTCTCTTTGGGAGCTGATGTAACTTTATTTTTTCAAAAGGGCTAGACCTTCGTCATTGTATAAAAACTTGCTAAAACGATTCCTGCCAACTCTCTTTAGTAAGAAATGCTTAAAGAAAATATTCCTCCTGGTGACACAACCGATAGTTCTTTGTCACGTGATGGCACCAATGCAGAACTGGCTGGCCTTCTCCAAACTGGCCTTAGCACTGCTCAAGGGCTCTCTCTATGCAGCACCAACCCGAGACAGTGGTACCAAGAAATCCGAGAATCACTTGTTTCTTGAGAGACCTTCCCTGGCATCCCATCGTGAATATTATACAAACAAGCCATTCATCGAGGCCTACCTTGCTGCGAGCCGGAGGACACTGAACTACATACAGGTGGAGAGAAGGCAACAGAGTCAGAACCAACAACCTACTGGTAATGCCAAAGACCACAACAATCAAAAATAATTACTACATCCATAGACAAGCTTGTCCCCAGGAGCCACCTACAGATGCCATGTCTCCTCTTGAACCCCAGATATGAACTACAACTGTCTCAGGCCCTTATTATGAGTACAGTGGGGCAGTATTTACGGGTAATATCGCACCGACATATTACAAGTCGTCCGGTGTTTCAGGCCTTCAAATTACTGGGTCCAAAATATCAGAGCCGCCTATATGAGGCCCAGCAGCTGCAGGAAAAGACACAGCTCCTGCTTGCCCTCTCCAGCACCGGAGGAGAAACGGCAATGCTCCCTCCAGCCTGGCCACAGCCTTTCCTCGCTATAGACCCTTCCTATCGTGATCATAGCTGAACCATAACATGATTCCTAGAAGGGCACAGGACCCTGGATTCTGACATTAACCCACGGAAGGCTGCCTTGAAGGGTTATGTGCATGCACTCAGTTTAGGAAAAACATTTTGACCTTCAGTTATTTGTGCAATTCGCTGTTATATTGTTCTGGAATTGCTTTAGCTGGTCGTGCTATTATTCAAAGTACAACAAGCATCGCCATATGACATTGATGTAAAGAACATAATCCTCATGTAAGTAGTTCCCTTCAATTGAGCAGTGTAATAAACATATCCAGCCGCAGTCTGTGCAGGTATCAGCGGTAGAGCAGCGTGGGGGGGGCAAGGGGGGGGGGGGGTTTCAAGGAACGACGCAGAGGGAAAATTAAATAAATAATTAATTTTCCCTCAACATTGTCCCCATTGAAATCCCCCCACGCGGCCCCACTGCCCCACCGCTGTTACCTGCACCTGCTTCCTGACCCCTTTCCCTGCTCTGCAACACCTGGCCCATACCAGCTCCGGTATTGAATTGATGGATCTAGGAGCATGGATAATGACAAGAACATGAGGTTCCTATCCCAGCTACCCCCACAATAATATACGACTAACTCTCAATGAGGGCTTTACTGCTCTAAAGACTGTAAAGAAAACAAAAGAAAACTCCTATACTTTTCCACATGGGAATGCATGGCACCAGCCCGGAAACCCTTTACCGCCTAAGCATAGCTTTCAAGGCGCTCTGGATTGCCCAAAGAGACTTCTACAGCAAGGGTATGTCATCAGCCAGGTAAATCAGATAGCACCAGACAGAAATGTGCCCTCTAGAGCGGTACATTTCTGACTGTCACCTCCTCAATGAATAGTTGCATTAAAGGAACCTCCTTTTCTATCAAGGCAACAGATAACGACTGACCACACAAACCAGCTGAGTACTTGCATGGGGTAAACACCCAAAATATCACATTTGAAATATCTTCTGTACAGAATATCGAATCAAAAATATAGAGAGGCCAGAATATCGAATTCCCAAAATATAGTTGTATAAAATATCGAATTTGAGATAAGAAATATCTATTTCCATAATATCGAATTTAGAAATATAGTTTTCCATAATATCGAATTTATTAATATCGTTTTCCATTATATCATTTTTTTTTTTAGTGTTATGTATGGTAGTATATGTGTTAAAATTATATATTTTTTTGTAATGCATGTTTAAAGTTTTTTTAAGTAATGAATTCTATGTTATTTAATTTTTGCATAATTAAATTCCATAGCGAGTTGTGGGTTTATAGGGGAATAGGGTGGGAAGTAATTTAATTATAGTAAATGAAATATTACTTTTTATGAATGAATAATTATTAATAATTTCAGTTTGCAATTTAGTTCTGTATCGGGTTGTGGGTTTATAGGGGAATAGGGTGGGAAGTCATTAAACTGTAATTAAGTAAATATTTATTTTTATTTATATGTATTGATAATTAATTGATTGTTAATTAATTATTATTTGGCAATTATTTTTTATTAATTGGTAATTAATTTAAATTCATTTTTTAATTGGTAATTATGTTTATTGCATTAATGTATTATTTGGAGTCTGTTGTGGGTTATAGGGGAATGGTATGGGAAGTAATTTAATTGTAATTAAATAATTATTAAAAATATTTTTGTGTATTGAGAAATAATGGGTTGTTAATTGATTATTAATTGGGCATTTTTGTATTACTTTTTTCAATTTTTGGTATCGGAAATTAATTGGTTGTTAATTAACTATTAATAGGTAATTAATTTGTAATAAATAATATTTATGGGTATTTATAAATAATTAATTATTAAATATTTTGTGATTGGTAATTATGTTTTATTATTTTTTAATTGGGATTGATAAAAATGTATTCTTATTTAAATATTAAATCATTACTTTCCCTACTGTTGCATTCTCTGGAATGGGAATAGTAATTTTTACCCCTACGCTATCCAACACTTTCCCTACTGTTGCACTCACTGGAGTGGGAATAGTAATTTTTACCCCTACGCTATCCAACTCTTTCCCTACTGTTGCACTCTCTGGAGTGGGAATAGTCATTTTTACCCTCCCGCAATCCCACGTTTTCCCTACTGTTGCACTCTCTGGAGTGGGAAAAGTAAATTTTACCCCTACGCTATCCAACACTTTCCCTACTTTGGCACTCTCTGGAGTGGGAATAGTAATTTTTACCCTCCTGCTATCCAACAATTTCCCTACTGTTGCACTCTCTGGAGTGGGAATAGTAAATTTTAACCCTACGGTATCTAACGCTTACCCTACTGTTGCACTCACTGGAGTGGGAATAGTAACTTTTTCCCCTACGCTATCCAACGCTTTCTCTACTGTTGCACTCTCTGGAGTGGGAAAAGTAATTTTTACCCTCCCGCTATCCAACGCTTTGCCTACTGTTGCACTCTCTGGGGTGGGAATAGAAATTTTTACCCCTACGCTATCCAACGCTTTCCCTACTGTTGCAGTCTCTGGAGTGAGAATAGTAATTGTTACCCCTACGCTATCTAACGCTTTCACTACTGTTGCACTCACTGGAGTGGGAATAGTCATTTTTACCCCTACGCTAGCCAACGCTTTCCCTACTGTTGCACTCACTGGAGTGGGAAATTTTTACCCCACCACGATCCAAGAAATTCTTTACTTTTGCAATTGTTGGAGTGTGAGTACTAATTTTATTCCCTTAGCTATGTAATGTTTTTAATTTTGTTATATTTAATGTAGTGTAAATTATTAATTAACATTAACAGTATTACTTTAATTATTTAAATTATTATATATTTTTTATTTTTATATTTAGATAATAGGTTTATTTATATATATATATATATATATGTGAATCCCTCAGAAACATGAGAAAAACAAGAAGATCCAAGCGAAAAAAGACATTACCCTCTACGCAACAGGAAATAGAAAAAGTTAACCTAATTAGAAACCTCACACAATATAACCTGTCCAAGGAAGAAGAAGCAGTCCTGAATAAGGCGTTTTCGTTCTGTCCGGAATCCCATTTTGATTACACTCAAGTACGCATTGATATGTATAAATATATCAGGAAATTGAAGTTAACTAAAATTAATGCAAACAAAGGACATAATGCTCGGAATACCAATACTGAACCAACTAAAATTCTTGATTCAATTCCCCCCGCGAATCCGTGCGAGGAAAATGATCTCCCGCACTCCCTAACACCTAGTTGTCTCTCCTCTTGGGGTCAAGTTACGACCGAAGAAGTAGGAAACACGTTAAAATCCATAAAAAGCGGATCTCCCAGGGACCCCGCCCCACTTCGGATCCTCAAGGAGGTAGCTTGCACGATTATTCCCCCCCTGACTCATCTGATCAACGCCTCATTCCAACAGGGAGTTGTACCCCCGAGCTGGAAGACGGCGGTCGTGAAAGCTCTATTAAAGAAACCTTCCCTCGACCCTGAAAATCTGGCCAATTACAGGCCCATTTCCCTACTCCCAGGAATCAGCAAGATTGCTGAAAAACTGGTTAATAAAAAACTCTCCCAGTTCCTGGAGGTCAACAACAAGCTAAAAAGTTCCCAGACGGGCTTTCGCCCAGGGCAGGGCACTGACATCGCCCTCCTGGCAGCGGTAGAGGAGGCCAGAGCACTATTGGACGGAGGAGGATCAGTGGCAGTGATCCTCCTCGACCTAAGTGCGGCCTTTGATACCGTCAACCACCAACTTCTCATCAAAAGACTCAAGAGAGTCGGTGTGGAAGGCTCGGCCCTATCCTGGCTCTCATACTTTCTGGCTCAACGGACCTATCAGATCTGGGAGAAGAACGCCTGCTCCTCCGAAACTCCCCTCCAATGTGGTGTGCCTCAGGGCTCCTCCCTGAGCCCCACATTATTTAATATCTATATGTCCACATTGGAGGAGGTCATCACCCCGTTCGGAGTGAGCGTCGTCAGCTATGCTGACGACACACAACTAGTGGTGTCACTATCTCACCCCAGACAACAATCAGCAGATTTATTTAACTGCCTTACGCAGGTTCACTGCTGGATGAACAACTCAGCCTTAAAACTAAACGGGACGAAAACTGAGGTTCTGCTCCTCGGCCCGAAAGGACTCACACTCTCCCCGAACATCTGGCCAGCCTGTTTGGGCCCCCCCCCTGACCCAAAAAAAGAAGTAAAAAGCCTTGGTATGTGGCTCGATACTGACCTCTCGTTTACTGTGCAGGCAAAGAAAGTAGCCGGGACCTGCTTCGGGCTCCTGAAATCGTTGAGGAAAGTCCTGCCCCTCCTGCCCTCCAACTCCCACAAATTGCTAATCCAAGGCCTAATACTCTCGAGGCTTGATTATAGCAATGTGATCTACCTGGGCGCCCCCGAAGCGACGCTTAACAAGCTTCAGAGAATCCAGAACACTGCTGCCCGGATTCTCACAAATACCCCTGCCAGAGCTTCGGCTAAACCTGCCCTAAAACTTCTCCACTGGCTTCCCATAAGGGAGCGGGTCAAATTCAAGGCCCTATGCCTAGCCCACAAACTGCTACAAAATCAAGGCCCCCCCTGTTCTCAGGAAATTCATCATACCCTATAAATCCACAAGACCCCTCCGCTCGGACACGGAAAACTTCATCACTACCCCCAGATTCAAGAAAGCCCGCTCAGGAGGAAGACGTTTTTCAGTCCATACTGCACGTCTCTGGAACTCACTCCCCCGTGACCTGCGACTCGAACCACAATACCTTCGCTTCAGGAAGCGGCTCAAGACTCACCTTTTTCCCCAATGAATCATGCTCGTCCGTAACCCTGATCTTCTGTCCCCCTTCCCTCTTCTTCTCTCCCTTGTCCCATTGAACTGAAGAGATAGGATTTGTTAGCGCTGGGATACCTCAGGGTGACTACGCGCTCTATAAAAATAAATAATAATAATAATAATAATAATAATAATAATAATAATAATAATGTGGAAAGCGAATTACCTCTATCAATAGACCAACTGTCAGATTTGAAAAATATTTTTTATATCTTATATGAACAGGAGGATGATGCAATGACAGAACAAGAATTTCTGGATCATTTGAAGATCCAAGCAAACAGGAGAACTGATACCGGCCTAAAAAAGAAATCCAGATACTGTCCTGCCTTATCACCAGGTAATAAGATTGACCTGTTTTCTGACGCGATGATAGATGAATTGGAAAGACTACCTAAAGTGAGAAACATCAATCAGAGAGAAAATCTGACCACAAAGGAAAGGAATGCAGTCAAGAAACTGTCAGAAAATGGAGAAATCACGATAAAGCCCGCCGACAAAGGGATAAATATCAATATTATGGAAACCAAGAATTACATTAGAGAGGCATCGTGACAGTAAAAACAATACCAACAACTATAGTAGACTGAAAAATAATCCAATTGAAAAAATGACAAAAGATTTGAAAGAAAAGTTGCAAGTCAGGTATGAAGAACAGCTAATTAGTGAGGAGGAACGAAAATTGATGTCCATAGACTTTCCAGTGATACCATGTATCTATTTCCTCCCAAAGATTCATAAGACCTTGACTGATCCTCCGGGGAGGCCCATAGTTTCCTCTTGTAGTTCGCTATATGGAAATGTATCTAAATGTGTGGACAAATTCCTGGCCCCAATTGCCCAAAACATGAGTTCCTATCTGAAGGACACAGGAGATTTCCTGAGGATACTTACAGGAATAGCATGGAACCCAGGATATCTGTTGGTCACTATTGATGTCATGTTGCTGTACACGTCAATCAGATACAAGGTTAGAATAACAGCATGCCAATATTTCCGAAAGCAACGCAATATAAACAAATTGAACCACACTACAATGCTCTTGGCTATGATAGACATCTGCCCGACGAACAATATCTTCCTTTTTAACAAAGAGCTGTTTAAACAGGAATGTGGAACAGCAATGGGAATTTCATTTTCCCGGAATTATGCCAATATCATCATGGGATGGTGGGAGCGGACCATTGCGTGGAACACTGAAAACCAAATGGAGATGGAGCGGGTCATTTTATGGGTTCGTTACATCGACGACCTGTTCCTTATCTGGAATGGAACAGATCGTGAATTTCATAACTACTTCTCGAAATAAAATCAGAATGAAGTCGGTCTGCAATTTACCTGTACTACAAACAAAAAACAAATTGAGTTTCTGGACACAAAGATCTTTAAAGAAAATGGTAAGATCGAATCAACAATTTTCAGAAAGAAGACCGCAACTAACAGTGTTCTCCACGGAACTAGCTTCCACCCAAGGCCACTGGTAAACAGCATCCCTTATGGGGAATTCACAAGAATGAAAAGGAATTGTTCAAGGGAAACAGATGCTGAAGAAAAGATTCAGGAAAGCATGGAGAGGTTCAAATCAAGAGGTTATAATGAACGGACACTCAACAAATGTAAAAAGAGAATTGACCAGAAAACCAGAGCGGAAATTCTAATTGAAAAACCTAAAGTCATATCAGACAAAGATCCACCTCGGTTCATACCCACGTATAGCAAGGAGAGTGGAAGCATCCTGAACAAAATGAAAAAATACTGGCACCTGATCTCAGGGGATCCGGATATCGGAGAACTAGTAGGGAACAAACCAACTGTGACGTATCAGAAAAATGTCTCCTTTAGAGATATGTTGGTAAAAAGCCATTTCCAAATGAAACAAAAAACAGATTGGCTTACTAACCAAAGAAAAGGATTCAAACCATGCAGATCGTGTAAAGCCTGCAAAATAGGCAAAAGTATGACAAACATTCAAGAACCTGATGGCATATCGATGATAATTGAAGAAAATATAACGTGCACATCGAAGTTTGTCATATACATTATAGAGTGTAAGTGTGGTCTGAAATATATCGGAAGCACAACGTGCATGTTAAAAAAACGAATCCTCGAACATATACGAGCAGTGAAAAATGCCATCATGGCATATGCAACAGCCAAACTCATAAGCATATGTCAAAAGGGAGACTGGAGAGTGATGTGTTTCTACGGAATAAAGATGAAACCACAAGGAGATTGAGTTGGAAATCATGTCCGAAAGCTACGTCAAATTGAATCACGTCTGATCATAAAATTCAGGACAAAATACCCTGGCGGTATTAAGAATGACGAAGAACTTTATGTTCAGTTGGAATACATTTTCTCTCCTTTAGGACAGTCCTCGAGAATTCCTTTGAAATCTAATGCTTCTGCAAAATATACATCGAGAACGAGGGTACTACACCTGGAACTATGAAATATTGACAATAGCCTCATACATGTATGAAATGTTTCTGGGTACTAAACCAGAAGTTAACAACAAAAAACATGAGTAACATAAGGATGAATGAATATAATAATGACAAAAGGCGCAAGTGTCTTTCTGTAATAAGTGTAAAGTTGTTTGAAATTGTGATGAACTACATATCCCACAATGCCACTTAAAGGCAGATGTGGGTATATAAGTGGAAAGTAAAGAAGGACTTACTAACCGTGAAAAAAGCCTGTTGAGGCTGAAACGCGTTGGTGGGGGAGAGCTTATCAATAAAATAAGCTAAAACCCTTTTGGAGTGCTGCGTCCTTTGTTAAAAAAATATATATATATTTATATATATATGTAAATGTATTTGGAATAATGTTTTAAATATTTTATAATTAAGATTAATAATTATTTTATAATATTATTAAGTAAATTAATATGTTAAAAAATGTTTTTTACATTACATTTATTATTTTTACATTTTAAGCTTTCTTACAATATTTTAACTATGTTTTGTTTAATTGTGTTTATTATTTAATTACTTTTATATTATTTTTAATACCTTTAAAAAATTCGATATTTTCGTTAACTATATTTTAGCATTCTATATTTTGTACTTGATATTTTAGTACTTACCTGTTTGTAGATAGGCATACTATATTCTGTCCCTCTATATTTTTTAGTCGAAATTTTAGGCAGTCGATATTCTGTCCCTCGATATTTAGTCACTGAACCGTTTGATAGGAAATGAAGCTCATATGTAATCACTGCAAGGGCCTGGGTTGCTTGTACATGCAGTCCATAAAAGGAAAGCGAGAGATAGTTTTACATGTGTTCATACCTTCCATCCTTGAGAGAGACTTGACTTCAGTTCTGAGGTGAGAATGATCCTCCATTTTGTGGCACCCATGCATGCACAAGCAAGCCAGGCCCTTGCAGTGATTACATATAAGCTTTATTTCCTATCAAACACAATACCAAACACTCACTGCTTAGGGCACATCGCATTCCCACACCGCTCCCAACATAATCTACACTTTCTAAGCATAAGCTACCAATGTCCACGTGCCGTGCACCAACAACATGTAACGTAAGAGATGAACACAACACAACACAACAGTATAACACTGGCCATTACACATTGCAATGAGAGATCTGCACTCGTCACGCTGAGCCTAGACCCTTCCAAACAAGAACACCAGACCCAATACCGTGCTATTAGTAAAGTGCTTTAATATCTACTCGGGTTTAGAAGCACTATACTAATGTAATTGCAATACACCATAAAGGAAATTGCCCTCTTAGATTTGACGTTATACATCTTATTGAAAGTTGAGTGCATATTAGGGTGTGGAATCATAAAGGCAAATGCCGTGTACTAGAGAGGACATAGAAAAGAATACATATTTGTGAGGAGACTTGTCAGAGCAGAGAATTAAAGGAGAAATGCACGTCTTACTAAGTCTCGGTGTCTTCTGGGAATCCTCGATGCAACGAGCTGTACCGAGTTGTTTACAGATGAAGTGTAACCGGACGGCCACGCACTCATCTTTATACCACACCGAGAGGTGTGGTCACACTGGTGTGGTGCCAAAACGCTAAATGAAACAGGTTTTGGAAATGTTCCATTACATTTTCAATTCGACCAAGGCAGATCAACCCTGCACCTCTGAACCGGGATGGAATGAACAACCACCCAGCAATTACACCAGTGATTGTTACACAGGCTCGTGCGTAGGAGCCGCACAGGAACATACACCATGCTATTTAGAGTATGAGTACACGAGCAATGTTAATGGTGGGCGTGTCCATCTGTGAAACCTCAATTAAGGTCAGTTATGTAAAAAACGTATGTAAACACTTACAAAACACTTGCAGGTTTTTCAAGTTTTTATGAAGCATTTAGACTCCTGGAACACCAGAAGAAGCTCATTTATAGCGTCAGAGTGGAGTGAGGAACATGGTGGAGTAATGCTAGATGAATTAGCAGAACATTGTGTCCCGTTGTTGACCAAAAGTGTATCAGCATGGTTTATGTTTACGCATTCCTTTATGTCTTTCTTCGCAGATCACACCAACAATATCGTGGCTGAGACACAACGCCCTTTGCGTGGTATTCCCCCAATTCGTTTATCTGCACGCCCTTGTTTTTCTGAGCTCGTGTTTTTTTGGGCATTAGGGCTATGTGCACAGTACACCTGCTAACCAGGGCAAAGTGTGTGTATTCCCCCATCTAAAATAGGGTAAATGTGGTCTACACCCAATTGACCGATTTAATTTATTTATAAATCCCTAGTAACTGTTACTGCATGTATCCAGGAGTAGTAAATTGCATGCTACTAGCGTAATGTAACGCTAATTGTGCTACGCACTAAAGTAGCCTCTTAAAAGATGTTTCAAGACTGGCAGTGCAGCCTATAGAGCAATTTCAAACTATCATTTCAGCCTGGCAAAATTTACCTCTCTAAACCTTCCTTTTTTAATACCTTTAATTCATCCCTAATGTAGGCCCTAAAGGCTCATAGGGCAGGGTCCATGGTAAAGGGATCATGTGGGTTTACATTTTACATGTCCTGACAGTGAACAAAAACCCTCTGAAACCTCTGAGTTATTACTCTTAATAAGTTTGGATCAGATAGAGAAATGCTTCTTACACTCAAGTGAATTGTAATTTGAAATCCGCTTCAATGGTAAAGTCGGATTTTAAGTTGCTATTCTAAAAATTCCTCTCTTAGAAAGTTGGCATTTTTGTGCCAAAACCAAATGTCCTTTCTGCCAGTGTCCATAGTCACATATTCTTGAGTAGCTCTTCTGAGGTGTTGTGTAAATTGCTTCCAGACATAGAGACAAAAGGGCCTTGGTGACAGGGTGTTGCTCTCCTGGGCAGGATATCGAGGAGAGGTGGGGATGAGGTTTACTCACCTTTCCTGGGCTTTAAATGGTAGCCTCAGGGATTGCCCACTCACTTCCTGACTTCTAAGGGCAAACTGCCCTGCCACTAAGAAATGCAGATTACACATATCCCTGCCTGCCTTTGTTACTCTAGACAGTTTTGGAGCCTAAACCAGGAAAGGGGAACGTTTACTCCAAAGCGGCATCACCCACCCACAGGCTGCCACTTGAGATAAAAGTGGCCCTTTCAGAACCTCTCATCAAGACATTCCTCGCCCTGTAGAAAATTCAGTAGAACAACTGCCCAACTGACTGAAGAAGGAAGATTGGACCTGCTTTCCTTAAAACCAAGCTCTCCGCAGTGATCTTCTGTTTGAGCTACTAGGATACAATACGTTTCCAGAGGCCCCACAGCAACTGCCCACTTGATCATCTCTAGCAGGACCTATTTGAGGGCTGTTGTTGGACTCTGCTTGAGTGAGTACTGATCTCCTAGAGATGGCCCCCAGGTTTTAGACTCATGGCTGGAATCAGAGTTTACTCTCCCCAAAGAAACACTTAAAGATACAGATCTTTCATGCTCCTCATGACCACGAAGTGGCCTCTACCCACTGAGAATCAACTGTCTGAGACGACTGTCAATGTAAAGTTCCAGTGGAACCATCTCTTCATGCCGACAACGACTGTCCAAAACGACCACCAATGTGAAGCTCCAGAAAATCCTGATCTTCGCACCAACAGCGATTGTTTGCGCCGACCGCCAAAGTGAATCTTTAGTGATAGTGACACCCAACCAGCTCCTCATGCCAAGAACAACTTCCTATTAGTCCCTGCCAAAGCAAATGGAACACTTCTTGTGGACTTGAGAACGTAACTCTTCAACGAGACTAACCTGGTCGCTGTATTCGACCAATGCGCCATTGCTGTTTGCCTGAACTAGTGACTTTCACCCATTCCAGCGCAACCAGATAACTGTGAGTGGTGCTTTGTGCTTTTTGGCTCTATTTTCACCTAAAACTTAAATGACTCATATCTCCGGTTCTATTGATCCCATTTTTGTTGATTTGGTGTCATTTTATTTATGAAAATGTACTCTATTTGTCTAAATTGGCTTGGTATTTTTCTAGTGTTGTATTTTCACTTTCTCACTATTTGTGTGCTGCATAAATACTTTGTACATTGCCTCTAAGTTAAGCCTGATTTCTTTGTACCAAGTTACCAGAGGATAAAGCAGAGTTTTATTTAGTGACTTATATGGTTTACCCTGACATAGACTTTTTTTTACTTGAATGGGTGTCTTACCCTCCTTCAATGAATAACCCAATAACTTACAGTGGCCTACTAATATTGAGGACAGAATATCGAGGAACAATATATTAAAATGTAAGTGCAATTAGGGCAGGTTAGGAATATATGATGATACAACGAATTCTGTTGCAACGCATGCCTTTACCACGCATGCGTTACAACGGAATTCGTTTAGCACGCATAAAACTTTCACCGACTATTTACGTGGTGACGTCATACGTCATGAAGAGAAAACGGCATATTTTTGCCGATTTCTCTTAATCGACTCTGATGCCGACGTGACTTATGGTGAGTTGTTTTATTTGGGGGGGAGACCCCCCCAAACCCCCCCCCTTTTTTTTTTCTTTTACCACATATGCCTTTACTACAAACATCGTAGTAAAGGCATGCGTGGTAAAGGCATTAGTTGTAACCACGCATGCGTTGTGCAGCATGCGTGGTTAAAGATTTCGTGGAAACGGCTTCGTTGTAAAAGCCGTTTCCCGCAGGTTAGATACTAGTCTTATGTGGACATCTACGTACCTTGAAGATATATGTGCCTCATAGGTGCATATATTTGGAGTTAGGTATAGAAAATCTAAACTTACTTACCTATCAGTCATTTATTTGTTATATTTAGGGATGTTAGACTGTTAGACTTAGGGTGGCCTTCCCCAAAACATGTTGCCTTCCTTCTCCATTTCTTGCTGATCATGTTTTTTGCTGGACTTACGACACTGCTGAGCAGTGCTAAAGTGCATGTGCTCACTACTTAAAACATTGTAACAATGGCCATACTTAATTTACTTAGAAGTCCTCGGTAAATTGGAACTACATGTGGCCAGGGCCTTTAAATAAAATGCTACTATTGGACCTGCAGCACTGATTATGCCACCCACTAAAGTAGCCCCTCAAAACATACCACTGGCGTGCTATTGCAGCCTGTGTGCAGTTTTTAAACTGCAAATTCAACCTGGCAAAATAACTATTTTGCCAGGCCCAAACCATCCTTTTTATTACCTATCAGTCGCCCCAAGTTTAGGCCCTTGAGAGTCCATCAGGCAGGGTGCAATGTATTTTCAAATTTAGACATGTACTTTTAAGGTTTACATGTCCTAGTAGTGAAAAACTCCTAAATGTTTTTCACTACTGCAAAGCCTACCTCTTCAATGAGATAACATTAGAGTTACCTTATTAAATTTTATGCGCTGTAATTTCCAAATGGGAGCAGGTACTCGGTTCATGTTTGGTGTCTTTGAATTTGTAATACAAAATATTCTTTCATGGTAAAGTCAGAATTTAAATGCAACTTTTAAAATCGCTCTTTTAGACAGTTGGCTTGTTCTGTCTTAGCCATTCAGTGCCTTTAGCCCGTCTCTGGGTAACATGCCTGGCTGTAACTGACAGTTGTTTTTTTTTGCATTCTTCCTGGATAGCCACACACAAAAGGGAGCTTAGGTGTGCCTGGATGTGCCATCACTGGCATGATGGGAGGGCTGAGCTGGGCACAGCCCTATATACACTTGAGTAGACTGTGTCCTGCCTCCATACAAAGGCCTGCATACCCCCTGTAGTTAGTCTGGAGCGAGAACACAGAAGGCAGAATGCCTGTGGACTTCAAAGGGAATTTCCAGAAGCTTCTCCCACTTTCCAGAGGAAGGGTACAAGGTATAAATATTGGACCTCAGACATCACCTCTTCAGTACACATCTGGACATTTGGAGACTCTGCCAGGAAGAAGGACTGATGTGCTGTCGAAAGGAATGCCACTCTGACTATCTCCTGCTCTGAATTATTGCTTCAATGCTTTGCTGACCTGCTGCTTGCAGCCCTCTCTCCTGTGTGAGAAGGACTGCACCTGCATCTGTTGAACCCTGGACCCCACAGTGATACATAGGGTTAGTTTGCTGGCCTTGTGACTTGAGCCTCAAGGACAGCCCCTGGACTGTGCCACCTGTAAGTCTGCCTTGCCAACCACAGTCCTGGAACCTTAGAAGTGGGCCTAAGGTGCTCCGTCAGGACCCAGCAGAGCCAACACATCTCCTCTGCTGTGCAGTAAAAACCAAAGCAGAACCAACGAATTGCCACTGCTGTGTTGACTAAAATCATTGCATCCAGCAGACACTTCGGAAACACCGCTGCAGGACACATCCTTGGCACAGGCCCTCTCATTCCATGCTGACTTAGCGATGACGCTGGACTACACTGTGCAGCTCCGCAGCTCCTCTGTGCGACGCATCCACAATGCTGTACTTTGCATCGCAAGCCCTGCTCATCAGGATCTTCAACGACAATGCATGGCCTTGCACCGCAGCTTCGGTACAGAGGCATCACTTGAGCTGCACAATGTATCTTAGATGCTGATCCTCGCAAGGCTCCTCAAACCAGGATTTGAGGTACTCTGTTTAGTGGACCTAACTGAGGGCCTTTCTGGGTCCCTGTAGTTGACCCATGCTCCTTCGCAATTGGCCTGACCTTGCGAATTTCCTGCACGACCAGATATCCACAGTTGGCCCTTTTTTCCAGAAATCTTTAAAATGTAATATCTTTATGTTCTTCTGATTGGATTTTTGCTGTTTTTACTTGTTATATTGATTAAAATTAATTTAATTTTTCTGTAGTGGGATCCCTTTGTGGTGTGTTTTCACTGTGTTACTGTTTGAAGTGTTGTACAAATACTTTACACATTGCCTCTGAGTTAAGCATGCCCTGCATCGTTCCAAATTACCTGATGATTGAGCACAGGTTAATTTAGGGTTTGCTTGTGACTTCACCCTGAGAAGAAGTGTGGTTGCTTCTTGAGAAGGGTTTCAACCCCCCTCAACCAGTAACCTACATTTTTACAAAGGGGGCACACATTTGCAGAGTATATGGTCCAAAGCTGTCCAGATCAGGTCATGCAGTTGTAAGGTGATACCAGCTTAATGCAGTTTCTAAGAAACTATTAAAAAGAACTGGTAGTGGGATTTTTATTTAATCCCCTGTTTAGTACTGCCCTTCCTATGTTTAGGCATGTTGCATAAGCCTGTTTTCTTCATTGGAAAATGTCTTTATTGGAATAGTCGCCAGGAGCGTAACACCGGCCCCTGCAGCCCCCGCGTTGCGGGGAGGCCCTGGCGCGGCGGGGGGGCCTCGCGCTCCAGGTGCCCCCTCCCTCTCAGCGGAGCAAGCCACCCTAAATGGTGCATGGAGGCACGCCACAGCATCTTCTTAATTGATTAAAGGTGTGCACGCCCGCCCCACCCCCAGCCTCCTAATTAATCATTGGTTGCCAGGCCTGGCCTTGGCTGGGCCTTGAAGCCTCGGCCGGCAGGGCCTCTCGGCTCTTCATTTAATTAAATGTTGGTTGAGTGCGGGCGCGCAGTTGTCTGCGCAGACTTCAGGGTGGGGCTGTTAATGCCATTGTCATGCGCATTGCAATTAAATGTTCGCATGACCAGTAAGGCATCCCAAGACCCAGCCACTCCAGAGACAGTTGGGAAGGACTGTATTTCACAGTGTGGCCACCGGGCATAATTTCATGTTTTGCCATGCTTCAAGTAATGGTGACGTAGCCCTAGGGGCCCTGTGCAAGGGTGCCATAAAGTGATGATGCAGAGGAGGGGGCATTACTTTTTGAGCTGAGTGTGCAGGACGGGCTAAGTGTCTTAGCTAGTCCCTCTGCCGGCTGATTGCATTGGCCTTGGTTGTTACAGCGCTGTGAACACCCAACTGCTGCCGAGAGTACTGGCCTGAAAAAGTATTTACTACATGAAGAGCAAGGACTTCAGGGACTATCTTATGAGGTATGTGTCACTGTCTGGGTGCCCAGGCAGCTCCAGATTGTGTGCCAAAACAAAAGGCCAGTATACAGCCGAGTACTGCACCCTGTTAGCGTGAGGGTCAAAGGACGGTCATGCAAGCCCTTCCCCCAAATGACATATATGTGATCTAAAACTGTGGATAAATAAGGCATGGGGAAGAGGTGTCTGTGTGCCTTCGCATGACGGGGCAGGGTATGTATTCAGTGAGTAAACTCCATCCCCAAACTCAGCTCAAGGCCTTTCCTACTTCCCAATCTGTCATAGTTGTGATGATGACCCTCTGAAAATAAAACGCCTTGTACTTACTTATGCAGCAGAAAAATTGTCATTTTTGAGTAGAATGCGACAAATGCCTCACTCACGTGGCAGCTCCTCGAACTGAAGCACGTTAATAATAACTACCTGCTTTTGTTTCTTTTATGTAGTCACTTTGGGGTGGTTCAGATGGGAGCTCCGTACACTCCTATTTTTGATAGTTTATATGTTGGCGACGCAAATGGTCATGAATTACGAAATAGCAGCGAGATAATGAAATATAATACAAAAATAATCCCTTGAGAAATGAACCCTGTGTTTTAGAAGTGGTGACCAACGGAGTTATGCGGCAGGGAATGGTCGTACTATCCAGCAGGGTTGAGCTAAATGATGTGGCAAGTAAAGGCAACTAATGCGGCGTAACGAGGAACAGAAAGGTGACTAATCAAGCATTAAAGAGGACCTCCCAATCTGCAGATAACCAACCAGATGAATGTACAGAACAACCAAACAAAGGTTTCATTTAAATATATTTTTAGATGATTGTATCCCACTTGAATTTATCAAATATGTTCAAATGTCAAAATGTTCAAATATGACACTACTGCTGGAGCTTTCAAACTGTAGAAATAGTTTCCTTCCAAGATTCACCAAAATGTTCTGCACAATGCACTAGCTAGTACTCTTCACTATATGGTATCTATAAGGTGCATGACCCAAGAATGCCCAGTCCACTATGAGAAAAATGGCAGATTTTGGGGTACCTTCAGCATTGCTGAAACTGATAATTACACACTGGGTCTTGGACCAGAGCACAGAAAAGTGAAAATGGGTCTGTAACAAAGAGGATTGAGACACCAAATGGTCTTAGACCAGGCTGTGTTCTGGCCCTGCTGTGTTCTCTCTTTATGTTTTGGATGCACCTAAAACTTTACAAGGATCACAGCCTTTTCCTCCTCAATAAGATACATCTGTAATCCAAAGCATATTTTATGCAGATTACTCCATAATTTTGGATCTAATGCCTATAGGCTTACGGCGGTTAGTGGATACTTGATACCATTGATTCAGAGAAAATCATTTAAGAATAAACAGCCAAAGTAATATCATGGTGTCCAGAAAAAGAAATACTAAGAAAACCAAACTCCTATGATTTGGAAAGAGTGACTACTCATGTTTATTTGGGAGTTACCTGTTCTTTGATGCTGATTGCAGAATAGTGTGTGCTAATTCAATGGCACATGCTGTGGGACAGTTAGGAAGTTGTTTCACAAATAAATGATAGACCTATTAAAATAATCACTCAAGCTGAAAGCCGTCAGCTTGCTATTGTCTGAGAGGGAAATACTGAATGCAAAAGATGTCATAAGAGTTCAAGCTGCTAAGATGTCCATCTGTGAGAAATGGGTTGGTCTACCACATCGGTCCCCAAGATGTGCTAAACTGGACCTGGGGCTTGTTAGTATCACTCATAAGAGCTACATACACCAAATATGACATTACTGGTGGAGCTTTCAAACTGTAGAAATAGTTTCCTTCCAAGATTCACCAAAATGTTCTGTGGACAATTCAAGTGGGATACAATCATCTAAAAATATATTTAAATGAAACCTTTGTGTGGTTGTTCTGAACATTCATCTGGTTGGTTATCTGCGGATTGGGAGGTCCTCTGTAATGCTTGATTAGTCACCTTTCTGTTCCTCGTTACGCCGCATTAGTTGCCTTTACTTGCCACATAATTTAGCTCAACCCTGCTGGATAGTACGACCATTCCCTGCCGCATAACTCCGGTGGTCACCACTTCTGAAACACAGGGTTCATTTCTCAAGGGAGTATTTTTTGTATTATATTTCATTATCTTGCTGCTATTTCGTAATTCATGAACATTTGTGTCGCCAACATATAAACTATCAAAAATAGGAGTGTACGGAGCTCCCATCTGAACTACCCCAAAGTGACTACATAAAAGAAACAAAATCAGGTAGTTATTATTAACGTGCTGCAGTTCGAGGAGCTGCCACGTTAATGTTATGCCAGGGGCGTAACACAGGCCTCCGCAGCCCCCGCGTTGCAGGGGGGCCTCGCGCTCCAGGTGCCCCCTCACGCTCAGCAGAGCAAGCCACCCTAAATGGTGCATGGACGGCACACCACAGCATCTTTTTTTTGTTGTTGTAACTTTTTATCATTTGAAACACAAAGAAACAAAACATCAAACAAACAAGCAAGGCATTACGGTAATAATACAGCCATTAGGTCCGCGCTCAAGGAGGACGGGAGATACATAATAGCAGGAGAAAAGAGTCTTTGAATACAGATGAGGGGAGGGAGCCAGAGGTAGAATTACATATGAACAGCACAATATACCACAGGTAGAAGGAATGTAGGTCAGGGCTACTGGGAAGGACTCGAAATAGCGGTGAGCGGGGGCGTACAAATATCTCCACGGTATGAGTTCCAAGGGTTCCAAATCTTCCCCCATTTTTTGGGCCTGCCTCTTGCAACATACACTGTTTTCTCTCGAAACATGCACCAGTCCAGACTCTCTTTCCAAGCAGTCACTGTAGGCGGCCTTGGGGATCACCACAACTGAGCAATATCCCTCTTCGCTACCATATTGGCCAGAGTCACCCACCGAAGCTGCGATACGTCATAGTCATTTGGACCCCATACATTCAATAAACATTGTCGGGCTTCCGGCATCATCACAACACCTGTAACTTCATCCATAATCTCATGTATACGTTTCCAAAATCGCACCACCTCAGGGCATTCCCATATGATATGGAGATAGGTGCCAAGAAGACCACACCCACGCCGACACATGCCATCCGTGGAGTAGCCCATATGAATCAGACGAGGACCGGTGACATAGATTCTGTGAAGGATCTTGAGTTGGACCAGACGGAGGCGAGCCGGAATCGCCACCTCCTTGGGAGAGGAGATCGCAGACTGCCAGTCCTCGTCATCCAGTTCAATACCGTCAGCAATCCAGGCCTCACGGAGGCGATCGAGCAGACTCGGTCGGTCATTAATCATTTTCTTGTAGAACAGTGAGATAGTACTATCTGGCACATAACCATCTAGGATACGATTTTCGAGGGGGGAGGAATCCGGAATATCACTACCCACTGGCAACACAGAGTACAGAGCATGACGTACCTGGATATAACAAAATCTTTCCCTGTCACTCAGCTTATACTCTGTTTGCAGATCCGAGAAGGCCTTAACCCTTCCTTTAACCCAGAGATCACGTACTTTACCGATACCGATCATGTCCCACTTATCAAATCCCTTCGTCCTCCATAGGCCACCCAGCTTCGCAGAGGCATAGAGCGGTGTCGCACCAGTTAATTTATCACTCCAGCCCATAGCCGTCGTCGCGCTATGCCATACCCGCACGGCTATAGCGGTAGGTCCCGTGAGTTGTGAACGGGAGGATCCCGAATAGAGTGCCCTGTAGTAATCACCACCCGGGAGCAGCCACTTATCCATTTCAAATGCTGGATTCAACGCCGGGCCATACATCCCGTGGTTGATGGCAGCAAGATGGGAAGCCCAATAATACCTGCGAATATCCGGGAGCGCTATACCGCCATCATACCAGGGAAGTGTCAATTTCGGAAGAGCTATGCGTGAACGTCCGTCCCATATCAGTTGCCTCTGCAACGATTCTACTTCCCGAAAATATTTCGACGGGATGACATCAAAACTATTCTGGAGGGCATATAGGAACCGCGGTAAGGACATCATCTTAAAAAGCGCCACACGCCCTAGGGCAGATAACGGTAATTTACGCCAACGCACCACATCGGAGCGTAACCGTTGGAGCGGGGGGAGCAAATTACGTTCATAGCGAACCGCCGGATCCATCGAGATAAACACACCCAAGTACTTAAAGCCGGACTGCGACAACTGGATGGGACAGCCCCGGGGCAAGCGAGGGACATCACCCGCAAGTACCTAAATGTAGGATTTCGACCAATTAATGATAAGACCCGAGTTCTTCCCGAAGGAGTTAAGTACGTCAAACAATACGTTGAGGGATTTTTGGGGAGATGTAAGATACAATAAAATATCATCCGCGTATAAGGAAATGCGATCCTCAAATTCCGGCGTCCAGCGTATACCCTTCATCAAAGGTTCCCACCGTAACCAAGCGGCAAGAGGCTCCAACGCCAAAGCAAAGAGGAGCGGGGACAACGGACAACCTTGTCGCGTGCCCCTCCCAAGAGTGAAAGGCACGGAGATGCGGCCATTAACCACCACCTGTGCCAGTGGCGTTTTATACAGGAGTTTGACCCAGCCAATAAAACTCGCGCTGAATCCAAACTTGGCGAGTACCGCCCAGTGATAAGACCACTTGATTGTATCAAAAGCCATCGTGGCGTCCAAGGACGCCAAGATGGCCGGTTCACGCCGCGTCGGGACCCTCGCGAGAACACCATGCAGACGTCGCAAATTTAATGCCGTGTTACGGTGCGGAATAAAATCCGATAGATCCGGATGAATCAGGTCGCTAACAACCGTGAGCAGACGATTAGCAAGCAGTTTGGCAAGGATCTTGGGCTCCGCATTTAAGAGCGAAATGGGTCTATAGGACGAGCAGCGATCTCGTGGTTTACCCTCCTTATGGATCACCACAATGGTCGCAAGACGCTGATCTCTAGGAAGGGAGCCATTATCTCGCGCAGCCAAAAACATATCACGGAGATAGGGAGCTAAAGTATCAGGGCGTAACTTATACAGTTCCACAGGAAGGCCATTGGGGCCCAGAGCCTTTCCGGAACGAAGGGAGCGTAGCGCGAGAGCCACCTCATCCACCGAGGGCGTGGCATCCAAGCAGTCACGATCCGATTTCGACAAACATGGAAGTGCTATATCCCGAAGCAACAACCGCGAATCCTCCTCGGGCCTGTTGGGCACCGAGGTATAGACTTCTCGAAAATAATCAGCAAAACATTCAACAATTTCAACAGGATCAGTTACCCTCACACCACTGCATGTCTCAATCACCGGAACCACTCGATTTGCTCTCTCCCTTATATCCAGCCAGGCAATCAATTTTCCTGCTTTATCACCCACATCAAAGAGCCGACCCTGCTGATCCCTACTCATCGTCTTTGCCGCATCAGTAACCAAAGTTTTATATTCTAATTGTTTAAGGCTAAGGACATGTAACGCTTTTCGAGACACCTCCCGCTCCAATGCAGTCTCCAGGTCTGTGATTTCAGTCTCGAGCAGAACAACTGCCTCATTCTTACATTTCTTGGCACACCCCATCAAAGACAATGCCTGTCCCCTGATCACAGTCTTAAAAGCTTCCCACAACGAGACAGGCGAGGATACAGAACCAGCATTCTCAGCAAAATACAGATCAAATGATTTAATCAATTCAGCGCGAGTCTTAGGGTTGAGGAGATACCAGGGGTTAATCGGAGCCACTCTGCCTTCGGCCCCAATGCTAAGAGTAAAATGAAACCAAATAGGGGAATGGTCCGATATACCCCGGGCCAAGTGTCTAATCTCTCTAACCGAGGGGGACAGTGCCGCAGGTATCAGGATATGATCCAACCTAGAGAGACTACCATGAGCTCCCGAATGGAAAGTAAACTGTGTATGCTCTGGATGCATTAGTCTCCAACAGTCTACGAGTCCCAATGTTTCCAAGAAGTCACCCAACCAGGATTGCGTAGCAGGAAGATCTCGGGGGGGATAGCGGTCCATCCTGCCAGATATGACGGAGTTGAAATCACCACCCAGTATCAAAACACCCTCCGGGAGTCCCAGAACCATCCGCCCCAGGTCCGTAAAGGTCGTGGATTGTAAGCCCGGGGGGACATAAACCGACACCAACGAGACTGGCTTCCCCTCCACCGCCCGACAAGTGCAACATATCGACCCCTGGCATCAAGGATCACTTCATCAACCTCGAGGGGGAGGGAAACCCTAAGCAGAATACCCACTCCTCTAGAACTAGACGTGAATCGAGAATGGCCAGTAAGACGATAACCCCATCTATTAAGAGCGTGACAAGTGTTTCCTACCAAGTGTGTCTCTTGTAGCAGAACGACATCAGGCGAAAGGGGCCGCAACAGCTGCATAACCACCCCTCTCTTTATGCGATCCACCAACCCATTCACATTCCAGCATAATACTCTCAACCCTCTACCCCCTATCCAGATCCACAATGAACTCCCATCGCAAAATGAGCATCACACCAGTGTCAAAAATAATGAAAGTACCTTGCCTTGAAAAAGAAAAAACGAACAATCCCAGAACATATCCCTCCCTCCCCCCAAGGTTCCCAACACAACTCCCCCCCACCCTGCACCCCTGCACCGACTCAAAAGCCACCCCAATTTGCAGTGTGCCTGTCGCCCTAACGATTACAAACAAAGAACTAATCTACACAAAGAAAACCCCAGAGGAGGAAAGGGTTCCGCCATCCCTGCGACCTCCCAAGATACGAATGGAATGATCAAAAAAAGTCAGTGAGCCTCAGCTGGTCACGTTGAGTAGTGTTCCGGACACAGGCACCATAGTCATTCTCGGTCCATCAGTTCCCCTTCAGCACCACCAGCATGTTCCTGGCGAGCACGGCGAGCCGGCAAAGTGTCCAACCAATCACTCGCTTCCTCAGGCCTGACAAAGAAGAATGTTCGATTGTCATATTCGACCCGCAGTCGGGCCGGGAATAACATAGCATATTGTAGTTCCATGTCTCTTAGCGCCGTTTCACACCTTGAGATCCTATACGTTGTTTCTGGACCGATTGGGAAAAGTCCGGATAAAAGTTCACAGCAGCGTTCTCGAACTGAGTAGGGCCGCTTGTCCGTGCCGCCTGCAAAATGGCGTCGCAATCTCTAAAGTTGAAGATCCGTGCAATAATCGGACGGGGGGGAAAACCGGGCTTTGCCTGTCCCCCTGGCACTCTGTGCGCACGTTTGATGGCAAAGAATTTGCTCAGGCCCTTGGGTGCAAGATGATTAAGAATGAGGTCCTCCACTTGAAGATCAGTGGCAAGGGAACTAGAATCTTCCGGGACACCAATAATACGCACGTTATTGCGCCGTGCACTGCCTTCAAAATCCTCCAAGCGACGAGCAAAAAAGTCATTAGCAGATCGAAGGTTGCGCACTTCTGTTTGCAAGTCGGACACATCCGTGGTAAAGCTGGATGTCTTGAGGTCCAATGACTTCACCTTTTCATTCGTCTTGGCCAGGTCAGTTCGAATGAGGTGAACAACAATAGCCACCGTGTCCAACTTTAGAGCCAAGGCTTCATACTGTTGGCCAATAGAAGACTGGATACCAGCAATGGCGCCCATCACATCCTGTAGCGTTAAGTCCGCCAAGACAGAAGGATCGTCGACAGTCTCTTCCCGAGTTTTAGGTGCGCCACCAGGGGACCCCTTAAAGAGCGTATAGCGATCCATGACATTCATCTGGGTTGAACCTCCACGGATAGTGGCCTTGACTTTCCGTTTCTCACCCTCAGGTTTGCCCGTCATGGCGAGTCGGGTGCCCCGGAGGGAGGCTTGGGATCTGGTCCAAATGGCTCCTTAAAATCTACACACAAGAATACCGGAGGCAAAGCTGAGCCAACGGAGTCTACAGCAAAACAGTCGCCAGCTCGGAGCTCAATGAGCTGGCGTCTGAGCTCGTCCGATCAACAGACACACCGCAGATATGGGGCAGCGCGCCGGAGAAACGAAACCGAAAGTGAAGTGAGGCTGTGGTCTGATCCCCTCAAGCCGTTGTTGTTAAATTACGACATGGGCACTGCCATAACTCAAGGTCCAGGATGTGCCATGGAGAAGGCCGCAAATTTCAAGACGGCAAAACCCGGGGATCCTGCGTCCAATTTCAACCCAAAAACCTGTTAGTGCATCAGCCGGGTTGTGTCTTCAATGATCTTCCATCAAATCAGGATATTGTCCAGGATAAATGCGGGAGGCAGCGAGGGTCCTCGGGAGCCCTATGCTCACGCGGCCATCTCGGATGCGCGCGAAGCTCCTCCTTCCACAGCATCTTAATTAACCCCTTCCATGCTCATGACGGAACAGTTCCGTCATCAGCGTCGGTGCTCCGGTGCTGATGACGGTACATTTCCGTCATGAGCAATACGCTTTTAAACCATTCAGCACTGCAGCGAAATTTGCGCAGCACTGAAGGGGTTAATAATTGGTTGCCAGGCCTGGCCTGGCCTGGGCCTTGAAGCCTCGGCCGGCAGGGCCTCTCGGCTCTTCATTGAATTAAATGTTGGTTGAGTCCGGGCGCGCAGTTGTCTGCGCAGACTTCAGGGTGGGGCATAGAGGGTGGGGCTGGTAATGACATTGTCATGCACATTGCAATTAAATGTGCGCATGACCAGTGAGGCATCCCAAGACCCAGCCACTCCAGAGACTGTTGGGAAGGACTGTATTTCACAGTGTGGCCACCGGGCATAATTTAATGTTTTGCCATGCTTCAAGTAATGGTGACGTAGCCCTAGGGGCCCTGTGCAAGGGTGCCATAAAGTGATGATGCAGAGGAGGGGGCATTACTTTTTGAGCTGAGTGTGCAGGGTGGGCTAAGTGTCTTAGCTAGTCCCTCTACCGGCTGATTGCATTGTCCTTGGTTGTTACAGCGCTGTGAACACCCAACTGCTGCAGAGAGTACTGGCCTGAAAATGTATTTACTACATGAAGAGCAAGGACTTCAGGTACTATCTTATGAGGTATGTGTCACTGTCTGGGTGTCCAGGCAGCTCCAGATTGTGTGCCAAAACGAAAGGCCAGTATACAGCCGAGTACTGCACCCTGATAGTGTGAAGGTCAAAGGACGGTCATGCAAGCCCATCCCGATCTAAAACTGTGGATAAATAAGGCCTGGGGAAGAGGTATCTGAGTGCCTACGCATGACGGGGCAGGGTATGTATTCAGTGAGTAAACTCCATCTCCAAACTCAGCTCAAGTCCTTTGCTACGTTTGTAGTTTCAAATCTGTCATAGTTGTGATGATGACGCTCTGAAAATAAAACGCCTTGTACTTACTTATGCAGCAGGAAACTGGTCATTTTTGAGTAAAATGCGACACATACCTCACTCACGTGGCAGTTCCTCGAACTGCAGCACGTTATATAATAACTACCTGCTTTTGTTTCTTTTATGTAGTCACTTTGGGGTAGTTCAGATGGGAGCTCCGTACACTCCTATTTTTGATAGTTTATATGTTGGCGACACAAATGTTCATGAATTACGAAATAGCAGCAAGATAATGAAATATAATACAAAAATACTCCCTTGAGAAATGAACCCTGTGTTTCAGAAGTGGTGACCACCGGAGTTATGCGGCAGGGAATGGTCGTACTATCCAGCAGGGTTGAGCTAAATTATGTGGCAAGTAAAGGCAACTAATGCGGCGTAACGAGGAACAGAAAGGTGACTAATCAAGCATTACAGAGGACCTCCTAATCCGCAGATAACCAACCAGATAAATGTTGAGAACAACCACACAAAGGTTTCATTTAAATATATTTTTAGATGATTGTATCCCACTTGGATTATCCACAGAACATTTTGGTGAATCTTGGAAGGAAACTATTTCTACAGTTTGAAAGCTCCACCAGTAATGTCATATTTGTTGTATGTAGCTCTTATGAGTGATACTAACAAGCCCCAGATCCAGTTTAGCACATCTTGGGGACCGATGTGGTAGACCAACCCATTTTTCACAGATGGACATCTTAGCAGCTTGAACTCTTATGACATCTTTTGCATTCAGTATTTCACTCTCAGACAATAGCAAGCTGACGGCTTTCTGCTTGAGTGATTATTTTAATAGGTCTATCATTTATTTGTGAAACAACTTCCTAAGTGTCCCACAGCATGTGCCATTGAATTAGCACACACTATTCTGCAATCAGCATAAAAGAACAGGTAACTCCCAAATAAACATAAGTAGTCACTCTTTCCAAATCATAGGAGTTTGGTTTTCTTAGTATTTCTTTTTCTGGAACACCATGATATTACTTTGGCTGTTTATTCTTAAATGATTTTCTTTGGATCAATGGTGTCAAGTATCCAGTAACCGCCGTAAGCCTATAGGCATTAGATCCAAAATTATGGAGTAATCTGCATAAAATATGCTTTGGATTACAGATGTATCTTATTGAGGAGGAAAAGGCTGTGATCCTTGTAAAGGTTTTGGTGCATCCAAGACATAAAGAGAGAACACAGCAGGGCCTGAACACAGCCTGGTCTAAGATCATTTGGTGTCTCAATCCTCTTTGTTACAGACCCATTTTCACTTTTCTGTGCTCTGGTCCAAGACCCAGTGTGTAATTATCAGTTTCAGCAATGCTGAAGGTACCCCAAAATCTGCCATTTTTCTCATAGTGGACTGGGCATTCTGGGATCATGCACCTTATAGATACCATATAGTGAAGAGTACTAGCTAGTGCATTGTGCAGATTAATAGTGTGTGCTTTGAATACTGTGTGGTTCTTACTACATCATGCTGTCTAGTATTGCATGAACTTTAGTTGGTGCTTCAGCTCTACAAGTTATGTTTTCACACCCACCGGTGACAGAAGTGAACTTAGTCCAATGCACTAACGCTTGAATATGAAAGGCAGGTTTTTAGTAGCCCTGCAGGACCCCACCCAATACATAGTTTCAGGGGCGTAACTAAGGCCCCTGCAGCCCCCAGGCTTACACATACTAGAGGGGTCCCCCCTCATCCCATACAGTTGTGAGTGTGAGGGGCCCCTTTGGCACATCTTGCAGGGAGCCCTCACGTTTTGTTAGGCCACTGGCAGCGGCTGGGGACTGAGTATTTTAAAGTCGTCCTACCACCAGGACTCTACAGCCCTCACGAGGCTTGGTTTAAACATTACCTCTGCACGCCCACCTCGTCACTTGGATGAGGAATTCAATTTCATGGCAGAACATGAACATGTTGCCTCTAATAAGGTAGACTCCCTCGTTACCTCAGAGTAATGAAAATGCGCGCTTTAGAGTGACCAATTAACTGCGTCAGTTTGCATGACTAGCACTTGGGTGTTTTCTACTTTCTCTGCACAAGCACCAATTTGCTCCAGTGTTTCTTAGACATTGTAATATCACCCTCCAAGTAAACTGTTCACCCTCTTTGCAGACATGCAAGCCCTTTGTTTCGTAAGTGCCGAATGTGCACAAAGTGAAAGAGAAAGAAAGTGCCAGTCCCAAGAATGTTTCCATCTGAACAGCTATCTGTGCAGCAACTGTCTGAAAGGCAGCGCTGTCTGAAGAAATCCCAGGCTATAAATCCTATTAGGGGCTACTTCCCTTCCACCAAACCCAGTTGCTCCGAGCCTCGGCTCTGCGTGGAAAGTCGAACCTCCGCCAACAATCCAAACTATTTCTTCCACCTGGCCGAAGAGCGTCTGTGGAGGCATGCATGCACACATGAGCACTCGGAGAGATGTGACTGTCAGTGCAGGGTGAGAAGTGTGACTGCGAGTGCAGATTAAGATAAGTGGTGCTCTGATGTACGGTGAGAGCTGCAGTTGTTACTCCAGCGTGAGAGGTGAGCCCGTCTTACCGTAGGGTGAATGATGTACCTGTCTGAGCGCCGAGTGAAGTTTGACATTGAGCACATGTGAGTGCAGAGTGACAGCTGAGCCGTGTGAATGCAGTGTGAAAGGGGGGCCTCGTGAATGCACTTCAGACCTTGTGAATGCAGGGTGTGCCTTTGTGAGTTCCTATTGAGACGTGAGCTGAAGTTCTTGCAGGGTGAGTGGTATGCATATGTGAGAGAGGAGTCTGTGTGGATTAAAGGAGAGAGGCGTACCTATGTTAGTGCATGGTGAAAGGAGAGTATTTGGCAGTGCATGGTGAGAGGTGATCCTATGTGAGGGCATGGTGATATCTGAGCTTTTGTAAATGCATGGGGGCCAAGGAGAATGTAAGTGGATATTTGAGCCCTTGTAAATGCATGATGAGAGATAAACCTTGGTGAATACACAGTGGAGGATGTGCCCATGTGAGTGCACAAGGAGGGGCGTGCGTCTGTGAGTGAGTAGCGGTCTACCCATGTGAGTGCAGGGTGAGATTGGTGCCTATGTGAGCAGAGAGTGAGTGATATTGGTCTGTGTGTGCAGGGTGAGTGATGTGCCTGTATGAGTACTGGGGGAGTGGTGTGCCCAAGTGAGTGCAAAGTGGGAGGTGTGCTTGCTTAAGTAGAGGGTGAGTCATGTTATGTTATGTTATGTTATGTTATATAGGGTCTTGTATAGCGCAACGTCTACTCCAAAGGAGTGTCCCGGCGCTTTTATGCTCCAGACCCAGAAAAGATAGCTAACAAACACAACAACAGACAGGTAACACAAAGAAAGGAGACAGTAGAAATCTAATTGGAAAATAACCAAGTCTTGAGACCCTTCCTAAAGGCCAACAGATTGGGCGTGGACCGCAACGACAAAGGAAGGGAGTTCCACAGCTGAGGGGCCAAGTATCTAAAAGACCGCCCTCCCAGGCGTGCTCTCTTTATACGTGGGACCACGGCCAAGGCCAAAGACTCCGATCTTAAAGATCGCGTCGGCTGATAAAAAGCTAACCTTTTCTGTAGGTATTTAGCACCCGTAGCGAGCAGTGCCTTGTGAGCTAATGTCAGAGCCTTGAACTTTATCCTCTTCCGTATGGGAAGCCAATGGAGGGATTGCAGCAGGTTTGAGGCACTGGCTCGACGATGCAAGCCAAAAATTGCTCGTGCTGCCGCGTTCTGGGTCACCTGCAGACGCTGCAAAAGGTATTCTGGGAGACCCAAATACAGAATGTTAGGGTAATCCAATCTGGATCCAATGAGGGCCTGAACAATTATTCTCCGGTGTTCCTGGGACAAAAGAGGAAAGAACTTTCGGAGCATCCGGAGGATGCCGAAACAGGTTCCAGTAAGGGTAGCCACCTGGGAATTAAGCGTAAGCCCATTATCAATTTTAATTCCCAGGTTCTTAGCCCAGATGGAAGCCTGAGCCGGAGGAAACATGTCAACAGGCCACCAATCATGCCAGTCCGGTTCCAGGGGACAACCAAAGAAAAGTATCTCAGATTTATCCGAGTTACACTTGAGGCGGTTCAGATGGAACCAATTAAAAACAGCCCCAAGGCACTCACGGATACTGTTCCCATCAAATTCTTCGCTCTTACGGCAGGTGAAAAGAAGCTGGGTGTCGTCAGCGTATGAGACGATCTGGGCCCCAAAGGACTCCACCAAAGTTGCCAGAGAAGGCATGAGGATGTTAGATAGAGTTGGGCTCAGTGAGTGAGTTTAGGGGGAGTGTGTGACTGTGTGAATGCAGGGTGAGAGGCATTTCTGTCTGAATGCTTGGGAAGAGGGGGGCTGGGTGAATACAGAGTGAGAGACATGCCTGTGTGTAACAGAGTTGCCAGAAAATTAGAATATCCTACCACTTCAAACCAAAGCTCTGATGGCACCAAGCAAGCGCAGCAAGTGAATCCAAAACCCCCTAGACGTGCTCCTCTGTCTCTCCCATCCAAGCATCTATTCATTCATCCTTTCACTCTCCAATCCACCTTCTGCTATCAATCATTTCACCTTTATATTCTGTCATCCATTCATTATTTCATCCAACTTTCAATCTTTTACCATTCCTTCCATTGGCCATTTTATCCAGCCATCCTCCAGGATTTTCATTTACTCTAACATCCTTTCACCCGTCCTCAGATTTCCATTTACTCTGCCATCCATCCATCCTCTGAAATGTCCCTTTACTCTGTCATCCTTTCATCTATCCATTTATCTATCCTCTCACATAACATAACCTATGTATTTGTACAGCACACGTATCTTGGCGTTGAATAACAGATGTTTATTGTTACCCAACCCAATGGTATACATTTTATTGACCCCAGAAGGATGAAAGGCTGAGTGGACCCACTGGGATTTGAATCTGTGACAATGAGCTCAAACACAAGCCCCTACAGTTATTAGTCCACTGAGCCACCAGACCCACTCATTCACCTATCCTCTCACTGGTGACATACCAATAGCCCCAGCACACCCAGCGGTGCGGGGGGCCAAAGCTCCAGAAGCCCCCCTCCAGCACTGTGCAGTAGTGGCTGGACGCTCCCCGAGAGCTCCTGAATAGGTCCAGAGCGTGGGGAGCCCCCTCCACGTACTTTGTAGGGGGGCCCCCTCAAGTTTCGTTACGCCACTGATAGTCGCTCTGATTTCTTAATTAGCATTGCAAAGAATACCAGGTACCTACCATAGAACGGGACAGTTTGGTGAAAAAACTCCAACATGAGGTGCTTCTGAGGGCCTGAAAACAACCCTAGCAGAGGATGCGAGAATTGAACTTAAATCTGTGGATCACGGAAAGCTTAGGTGATATGGAAGCTTAGGAACCATGATTAATTAAGCCCCGGAATAGTGGTTGATTGAACACTATGATATCGTTGTCAGTGCTGTGTGCTTGAGTTATGTCAATGAATATAGAGTTCTTGCATTAATAGAAGGGGTACGCAATTGCTGCACTACAGTGGTTGGTAACATGATGGAGCTATCTTCGGGAACGTTTCGAAAAATGTGGGGACTGTACTTGAAGATTAGTAGATATGCGGAATAATAGTCAGTTCAGGCTGCTCTAGGGAAGTCCACGTACGCTGGATCTCTATGTTGGCTCTATCTAGGTCATAAATACCCTGCCATATTTCAACACCAGATTCACCACTAAAATGAAATGATGGAAACAGTTCCTTTGTTTAGGGTATCTTGAAGTTCGTACTGAAAGAGTTTTGGTATATTTCTTATGATAACAATATGTTTATCCTAAGTGTTCTGGTCAAGGCAGTTATTCCCTTCACTGGACCTATAGGTTTTATTTGTACACAGGTACCCTACATATTGGTCTGGGACATTTGGAATCAATATCTGATAGCATTATGACCTATCTGTCTTGTCCAGGGTTTTCCAATTTTCCTTTGCCTGTGCAGACTTTATTACTTCTATTGGATTAAAACCTCTATTTCATGTCATTCTGGCTCTGCACCCTTTTCCCTTTTCGATTTTGTGATCATCTTATCATTGGAGCCTGCAAGCACCTGGGGCTGTTGGTGTGTTTGAGGTCAAGGTAGTGCGTAATATTTCTTCTGGCCCTTAAGAACAGATCTTAAAAGTACATTTTGGAATTACAAAAGAAACCTTTTGGAGGCTTATTATGTCCTGTGAGTGCTATATACACATAATAATACTCAAGGAGTCTGTTGTACTTATTTGGCACATTGACAAGAGTATAATCTCAAGGCCCGCAAACATAGATCGGTACATGCAGGTGGAAAACCCTGTGTATAAGGCAAGAGGATGCCCAAAGAAATGTGAAAAATATGGGGCTCATGGCAGGAGTCTTACGATTTGCATTGAGACTCTCAAAGGAATAGGGGTGGGAAGTTGTAGGCCTTAAAGATTTAGGTGCTCATTTATGAGTCCTCCTAGCGTCGTTTTTGCTGCGCCGGTGCGTCACTTTTTGTGGCGCACAATCGGCGTAAAAAATGGGCAGTGTTGCGTCATATTTAATATTTACAAAGAGACGCATCTAGGTAGACGCGTCACTTTGTAAACCCCTGCGCCACATTATACCTGCGCCAGGTATAATGTATGCAGGGTGGGTGTTCTGACGCAAGTAAGCCTCATAGAAGTGACGCAGTGAAATCTATGAGAATTCACTGCGCCACTCCTGGGACGCTAATGCGGCAATATCTTACGCCTGCCTCACAACAGGCATAAGACTGACGCAGGCCCTTTCACATGGGGCTTGCCCCATGTGAAATGACACATTGCTGGAGTTGCGTCACTTTTGTGACACACTCCAGCAATGCATCACTTTTGCGCCTACAGATTCGTCAGAAATACTGACGTATCTGTAACTCCTTGTGACATGATGCGTCACATAGTAAATATGACGTATCCATCATGTCGCAAGGAGGGAGCACTGAGAAGTGACGCATCGCTACTTTCACGCAGCGATGCGTCACTTTTCATAAATGAGGCCCTTAGGATTTAGTTATGGAAGTCTGTCATCGGATTGAGGGGCGGGGAGTAGGAGTAGTGGAAGAGACGTTGTTCATGTATAATGTACAAATCGTGAGGCCTTTGGAAGCCACTCAGGTAACTACTACTGAGAATGAGGACTTGTATGGTATGCCTTAGCAGTATTGCTTTTTTATTTTACAAATTGTTTTACTGCTTATTCAGCTGATGAAATCTTTAATAAAAATGAAATTTCAAAGAATATTCTCTCAGCTTCATGGAACAATTGACGGATCATTTACAACAGTTGTATATGGAGACGTTTATTGAACCAGTAATAGATTCCTCAGAGACGGACACTACGGTTGTTTTCACAACAAAAAAACGGTGAGATCTATCTCTTCACTGATCTTAGAACCATAAGTAAGAACTTTCTTGTGGATTTTCATCATCTGCAAAAATTACTGGAAACATTAGGCCAAACTAGTGCAGGTACACTTTTTGACTTCTTGATTTAAGGTCAGTATAGCACCAGATTGATCAAGTCGACGAGTCCAGATCCCTCACCATGTTTATTGTGCCATTTGGGCATACTTTCATCATAGATGCCAATTGGTTAACCTTCTGCATTATCCCTATTGATAAAGCCAATGTTTCAAATTTTCAAAGGTTTATAAAACGTGCAAATGTTCCGAGATGACCTTTTGAAGTATGCACGGTCAGTAGAAACACAATAGCATTATAGAACAGGATCTAACCACCTTGAAATAAAGTGTTATAACAGTACAAATTAATTTATGATTTCTTCATAAACATTGCAGAGTATATTGGCCTTCTTTGGATTCCAGAGGGCTTTAAACTAAAAGGTAAAATTATAAAGTCCATTCCTTTGCACCCTTCCACAAAAATACTAAAAGAAAAATGTCTTCTTTCTTCTTGTGAGTAACTACTTATGTATTATAAACTGCTTTGCATTATGCCAGAATCTCTAAAAAATCTAAACGTTTTGTGAAGGTGTAACATTTGATTTGAGTAATGTGGAGAATTATTCTTTTAAAAAGGCCTCAGCGTCGAGATTTACTCTACTTGCATTGCAGCACCATGTGAAAGATTTTTTGTAGACATAGTATATCTATTGGGGTTGGACCGGTTATGAGCCAAATGCCAAAAAGGTCATACCGTTGTCTCAGAGAATAAGTTATTAAATTTGGAGAGGCATAGACCTACTAACTCAATTAAAATTAAAACAATCTGATCAACACAGTTCTGAGAGACTCTCGGAGATGGGCGGTCACTCACCAATGAAATACCAACGACAGGCGGACTAAAGCAAGGGTGTGTATTGGCTCCTTTATTATTTAACTTGTTCTTAGCTGACCTGAATGAGGCCTTGAATGATACAAATGCTCATCCACCAAAGATTGCAAACAAACACATATCAAATCTTCTCTATGCAGACAATGTTATTCTTCTAAGCAATACAAATGTGGGCTTACAACCCTTAATAACGCGCACATTTGAGTACGCAATAGAAAATAGGAAGGTAATAAATTAAACAAAATCCAAAGTTATGGTCATTACTAAAAACTTAAGATGGAAACATAATTACAAATGGTTTTTGGGAAAGCAGCACTTGGAACAAGTAGAAACCTACAGATAACTCAGTGTCATATTCAACGACAATGGAAATTTCATCCCTCAGAAACTTGATATCAATAGGAAAGCTAATGCTTTAACAGCTGCATTTAGGACCATCCAAAAATCAACTAGTGACCTAAACATACTGACCTCTCCTTAAGGTGATATTGGCCAATTGTTACCCTCTCTAACATATGGCAGTGAGGCCCTAAATGGAAAAGACGCTGTCACCATCAACAATGCTATCTCAAAAACTTAGCTCTTTTTTCCATCTTCCTAACAATGCATCGCAAGCTCAGATTAGGCTTGAATTTGGTTTGAACAATCAACTCTACGTACGAAAGGGCCATGCAATTAAAGTTTGGAATAGAGTGAAAATTGACCAAGACAATTTAATGTCCCAGAGACTGTGGAAAGAAATTAAAGGAAATAACAAATCATCTGCCTGGAAATATCTGAACACGGCTCTGGACGAATTTGAGCTTAGGGAGATCTGGGACTCCGCCATAACCCAGGAATCATTTAAGAAAGTTGTTAACAAAACAACTGATTATCTATCATTAATAAGCGACAAGGCCATCTTAGTCAAAAGAAAACATACAGGGTCCATAATAAATGGCTACTCAAAAAAGACGGTTCAGCAATATCTTGACAAGGCATGGTCATTGAAAAGTAAACAGACTTTTATTAAAGCAAGATTTGGAGTATGGCCAGGCCAATCCCATGCACCACCATGGAAGAATCTTGAAGGCACCATATTGTGTAGGCTTTGTAAGTCTGGTGAGGAAAATATTATCCATCTCTTGTGTCTCTGTCCTGAACTAAACAAAGAAAGACTAATTATATTAAAAAGACTATTTAACGAAAGAGAGATAAGGACATGCAGGCTGGCATTGATTCGTTGTCTCTGTCCAGATGATGCACTCATCAATTCTGCTTTGACAACATTTTTAGCAAAAGTATGGGAAAAATTAGAACTGCATGAAACTGTAAACTAAGAATGATTACTTAAACACATGAATTTTATTACAAACTTTTTTGTACTAAAGATGTATATAATTTTAGGGACTTATTGCTATCTAAAATGTACATAATGGAGTATTTGATTAATTCTGCTTTTTGTAAAGATTTTAACTAATCATACAATAAAGGTAATTTGAATTTGAGAGACTCTCTGCTAAACCATTGGTAGCTGGGGCACACAGCTAGTAATTTCTTAGGGAAATGTGCATTAATCCAATCATTTCCAACCAACATTGAAAGTATAGACTACACCACAATACACTTCTTTAACTAAGTTTGAATAATCAAGAAATATATAATGAGCAAATGAGGGAAAAACAGTACCACTTACGAAACTGTTACATACATGTGTAAAATAAAATCAATTACCAAAAAGACACCAAGGGGCATATTATTAAGAACGGTGTTAAAAATTATCGCCAGTTTAGCGGCAGAAAACTGTCGCCAAAGCGGTGATAATATGCCCTTGAGAATTCCAGTAGAAGCCCATGTTCTGTTGTGAACACGGGCTTCTATTGGAATTCTCCAGGGCATATTATCAAGCCCATTATCGCCGCTTTAGCTGCAGTTTTCTGCCGCTAAACCGGCGATAATTTTAACGCCGTCCTTGATAATATGCCCCCAAAACCGTTAAAATCAAATGAGGGGAATCATAGATATGATTTCTGTTAGCAAAACCCAGAACGAAAATCAAAGGCACCAATTGAAAGTCGCTGTTCTTGGATGATCAGGACCTAGGGATGATTTGATGACTACTGTGATAGAGCGGTGGTTGTGCTACACAAGCAGGCTGACCTGCTCACATTTTTGACTTTGAGACTTAGGGAGTCATTAGGATGGCGGGCAGACTTTGTCCGCCCGCCATCCTATCGTGAAATGGGACCGCCGGCCATAAGGGCGGTGTCCCATGGTGACCATTAGGATGCATCCCCCCACAGTGGCGGGTGCATCCTGCTTTCCTGACATTGTGGTGGGCGGTGCACTCAGCACCGCCTGCCACAATGCCAGGAAGGGATGTTGCGCACTTCCATGCACAACGGTGCCTGCCATGTTATGCACGGAACTGCAGGAGGGTACCATAGGTACTCCCCATGTGCATCCCCCACCCCCCAGAGTCCCTGGGTGCCAGCAATGGGCCCCTGCAAGCAATTCCCGCATGCCTTTGCCACCGAAAGACATGTTTCCGCACCCATAGTAATATGGCTGGCGGTGTCTGACAGACACCGCCACCATATTAAACTCTTTTCAGCCCAGTTGCCTTGTTGACGGGGGGAAAAGCAGCAGACGGTCTGTCCGTCCACCTCAGTCCCCCCCGCCATATTAATATGGTGGGGGAAAATGGGTGGCGGGCGGGGACAGATTTTGGGCGGATCGCCACTGCCATGCGGGCGGTGGTGATCCGCCCGAGATACTAATGAGCCCCTTAGAATGCAGGTTGCAGAACCTGGTGATGGTAATTCTTGGAACTCTACTATATTTTCCTCAGCTTTGAGACCAAATGTTCAGAGTGGGACCACTCAGGATTTCGTAGACATTGAGTTCACTTCATCCCTGGGGTAGATTTGTTAGCATTAGGCTTAACTCCTTTTTATTCCTTAAAATCCTCCATCCGGGCAAGGCTGAAGGGGAAGCTGGCCAGAGCACTATGAGGCTGCATATTCATGCCACAGTGAGAACCTTGTGGGCTGTCTTAAAATTCACGAGAGGTCTTTTGAGTAATTTGATCAAATCCAAACTGATCAGTGAGATCTAGTGCATTAGACACTATGGGGCATATTTATCAAAGTTTTGTGTCATCCTTGCACAATGCAAGGTAATGAGAAACCTATATGAGATTTACCAAGCCATGCAAAGTTACCTTGTGTGGTCCTGTGTAGCCTGGTAAACCTGGGGTACTTCACGGTAGCACACCTCGCTGCCTTGCATTAGTCTAGGAGTCTATGAGGTGGGGGCGTTTCATGGGTGGAGCGTGTGTGTTTGCATGCATCCACTCATGTGTTCTGAGGTAATCTCAGATTTACCAACACTGATAGACCTGGAAATGTGTCAGAATAGTCTGCCTTCCTATCAGAGGTGCAACGAAGAGAAATATCTTTATTTCTTCTCATTGTATTCTCTTTTTAAGTGTGCAGCACCTTGCAGCACACTTAGAAACAAGAATATGCCTCTAAGGACTGTTTTTGTGTAGGAGGGTGTACCAGTGTAGGCAGAGGACAGGAATACACCATAACTTGATAGGTATGTTGCATTCCTGCCCTCTCCTGTTCGCACAGCGCAGCAAGTTGTCTTGCTGTGTTGTGCTGCATGAATGAATGATAACTATCAAGCAGGGTTTCAAGCAGGGTTTATAAAGTGTGGTTACTCACCCATGAGTGTACTAGTGTAGGTGGCTAGTAACTACGGCTTAAGTGACAGTGCGTCTTGAGTCGAAGGGGATCCATTTGAAGATTTTCTGGTGCATAAGAAGAGTGAGGAAGCAGGCGGATGAGACTGCATAGATCATGTTTTTCATGGTGAATTTGCTGTCCAAGATAATGCTAAGTTTACAAGCATGAGCTGTCGGTGTGGGTGAGGATGAGGGTTCTAGTTCCAAGGCTACCAGGAGTCATTCCACGGGGAGGTGTTGTGGCAGAAGATCTGCACTTCTATTTTGTCTGTTTTGAGTTTCAGGCAGTTGTTTTTCATCTCGTTGACGACACTCGTCATACATCTGTAGATGTTGTGGTGGTGGGGTCCTTTGAGGGTAAGATTATGAGTCAGGTGTAGCATGCATAGGATATGGTGTTTAATCCATTGGCTCTGGTGCAGTTGGCAAAGGGGGCCATAAAGTGCTGAACACAGTGGGCTAAGGGACGAGCCTTGAGGAACACCGCAGATGATGTTCTTAAGTTCTGAGGTAAACTGTGGTAGGCGGACTCTCTGAGTCTTTCCTTTGAGGAAGGAGGCAATCCACTTGAGGATGTCTCCTTGTATTCCAATGTGATGTTGTCTTTTGATCAGGGTATGGTGAGATATGGTTTTGAACGCTGCCAGAGGTCGAAGAGGATCAGGACTGCCATTTCTCTCTGATCAAGGAACGTTCTGATGTTGTGGATGACAGCAATCGGGGCTGTTTTGGTGCGGTGGTTGGTGCGGATCCAGATTGGAGATGCCCAGAAGATGGTTGTTTTCCAGGTGTTCTGTGAGTTGGTGATTGATAGCTTTTTTGGTGACTTTGGTGGGGAAGAGGAGGAGAGAGATGGGACAGTAGTTTTTTAGTTCGCTGGGGTTGGCGGATGGTTTCTTGACAAGGGGTTTGACTTCTGAGGGTTCTCTTCTTCTTCATGGCTATAGATGCATGAGGGTAGCGAGCTCGCTGCTGATCTTCTTGCATCCTGAGTGGATGGAGTTCAAGATTGCTGTGGTGTTCTGTGTAATTAGCTGGTCCCAGGTGGTGAGTACGTGGTCGGACTTGCTTCTATAGGAACAAGGTGGCAGGAGAGGTCAGAGGGAGTAGGCTGGAGCTCAGAGTTCTTGTAGATGGTGGAGATTTTGTCATGAAAGAAGTCCGCCAGGATGACGCAAAGTTCCTGAGAAAGGGTGATTATGTTTTCGGTGACTGAGGGGTTAGAACTCTGACAATGTTGAAGAGTTCTTTGCTGCTGTTGGAGCTGGCTTCGATGTGGTGTGCCAAGGCACTTTTTTTGTCTCCTTCTAGAGCAGGTGGTAGAGGTTGAGGGCTGTCTTGAAAATGGCGCTGTCTGCGGATTCCATGCTTGTGCGCCAATTTCTTTCTAGTTGCTTGCAAATGCTTTTTGTGGTTCTCAGCTCTGTGGTGTTACATCTGGCCTGTTTGGTCGATCTTTTACAGATGCTTGATGGAGGCAGCTCTGTCAGCACAGTCAGTGATCCAGGCTGGGAAGTTCTTGACAACCTCTTCCAGGTTGAGTGTGCTGTCAGGGTGGTAAGTGTTTAGGGCGTCAGTCCACTGGCTCTCTGGCACTTAGCTCCAGCTGCTGTGGGGGGCACTTGGTGACTCCGGTGGTGCCAGGGGTTCTGGTGATGATGAAGTGGACGATCGCGTGGTCTGCCCGGGTGAGTTCAGTGACATGACTGTACTTGACACTGTTGCTGGCCGTGAAGATGCGGTCAAGTGTATTTCCTACGCTATGCATGGGGCTGGTGATTAGTTGGGTGAGACCGATGTTGCCCATGCTTTTGATGAGGTTGATGGTGTTGGGGTAGTTGAGGCTGTCAATGTGGAAATTGAGGTCTCTGAGGAACATGCAGTCCAAGGAGTCTATGGCGAGTGAGGCGATGAAGTCGGGAATGGTGTTGAAGAAGCTGGGGCATGGTCATGGCGGTCTGTAGGCATGAGTGCCACCAATGGTGGATTTTCCATCTGCTTGGACTTTAAAATTGAGGTTTTCTATGATCAGGGTGGGTTCGTTTGTGGTGGTAGCACAGTGGATGTTTTCTTTGTGGATGAGGGTGATCCCTGCTCCATGTTTGTTGACACGGTCCTGGTGGGCTATCTTGTAGCCATTGGGTTACGCTGAGGCAATGTAAGTAGACAATGTGGGGTGAGCCAGGTCTTGGTGATGAATATGACGTCAGGGATGAAGGTGGTGGTGATGGCCCAGAGTTCGGTGGCATGCTTACAGAATGATCTGTGTTGAGGGGGAGGCAGTCAAGTTGCTCAAAGCAGTCGGGTCAGCATGATGGGGGCCTGGTTCATGTTGCTCCTCCAGTATTGCAGGAGAGGAGACCATGTGGGCAGGTGAAAGGTCCTATGGTTGATAATGGAGAACTGTGGCTGAAGTTGTTGTTGTAGAGTCTGGGGTCAAGGGCTCAGAGCTGGGTGGTGGTGTATATGCGGTGTGTGGGAGAACCTTTGTTCCTGGTGCTGGGTGCAGTCCAGGCAAGGATGGGCACAGACAGTTTGCGTTTGGCATGCTGAAAGTTCACCAGTGGCATGGCTTTGCAGCAGTCCCCCTTAAGTAGGTCCTTAGAGGAGGGAGGGATGCTGAGGGCAGTGGGTCTTATGGGAGGTGGGAAGGGGGATCAGAGAGGCAGCAGAAACTAGTGGGAAAACCTAGGGAAAGTACAAGAGAAACAAGACAAAATACAGAAAATGACGCAAAATACAAACCAAGGACAATATAAGAAAGCAGTCAAAATGTACAGAAAAAGGCAAAGGCAACTAGGCAAATGCAATCAGAGAGTGGCAAAAGGGAGTGCAAATGTTTAAGGGAATGGTAAAGAAAGAGAGACAAGCAAGTGAGACAAGGCAGAAGGCCCTCAGGCAGATGCCAGCGGCGGACTGCACAAGTGGAAAACCTGCTGTTTAGGGCAGTTAGGAGGAGATGGGTCAGTGACCAATATTCCGACACTTCCGGTTACAATGGCCCTCTGGACCACAAGTAAAACATGACTCTCTCTAGCCCCTACCGTTGCATCTACCACTATTCCACCTCTGGCCCATCCCCAATTTGTTCCTCCTTTTGCAGAGCTCTACTTCTCCTTCTCCTTGACTGTTCTCTGCATATTTTACACATTCCGTAATATAATGTTCAATTCTGAATTCTCTTTCTTTCTTGCCAAGTTGTGATAGGGTTAGCACCCATCAGCAGCATGGCCAACTTCACAGCCTGCTATCCGATGGTGATGGTATTTAACTGACTTCAAACATTCAGTAACAATCGTTGTAGAAACCTCGTACCTACTGTACCCTGAGCCATTTCTTTTGGACAGGCTGTACCTGAGAACCTTTCAAATACAAAAACAAGTCTGCCCAAATAATCCTATGGTGATTGACCCTAATTTTCTTTACAGTACAAGAACGTAGTCCAATCAGTTTTCCCCAGAAACACATACACAATCCAATTCAACATTATTAGCTACATTTGATAGAACTGGAATCCTTGGTGTGCTTTTCTCCCTAACTTTTTGCCTTCAACATTCTTATCTGCTGGCTTAGTTTTTGCTGGTGTTAGAGCTCTGCGAACTTTACCAAAGTGATTGTGCTCTCTCCCTAAAACATGGTAAAATTGGCATATGCCCAATTTGCATATTTAATTTACTCGTAAGCCCCTAGTAAAATGGCACTGCCTGTGCCCAGTCCCTGTAAATTAACTGCAACTTGAGGGCCTTCAGAACTGATTGTGCCACAAACTTAAGTAGCTCCTAAAACATGTCTCAGGCCTGCCAATGCATCCTGTGTGAGCTGTTTTAAGCTGCCATTTCAACCTGACAAAATAAACCTTCTGCCAGGCCCAAACCTTCCTTTTAATACATATAAGTCACCCGTAAGGTAGGCCCTGAGCATCCCGTAGGCAGGGTGCAGTGTATTTCAAAAGTAGGACATGTACATTTAAGTTTCACATGTGCTGTAGTGAAACACTCTTAAATTCATTTTTCACTGCTGAAAAGCCTACCTCCTCCATAAGATAACATTATTTAATAAGCTGTAATTGCCAAATGTGAGCAGGTACCCAGCTCATGTTTGGTGTTAATTGATTTGTAAAGAGAAATCCTCTCTTATAGTGAAGTCAGATTTTAAATTACGATTTTTAAAATACTACTTTTATACAGTTCCTAAACAATACAGGGTTCAGCCCGTAATCAGTAAGGCTAGGCCTCTATTAATTTCACCAACACAGAAACTTGCCAATACTCCAAAAATGTACATAACACAGGGACACAACATATATGTTACACCACGTAGAACAATACATACAAACTCTGTATATTACTTATAAAGCATTATTAAACATCTAAATCAGAAACAAATCTAAACTCCTGGTTCTGTACACTTTAAAGAATTTGAAATTAAACAATCAATCGCCCCTGCTGTAATGTAATCAATTCCCTATTATACCAATCAATCATTCAGGACACTTGTAAAGCGCACTACTCACCCGTGAGGGTCTCAAGGCGCTAGAGGGGGATGGGGGAGGGGTTCTGTTACTGCTCAATAAGCCATGCCTTGAGTAGACTCCTGAAGGTTAGTAGGCCCTGGGTCTGCTGTAGGAGGATGGGGAGGTTGTTCCAGGTTTTTGCAACGAGGTGGGAGAACGATCTGCCGCCGGTGGTCGCTCTTCGCTCTTCGGATGCGGGGGACGATGGCTAGAGCGAGGTCGGTGGAGCGGAGCTGGCGGTTCGGGGTGTAGAAGGTGAGTCGTCTGTCGAGGTATGCCCGTCCGGTGTTGTGGAGTGCCTTATGTTCATGGGTGAGGAGCTTGAAGGTGATCCTCTTGTTGACGGGAAGCCAGTAAGGGTCTCGCAGGTGGGGTGTGATGTGGCTGTGGCGAGGGATGTCAAGGATCAGGCGTGCAGAAGCGTTCTGTATGCGTTGTAGTTGTTTCAGGAGTTTGGTCGAGGCTCCTGCATAGAGGGCATTTCCGTAGTCCAGCCTGCAGCTGACGAGGGCCTGGGTGACCGTTCTTCTTTTTTCGGCGGGGATCCACCTGTAGATCTTGCGGAGCATGCTGAGGGTGTTGAAGCAGGAGGACGAGACATCCTTGATTTGCTTGGTCATGGAGTATTGAGTCGAGGATGAACTCCAGGTTGTGTGCGTGGTCTGTGGGAGTCGGTGCTGCTCCCAGTGCGGTCGGCCACCAGGAGTTGTCCCAGGCCAAGGGGGTGGAGCCGAGGATGAGGACCTCCGTCTTGTCCGAGTTCAGCTTCAGACGGTTGTTCTACATCCACTCGGCGATGGCTTTCATTCCTTTGTCAAGGTTAGTTTTGGTGGTGAGGTGGTCCTTGGTGAGGGCGAGGATCAGCTGGGTGTCGTCAGGGTAGGAGATGATGTTGAGGTTGTGCAGTCGGGCAACGTGAGCGAGTGGTGCCATGTAGACATTGAACAATGTCAGGCTGAGGGATGATCATTGGGGTACGCCGCAGATGATCTCGATAGCTTCGGATCGGAAAGGGGGAGGCGGACCCTCTGGGTTCTGCCAGGGAGGAAGGAGGTGGTCCATTCCAGAGCCTTGTTTGGATCCCTGCGTTGTGGAGGCTGGTGCGTAGGGTGCGGTGGTAGACAGTGTCAAAGGCGGCTGAAAGGTCCAGGAGGATAAGGGCTGTGGGTTCGCCGCTGTCCAGAAGGGCCCTGATCATCGGTGGCGACTAGGAGGGCAGTTTCGGTACTGTGGTTGCTGCGGAACCCGGACTGGGATGGGTCTAGGATGCTGTTATCCTCGAGGTAAGGGTCAGTTGTCTGTTGACGGTCTTCTCGATGACCTTCACCGAGAACGGGAGCAAGGAGATGGGACTGAAGTTCTTGATGTCCTTCGGGTCAGCCTTGGGTTTTTTGAGTAAGGCGTTGAGCTCAGCGTGCTTCCGTCTCTCCGGGAAGGCCGCGGTCTCAAAGGAGATGCTGATGGCCTTGCGGAGATGGGGTGCGATGGTGGCGATGGCTTTGTTGAAGATGTTGTGTGGGCATGAGTCTGACGGAGAGCCGGAGTGGATGGTGTTCATGATTTTGATGGTGTTGTCATCAATTATGTTGGTCCAGGTGATCAGGGGATCAATGTGGGTGGTGGCCGTGGGGTCAAGGGTCTTGGTGGTAGTTGGTGCTGTCAGGTTGCTGAAGCTGTCATGGATGTCTGTGATCTTGTGATGGAAGAAGGTGGCAAGGGAGTCGCACAGGTCTTGTGATGGTGGGAAGTCGTTGGTGTTGGAGCTGGGGTTGGAGAGTTCCTTTACGATGTTGAAGAGCTCTTTGCTGTTGTGCGTGTTGTTGTCAAGGGGGTCCTTGAAGGAGGCCCTTTTGGCAGATCTGATGATGTGATGGTGTTTGCGGATGGCATTCTTGTGGGCTGCATAGCTGTCCGGTGTCTGTTCGTGGTGCCAATTCTTTTTTAGTTTTTGGCAGGTTTGCTTGGAGGCCTGGAGGTTCGCGGTGAACCAGCTGGCTTTCTTGTTGTTGTGTGTGTTGGAGTGTTTCTTGATCGGGGCAAGAGTGTTGGCGCAGACGTTGATCCACTGTCTGAGGTTGCGGCCGGCGGTGTCAGTGTCGGTGGGGTCGACAGGTGGGCTTCGGGCGAGGGTGGTGTTTAGCTGGCCTTCGGTGACTTTGCTCCAGCAGTGGCGGGGGATCTGTTGAGTGCGGTGGTGCGTGGTGGGTTTCCGGAAGGTGAAGTGAATGTAGCGCTGGTCGGTCCAGTGGAGTTCGGTGGTGTGGCTGAAGGTGACGTGGGAGCTTGCAAAGAAGATGGGGTCAAGCGTGTGGCTGGCAGAGTGAGTGGGAGTTGTGGTGAGCTGTCTGAGTCCGAGGTTGGTGAGGTTGTCAATCAGGGTGGTGGCGTTGGTGTTGTTGTTCTCAAGGTGGAAGTTCTGGTGCCCGAGGAGGATGTAGTCTGTAGAGGCAAGGGCCTGCATGCTGACGAAGTCGGCGATGGAGTTGCTGAACTATGGCTGGGGTCCAGGGGGTCTGTAGACCAGGGTCCGCTGAGGGTGGTGGTGGGAGCAGTGTGAATCTGGAAGTACAGGTGTTCTGGGGTGCTGAGGGTGTGGTCGGTGCTGGTCAAGACTCTGAGGGTATTCCTGTGGACTATGGCAATTCCTCCACCTGTTCTGTTGCTGCTGTCCCTGTGGGTGATTTTGAAGCCGTCAGGGATGGCTATGTCGATGTCGGGTGCCAAGGAGGGGTTCATCCAGGTTTCCATCAGGAAGGAGATGTCTGGAGAGGTTGAGTCGAGTGGGTCCCAGAGTTCGATTTAGTGTTTGCGGGAGTAGCGGGTGTTGAGTAAGATGCATCTGAGGTGGTTGCGCCCTTTCTCGGTGGGTGATTTGGCAGTTTGGAAGCTGGTGAAGCAGCATCTCCGGCAGGAGAAGGGTCCTTGGGTGCACTTCAGGGAGGCCAGGCAGCAGGTGTTTGATTGTCCGGTGTTGAGTGCGTGGAGGGTGCTGGCATTGTAGCGGTGTCAAGCATCGTGCCGTTTGCAGGGGCCATGGGGTCGGGCGCTGTGCATGGTCCTGGCACGGATAGGCACATACAGGCACAGATGGGCGCAGACGGGCTTGCCTTTGGCGCGCCTTCGGCGCACCGGCGGCCCACTGGTGGTGCAGCCGCACAGCGGCCTCCATTATAAGGGGAGGTGAGAGGGAGGAGCAGCTGGGAGGAGGGAGCAGGATGACGAATGGGTGGAGCAGGGGAGCGGGCCGCAGGGGACACAGCTGCTGGAAAAGCAGGCGAAAAACCTGGGCACAGAACAAGTGGAAGCAATACAGTGAACATGAATCAAAATACAAACCAGCGAACAGGAATCAGAGTACAAACCAGTGGCACAGAAAAAAGGGATACACAACACAATTAGCCAAGGAAAACAGTACAGTGATCACAAATTTACAACTGAGGCACAGGGGCCTCGAACCAACGGTGGTGGCAGAGAGCAGAGGGACACGGGCACAAAAGTGGTGCTGTGCGGCATGGGGAAGCAACTTCTGCTCTGCAAGGGCAGAGACCAAACAGTGATCTTACTGGGCTCCTCCAAACATACTTTTCAAATCAGCAGTTCCCTTTTTAATGAGCCATAGTGGAATGACATAGTAGATCACTTGTTTGGTAAGCAGCTACTAAGAGGTGTGATCTTCTAGTTTGAATGAGGATGTGAATGACTAACAGTATTGGCAAGTTGCTGTGTTGGTAACTTTTATAAAGTTGACATTATCCTGCCTTAGCCATTAAGTGTCTGCAGGCTGTCACTAGGTCACAAAACTGGCATAGTTGGGAGTTGGGCTTTGTGTATTCCTTCCAGTCAGCCACACACAATGGAGGGCATTGGCGTGCCTAGATGCTCCATCACTTGCTGAATGGGAGGGCAGAGTTGGGCACAGCCTACTTAGACTTGAATGGGCCGTGTCCTGCCTCCACACAAGGGGATCCATACCCCATATAGTTAGTTTGGAGCCAGGTCAGGGAAGGCAAGAAACCTTAGCTTTTCAAACGGAAACCTCTAGAAGCTTCTACCACTTCGAATCAGGCACCTGATAAACATGTTGGACCCCAGAAACCAACTCTTCAGTTTTCTTCTTGACTTTTGGAGCCTCTACCAGGAAGAAAGATTTCTTAGCTGCTGAAAGGACTGCACTTTCCCCGGACTACTGCCCTGCTGGACTACTGCCTTATTGGAATGCTGCCTTGTTGGATTGCTCCCCTGCTGTCCTGCTGCCCGCATTCCTGTGTCAGAGAAATGTGGCCTTACACCTGAACCCAGGACTCCAAGAGTGACTCCAAGAGATAGTCTGCTGGACTTCTCTTCAGAGCCACAGGGACATACCATGCTCTTAACCATCTGAACCAACACCCAGATTCAGCTTGAGAAAGCCCCTGACCCCCAAGTGGTGCCCCTCAGGTACTAACCCCTTGATGGGGCCTCACTGTAGCAGAATTTAAGATTTTGGGTTCCTAGCAACTGTGAACGGCCCTTAAGTGACAAAACCGTATTGCCTTCACAGCATACCAACGTACAGTTCTGTCAATCCGACCTTTCAAACTACAGCATCGACTGCTCTGAGGAAGCACCATCAGAAGCTCCGGCCTTACCACTCACAACGATAACAGGACCTTCGTACTACAGCGGCAACCATCTGTGATGCTAGGCCTGCTCTTAGCTGTCCCGGCACTGTGAACAGGAGATTCTGTGCTGGACCAGGAAGGTAACTTTTCAGCGGGACGATTCTGGTCCTAGTATCCAACCCGCGCTCCATCACAGTTGGCTGAAAGTTGTTCATTTAATCCCAGATACTTACGAGTACTGCTTTGGGCTTTTTGGAGCTATTTTCACTTACATTTTTAAAGTTCCATATCTCCGGTTATACTGGTTACATTTTTGGCGTTTCGGTCTTTATTTATTTATTATATTTCAGTATAATTTTTCAAAATGGGTGTTAAATTTTTCTAGAATTGTGTTTTCACTTTATTACTGTTTGAAGACCTTCATAAATACTTTACACATTGGCTCTAAGTTAAGCCTAACTGTTCTGTGCCAAGCTACCAGAGGGTTGAGCAGAGATTAATTTGGATTTTACCTGTTCCTCACTCTGTCAAGGATTATGTTTGCTGCTTGTATAGGGTTCCCCCGTCAACCAGTAACCTAATTTCTCACAACACTTGACTCTTTTCCACGAGCAGCCCTCGGACATGTCGACTTCTCCCTCAATCTTTCTCTCTGGCCAGCACAACCAATAGCAATAACGGATTTATGCCCAACAAGTTTGGTGTGTAATCATCAATAACACTCTGCAGTTCATTTTGGAACTGAGTAGGATTTTCACTGATATAAAGGAACTGTTTCCTAATATTCAATACATCTAAGGGCGTACTAGGGATATGGATCATAATTCCACCCCGAGCCATGGTGCAGTTCCTCAAAGAAGAAGGAGCAGAAGAGGAATGGCCCTCATCATACGTGTCACTTAAATAGGGAGAAGGGAAAAACCTCTTTAGTGAATAATTCTGTGATCTGCCTCAGACTTTCTAGGGTAATAGTGGGCCTTCAATGATAAAGGTCTTTATGCCTTGATGTGGAACGATCCACATGGCACTTTACTGTCAGATGGCCACATTGCAGCACTCTAGTTGCCAGTGGCCCTGCAGGTGCTGCAAAATTTCTGGGTGCATCAACGGCTGCCCCCCAACCCTGTCAGCTAAAATGGGGAACATATCCAGCAGATCCTCTTTCTTTGGGTCATCGCTCTCTCTTTTTCCTGTCGTTTATTGATCCATGGGATTAGATATGGAGGCATTGGAAGACAAGTCCTAACCCCTTTCCTAAAGTGACTAATTTCGTACTCTATTTTCTCTTGGGTATTTCTCATACCTCAGATTCATGCTTACACGTGTGTGCCTCATGATGTCATTGTAGGAAAAGAGCCCTTGCACTGTATCAATTTTATTTTTGGGATCCTTCAGTTTCTTCTCTGGGGTTGCTAAACTTTCTATGCCAATATGCCATGATAGGGAAAGGATTTGTTCCCATCATTGCTAGGTAGTTACACCCACTCTCATAAACACTTGCCTTTACAATATTGTTGGTACGTTGTATGGGCAGGAGTTTGCTTTGGTGTGATCATGCTATGTTTACATTTATCAGACCCATCTTTGCTGCTTATTGTTCACACACACATGAGTAGCAAATAAGGGGTCTGTGGCCCTGTGCCTTAAGCTCATCTCATGGAGGGCGGTAGGGAAGGAAACAGAAAGTGGGAAAGGGTTCCTTCAGTTATATTTCTTTGAATTGATCTTGAGGAAGGGGGAAGAAAGTAATTATGCACTCACACCCACAGATCTCCTTTCGTTCATAAAACCTTCAGTGAATCCCAGAGGGGCTTACGAAGTGAGGGGTGGAATGTTCAGTTGGCATTTTTCTCACACATGTTCATCCTTCAAGTATTTTTTGCTTTGGGTCCTGATGCTCCTGCCTGTCTTCCCTGCTCCCAGACTACTTTTAGATCCTGGTCCCTTTAAACCATCAATTCATACTGGTCAAAGGTCTCCTGCACACTCTAGTAGTAAAGAAACTTAGTTAGTACAATTATGAGAGAAAAGGAGGGAAAAGAGACACTGTTCATCCACTATTTCATGTGGTTCCAGGAGCTATTGTCCTTGTTGTGCATTCCTTCGTACAGGGCCTTAGCCTAGCCACCTCGTGTTTCATGGCTACCATTTGGTACAGAGCGACTTCTTCAGGGCTAAGAAACATTTGAAATACACATGTCCAGCAAAGTTGGTATAGGACAACTACCACCATTGGCAGACACCCACTGTGACATGTTTAAAAAAAAAACAGCACAGTTGAAATACTCTATCTTAAGCATGTGGAAACCCAAGATTATTGTAAACAGAATAACTAACCCGTCAGAACAATTTACTATGGAAACATTCATATCGGATGAAGATCAAAGTTATGTTGAAACAGCACTGGTAAGATTGTGTGACTGATCATTGTGACAGCACTCATGTGGTTGCCTAATATAATGATAGACAAAAGTTATGACCAACATTTCTGTATCGTGACATACTAAAAAATCCTCTGTGCCCTGTGGCATGGTGACTACCATTAATTAAAATGGTGACTTGTGCATAGTACTAGTGTGAATTGTGGGCCATCCTCCCTCTTAATCTCGCCAATCAAAAGTGTGTGTACGTATTTTAAGAAGATATATAATTATATAAAGGTAAAAGTACCTAAATTCCTCTGATTATGATTCTGTAAGTAAACAGGGAAAAAAGGTAGGATCAGAGAATATAGTGCTCCTGAGTACAGACAAGGCAAAAGAACCTTAATAATGTGAATGAGTAGAGGTGTATAACCAACCTTATTATCAGTTGTAATTCCGTCCCGAAGGTATATAAAAAGGCCCACTCAAAGAAAATAATTAGAATTTATCTTCTTGGTATTTCAGAAGTCCACCTCTAATCTAGGCGATGGAGTTTTTCAGAAACAGAATCTATGCTAATTGGGCGCAAGGTAATACTTAAAAATTTGCAAACATTCGTGACAAGAATTTTCAATTCTATTAAGGACACGGAGGCGAGGATTATGCTTTCTCGATTTCTTTACTACCAACAGCAGCCAATAGGAACATAGTAAAGAAAAAAGCAAACTACAACTCCCATGAGCACTTAGGCAACCATAGAGACTATATGCTATATAAACAACCATAGAGGACAACACTTCCTCTTTCTTTGTCCAGGAAATAGTAAACAGTCAAAAGTCATTGGAAAAAATACCGCCGACCATCATAAAGGAAAGAGCCGAAGGCAACAGCAAAAAGGGGCAACAGGAGACACGCAACCATCCAAGGGCGAAGAGTCCATATCAGGAAATACAGCAGATCCAATATCCAAAGTGGCGGAAACACTGCAGGAAAGACCATGACGAAGGATCACTTCTGGTCTGAACCTGAAAGAAAAACAGAGCCGTAATACACAACTCCTAAACCCTGTAAAGGTAGCATCACAAAGGGTGGGGAAAAACCAATGCAAGAAACATTGCAGATCATAGCAAAGCAAAAATGCAACATAAACAATGCAGTAGAATACATTTGGGTGGGATAATCCTCGCCTCCGTGTCCTTAATAGAATTGAAAATTCTTGTCATGAATGTTTGCAAATTTTTAATTCTATGGCAAGACAGGAGGCTCAGATTATGCTTGTTCAAAGCTGGTCCACCACAACAGAGGCAATATCCACAATGGGCTTGAAATAATATGTTTTAAACATAGTATCAGAAGACCAATCAGCCGTCTTCACAATGTCCTGCAAACTCACACCAACATGAAAAGCCTTAGAGGCCATGGCACCTCGCGCGGAATGAGCTCCAAAAATGGAGACATCAATTCCCGCTTCAGACATAAGCCAGCGCACCCAACGTGCAAGGGTAGCTGGTGCCACAGGCTTAAAAGGCTTTTGTAAAGCAATCATTAACTGTCCAGACAAATCCTGACGAAAAGGAGCAGTACTCACCTCATAATCTTTTATGCACTGGACCACACATAACTGTGGGTTCTGAGGGAAAGCTGGATAAGTGACAGTAGATAGATTAGTTTTGGTGCGTCGGGAAACCGTAAAAGTAACCCCCTCAGGGGAAAAAGAACGGTCCGCGAGATCAAACGCGCGTACATCTGAAATACGCTTACAAGATACCAAACATAAGAGCATCGTCAATTTCGCAGACAATTGCTTGCGAGACAGCGAAACGTTGGGAGGCCAAGTTTCCAAAAAACGTAAGACCACGGAGACATCCCACAGAGCCACATATTTCGGACATGGCGGCTTAGCCATCCGAACACCACGAAGCAATTTAGAGAGTAGATGATGTTCTCCAACAGGCTTCCCATCGACAAAATCATGGCCCGCAGATATAGCGGAGCGAAAAGAATTGACCGTCCTGTAAGCAGAACCAGAAGAAGCGATAGAAGCAAGAAAATTAACAACTAAAGCGACATCCGCTGAAGCGGGATCCAAGTCTCGTTCAGAACACCAATTGCACCATCGCCGCCAAGCTGACGCATAACGCTTTCGCGTGTTGGGGGCCCAAGCCTCACCGATAAATCTCTCAGCGTCTCCAGATAAGCCAGGGATTTTCCAGCGGTCCCCGAAAGACGCCACGCCACCAGTCGGAGTTGGCCCGACAGAACTAGAGGATGCGGATGGAGCAGAGGATCCAACAACAGGTTCCACTTCGTTGGAAGCAGGAACGGAGTCGAGCAACTCATTTCCAGAAGGTCCGGAAACCATGCTTGAGCTCTCCAAAGAGGAGCTATCAGAATGATCTCCGAGTGAAACTGCTTCGTCCTGGCCAAAACACACGGAATCATCGCGAACGGGGGAAAGGCATAGCAAAGCTGAGGAGGCCAAGTCTGGAGAAAGGCATCCGTGGCAAGAGCCTCCGGATCCGGACGCCAACTGTAAAACCTGGGCAGTTGAGCATTGAGGCGAGAGGCGAAAAGATCGATCCAAGGCCGACCCCAAAGGCGAGACAGGGTCTGAAACACACGGGGGTGAAGTCGCCAGTCGCTGAAATCCAGCAGATGGCGAGAGTTCCAGTCGGCCACTTGATTCTGGTGACCCGGGAGATACTCTGCAATAAGAGTGATCTTCTTCCGAAAGCAGAAGTGCCAGAAATCCTTCGCAATCTCTGCTAACAGTCTCGACCGCGTTCCCCCCAGCTTGTTCACATATCTCACCGCTGAGATGTTGTCCATGCGGAGCAGAATGCAACAGCTGGTGGCCTGAGGAGCAAGGCTGCGGATAAGAAAGGATCCCGCTAGAAGCTCCAGACAGTTGATGTGAAGGGCTAGTTCGTCCTGTGACCAACGGCCCCCCATCGTCATGTCTCCGCAACGGGCACCCCAGCCCCAAAGACTCGCGTCCGACTCCAACACTAAATCTGGAGTGGAGCCGAACAGGGCTTTCCCGTTCCAAGCCTCCATGTGATGGAGCCACCACAGCATCTCTGATTTCGCGTCCTGTGACAGAGGAACAAGGTCGGAATAACGAAGCCCCTTTTGCAAGTGTCGAATCTTGAGACTTTGCAGGGCCCGATAATGCAAGGGACCCGGAAAGATCGCTTGAATGGATGAGGCCAGAAGTCCGACAATCCGAGCGATCGACCGCAAAGAAACATTCGGTGCGGACAACAGTAACTTCAGTTCTCTCTTGATAGACCGGACCTTCTGTGCAGGCAAGAGAAGCTGGCAAGATACCGAGTCCACAAGGAAACCCAGAAACTCGATCGACTGAGTGGGATGTAAATGAGACTTTTGAGGATTTACTAGAAACCCGAGAGACTGCAGCATATCGATTGTCCATGTTAAATGAGAATGAAGTTGAAGCGGACACTGGGCCATCAACAGAATGTCGTCCAGATACACGATCAGACGCACCCCGCGCGCTCGCAGCGACTCCATCACTGGTCTCAGGAGCTTCGTGAAACACCACGGAGCGGAGGAGAGGCCGAACGGGAGAACCGTGTATTTGAACCACTCCCCCAACCAGTGGAACTGAAGAAAACGGCGATGAGGCGGAAAGATGGGAACGAACAAGTAAGCGTCCTTCAAATCCAGGCGAACCATCCAGTCGCCCTTGCGAACAAGATCCCGGAGAAGATGGATGCCCTCCATCTTGAAGTGGCGATAGACCACCCTGTTGTTGAACTCCTTGAGATTGAGCACAAGGCGAGAACCTCCCCCTTTCTTCTCCACCAGAAACACATTGCTGACGAACCCCTGTGGATGCAGGGAAGTTCACACAATGGCCCCTTTGAGTAGAAGAGAATCGATTTCTTTGGAGATCACCTCTCGATCTCGTTGGGAAAAAACAAGGGGAGAAGGGACGGGACCTTGAAGGGGTGGGTGATAGAATTCGATGTGGTACCCTTGAACTGTCTGCAATATCCATGCATCGTTTGAGATCGTGCGCCAATTTTCTAGAAAAAATTGCACCCTGCCCCCCAGAACAACACTGTCGTAAGGAATCAAGCTCACCTGTAGAGGAGAAATCTTGGCGACCTCCCTGTTGTCCACCGTAGCCGTCTTTGTTGCCTTGACCCCGACCTTTACGGGAGGGGTAGAAGGTCGTCTTGGAACCTGAATAGGAAGACTGTTGTTGTTGACGTTGTCCGCCTCCACCCTGTTGGGACTGTTGGCCACGCTGCTGACCAGAACCTCGGCCGAACGAACGTCCCCCAGATCGTCCGGCCCTGGCAAAAAACGGGCGGAAAGCCCTGCGCAAGGAAGACTGCGCCTTGTCAAGGCCACTAAAGGTCGCCACGAACTTTGTCAACTCCTTTAAAAATGGTTGACCAAACAGGAGACCCTGAGCCAGGGGACCCGACTCAGACGTTGCAAGTTCAGACAATCGGGGATCCATTTTCAACAAGATGGAACGTCTACGTTCGGAGGAAAGGGCACAGTTTGCGTTCCCCAGGAGACAGATAGCCCGTTGGGCCCAACCAATGAGCTCATCCGGGTCGATGCCAGAAGCCGATCCCTGAGCTTGATACCCCAAATCCAGGATCTTTGTTAGGGGTCCAAGAAGATCACGCAACTTATCCTGACACAGGCGCCAAGAACGATCAATCCCCTTCTTGGGATCTTTAGTGAATTTTTTGAGGTAGGTCAAAATAGTCGGATCGACCTCCGGAGTGTCAGCTAACTTATCCGCCAACTCCGGGCGAGGGCACTCGGAGCGTAACCGAGAACGCACCTCTTGATCGAAGGGTTCACGGATGTGTGCCTGGATGTAATCAGCAACCTCCGGTGCAGGGTACCAAGTTTTGGAATTGGGATGGATGATATCCGTTGGCTCAAAGGTCAGGACAGGTGGATGTGAGGAGGCGTCAACAAAATGGACTTTGCGAGATTTTTTAGCAGGGGGGGGACCAGAGGGACCAGAAGAAGAAGAGGGGGAAGTGTCCTCCGTGTCCGGGGAAGGGGGATGGGATCTTTTAGACACAGTAGGGGCAGACAAGGACTTAGCTAATTTCACAAAGTCAGACTTATGTGGATTCTTAGGCGACTTAGAGGAGTGCGTGGCAGAAGAGGACGGAATCCAGCCCTGTTGCTGAGCGTAATCGGTCAAATGGCGCTTCAGAGGTCCAATAGCGCGGACTAGCGCTGTATTGACCGAATGCTGGACCCCTTGGTCAAGGGCATCGACCAAGTCGTATTCACATGACTCTTCAGGCTCCTCATCGTCATAATATTCCGCAGTGTCCTCATAGTCAGCCATGGCGTAAGAAAAAAGACAGTGCACACCACTGAGGAAATATATATAAATATATATATACAAATAAGCCCACTAAATAATAAACAAAGGTCAAGGCGTAAACCAAGCGACCCTGTCCGGGGGAGTGACAGCCCCAAGCAAGCCAAATAGGCAGAGCAAGAAAACTCGACCAAATAACAACCAATTTGAGAGTGGAGGGACAGGCTTGCAAGAACAGCCACCCTAGGCAACGCCTCTATAAATTATCCAGCCCTAAACCCTATCTTGAGGCAAAGGGCGTCGTGAGGGGCTCTCCGGCAGGCAGTGGGCTGAGGCACAACAACAAACGCCGCCTCTAAGCGTGTCCGGGCTCCGTGTGAGACATGGAGCGTAAACAAAGCCAACGCGCATGCGCGAAGGCTCGCCTGATAATCCGGAAGAGGAGCAACGCGCGACACCAGCGCGCGAGCCTCCGAGCCCCGGTCCCACTCCACCAATAATGAAAACACGGGCACGAAGCGCCCGTATTACAAGAGAGGTGACACGCGCTCTCAGGAATAAACAAACAGAAAACCACAATACGCCAAAGCGAAAGAACGCTTGAGGCAACGAACCACACTGCGAAGCGGTAAGAAGCAAAGTATGCAGCTGAAAAGCGGCGTACAACAACGTTTGATAATGAACAATGCAATACACAAACATGCAAATAGTAACAAGTAATTCAGAAAAGGACTTAACTGGCTGCGAAGCAGCAAAGAAAGAGGAAGTGTTGTTCTCTATGGTTGTTTATATAGCATATAGTCTCTATGGTTGCCTAAGTGCTCATGGGAGTTGTAGTTTGCTTTTTTCTTTACTATGTTCCTATTGGCTGCTGTTGGTAGTAAAGAAATCGAGAAAGCATAATCTGAGCCTCCTGTCCTGCCATAGAATCAAAAATCCGTATTTTAGACAGGGAAATATGGGCTAGAACACGATTTAATGTAATGCACATACCTCTGTTTAAAAAAAATGGCATGTATTCCACTCATGCAGATCCTTATAATTACGGAGACCCTATTGTAGGGTTGTGGCTATCAGCCCACGTAAGTTCTTACATCTGCTAATCACCTGATCCTGGAAAGTATCGTAAATAATTGGAAAAAGTTACTAGTCGGAAACTCCTATGTAAGGAGTTGTAATGAACAGATAAATTAATATCCGTTTGTTGTTGGTAACTTCAAGTATATTTATTGAAGAATGAAGTTACAGGTAAGAAAGTACAAAAAGAGCGAGCCCCACCAGGAGCAGCCTGTATGCTGCTCAGCCCATAGTCCAACTGGCTCAAACCATTCCAACATTCTAACTTCCAACATTCTAACACACACACACATCCTGGCTGAGCAGCATACTTCAACAGTACTATGTGAAACTAAGCGTCTGGCCAGTAAGGGTCGGACAGCTGCACTACATTATGGAAGTCAGGGCCATAGACGTACAGCCCCCAGGTGCTGTACTTGCGATAATCAGATGGCGAATCCTCGCGCGTGTGAAGGGGACGGCGTTTACCAGCTGAGTATTCTCTTTTCCTTAAGTAGGAGAATGCGCAAAATAGGAAACGGACCAATGTGGAAGTTAGTGCTCTTAGTAGGGGCTAAGCGGCAGGTGGTGCATCGGCCATCTTAGAGTGTAGAGAATGTGCTTTTTAAACACAGCCAAGTAATCTGAGTTGCCCCAAGAGAATAGGGAATCACACAGAGCCATATTGTCATGTATAACAAAATTGCTCTGTTCAAAGTGAGCAGTCATAAACATGTTCATATCGTGGTACCGTAGCAGCATTTTATTGAATAATAGAAGCCAATCCCCTATGTAATCTACATATGGACATGAGAAGAAAAAATAAGATTATTTTTTTTTTTTTTTTAAACTACTGGCAACATTAAGAGAGAGTCATACCCAAGTGACAGTCCATAATCTGAAAATGTATTTTGTTCCAAACTCTGAGAGAATTCAGTAAACTGTAGTAAGACATGCATAATGTATGGTCAGTGTAGGGAGATACAAAGTGTCGCTACTCATTAGAAAGTTCAGTACAAAACAACAGCCAGTAGTAATAACACATACCAATTAATTGGTCATGAGTGTGGACAGGACACACAGACACAGTCCTGTCTCCATGCTTGATGCATAATCAGAGTCCGAAAATGCGCACCTCAATTATTATCTCCAAATGTGACACCCCTACCAGTCTATAGCACAGGTGTCATGGGAGGAGAACATTCAGCAAGGAAAATAGTATATACAGAATACACACAGTATGCAATGCTGATATGACAAGATACACATCAATCACCCAGAAAATACTGTGGTCCATATTGAGCCCCAGTTCCACAATTTTGAGGCTCATGATCCTTCCTCCTACTGACTGTCAGCACTCCATTGCCTCCCCTGGCATCTCTTGGTACAGTATAAAACCTGTCGAAGGAGAACGCTTTGTGGCTGTCCTGTGCAGGACATTCAGCGATGTGAGTTGCCACTGGATATCTTTCATCGGCCTGTTTCACTGCCCTCATGTGCTCCCCAATGCGATCTTTCAGAGCCCTGATAGTACTGCAGATGTATCGGTGTTTACATTTGCACTTTATTGCATAGAAAACAAACTTAGTTTAACAGCTGATATGTGTGTCTATTTTGTAGGAGTGGCCATTCGTGCCAGTGAAATCCCTCTACCTGTCTGCGGCCCACCAGCACACAGTGTATTGTCCACATTTAAAGAAACCTAACATATGTGTTGTGAACCAATGTGCATTCGTACCCACTTTGGGGTAACTGGGACTCAATAAATTCCTGAGGCTTTGCCCCTGTGTTATGTTACCTCAGGTCTGCTGGCAATACACGGTTCCAGTGTCTTATAAGCACAGAGTAGGTGCCAATGTCTCTTCAAGCTTTGAATGAGTGTCCTGTTCAACTGATTATAGTCCATAATCGCATGGTGCTCATGCCCCCTCTCTTACAGCCTGATTCATGAAAAACGGGATTTGCGAGTCTCAAATAGCGATAAAATGCGAACCGCTATTGAGAACTCGCAAATCAGAATTCATGAAGATTACCGGTAAAAAAAAGCGACTCGCACGCGGGCGCATATTCCGTTAGCGATTAACGATAATCGCAGAATAATCGCTATTTCCGGCTACCTGCGTCGGGAATGCGAATCGCAATCTCGCGAGATCGGGAAAACAGGAAGTCGCTTTTCGAGCTCAGTGATGACATCACAACCAGGAAGCAGGCAGTTCCCACCCCCATTCACCACAGTGAGGCAGACCTCGAGGGAGCAAGTGGGAAAGCTGCAGCTATTCTGGTGATTGCGAAAGTGCTACTACTCTGCTGCCATGTCAGAGGAACCTGTTCCTGGCCCCAGCAACAACACAGGGCGGAAGAGGAAGCTAAAGTTTTCTGAGCAGGAGCTCGAAAATTTGATTGAAGGGGTGGTGGCCAACCACGAAAAACTCTTTGGCAAAGACTCCAGGAAGGTCCCGGAGCAAGAAAAAAGGAGGATCTGGCTGGGAATAGCCTCCACTGTCAACTCCGTGGGTGTGGCCGATAGGTCACTTGAGGAGCTGAAGAAAAGATGGTATGACCTCCGAGGTCGTGCCAAGGAGAGGGTGGCGGAGCGCCTTGGAGAGTCATCGGGCACTGGAGGTGGCGGACCTACAGTCCCTCCTAACTCACCCTTGGAGGACCAGGTGGAGAACACCCTTGAGAGGGAGGCGTGTGTTGGCGTCACACTGCTGGACTCCCCCCGCCCCACCCAAGACACCCAAGGTAAGTGGCATGCGACTGCGATCCTGTCCCCTATGACCGTCCCTGACCAAATAGGCTCACATAATGTCCCTTAGTCATGCCATTGTTGCGCATCAGGAAATTCCCTGAAGCATTGTGGGAGATGTAGTTTGGCCACAATGTAGTAGTACCACAATGCAGCCAGACAGGTTCCAAAGTACGCAAATCCACAGCCATTCAGGAAATGTCATCCAGCATGCATGTAACATCAGCACGTCTGACAGTCACATGCAACTAATGAGTGTCCACTTACCCTCACAGGTGGCGCAGAAAGCAGCGACAGTGAAAGGCTGCAAATAGATGAGGAGGCCCAGGAGGAGGATTTTCCACCACAAACCCAGGCACCAGCACCTGCCGCTGCAACAACACCAGCAGCCAGGCCCCCACCATTGTGCCCCCTGCATCTGGCGGACCACCGACAGCCAAAGCCAGGCCCCCCACCGCTGTGCCCCCTGCAACTGGCGGACCACCGACAGCCAAAGCCAGGCCCCCCACCGTTGTGCCCCCTGCAACTGGCGGACCACCGACAGCCAAAGCCAGGCCCCCCACCGTTGTGCCCCCTGCAACTGGCGGACCACCGACAGCCAAAGCCAGGCACGCCACTATTGTGCCTCCAGTCCCTGCCGCACCAGCAACGCCTGCTGTGACACCACCTGCAGCTGGTGCTACAGCATCTGGGCCTGCGACAGCGCCAACACAGCGGCCAGCCACAGTGACAGGCCAGCAGAGCAGGCGTGGGAGGTCTCGCCATCACACCACTGCTGCAATCAGCAGGAGGGGCAATGGACAGAGTCATGCCTGTTTGAGCGTCGAAAGACGCATGTTGAGGATACATCAGCGCCAGGCACAGCAGCAAGGTGCCATTCAGCTCCAGCTCCACAAGATTGGGCGCAATGTGGCCGGAGTGGGAGACCGCATGGACCGCATGACGGCGGCCATGGCCCGCATGACTGCAGCCATGGAGGCCAACACCGCTGCGATGACTAAGCAGCGCAGTGCAGCAAGCCGGCGCCACCACCAGCTCATGAGCCGGCTGGCCTCCTACAGAAGGTCCAATTATGTGGCTGCAAATGCCACTTCACAGTTGTCGCGGCGGTCACTAACACAGCAGCACCAACTCGTACAGTGCTGTGAGGACATGACCAGGGTCCTGGAGCACCTCACCACGGCGGTTACGGCACTACACCCTCCTGCTCTACCTGCCACTGTAGGGGGTGATGATGGCAGTGAGGGGGCATCCAGCATCAGCAGCCACTCTGCCACACTAGTCCCGCCACTTAGGCGCAGCACCAGGGCAACGCCAGGTACAGGTGCCCCGGAAGAGGAAGAGCCTCAGAGGCGCTTAGGCATAACGCGCGGGAGGCGCAATTGACTCATTCAGACAATCACAGGCACAGGCTGACTATAAGCCTGCCCTGTCCTTTGACACTGCAGTATGAAGTAATACTGTTAGTAGAAAATAGTTGTACTGTTGACATTTTTTGTGAATGAAACAAATATATTTATTTTGCAGCACACATTAGCGTTGTGTCATCATTACATTTTGCATGCAATTGTGATTTGTTGGGTGAGGGAAGAGGGTGGCCTAGAAATTGTTCTCTGTGATGTGGTTGCGACGTCTGTGGCCTTCAGCTGGGTTCTCCCCGCGTGCATGGTGCGCATGTGCTGGTGGCCGGTCGTCCCCTTCTGATCCACTGCCTGAGATGTCAACAGGTATCCGGCGCTTGGTTGCAATGTTATGAAGCATTGCACAGACAGCCACAATGCGGCAGCACACAGCAGGACTGTAATACATGGCCCCACCTGTCTTGTGCAGTATACGGAACCTGCTCTTGAGCAGGCCAAATGTCCTTTCTATACAGTTCCTTGTCCGGATGTGCGCAACATTGTAGCGCCGTTGCTGAGGTGTGGCAGGGTTGAGGTAAGGGGTCAGGAGGTATTCCCGTAGGGCGTAGCCACTGTCACCTGAATGAGAGGAGCAGATGTTGATTGCCTGTGCAGCGCAGTTACTTCATAGCAATGTGACATTGTCGACAAAGTGTACTTACCAAGTAGGTGTCCTTCCCCAAACTCTCCCCTGAGCAGTCGTGTGTGGAGTCCGCTGTGCCTGAAGATAAAGGAGTCATGGGTACTCCCTGGGTACTGGGCGACAATGTCAGTGATGTAGGTCTTGGCATTGCAGACCATCTGTATGTTGAGGGAGTGGTAGGACTTTCTGTTGCGGAACATATACTCCGTGGCAGCTGGTGGGCAGATGGCGACGTGGGTACAGTCTATGCAACCGAGTACATGGGGAAAATGGGCTACATTGTAAAATTGTAGCTTTGTCAAGTCCAATTCCTGTTGGCTCGTGGGAAATGTGATGTGACGGTGGAGCTGGGTGAGCATGGCGTCAACGAAAGTGTGGAGGCAGCGTGACATGGTGGGCTGGGATATCCCCCCAGCAGCCGCTACTATGCCCTGGAAACTCCCAGAGGCCAGGAGGTGCAGGCTACACAATACCTGCACATGTGTAGGCACCGTATTGTTTCGCCTTGTTGGGTGCTGCATGAGGGGATCAAGGTCATGTATCAGCCAGATGATCATTTCCCCATTCAGCCTGTATTTAGCAAATATCTGCTCTCTGGTTTGGCCCAGCAAGGTGACCCTCTGGCGGTAAATCCTTTCCTGCATCATGCGTCTCCTCCGTGCTGCTCGCTGTAGCCTTCGCCGCCTCACCACCATGTACATTCCTGGCATTGTGGAACGCCTAATGCTGCTGCTGAATGTCCTTATGTGTGATTGGTCAGGCCTGGACCTGTTGGTGATTGGCCAATGGTTTTTCAAATGTAATTTATTCATGGCTTTTATGGTTACCACCTGCTTTGAGTTGTCCTTAATTTGCGCCGCGCAAACTGCGATTTTTGGGTTTTTCGCAATTGGAGATTTTTCATGAATGCCGATTGAGAATATATTGCGTTTCGCTATTTATTTAGCAGATTCCGTGGTTGGTCGCTTTTTCCGTATCGCTAATGCTCGACTACCGGGAATCTGCGACTTTTATAGCGTAATCGCTATTATGTGTTAGCGTATTCGCTATTATGTGTTAGCGATTTCGCTATTTTGTTCTTGAATGCCAATTACGTAAATTGCACCCGCAATTGCATTTTCGCAGCGATTGCGGGCGCTATTTCGCTTCATGAATCAGGCTGTAAGTTCTGTCCTGCAAGGTTTGTTGTCTGTCAATCTCAGAACGATGGTTGGAGGCTTGGCTGATTGTCCTTTGGTTATAGCCTCTATATTTAAACCTGTCCTCCATGCCTTTAGGGCAAATTGCGAAGTCAGAGTCTCTACTGCAATTGACCTGGCACTTATGAATTCAACATATGGGATGACATCTATCTGGTGCCACGGGTGTGCACTAATGTCATGCAATATGCTGTTGCATGCCCTTGACTTCCCATATAGTCTGATCTCTAGCTTGTTATTAGAGACAAACATTTTATATCAAGAAAGGTTATAGAGCACTTGCTGTGCTGGCTGGTGAACCGGATGTTAGCATAATTGCTGTTATTAATAATAATAATAATAACAAGTTTATAAAATGCCTGGTTACACAAGAAACAGTGTGTCCCCGCGCTGTGTAGATAGAAGGACCTAGCCAGCTCCAAAGCATTAGGTTCAAGCGGGTCAGGAAATCGGACAGCCTATCTGTGCTCCCAGTCCAGATCATGAGGCAGTCATCAATGTACCTGCCCCAATAGAGAATCAAGTCATTCCAATCGGTGCCCTATGTGCCCCAAATCTACTCCTCCTTCATCCACCCCATGAAGAGGTTCATATATGATGGGGAGAATTACGAACCCATGGCTACTCAATGTATTTATTTGTACCATGAATTCTTAAAGAGAAAGACATTGTTTTCAAGAATCAATTTTGTAATTTCTAGAAGTATACCCGTGTGTTTCCAAAGGCTGGACGGACAAGAGTTTAGTGTGGGTGATAGAGCAAGATTTCGCATCGCGACTTGCTCGATTCAAAAACCTCGAAATCTGTTATAATCCTGTAATCCCAATTGTTCGTTTTACTAATTTTATGTATTTTTGAATGTGCGTTTGTATCTTAGTGATGCTTGCCTATGTGTTCTACTAATCCAAATAACCCTTGTACCTAAAATGGCCGCTGCTTGAATTTTCGCTTCTGCGCATGCGTTAGTCACACTCACGTGACTTTACGTAGATGTAGTCTGGAGGGAAAGGGTGCGCATGCGTAATAGCCACAAGATGGCTGCCTAATGTAATAACATGGTGAAGCTTGTGCTGTTGCTCATCGTGTCGTTATGTGTAGCACTTACCCTTAACAGCATAGTATATTTTTATAATGACAAACCTGAAGTACGAAATCATGATATGTAATACATTCATTTATTTCTATGTTTTAATTTGTTTTCGCTTACTTTTCATGTATCACGGGAAATGGGGGTCTGAAATCTATCGAGAGCCATCTTGAAGGTCCCTTCTGCGCATGTGCGTGCAGCCAGAGGCAAATAACCTTGGGCAGTGGAACTCAGCCAGCTGGCAGCCATAGTTAAGATGCTCCTGGGAGAACCACCTCTGACCCAGGAGAATGGAGAAATGTGTTCCCTTATTGAAACAAATGTATATATCTATTGTTTTCTGTGATACTTTTCCGTGAGAACCCCAAATCTGCTAGGCGGTACCCTAGAATGTAAATTAGGGCTTGTAGAAGCCTGTTCTGATTGGTGTGTTAACCAAACCTACCTTAGGACCATTGAAATTGGGGATTCTGACACTTTGCAACATTGGGGGGTGGTACACTGACCCAAGAACAGTATATATAGCCTAGGTTCACCTAGGGAATTTGTCCGACTTGTCCGAATAGCTGACCTGTCACTGACCCAACGCACTCAATAGGTGACTGAATTTACAGAGCGCTGCGGAGCACTCTGTCCGAATTTGACCATACACTCTAAGGTTTTACTAAACCTTAAGTGCTGGCGGAGCACTTTGCTGGGGAGTTCGCTAACCCAATCGGGGTTCTGACTGATAGCTGCAGAGAGGGTGGAGCGCAGGCGTTGCTTCCGAACCGCGGGTGCTGGTAGTATCCTGGTGGTCCTGTCCTGATCCTAATCTGGGTTTCCTGTCCTGTCCTGGGGTGTCCATTCTGCACCTGCTGTCCCGTTGATGTCTGTCCTTCCTGGGGGTATTTCCTGTCCTTAACTGACCCGTGGACAGGGTTGGTTTTCACACCAGTCTAGGTAAATATCTTGCCGAAACTCTAAACCTCCATCTTTCTATTTTCTGTCTTTGCTTCAATAAAGACATACCTTTGCATATGATAATTTTCCATGCTTTCCGCAATCATTGCCTATCATAAATTCATTTGCATTTAATTTCATAGCGTGTTCCTATGTTACCCTACCTTTTAGAAATCATTTTCTCCATTGCAGTTTACAATTTCCTGATGTGGTCTATAATTTTCTCGTATAAAACTGACTAAAGTAATTTGCTAGCGTTATAGCGTGTTTCACTTTTCACCCTTAATATAGCTGTTTAGGATTCCTAACTTCCCATTCTTATTCATAAAAACGGTTTCCCATAGTATAAATTTATACTTGCATAACTTTGCCCATTTAACGATGTCTACTCTTGAGTTCCATTCTTAGCGTGTTCCCTGTCGCACTATTTACAAACTTAAATGATTGCCCTTACATTTTTCTTGTATGGTTATATTCTTTTTGTTATCTTGATTATTGACTGCTTTTTTTACTGTAAACCTTATAATTTCCGAAACTGAATTCTAGATAAAATCCTTAAAACTTCCCAGTTGTCCGTGGTCATTTGATGAATATCAAAGTTATTTAATATTGGGTTTTGTATTTTGCTGCCTTTCCTTTTACAGCTAGCTCCCTGACCCATCGTGGTCATAGGTACCCGTAACGGTGGATGGTAAGTCGGGTATACTGGAAATAATCGAAAGGGACTTATGATTATTGGTAGTAGATTGTAAGGTCATCTGATCAATGTATATATGGAAAATTAGAACATATGGGCCCGAAGCCAGAGTGGCGAAATTATTGGTCGGGTGACCTGCGATCTCTATCAGTAATTTTCTGGTAGCGAAGAGGATGGTTAGGGAATAGTTAAAGGTTAGGTAGGACTAGTTAGTCTAGCTAAGTTGGATGCTGCTAATGAGAGTAGGCAATTCGGGTGATTTGATCACTCACTGGAAATGTTTGCTTTGAAAAATTATGAAATGTTTTAAAATTGTTATTCTTGTTATTATACTGTTATATGTGTTAATTCATTCGTATGTAAAACGTTTACTGTGTTGTTGGAATCCCCGGGGAATGGAATAGCGAGTGGTGAATAGAATCCACTTGCTTTGAGGTCACTTGTTCCAAGGAAAGTTGGTGCAGGTTAGGCAGAACTGGAAGCACTAACTAGGGTTTTTCTGAATGTATGTTTGAATAAATGTTAGCAACGAGGTTCTTGGCAAAATTCCTATTGTGGCGTAACCTAGTAAGGGTCACATCGGAAGAGTAGCATGTTCACCGGAGCTTGGCTGAAAGCAAAGGGGTCCGCTGGTGAAACTTTAGACTTGGATATATCCCGGAAAGTGGATGAGTCTAGGGAAGTAGCAGGTTCTCCAATGCTTGAGTGAAAGGGTAGGCAGAAGAGATCTACCCGTAGTGGATGAAAAGTAAAAGGAAGTAGTTTACTTGCAGTGAAAATAATTCTTTCCTGTCTAGACACTTGAGCACAGTGGCGAATGTGTATTCGTTGTGAAATAACCAAGCACTAAGCACTTTAGAAAGTAAGGAAGTTTCCGTTACCTTATAAAGGAGGGAGTCAGTCGCGAAGTTGCTCTGACGTCACTCCGTGCCGCGCTGGGATTGGTAGACACAGCGGGTGTGTAGCGGAGCTAGAATTGTAAAGGAGGGGTGAGCGCCGAAGCGTGAGAACTGTCTCGCGAAAGGGCCGCGCACCCATTGGTCGAAAATATTTGAACTCGTGCATTTCATTGGCCGCACGAAAATAAAAGACGCATTTTGATTGGAAGTGATTTCGTAAACAAAAGTCACTTGTAGGAATCGTATGTGGCATTCGTATAGACCACATACTCGACCCGATCCATGGCACATGGGATTTGAAAACGATCAGTGGATAGGTGTTAAAAACGACATTATGTACGGAAATAAGAGAAAATTGTCCCTTGTAAATAAGGTAAAGAATTTTTTAAAAAAAGACAAGCCGATTAAAACTAGAGAAGGTGTTGTCATTCCGCCACCCAACACTCCCGCATCTTTCATGATGTTCGATAAAGGGTACAACACCTGTGTATGGTTGGAAAACTGGGCAGAATACACGAAAGATGACGGAGTATTGGCTTTTCCATTAGACGGAACATTTAACAGCAGGATTCTATTCAATCTGAGAACCCGAATGAATGATTTACATCCCAGACCTAGATTAACGCAGTACGAAGCACTAGAGGAATGGGAAATCGAGGCTTTTGAAAGGGATAAGCCACGAATGGATAAAGGGTTAACTAAATTTTATCCAAAGTTGAAGCAGGAAGCCCGAGCCAAAAAGATGAAACAGTGGAGACAGAATATGATTGTAGAAGGACTGTTTCCAATGATGCCAGCATGTGGCCCTCCTACAGGGGAGAAGAAAACAGAAAAATGTAAACATTGGGTGCCCATTGGGGAATCGGATGATGAATTGTTAGATGACATATTTACAAGAAGCCCACCTCCTTATAATGAAGAACGTCGACCTTCTAGTGAAGGGGAAATTTTCCGAAGACCTCCTCCCCCGGACGAGGCCAGATCTGCCAGTGCAGGAGGGGGTTGCTTCATACCTCCCTACCCCGAAAGTCTAGGTCCTGTAGAGAAGAGGGATATTTATCCAAGGATACCAGTTAGTGGGGAGGTAAGATACTCCCGTGAAAAAGACTTTTGCTCTCGACCTCCCTACGGAGGTGAAGCGAGACCCTCAGGTTCAGGAATGCCGTTCCTACAACCTCATTATGAGGAGGAACCAAGATCCCTAGCCACAGGAAGTTTGTTCCCAAGACCTAATTATGGCGAAGGACCAAGTGAAACACATCCCACTGCCCCGAGTTATGCTCCCACTCTGACCCCGCAGGTGTTACATGACAAGTCCTTAGAAAGATTATTGGAAGAAAAGGAGCGGGAGGTTCTAGCAAAGCAGAGAGCTGAGATAATTCAGAAAATCTCCCAGTTAAATACCAGTCCTGAAGCCTTGACAATCCCAGTAACTATCGGACCGGTGGTTCCGTTGTATGGGGACCGTCAAGGGAGTCCGAAAACTCCAGTCATTACTCCCGTCATAGCACAGCCAAGACCAGAGCCCTTAATTGTAGATGAACAGACGAGTGAGTGCGAATCTGAAGTCTCACTATTGGATCTGCCCATTAGAAATACAGGGAAAAGGATACAGAAAAGACATAATCCTTTTAATACGAGGGAGATTCAAATGGAATCAACTTCGGGTACTAAGAGTGTCACGTTGGTGACTCCTGAAGAAATCGAAAGATGGAGTCAAGAATTAGAGAAACAAACTCCGCAGACGAAACCTTTAGATCTCTACAAACTAAGAGTAGAAATAGAAGAATTAATGGCAGGAAATATAGGATTAGACAGATTAAATACCTACTCTGAAGAAGAACTGCTGTTTATTTGCAAAAGTCTTACCCGAAATGCCCGAGTACTCCATGAAAAATTGACAGACACGGCTGCTAGCATGGGAATAGATATTTCAAAATCGAAACCTTTGCAGAAACCCTACAGAGCAGACTTTTCAGACAAAGATTTAGAAAACCTGAATGTGTCAGGAAAGAAAGTACAGGTCAAAGAACTATTGACAGTGTTGCAGAAATGGGGAGATGTAGAGAGATGGAAAGCCAGATGGGCTAGGAAAAAAGATGAGGCCAGGTCTAAGCAGGTAACTCCTGAATTCGTTCTAAAGGAAGCTGACAAGCCAGAACATTTATGCCCTATGCGCGAAGTGCCAGGGGGAAAATATGTGCATGTTCCATGGTCCAGACAGGATATTGTGTCCTTTACTAATGACTTCCCGAAATTAAGAGAGAAGCCTGTGGATTGGTACCGGCAGGTAGAAAGATTTGTAAAAGTGCAGAAATGCTTGTGGAAGGACCTGGATGGGTTCTTCAACATAGTGGTCCCTGTAGATCTGTGGACTGAGTGTAAGATCGCCATAGCTTGGCCTAGTGAGGAATACCCGAGGGATTCAAAAACAGGAGCACCTTCTAAAGAAGTGATGAAAAAATATGAACAAGTAATCCAACACCTGAAGGGAAAGGTGCCCGCAAAGGAAACTGATTGGACTAAAATAGATAGAACCACGCAGGAAAGGGACGAGACTGTGCATTCCTTTTATGAAAGGCTGTTGCTGGTGTTCAAAACGTACAGTGGTATAGATAACATCGAAATGAAGGACATGACACATTTTATTTACAGGTTTGTAAACGGTTTAAGACCTGAAATTTGTCAATGGATAAAAGATAACAAAATCTGTTGGCAGTCCAAGAAAATGGACGAGGTCCTACGGTACGCAAAGTACTGTGAGGATGAGATGGCCGAAAAGAAGAAGGCTCTGAAGGAGAAAGTTATGTGGGCACAAGTAAAGCTGGCAGAACAGCAAGAAAAGCAATTGAATAAGTTAAATAAAACTACTCAGAACCAAGGCCTTGGGGGTGGGGGAAAGCCCCGAGCAAAAATGAGCAGAGAGGAAGCCAAAAAGAAATTTCCCTGCCACCAGTGCGGAGAAATTGGACACTGGAGAGATGAGTGTCCATATTTACAGAGTGATAATACCCAAACACCTGATTTAATTCCACAGACGCAGAATGAAAAGCCAAGAAAGATCCAGCAGCAGGTAAAAACAATTCAAGTACCCCGAGCGCCAAAGCCAACTTTTAAGGGTAAATCACCGCAGGGTGACGACATAGAGATCTGGGGAGGCAATGAGAATAGAAATGCAGCAACTTCGCAGTATTTACTGAATGACACTTTCTTCTGTGACGACCAGTACTGACGGGGCCTGAGAGGGGAGGACGAGGAGTGTGTACTTGGCGCCTCCTTGCCGGTAGACCAGTCAGGGCCATACATTGAAGGAAAGGTTGATGGAAATGATGTCACCTTTCTGTTGGACACTGGTGCTACCCGTTCTACTGTGAGAACAGCGGACGTTCCAAACCTACCCCTCTCGGGAGAAGCAATCCAGGTAGTAGGGGTATCTAATCAATTGATTAGTACCCCCGTTACAGAACCCATGGAGATTTCAACAGGGAACTTTAAAGAAATGCACAGATTTGTCGTCTGTGACACCAGCCCAGTGAACTTACTGGGACGTGATTTGCTGTGCAAAATGAACTGCACTATCTTTTGTACACCAAAGGGCGTCGAAATTCAAACCCCAGACGAAGATGGTATTTACAAGCTAATGTTAATCAGACCTGACTCAGAAATCAAACGAATGACTATACAGGACTTACCTGAAGAACTTCAACAGACAGTGGAACCAGAAGTATGGGACTTTACAGGAAAGGATGTAGGATTAATGGCCAATGTAGATCCAATACAAATAGCCATGAAAGAAAATGTAGTTTACCCAAATACTAAGCCTTATAAAATGAGTGCCGAAGTAAGAGCAGGAGTTGCCATTGAAATACAGAAATTGCTAGAAGCAAACATCATACAAGAAGTGATGAATAGCCCATGTAACTCACCCATAATTGGAATCAAGAAGCCTAGTGGCAAGTACAGAGTAGTGCAGGACCTGAGAAAGGTAAACAAGATTGTGGTTCCTTGCTGTCCTATTGTCCCGAACCCCGCAGTGATCTTGTATCAGATTCCCTGGGACGCTGAGTGGTTCACAGTGATAGACCTATGTCACGCATTCTTTTCAATTCCATTGCATCCAGACAGCAAATTTCTTTTATCGTTTGCTTTCAACAGTCACGTGTATGTCTGGAATAGGGTCCCCCAGGGGTACACAGAAAGCCCCTCTATCTTTAATCAGATCTTGAAAAAATGCCTTGAAACTTTAGTCTTACCTGGAAAGTCTGTTTTAGTGCAATATATCGACGACCTCTTGGTGGCGTCCAAAAGTCATAGGGACTGTGTAATTAACACCATTGCTCTACTGAACCACCTAGGTGAGAAGGGACATAAAGTGGCCCCTGAAAAATTACAGTTCTGTTCAAAATCAGTAAAATATCTGGGGCACCAGATAGAAAAAGGCGTCAGAAAAGTCACCTCAGAGAGAGTCAGAATAATTCAAAATATGCAGTTACCCCGTACTCAGAAAGAAATCAGAATGTTCCTTGGAGTTGTAGGATACTGCAGGCAATGGATTGTGGGATTCGCAGTCCTAGCAAAGCCTTTGATAAAAATGACAAAGAAAGGAGCACAGGACCCTGTGGAATGGGATGATGAAAGCTTAACAGCATTCACTAAATTACGAGATTGTCTGTGTACAGCACCTGCTCTAGGGATGCCTGATTATTCCAAGGAGTTTGCTCTATTCTGTGACACTCGTGATAATTGTGCATTGTCAGTCCTAAAAAAGGAGCTTGGCTTGACCAGACGACCCGTGGCATATTTTTCTGCCACTTTGGATCCAGTGGCTGCTGGATTACCTGGGTGTTTGAAAGCGGTAGCTGCCACTTGCACAAGCTTAGAGCAGAGTGAATCCATTGTCATGGGACATCCTGTAACTGTGTATGTTCCCCATGCAGTTGTAATTTTGCTGACCCGAACCAAGACTCAGTATCTCACCCCTAGTCGGCTGACTAAATACGAGAGGATTCTCGTGGGTGCTGCAAATGTGGCCATTACTCGGTGTAATATTTTGAACCCAGCCACTCTACTTCCTGACTCAATGATTATGGAAGATGGGGGAGAAAACGAGCATGACTGCATTAACCTGACAGAGTTCAGTACTAAACCCCGCCCAGACATTAAAGAAACGCCCTTGCCGGTACATGATGAGGAACGGTTTGTGGATAGTTCATGCATGAGACACGAACTGGTGGGCCTAAGTGCTGCCTACGCTGTGGTTGCTTTAGACAGAGTTAAAGAAGCATCCTGTTTATTCGGAGTAAAGTCTGCACAAGTAGCGGAATTGATTGCCCTGATAAGAGCTTATAAATTGGGAAAAGACAAAAGAATAACAGTGTATACTGACAGCCAGTACTGTTATGTGGGTTGTGCATGACTTTGGCCAATTATGGCTACAAAGAGAATTCCTGACTTCATCAGGTACTCCCATTCGAAATGGAAAAGTTATACAAGACCTTCTAGAGGCAATCCAATTACCAAAAGACTTGGCAGTGGTCAAATGTGTTGCTCATAAAAAGGGCCTTGACCCTGTGTCATTGGGAAATGATTTTGCTGATCGAGTAGCAAAACAATGCGCTATGGATCGCATGTCAATAAATATCAAACTGGGTGGGATTGGAAACAGCTGCCAACTCATGGTGTTTGAAGAAGTGCCTACCTGGGATGAAGTGAGAGAATGGCAGCATGCTGTGCCCTGGGAAGAGAAAGATAAGTGGAAGGAACTTGGTTGTCGACCAAGACGTGAGGATGGTGTCATTGTGAGCCCGAGTGGTATGCCTGTGTTACCTAGACACCTGCTTGCCCCTATGGCCAGATTGATACATGAAGGATCACACATTGGTAGGGATGCCATGGTTCTGGTATTTCAACAGACCTGGTACAACCCGAAGTTCAGGAAGGTAGCAGAATCCCTTTGCCAGAGGTGCATGTCGTGTCAACAGTTCAACGCTGGCAAGAGAACAGTAGTTGAACTGGGGAAGATTGGGAAGTCAGGGGGTCCCTTTGTGAGAATACAAATTGACTTTATCACCATGCCTCGTTGCGAGGGAAAAAGATATGTCCTTGTCATTGTCTGCCTATTTTCAAAATGGGTGGAAGCTTACCCTGTCCCACAGAGTGATGCTTTAACAGTAGCCAAATTGTTACTGCGAGAATTGATACCTAGGTTCGGGGTTCCAGTCACTATTGAATCAGATAGAGGCGGACATTTTCAGAATGAGGTGATGGACCAACTCTGTAAAGCATTTGGAATCACACAAAAGTTGCACTGTGCACATCGTCCAGAGGCTTCTGGAGTGGTAGAGCAAATAAATGGCACCATGAAATCGAGGTTGGCCAAAATGTGTGACTCAACTGGAATGAATTGGATTACTGCCTTGCCTCTTGTTCTGATGGGACTCAGAAGTATTCCAGATCGGAGAACAGGCCTGAGCCCCCATGAAATCTTGATGGGAAGAGTGATGAGACAAGCATGGGTACCAGGAAACAAACTGTTAAGCATTACTGATGATTTGGTACTTGAGTACTGCAGGCAACTGGGTGACCAAGTGCGTTCTATCTCTCGCCAGATTGGGGAAGACGCCGTCGCCAACCCGACAACTCCAGTTCACAAGTTGGTTCCTGGTGACTGGGTTAGAATCAAGTAGCACACTCGTTCGAGTTGCCTTGCACCGAGGTGGGGAGAAAAACGCCAAGTAATACTGGTGACCACGACAGCCGTGAAGTGTGCCGGCGTTCCCAGGTGGATCCATGCCAGCCATACTCAAAAGGTAATTCCAGACAAGGAGCCTGGAGCTGAAGGTTGTCCAGCTGAGGGGTCTGCGGATGTCGGTCCTGAAGTAGCTGATGATGAACAGCCGAGCACCAGTACAGCTGAGTGTCCTGCAGACGTTGGTCCGGAAGTAGCTGATGACGAGCAACCGAGCACCAGCCAAGATGATTGGATACCTATAATCGATCTCATTGAAGACCCAATCAGAACAAGAGAGCGAATCTACGAAGATAGAGAGTGGGACAGAGAGGTCAAGACAGGCACAGGCGAAGACCCTCAGATTATTCAGATTCACAGGACGAAGAAAAAGGTCAGACAGGGACAGAACGGGTGATTGACACACCTCCACTAACTCCTGAAATCGAAAAGGGACAGACTAGAACTAGAGTAAAAGTTCGAGCAGAAGAAAATCAAGGGATCGAAGTGCTCGAACAGGATCAGATAGAATTAGAAGAACGTGTTCAGGACACAGAAACAGAGACATTCAAAAACAAAACCCAAAATTCACCTGAACCAGGCCAGCTTAATAACCAGACAGAAGAAATAGATACAAGACCTGGGACTAGTCAGACAGGAAGGGAAGAGGCAGAAACGGAAGTGTCACAAACAAATGAAAACAAGAGAGCATTAGAAGAGAGCCAACTCACAGTGCCAGCTAAAAGACTCAAGAAAAAGAAAAATATCGAACCAAGATATATTAAAAGACTAAAGCTGAGAATAAAAACAGTAGAAGAGAAACTTGCTGACAGGAGAAAAAGCATACGAATAGCGGAACAAGCTGGAGAAAGCTCCAAACGAAGGAGTGATCGAATAAAGAGAGTGAACGAAAAATATCAAGATCCTGAGTGGACTTACTTGATTTTGGAAAATCTTGAGGATCTTGATATCACTGACGAAAGCGATGAAGAACAGGTTGCTAACTTGTCTGCCGAAGAAGACGAGCTCACCTGAAATTGCACAGAATAAGCTACCTGCGTAAACTTACAAAGAGGGGTTGAAAACTTCTTCTGAGCCAAAATGTCTGATTCAAACGTGAGTGGTAGACCTAGCCGCAGTTGTTGCAAAACATGCTGCAAAGTTGGTATATGTAGTATAGCTATAGTAATAATAGTTTGAATAGGACTAACAGTTTTCATTCCTTTTATGATAAGCAAAAATACTAATATTGACCCTACACAAACTACTGACACTGAAGAACTGACAACACGAAGTGTAGAAAGACGTGAGAGAGCACTCAGACAAACAAAACGAGACTTAGAAGCACCAGATGAGGAAGGACTGCATTATCACGGAGTTAAGAACAAGACTCATTTAAATGTTTTCGCAAACCTGTTAGTACACTATGTAGAAACTATGGAGATAGAAGATTGCTATGTCTGCATGAAGCTACCAACTTCTGTGGCGGAAGGCGTGACATATCATCACCTGCCCTTAACATATGGAATCTCCTGTAGTATTTTAGCTAGCTTGTTTTTATAAAAGAGTGTCGTGTTTTGGCAGCTCCTGAGTTAGCGTTTAGCTCAGCTACACGATCTTTTGCGTTAACTTGACCAAAATGTACGGGGGCCATCTTGGAATCCCTCCGACCTCCATTTTGTATGAACACGCTGCCTCGTGGTCAGCGTGCTCTTTTGTCCTTTCTCGATACCCATGGTCATCTATTCTTTTCGGCAATAGGCTATTTTTAGTACTGGTCAAGCGCACATGCGCACTATGCATCAATTGGTCATTCTTTAGGAATGTTAGCTCAAACTGACCAGTGGTATTGAACTCCTCCCACATGCTGGCTGTGTTCCAAAAATGACCTTATATGTACCTAAAGTGTGTAACTTGTAACCGCCTATCTTTTTAATGCTATCAAACTGTATAAAGGGGGTCGCGCACCGATGTTCGGTGTGCTACTTCCTACATTGCCGAAGGGTGCTGTAGGAATGTACCACCACCCCATGGGGTCTTAATAAACTTGTCTTTTGCATTTTCCAGTGTCCGTGCCAACTTCTATACTAAGGTGTTCGAGAGTTTAGCAGAGTATGTAGGCCTGATTTGAACCCAACACCACAATTGGCGACCACGAAGGGACTCATCGGCGACTCGGATGCCCGAAGGAAAGGTCGCGACGAAGGTTTGGAAACTCGCCATGGAAGCGATCGCTGCCACTGAGTGACCCGAGTCTCGGCACCCACAGTGTTTTTTTCCTTTCCTTCCGATCTGACCTTCCAGGTGGCGCCCGTCCTCGACTGAGATTCTGATCTTGGATTGTCGTGTAGTGCCGTTTTGGCTGATTCGATCACAGAACTTGGCAGATGGATCTTGGACGTTTGAAGATATTTGGTAGGCTTCTGATTGGTGAGGTAGTCTACTGACACTTACTATGGCTTTTTGAATTTGAATTAGAATTTGAATTTGTTTGAAGTTAGCTAACGTTTGAATCTTTGAATTTGAATTTGATTTATATGTGGAGTGCACCTCACATAGGCAGGCATGTAGGGATATTTCTCTGATATTATTTTGATTTGAACGGCACACCGTGTATGAAGCACATTAAGTGCCATTTTATGTAGTATCGCGTTTCCGTGGTACTTTTGAACATGCCTGTTTTCAGCACGCTCCGAGGGATGTGCTGCTTTGAAAATGGTACCAATTATCGATTAAATAAATCACAGCCGGCTCCCCCAGAGGGGACTCCAAATCGTGAGATGTATGTAAAATTTGGCATTCCGCCAATAATGTACAGCACGTTATGGCACAAGTATACCAAAACCGATCGTGAATTACGGTGGCCACTAAATGGGTCATTTGATCTTCGAAAGGTTCAATATGTAGAGCAGTGTTTGTTTCAGCGAAGGTCTAGACAAGATATGTTTGATTGTGTGCGTATGTGGGAGAAAGAGGTGCGTGAACGAGTGAAGCGTGAGGAAGCCTTGGCGGAGAAGGTGCAGCGAAAGGCTGCACGTGACAAAGCTTTACAGCTACAGGAGAAGGAGTTACAGGAACAGAAAGAGAGGGAGACTCGAGAACATAATTTGCAGGTTAATGGTCAGTTTCCCATCCGGCGTCCTCTTTATTCGGTCCTTACTAATGAAACAGATGATTTTTCATTATTAGAACGCTGTCCGCCTCCGTACGTCGCACCTACGGCTCCGAACAAGGACTCGGATGAGGACGATCAGAATGCACAGCGTACAAGGTTATCGTCGGATCGAACTGCGGAATTGCGTTCGTTTGCACGAAAGCTAAATGTTAATTCCGTAACTGTTTCTGATATTAGTAAGCAAATGGAACAATGGTCTGATAGGGAGCGGTTGTATTTTTTAGATCATTTTGGTGATGAGGTTGTTGATCGATTTAGAAAGTATTCTACAGAGTTAGAACCCAAGGATATATCCAAGGGTCGCGATAACTTTGGTAAAGGTCTTTTTGTTCTTTCAGATGCGGATGAATTTTTCAAACGTTTGGTTCAGCTACGGAATGAGGCGACACGGCTACGGGAGTTGGAAAAGTCAAAGGAACTTCCACCTGCGTCCGGATCGGCGGAGATATCCAAAGAATGCTCTATCTTTGGAACGGATAAGATCGCTGCGATTAATGTTAGACCTATGCGAGAAGCTGCGCCTTTGTATGTCCCTCATAAAGGGGATGGCACAGATGACGATAAAACGTCTAAAGACGCGAAGGGGTATTTTGTATATAACTGGGTTTATACGCCCTGGAATAGAGCAGATGTTATGGCGCTTAAGAATGCTTTGCCTGATCCCCGTAAAAATCCAGCGGCTTTTTATGAAAGTGTTGAAAGCGCGATTTCATCGTGTATTATGACGTTAGTTGATATTGATCTGTTTTTTGGGCTAATATTGCCCCCTGATATGTGGAGAGCGATTCGTAAGTTTGATGATCACACGACTCTCGGGGCGAGTTGGAAAGATATAGTTCAAGCTGACTTAGACAGGGAACCAGCATGTAAGCCTTGTCAATTAATATTGGATCTTCCAGGTGCTATACTAAATAAATTAAAAGCGCTCGTTCCCGCTAAAAAGATTGATTGGACCATATTAGCCTCTTGTAAGCAGAAAACGGATGAATCGGTTTCTGATTTCTTTTCTCGCTTTGAGGAAGTGTTCCATGATTACAGTGGACAGTCATTAACAGAAGATACAGGCAGACATTTATTTGTAGACAAATATGTGGCTAATCTCCGGTAGGAGATTGCAAAACGATTAAAGGCGAGTGAAAGTTCGTGGACCACGGCAACCCCTGCTTCTTTATTGACTATGGCTCAATATTATGAACGACAGGAATTCGAGGCAAAGGAAAGTAGTGATAAGAAAGCGAAGGGTTTGAAGACAAAGGTGATGTTGGCTCAGGTTCAGGTTACGAGAGGAAACAATCGAGGGGGACGAGGATCGTATAATAATGCTCCTCCTCCTCGTTCCGACATATCTGTGAATCAGTGTGCATACTGTAGACAGTTTGGACATTGGATTGCAGATTGTCCAGTGTTTCGAGAACAGTGTAATTGGAGGGGACGAGGAAGTGGAAGGTCTAGGAATAATTATGGAGGACCGAGAGGATATGGAGCAAATGATCGGGGAGGTTATGGGACAAATGATCGTGGAGGATATGGAGCAAGGGGTCGTGGTCAGACAGATTATAATACGTTCGATAATCGTAATCAATATCAGATCAATGAGGGTGGCTCTGTCGAGCCACGCGATGAGCGCTATGCATAGGATTGCGTAGGATGGGGTGTGGAATCGGTTGAGGTACCGGTTGATCAAAGGGGTCCATACATAGAAGCACATGTCTTGGGTTCCACTGATCAATTTCTGGTCGATACAGGAGCTACTCGTAGCGCTTTGTCCAAACACTTGGTTCCAAGGTCTCCCCTGTCTGGCAAGGTAATTACAGCTATAGGGTTCGATGGAACACCTAATTCTAGCCCACTGTCTCAACCCGTTGCATTTCATGTTGATAAATTTGCTGCCCCTTGTCCCTTTTTGCTGTCTCCAAATACACCAGATAATATTATGGGACTCGATATGTTAAAACATTTTCGAGCTACTATTCGCTGTGCCCCGGAAGGAGTGCGAGTTGTGTTGAACGAAAATTATCCAGAAGTTGAGCGAGTGTGTCTTCTCCATGAATCTGAAGTATTAGCCTCCCTACCAAAAAAATTGTGGGCCACTTCTGATACTGACGTAGGACAGATGAATATTCCCCCAGTACGTATTACTGTAAAGGAGGGAGTGCCTCTGCCACGTGTCCCACAATATAACATTTCGAGAGAAGGTGAAATTGCTTTGATACACATTGTGCATGATTTGATTTTGGCAGGAGTAGTTGAGGAAGTTCCCTACAATGTTTGCAACAGCCCAATTCTACCGATCCTGAAAAGAGATACAGATGCTAAAGTTTATCGTTTCATTATTGATTTGAGGGAAATAAACAAGATAGTAGTGCCTCAGTACCCGGTGGTGTCTGACATCACCACGTTGCTTACGTTGGTTCCACCAACGGCAACTACTTTTACAGTTATCGATTTGAAAAACGCATTTTTCTCGATTCCTGTACATCCTGATAGTCGATATCTCTTTGGATTCACATTAAATAATAAATCGTATAGATTCTGTCGAGTTCCTCAAGGCTATACAGAAAGTCCTAGCATCTATAGTCAGGCTTTAAAAAGGCAGCTTGATTCCTTTGAATTACAAGATGGTGTGGCTCTTATTCAGTATGTGGATGACATCTTACTTGCAGCGGACACGCAGGAACAATGTGAGAAAAGTACCTTTTCCTTGCTTTCCTTCTTAGCCGCAAACAATCATAAGGTTTCGAAGAAAAAGTTACAGTATTGTAGACCCAAGATGACCTACCTCGGTCATCTTTTGTCTAAGGAGGGCCGTGCATTGACATCAGATCGAATCCAAGCAGTGTTAGATACACCAGTTCCCCGTACTCAGAAAGATGTTCGTGCCTTCATAGGTCTGACGTCTTTTTGTAGGCAATGGATATTGGGTTTTTCACACATTGTTAAGCCTTTGTTGGCATTGTTGTCCAAAGATACACCAATTCCTATTGAATGGACGGATGAATGTCAGAATGCTTTTGACCAATTGAGACAAGCTCTTTGTTCTGCACCAGTGTTAGGTACACCTGATTACATGAAGATCTTTACATTGTATGTACACGAGAAGGATGGGTGCGCATTGTCAGTCTTAGTGCAGGCACATGGAGACAAACAGAGACCCTGTGCATACTTCTCGGCGGTACTCGACCTGTGGCTCGGGGACTGCCTGGATGTTTTCGAGCAGTTGCAGCAACAGCAGTAGCTATACGACAAAGTGAGGGAATAGTTTTGTCACATAAATTGTTGGTGTTAGTTCCCCATGCGGTAGATGCCTTGTTGAATCAAACGAAAACACAGCATCTAACCAGTGCCCGCCTAACAGGATATGAGCTAACGTTGTTGGCACCGCACATCACACTAAAACGATGTGCGACACTGAATCCTGCTACTTTACTGCCGGATCCTGTTGCTGAGACTCAGAAGGAAGAACAACATGACTGTGTTTTTCTGACTGAGGAACAAACAATGGGTCGCATCGATTTACAGGATACACCATTTCCAGATGTAGATGGGGAACTGTGGGTCGATGGATCGTGTGTGAAGTTACCAGATGGTACGACTTCCGCAGCTTATGCGATCACGACACTTAAGACGGTGGTAGAAGCAGCACGAATACCCCAGAAATCGGCCCAAGCAGCTGAATTGATAGCCTTAACGAAAGCATGTGAGTTAAGTGCTGGGCTATGTGTGAACATTTACACGGATAGTCGTTACACTTTTGGAGTAGTGCATGATTTTGGTCTACTCTGGAAGGAACGAGGATTCTTGACTTCACACGGAGTACACATCATGCATGGAGAATTGGTACGCGATCTTCTGAATGCACTATTATGTCCGAAGAAAGTAGCAATAGTAAAATGCAGTGCACACAAGAAGGTGACGGACAGAATAGGACAAGGCAATGCTTTCGCAGATCGCATTGCAAGAGAGACTGCTATGTTACAAAATAATTCCCCCATGTATGTGGTGAAATCACAAGCTGAGCGGTGGCATGATGCTAGAGAAGAAATATTAGACATACAGAGGTCGGCATCTGAAGCAGAACTTGTGAAATGGGCCACTGAAGGAGTGTTGGATGATGAGGGTTGCTGGCAGAGTAAAGATTTGGAAAGATGGAAACTACCTATGGCCTATTTACAAACAATGGTGCAAATGACACATGGGCTGGCACATATTGGAGCTCTTGCAATTACTAAATTGCTTACACGGGTTTGGGAAAATCCTGAAATTGCTAATACGGCTAAGAGAGTAGTGCAGACCTGCCTGATATGTCTACAGCACAATCCAGGCCAAGGGACTCATACTCCTAAAGGAGGGTTTGTTCCACCTACTGCACCATTCGAAGTACTGCAAATGGATTACATCCAGCTGGAGCGTTGTAATAACCTCAAGTATGTCTTAGTGGTGGTGTGTGCCTTCAGTAAATGGATTGAGGCTTACCCTACGAAAGACAATACAGCATTGACAACAGCTAAGGTGTTACTCAAAGAGAACTTCCCGCGCTATGGTGTTTGTAAGTTTATGTGGAATGATAATGGTCCTCATTTTATTGGGAAAGTAGTGGAGTACGTCCTGAAAGGATTGGGAATCAAGCAAAGATTCCACGCTGTCTTTCATCCGCAATCAGCAGGTTTGGTAGAAAGATACAATGCAACTTTGAAGCTGAAGCTAGCAAAGATCGTGGCATCCACATCTTTGAAATGGCCGGACGCTTTGCCTTTGGCATTACTGTCTATCCGATCAGTGCCACATTCCCGATCTGGCCTCACACCCTATGAAGTGGTGTTTGGTAGGCCGATGAATATTTGGGGAGTTCCTAAACCTCGTTTGATACATGATGTGCCTTGTATAATGATGAATGACTATCTGGCACGATTAACAAATGATTTGCTTTCTATTCATCAACAGGTTCGAGAAGCGCTCCCTGATAACTCTACTGGAGAGGCTCACGATCTTCATCCTGGGGACCACGTGATGGTCCGCGTGTTCGAAAGGTCCAGCAGTTTGGAACCGAGATGGCATGGCCCAGAGCAGGTGCTGCTGGCTACCCGAACAGCAGTGAGAGTCACCAATAAGAAACGGTGGATTCATTCCAGCCATTGTCGTCGTATTTCCCCGGATCTGGTGAACCCTGTGGTGCTATCCGAGTACAGAAAGATTTTGGATGCAGAAAAGAGCCCAGCTGTTACGTCCGATTAATTGGAGGGAGCCTTCCCGGACCACACTGTTTCTGATGGAGTGAAGTACAATCTACGTTCCCGGAAATAATTTCTTTTTGCATTTTTGAAACTGGTTGGTGACCGCTCTGAGGTTTGTGAAACGGAAGCCGGGAATATCAAGGGGGGGGGATCAATTCTGTCCAGTGTAGCGACACCCGTCTTGAATCTCGGAGAACAAACCAACGGCAGCCTCAGTCCAGAACCATCGTTTTATTTTTCTCTTAGTGTTGCTCTTGAACATTATTGTTTTGTGAACTATGGCATCTCCTTTGACACGAAAAGGGAGCATTCTTGGTGCTGTATTGTTCGTGTTGACTATAGTGGTGATTGCAGTAGTAGCTTGGACTATAGAACAATTGTTTCCTGCACGAGAACACTTACTGCCTACCACTCCAAGCCCATCCGAACACTTTCATTTTACTTTGCCTTATCCTGAAGAGAGGCATAGACAGACCTATTTGAATAACAGTTTTATTCAAATTTAGCATCACACTCACAACATGACCAACACATCAAATTGTTGGGTGTGTGGAATGTTGCCTGGACACCAAAAGAGGGGAGGAACTCCACTCATTCCTCTCCCGTTTTCTCACAACGGTTCTTGTAATGCTTGGTATACTCTTCTTTTTACTTTACGATGGCCAACGAAAGGTGGACTACTCTTTCGATTGAACAAGATATGTTTTAATGACAAAGATGGTTATCCACAAGCTGAAGGAACTAAATTTGAATGGGAAGAGTATCATTCGGACAATGTATCTGCACCTCGTGTTTATACGAATCAAAGGCTTATAAATGTAACGAATTTACATGTGATAACGGTTATTGACACAAAAGCAGATCTTTGTATTAGAAATAAAGGTACAATCCCTGTAGGCCGCAGCGAATGTAATGTTACACTTACCTTTGATACGACAAATGGAATTGCATTTGTAGCCTCACGTAATACATATTTCATTTGTGGGAATAAGGGATACCATTCTCTGCCACTGGGATGGTTAGGAACGTGTTACATAGCTTTTGTATTGCCGCCTGTATTTATTGCTCCTCCTATGTATCACAATGATTATGTTCTGTATCATGACTTCGTTCTAAACAGAGTTAAAAGAGAATTAGATCTTGATGGGATAGATCAAACTGATACCACTTTACAGCAATATGTAGATTTCAATCTTGGTTTATTCTCATTTGTAGGAGCTGCATTGAATAGCAGAAAGATAAGGAGGCTTACACGTGTGGTGGAAGCCGTCGCTAATGAAACTGCCTCTGCTTTAGGGAATATAACTGAAGAATTGCAAATTACCAGAATTGTGACGCTCCAGAACCGGATGGTTCTGGACGTGATACTAGCTGATCGTGGTGGAGCATGCCGCATTATCGGTAGTAGTTGCTGTGTGTACGTGCCAGATAATTCACCTTCCGTGTATGATTCGATTACGAAATTACATAAGATAGCTGCTGAGATCCACCCAGAAAATGGAACTTGGACCCTTTCTGGTTGGTTCTGGACCCTATTTAGTACTTGGGATGGAAATTATTAACCATTCTATGTATTTTCATTGGAGTATTGTTTTCCCTTTGTCTATGTATTCAATGTGGCCCAACCTTATGTTCTGCATGTATCACAGCCTGTATTCCGTCCAAACGAGCTATTGTTAAGCAAGAGAAATTGATCACCGACGAAGTGCTGAAAATAATGGCCATCAACATTGATGACGAGAATCCTGATTACGTCCATTATGAGGTAGCTTTCGCTAAACGCTAAAAGGGCCGTCTGTCGTGTTTTGGCAGCTCCTGAGTTAGCGTTTAGCTCAGCTACACGATCTTTTGCGTTAACTTGACCAAAATGTACGGGGGCCATCTTGGAATCCCTCCGACCTCCATTTTGTATGAACACACTGCCTCGTGGTCAGCGTGCTCTTTTGTCCTTTCTCGATACCCATGGTCATCTATTCTGCTCGGCAATAGGCTATTTTTAGTACTGGTCAAGCGCACATGCGCACTATGCATCAATTGGTCATTCTTTAGGAATGTTAGCTCAAACTGACCAGTGCTATTGAACTCCTCCCACATGCTGGCTGTGTTCCAAAAATGACCTTATATGTACCTAAAGTGTGTAACTTGTAACCGCCTATCTTTTTAATGCTATCAAACTGTATAAAGGGGGTCGCGCACCGATGTTCGGTGTGCTACTTCTTACATTGCCGAAGGGTGCTGTAGGAATGTACCACCACCCCATGGGGTCTTAATAAACTTGTCTTTTGCATTTTCCAGTGTCCGTGCCAACTTCTATACTAAGGTGTTCGAGAGTTTAGCAGAGTATGTAGGCCTGATTTGAACCCAACACCACAAGAGGACTGTTACAGTACTATTACTCTAACAATGACGTAATCTTTTCTGAACTTCCTATACGTGGAAATCTGAATCCTGTACATACTAAAAGTGACGTTACACGCTATATGGGAGAATGCTTTCTGACTATAGGTACCATAGACTTAAATGAAGCACACAGAGATAACTTGACCTGTTCATTACATGAACAAGAGAAAATATTCTTGAACATGGCAGAGAAAAGAAGGGAGAGTTTCCAAAGAAAGGCAAATGACAAAAGACAGAAAACACCTAAATGGGCTGAAAACATGGAAGGCACCTCAACTGGCGGGGCGGGGCCTGCTCTGTTGCTGGATTTCGAAAAGAAAGGGAAACTCTGTCTTCACCGCGAGAAGACTAGTTATTATAATAACATTTTCATTGGTTCCAGTCAATGTGAACATAATTATAAGGTAATTGGAGGTTGGGGTTTCAAAAATGGGTCAGAACCTGTGTTTCCAGGAATTTATTATATATGTGGAGACAAGGCTTATTTCAAATTGCCGGATCACTGGTATGGAAGCTGCTATTTTGGCATTGTCTTCCCGAAAATATACCATGTAAATAAAGTTGCTGGAAGCAGTGAAAACACTAATGGCTTAGTGCGTAGCAAAAGAGAAAGCGTAGGTGAAATAATGGGTAGTATCTTTAGTGCACTGATACCTGGAGTGGGAGTGGTTCTGAACACTCACAGAATTTGCAAATTGTCCACAATAGTGGATGTGTTGTCTACTGACACAGCTCATGGATTTCTGCTGGTCAATACCGAAATGGTTGCGATCAGATCGATGGTTTTGCAGAACAGACTTGCGCTTGACACCTTATTAGCAAAAGAGGGCGGAGTCTGCCGGATGCTGAAGGAGCAACATTGTTGCACTTACATTCCGGACAAAAGCATACAGCTCAAGAGATATGTGAAAAACATTACTAATTTGGAAAAGGAACTCAAACCACTCGAGGTTGACAGTGCCTGGAAGACGGAAGAGGAACCACAGACAGGCAGAATTTCTATATGAAAAAACATTAAAAACAAAATATTAGGTATATATACCAGGCTAGGAATATAATTGTAAATATTCTCCCCAGAGTATTAAACCTCTTGTACTCACCCCGGGACCCTTCGCCCTTACTTGTTTTTACAGCTTGTCCGTGGTATTCCCAACTAGAAAATGCTGGGATGCACATAGAAGCCAACACATGACGGGCCGTCTTACCCTTTTGGACACCTCTCGGGTAAGAATCCCAGCACGCGCTACCTAGCTCGCGCATTTCTATCCAACGTACCAGCGGCCACCCGTAGTAGGTTTAATTTTTAAAGTCAGCTGCCTCTTATTCCTTATGTAGGTGCCTTTATAACTCGTTACCAGCCGGCGGCGCCCCCTCTCCCTAGAATCCATCGAGGAGACTATCACCACTAATCACAGGTATTTGTTCATCTTTTTCTTTTGGTGTTCGTCACCCCAGATTTAGACCCTTTTTTTCCCCTCCGACTAGCTTGATGTATTCTTACCTTCATTTATTGTCCGCCAACAGGGATCCCTTTTTCATCCTGTTGTGTGATCCCAGCCGAGTCAGCGCCTCCACTCCGGCGCACGCCTGGGGGGCAATTTTCTTTGCAAAACAGGTATGCTCGACAATGAATTCGATCCGGATCTCTCCCTATGATTAATCAGCGAGAGATATTAAAAACGCTCAGAAATGATGATGCCTATTTTGAGCTGTTCATTAATTAAATCCCCTTAGACATGCCCCGGTGAATTTACCGTCTCACTCTGGTGCAAGCTAAAAGTAACTCTGCCCTCTCAAGACAGACTGCACCACCTGTGATTACCAGGTAAAACCAATAACCATTGTATCTCCCATCCTTTCATCAGTGTTTCCTACTGCTTTTCCATTAACTGTTATAGCAGATTGTTGTCATTGCATGCCCTCAATTCTCTCTCCCTCGTTTTTTTAAACTCATATGTCACCTATTCCTTGTTAATCATGTTTGATGTGTGTTTTGTAGGCCTAGCCCCGACCAAAAACAAACTGGATGTCATTAGCCTTACCAAGATGTAAGCCTCTTGCTAGATTATACCTGAACCCTCGCAAGTATATATACCTAATATTTTGTTTTTAATGTTTTTTCATATAGAAATTCTGCCTGTCTGTGGTTCCTCTTCCGTCCTCTCACTGTGCCCTGATGAAGGTGTAGCCCCGGATGGGGCCTCACACCGAAACGCGCGTTGGCGTTTGTTCCCACTTCGGAACTCTCAGAACCAACCCGGACATTCAACCATCGGTCCCTATGTTATCCATAACCATCATCGCTTGGTGTTGTATGATTTGTGAATGATTGTCGTATGAGTGTAGATGATATGTCAGAGCGGAATTCGAACCACTGTTTATGTATATTATTGTGTCTATTTATTATGGTGTAGATTACTCTCATGAATCACGTCTATTTATCTGCAATGAACGACAGTTTCAAATACTTATATATAAAAAATAAATTTTGATATAAAATGAATAAATATGTATTTGTGGCGTAATTTGCCTGGGTTCAGGTTTTCTTACATTAATATATAGGACCTCTCCAAGGCCATTTATTCTAAACTCATAGGGCAGGTACCCCTCCCGTATTTGATGTTCTGTTCTCCCCGTCTACCTGCCTTAGATTGATGTGGGGTCCCCCTCTGAATTGAAGTGCCTGGAAGAGACTCGTTGATGGTCTCTCCAATGTAGGTCATTGGTTTGCTAACTTAGGTAGAAGCTTATTGTTTAAGGTACTGATGCCAATTGGAGTTATAGGTTTTATCCTATTCCTCATATTCGTCTGTTGCAAATGTCTCAAACACACAAAGAAGTACCAAGTGAATGCGAGAGGAGTGAAACGGAGTGCGGATGAGCTTGAATTGGAAGAAATGAATAATCAGATTTACAAAAGGGTGAAAAATTCTCACCCTACCAAAAACGAGAAAGAGAAACTGAATCGCCTGTTGGAAGAAATAGAGTTGTACAAAGTGTGAAAGAAAGTTGGCATCTGGTTCCGTTATTTTGTGATGATAGTAAATATCATCAAAGAGGGGATTGATAGAGCAAGATTTCGCATCGCGACTTGCTCGATTCAAAAACCTCGAAATCTGTTATAATCCTGTAATCCCAATTGTTCGTTTTACTAATTTTATGTATTTTTGAATGTGCGTGTGTATCTTAGTGATGCTTGCCTATGTGTTCTACTAATCCAAATAACCCTTGTACCTAAAATGGCCGCTGCTTGAATTTTCGCTTCTGCGCATGCGTTAGTCACACTCACGTGACTTTACGTAGATGTAGTCTGGAGGGAAAGGGTGCGCATGCGTAATAGCCACAAGATGGCTGCTCAATGTAATAACATGGTGAAGCTTGTGCTGTTGCTCATCGTGTCGTTATGTGTAGCACTTACCCTTAACAGCATAGTATATTTTTATAATGACAAACCTGAAGTACGAAATCATGATATGTAATACATTCATTTATTTCTATGTTTTAATTTGTTTTCGCTTACTTTTCATGTATCACGGGAAATGGGGGTCTGAAATCTACCGAGAGCCATCTTGAAGGTCCCTTCTGCTCATGTGCGTGCAGCCAGAGGCAAATAACCTTGGGCAGTGGAACTCAGCCAGCTGGCAGCCATAGTCAAGATGCTCCTGGGAGAACCACCTCTGACCCAGGAGAATGGAGAAATTTGTTCCCTTATTGAAACAAATGTATATATCTATTGTTTTCTGTGATACTTTTCCGTGAGAACCCCAAATCTGCTAGGCGGTACCCTAGAATGTAAATTAGGGCTTGTAGAAGCCTGTTCTGATTGGTGTGTTAACCAAACCTACCTTAGGACCAATTGAAATTGGGGATTCTGACACTTTGCAACATTGGGGGGTGGTACACTGACCCAAGAACAGTATATCTAGCCTAGGTTCACCTAGGGAATTTGTCCGACGTGTCCGAATAGCTGACCTGTCACTGACCCAACGCACTCAATAGGTGACTGAATTTACAGAGCGCTGCGGAGCACTCTGTCCGAATTTGACCATAGACTCTAAGGTTTTACAAAACCTTAAGTGCTGGCGGAGCACTTTGCTGGGGAGTTCGCTAACCCAATCGGGGTTCTGACTGATAGCTGCAGAGAGGGTGGAGCGCAGGCGTTGCTTCCGAACTGCGGGTGCTGGTCGTATCCTGGTGGTCCTGTCCTGATCCTAATCTGGGTTTCCTGTCCTGTCCTGGGGTGTCCATTCTGCACCTGCTGTCCCGTTGATGTCTGTCCTTCCTGGGGGTATTTCCTGTCCTTAACTGACCCGTGGACAGGGTTGGTTTTCACACCAGTCTAGGTAAATATCTTGCCGAAACTCTAAACCTGGATCTTTCTATTTTCTGTCTTTGCTTCAATAAAGACATACCTTTGCATATGATAATTTTCCATGCTTTCCGCAATCATTGCCTATCATAAAGTCATTTGCATTTAATTTCATAGCGTGTTCCTATGTTACCCTACCTTTTAGAAATCATTTTCTCCATTGCAGTGTACAATTTCCTGATGTGGTCTATAATTTTCTCGTATAAAACTGACTTGAGTAATTTGCTAGCGTGTTTCACTTTTCACCCTTAATATAGCTGTTTAGGATTCCTAACTTCCCATTCTTATTCATAAAAACTGTTTCCCATAGTATAAATTTATACTTGCATAACTTTGCCCATTTAACTATGTCTACTCTTGAGTTCCATTCTTAGCGTGTTCCCTGTCAAACTATTTACAAACTTAAATGATTGCCCTTACATTTTTCTTGTATGGTTATATTATTTTTGTTATCTTGATTATTGACTGCTTTTTTTACTGTAAACCTTATAATTTCCGAAACTGAATTCTAGATAAAATCCTTAAAACTTCCCAGTTATCCGTGGTCATTTGATGAATATCAAAGTTATTTAATATTGGGTTTTGTATTTTGCTGCCTTTCCTTTTACAGCTAGCTCCCTGACCCATCGTGGTCATATGTACCCGTAACGGTGGATGGTAAGTCGGGTATACTGGAAATAATCGAAAGGGACTTATGATTATTGGTAGTAGATTGTAAGGTCATCTGATCAATGTATATATGGAAAATTGGAATATATGGGCCCGAAGCCAGAGTGGCGAAATTATTGGTCGGGTGACCTGCGATCTCTATCATGGGTTCCAGTACATGCATATCTAAGTTATGTTGAATGCTTGTGTACAGAGCGTTGACCTCCAGGGTCACCAATGTCAGGGTGCCCTCCCACGTGATGTCCGCAAGTATAGTGAGTATATGTTTGATTTCCTTTATGTATGATGGTACATTGACCACCATCGGCTGCAGAAAGATGTCAAGATACTCCAAAACTCTTTCTGTGGTACCACCTATGCCAGATAAAATGCCACCGGGAACCTCCCCTTCCCGGTGAGAAGGGAAGGTTCTTGTTTATTTTTGGCAGTGTGTACAGACATGGGTATCTAGGACGGTCTACTTGGAGGTACATGTATTCGTTATGGTTCAGGAGGCAACTGTTGTGCTACCCTTGGAGTTTCAAGTTAAGCAGATCTGTGAGTGGCAAGATGGGGTTAGAAGGGAGCTCCTCGTAACAATGGATATCATTTAGTTGTGAGAGGATCTCCCCCTCATAATCAGCTTGATTCATGAGCACCACATTTCCACCCTTATCAGCCTCCCGTATCATGATGATATTGCTACCCATAAGTGTGTGTGTATGTGTGTGTGTGTGTGTGTGTGTGTGTGTGTGTGTAGTGCTTGTCATTCCGACCGAGTCAGGTTGTCTACCCTCCTTGAGCGAGAGTGATGTGATTCAGAGTAGATCTGACATGACCAGTTTGTAAAAAATATACTTATTGTTGCCAGCCAACAGTTTTTGGTTCATCTAGGTGTGACCTTCAGGCCACTGCTAACGCTCAGATCAATCAATCAATCAGTGGGCTTAAAGCGCGCTACTCACCCGTGAGGGTCTCAAGGCACTAGGGGGAGGGGAGATTGGCTGCTCCGTGTCACTTGAAGAGCCAGGTCTTGAGGTCTTTCCTGAAGGTTTCCAGGTTAGAGAGCATCTGATGCTCACAGGGAGCGTGTTCCATGTCTTCGCCGCGATGAAGGAGAAAGCCCTCCCGCCTGTTTTGGTTCTGCGGATGCAAGGGACTTCTGCCAGGGCGAGGTTCTTTGACCGGAGGTTCCTTTTGAGCACGTGAAAGGAAAGTCGTTCGTTGAGGTACGTTGGACCGCCATCGTTGAGGCTCTTGTATGCGTAGATGAGGAGCTTGAAAGTGATCCTATCTTCCACGGGCAGCCAGTGGAGTGTGCGGAAGTGTGGGGTCATATGTTCGAGGTGGTGCTCACCCAGCACTCGTCTAGCGGTGGCGTACTGGTTTGTAGTTTGTGGATCAGGGTTTTGTTAGTCCAGGCGTAAAGTGCGTTGCCGTAGTCCAGTTGCTGTGCAGGCCTCAGCCAGACTCGCTAGTGCAAGGGGTTCGCCCTTCTCTGCACGAAGTCCTCAGACCAGATTGAAAGAAGTTGGCACAGAAACTGGAAATAGAAAACATAACATTTATTACACCTCATGAGGTGGTGCTACGGTTCAAACAGTACCCTTCGGCATTGCAAGAAGTAGCACCCCAAAGCTAGGGATGCATGGTTTATTTATACCCACACAGGGGCTCAAAAGAAGGCGGTACAAAGCACAAGAGCACATTTTATGTACATATAAGGGACTATCGAGAGGCACAATCGATCAGTGAGAAGAGTTAACAGTCTTGGGGGCATCAGCTAACACATTCCAATCTAGGGCTAATCACTAACAGATGTGAACCCTAACGGTCAGTGGCGAAACAAGGGGACGCTAATAATAGCCTGTTGCTGGGCAGATTCAAGTGTCATGGACAGGAAGATAGGACAGAGCACATGGTCGGCACGAGGTAACATGTGGCACTCAAAATTGCTGCCATGAATAGAAAATGGAGTCCGTTAAATGTCAAGATAATGGCTAGAACTAAGATGTCTTTCGCTAATGCTCAATCTAATCGCTGTTAAATTACAACAGACGGCCCTTTTAGCATTAGCTAAAGACATACGCTCTTTTGGGGTAATCTAAACATTCATCTCATATATCTATGCGCATCATATCAGCTACTTCTTTATCTAACGTACGGTGTGCTTCCACAGTATTCCTTTTAGACGGTATACAAGCAGATATGCACATAGAACACAGCATTGGGCCACAGTGGATACACATACAACAGGTGAAAATCACTGCAATTGCCATACATAGAATAGTCAGTAATTTCCAACCCCAGGCAGAAACTAGAGCCCAAAACCAACCAGCAAGAATCCAGGTGCCATTTTTAGTATGAATATCTGCAGCTATCCTATGCAGTTTAAAAATTGCATCATACACTGAGGGCGAATTATCAGGGACAAACACACAGCAACTACTTCCGATAACTTTACATGCACCTCCTCTATCTGCTAACATAACGTCTAACACCATCCTGTTCTGGAGAGTTACAATACTAGCAATTTGCAACTCATCAGTAATATTGCCAAGAGCTATAGCAGTTTGATTAGTGACAGCTTCCACAACTCTAGTCAATCGTCGTATTTTCCTGATATTTAATGCAGCACCCACAAAAGGAAACAAACCCAAATTAAAATCAACATATTGCTGCAAACTAGTGTCTGTCTGGTCTACATCATCTATTTTTATGGCCCTTTTATAACGATTCATTGAAATATTTTTAAACAGTTTAAAATCTCGGTGGTATGAAGCAGGTGCCAGAAAAACAGGAGGCAATAAAAAAGATACATAGCACGTAACGGACCACCCTACTGGTAGTTTATGATATCCATGGCTCTCACATACTAAATACGTGTTGTGTGAGGCCAGGAACGAACTGTCATTCAGTCCATCTATATTTAATACAGTAATACAATCACTAGTTCCAACTGGAATTCGTCCAGTACTTTGTACACATAAATCTGCTTTAGTCCTTGTAACAGTGATTACAGACTGGTTGCTTGTGGTAGAGTCTCTCATATGGGTCAAAACATATGGTGTAGAACCATTGTCCAGTCGGTATTCCTCCCATTCTCATATAGTTCCATTTGCTTGAGGATACCCATGTTCATCTTGATAACACTCTTTATTCAGACGAAAAATAAGTCCACCTACTGCAGGTTTCCTAGTTGAAAATAGAAGAGTGTACCAGGCTCGACAAGAACCATTATGCGAAAAAGGAAGTGGAATAAATGGTGTTCCACCTTTCTTTTGATGTGCTGGAAGCATACCACATATCCAACAATTAGTGGCATTTGTAGCGTTGTGAGTATGGTGGAGCATCTGAACAAACGTATTATTAAGATAGGATTCTCGATGCTTTTGCTCATGATACGGAAGAGTGAAATGCTGATGCTCTTCAGGGACTGGAGTAGTAGGAACCACAACAAACTCACGAGCAGGAATCATCATTTCAATAGACCAGGTGATCACTGCTATAATTGTCAGAACTGCAAAAACACCTATAACTCCTAAAATCTTTTTCTTAGTGGTTATCATAGCAACAAAATCAGCTTTCTCAAAAACAGAACAAAACAACAAAAATAAAATAATTGTGGGAGCTCTTCTCCAGTGGGTAGACGTTGGTTTCTTCACCGCAGATCAAGACAGGTGTCACTACAATACGCAGGGCTGATCCCCCTCCCTTGTCATATCCACATTCCGTTTCCACTACCCAGGGCGGTTGCTCAACCTGTCTCGTTCAAACAAAACTGTAGACTCTCTCCTCGGTCTCAGGTTGTATCGCATTGCTCCAGGAGTCGTCTGGTCCGGGAAGAACTCCGCAGATTCGTCAGGTGATACAGAAGGGCCTTTCTCCGTGGTCAATATCTCTTGATGGTCGGTCAGCACAGCAGGTTCCACCAAGGTCGACAATATCTTCCGACAATGAGTGCTATGCACCCAATTTTTCTTGTTGGTGACTCAAACCGCTGTTCTCGTGGCAAGGAGCACCTGTTCTGGTCCACGCCATCTCGGCTCCAAACTGCTTGACCTCTCGAACGCCTTAACCATCACAAGGTCGCCAGGACGGAGCTCATGGCCTTCACCTGTAGATCTGTCAGGAAGTGCTTCACGAACCTGTTGATGAATAGAAACCAAACTGTCAGTTAACTGTGCCAAATAGTCACTCATCAAGACACAAGGTATATCATACACAGAACTCGGTTTTGGAACTCCCCAAATGTTCATGGATTGTCCAAATACCACCTCGTATGGGGTGAGACCCGTCCTAGAACGTGGCACTGATCTGATGGACAACAATGCCAATAGCAATGCAGCTGGCCAAGTCAAGTGCGTAGAAGCTTGAATCTTTGCAATTTTCAGCTTCAGAGTAGCATTATACCTTTCCACCAATCCTGCTGATTGTGGATGGAACACTGCATGGAACTTCTGTTTAATTCCTAATCCTTTCAAAACATACTTGATAACTTCCCCAAGAAAATGAGGTCCATTATCATTCCATAAAAGTCTGCAAACACCGAACCTCGGAAAGAATTCCTTCAGTAGCACCTTAGCGGTAGTATTGGCAGTATTGTCCTTCGTGGGGTACGCCTCAATCCATTTACTGAAAGCACAAACCACCACTCGAACATACTTTAAGTTATTACAACGCTCAAGTTGGATGTAGTCCATTTGCAAGACTTCAAAAGGTGCAGTTGGTGTAGCAAAACCTCCAGATGGAACTCGCGTTCCTTTTCCAGGATTATATTGCAAACAGATCATGCAAGACTGTACTACTCTCTTAGCTGTGCTAGCAATTTCTGGATGCTCCCAAACTTGCGTAAGCATTTTCGTTATTGCAGAAGCTCCAACATGTGCTAGCCCATGTGCCATCTGAACCATAGGTTGTACGAAAGCTATAGGCAGCTTCCATCTATCCATCTACTTATTCCTCCAACAACCTTCGTCATCTAACTCTCCTTCTTTAGACCACTGTTCACGTTCTTTATCAGAGGCTGTCCTCTGTATCTCTCGTACTTCTTGCCTAGCATCATGCCATCTCTCAGCTTGTGACTACATACATTGGAGTAGTGTTTCTTCTCATCGCAGTTTCACGTGCCACGTGGTCTGCAAAGGCATTTCCTTGTCCAATCTTGTCTGTCTCTTTCTTATGCGCGCTACACTTCACTATGGCTACTTTCTTTGGGTATGTTAGTGCAATCAAAAGATTATGCACTAATTCTCCGTGCATTATTTGCATTCCGTGAGATGTAAGAAAGCCTCTTTCCTTCCAGAGTAGGAGAAAATCATGCGCTACTCCAAAAGTATAGCGGCTATCTGTGTAAATGTTCACACATAAATCAGTACTAAGCTCACATGCTCGTGTCAAAGCTATCAATTAAGCTGCTTGGGCCGATTTCTTCTGCGGTATACGAGCTGTCTCCACTATTGTTTCAAGCGTGGTGATTGCATGTGCGGCTGAGGTCGTACCATCCGGTAATTTCAAACAAGACCCATCAACCCATAGTTCACCGTCCACATCTGGAAGGGGCGTATCTTGCAGATCAATGCGACCCTTTGTCTGTTCCTCAGTCAGGAATATACAATCATGTGTTTCTTGTGCCTGAGGCTGAGTCACCGGATATGGTAACAAAGTAGCAGGGTTCAAAGTTGCACATCTCTTCAATGTAATGTGAGGAGCCAGCAATGTCAGTTCATATCCTGTAAGACGAGCGCTAGTTAAGTGCTGCGGCTTTGTCTGATTCAAAAGGGCATCAACCGCATGGGGTACCAACACTAACAGCTTAGGTGACAAAACTATTCCCTCACTCTGTCGTATTGACACAACTGTCGCTGCAACTGAGCGAAAACACCCAGGTAATGCTCTAGCAACAGGATCAAGTACTGCTGAAAAATAAGCACAAGGACGTTGCTTATCGCCATGTAACGGACTAAAACTTACAATGCACATCCATCTTTCTCATGCACGTAAAGTGTAAAAAGCTTCGTGTAATCTGGTGTGCCTAACACTGGTGCTGAACAAAGAGTTTGTCGTAACTGTCGAAAAGCATTTTCACATTCATCTGTCCATGGAAGGGGTACTGGAGTATCTTTTGTCAAAAGTGCTAACAAAGGCTTAACAATGTATGAAAATCCCAAAATCCACTGTCTGCAAAAGGAAGTAAGACCCAAAAATGCACGTACTCCTTTCTGTGTGGTAGGAACAGGCGTGCCTACAATTGCTTGTATACGATATGATGTCAATGCACGTCCCTCCTTAGACAAAAGGTGACCTAGGTAGGTTACCTTTGGTCTACAATATTGCAGCTTCTTTCGAGACACTTTGTGATGATGTGAAGCAAGAAAAGAAAGCAAAGACAGAGTACACTTTTCACATTGTTCTGGGGTGTCGGCTGCCAACAAGATGTCATCGACATATTGCATGAGAGCTACACCTTCGGGCAGTGCAAAAGAATCAAGTTCTCTTTTCAATGCTTGACTGTAAATACTCGGGCTCTCAGTATAGCCTTGAGGAACTCTACAAAATCTATACGATCGATTATTCAAAGTGAAACCGAACAAATATCGGCTGTCAGGATGAATAGGGATCGAAAAGAAAGCGTTTTTCAAGTCTATCACAGAAAATGTAGTAGTAGTCGGAGGAACAAAAATAAGAAGTGTGGTGATGTCAGAAACCACAGGATACTGTGGTACGACAATCTTGTTTTCCTCCCTCAAGTCTATGATGAATCTGTAGACTCGTGTATCAGTGTCTCTTTTCAGAATTGGAAGAATCGGGCTGTTGCAAACATTAAATGGGACTTCCTCAACAACTCCAACTTGGATAAGATCATGTACAATTCGTATGAGTGCTTCATCACCCTCCTGTGAAATCCTATATTGTGGCAAACGAGGTAACACAGCTCCCTCCTAGACACTAATTTGTACTGGTGGGATAACCATTTGACCCACATCAGTGTCTGAGGTAGCCCAAAAAGTTTTAGGAAGCGAAGCCAATGCAATATCCTCTTTAACAAAACAAACTCTTTCAGGCTCGGAATGATTATCATTCAAAATAACACGCACACCTTCAGGGGAACATCGTATTGTGGCTCTGAAATATTTCAACATATCAAGACCCACAATATTTTCTGGTGTGTTTGGGAAAAACAAAAACGGACATGGAGCACTAAATTTATCAACATGGAATGTAAGCGGTTGTCACAATGGGCTAAGGGAAGGTGTTCCATCGAAACCTATCGAAGTAATAGTTACGCCAGACAGGGGAGCCCTCGGAACCAATTGTTTAGACAAAGTGCTACGAGTAGCTCCTGTATCAACCAGAAACCGATCATTAGAACCCAAAACATGTGCTGTAACATAGGGACCCTTCTGATCTACTGGAATTTCAACTGATTCCTTACCCCATCCTAGGCAATCCTATGCATGAGCAGAATCGTAAAGGTCAGGCTGGACATAATCAGACACTTGATATTGGTTTCGTCTATCAAAAGTGTTTTGACCATTTTTTGTTCGTACATTAGTATCAAATCGAGCACGATCATTCGTATTTCCCCTAGGCCCTGAAAACCCTGAACCATTTCTCCTTTGTCCCCGCCCCCGTGAATTCTGTTGGGCATGCAACACTGGAAAATCAGCCATCCAATGACCAAACTGCTTACAATACGCACATTGATTGATAGACAAATTCGTACGGGTATAGGGGGTATTGAAAGATCCACGTCCGCCTCTATCGTAACATCTATCGTAGTCTCTACCATAGCCTCTAGAGGGTGGACCATAGACCTGGGCTAACATAATTTTCGTTTTCAAATCTTTAGATTTCTTTTCTTCATTACCTTTTGCTTTCAATTCTTGACGCTCATAATATTGAGCCATCGTCAAGACGGATGCTGGAGAAGAGGTAGTCCAAGAACTTTCACTGGCTTTTAAGTGGCTAGCTATCCCTGGCAACTGATTCGTAACATATTTATCGACAAACAGATGTCTGCCGGTATCATCTGTCAAAGATTGACCGCTAAAATCATGAAAAGCTTCCTCAAAGCGCGTGAAGAAATCAGAAACTGATTCATCAGCCTTTTATTTACACGATGCTAAAACAGTCCAATCAATCTTTTTAGGGGGGATAACTGTTTTAAGTTTAGTTAAAATTGCTGCAGGGAGATCTAGAATTAACAGATGTGGCTTTTTAGCGGGCTCCCTATCCACATCCATTCGTTCTAAATCCTTCCATTCGGCACCAAAGGTAGCACGGTCATCAATTTTACGAACAGTCTGCCACATATCTGGTGGTGAAATTAAACCGAAAAACAAATCTACATCACATAGGGCCATAGTACAGGAATTTAAAGCGCCTTCAACTTCCTCATAGAAAGCGGCTGGATTTTTACGCGGATCGGGTAACGCTGCTTTAAGCGCCATTACATCTGCTCTATTCCAAGGAGAGTACACCCAATTATAAATAAAATATCTTTTAGCATCAGTAGAATTTTTATCATCACTATCATCCGCTCCTTTAGGAGGAACATACAAGAGCGCGGCTTCCCGCATAGGTCTCATTTCAACTGGTATTATCTTATCTGGTCCGAAGATTGGAGACTGCGACACTCCGGACGGATTGGGCTGTGCAGCTTCATCCGTACGCTTTTTCTGCATCTTCAGGTGAACCGCATCAGTTCGTAATTTAACCAACCGTCTAATCGTGTCAGGCACCTGAGAAAAAAGAAAAAGACCATCACGCATGGATTTACAATCAGCTGCTACATCATCAGGTTCTATTATTGGAGAGAATTTTTGAAAAAATTCTATAACTTCTGTAGCAAATGTCACAGTGAAATATATCTGCTCCTGTTCCGACCTTCCCTGTATACTTGCTAAAAGATCGGAAGCAGAATCAGTACTACGTAATGCTTTACGAGCAGCTTGTCTGATTTCAGACGAACGCGCAGCAGTCAACATTGATCGAGTGTCCCGCGCTTTTTGTTGCTCTGTGTCAGAATCCCCATCGCCTTCGGTCGGAGCGGACGGAACGGTTTACGGAGGTGGAGGTCGATCTAATAACAAAAAATCATCTTGCTGTTTATTAAGGACAGGATAGAGAGGCTGTCGGACAGGATATTGGCGAGATACCTGCAACATATGTTCTTTCTCCTCCCTCTCTTTTAACTTTTTCACTTCTTTCTTTCTCAACTCCAGCGCTTTCTCATACACATTCATTCGCTGTTCCTTGTCAATCAACGCTTGCTCACGCTTCTCTTGCTGTCGCACTTCTTTTTCCCACATACGCACGCATTCAAACATGTCACGTCTAGACCTTCGCTCAAACATACATCGCTCCACATACTCAATCTTTCGTGCATCAAATGACCCATTCAGTGGCCACCGTAACTCAGGATCCTTTTTGGTATATTTGTGCCATAACGTGCTATACATTATGGCAGAAAGACCAAATTTCACATACATAGTTCTATTAGGAGTCCCCTCTGGGGGAGCCGGCTGCGATTCCTCGAGTGGTAGACTGGTACCTTTACAAAAGTAGCACAACCTTCGAAGTGCGCTAAAAACAGGCATGCCAAAAATAATGCAAAATATGCAATATTATACACAAAGTAGCTCTTAAAGTACATCACATTGCCTGCCTATATGTGTTGCAACACAGGTATATACCAAGTTCCAAATGCAAATTAGACTAGTCTTTTCCAAATACAAATATGCCACAGTAAGTGTTCCTAAAACTACCTTACCATACAAGGGCATCCAAAACTCACAATAGGTGCGCAAAACGGCTCTTACCAATTATAGGATGTCCAGCTTCCAACTGCCAAGTTCTAAATTTGACCAAACGGTCACTGCACGGTGAACCAACAGAAGAGATCTCAGTCGAGGATTGGCGCCACCTGAATGGTCAGATCCGAAAGAAGGGAAGAAACGCCTCTGGTGCCAAGACTCGGGTCTTCTCTGGCAGCGATCGCGTCCTCAGCGAGATTCCAAACCTTCGTCACGACCAATCCTTCGGGCATCCAAGTCGCCGATGAGCCCCACGTGTCGGGCGCCAATTTGTCGTGCAGGCCTCAGCCAGACCCGCTAGTGCAAGGGGTTTGCCCTTCTCTGCACGAAGTCCTCAGACCAGATTGAAAGAAGTTGGCACAGAAACTGGAAATAGAAAACGTAACATTTATTACACCTCATGAGGTGGTGCTATGGTGCAAACAGTACCCTTCGGCATTGCAAGAAGTAGCACCCCGAAGCTAGGGATGCATGGTTTATTTATACCCACACAGGGGCTCAAAAGAAGGCGGTACAAAGCACAAGAGCACATTTTATGTACATATAAGGGACTATCGAGAGGCACAATCGATCAGTGAGAGGAGTTAACAGTCTTGGGGGCATCAGCTAACACATTCCAATCTAGGGCTAATCACTAACAGATGTGAACCCTAACGGTCAGTGGCGAAACAAGGGGACGCTAATAATAGCCTGTTGCTGGGCAGATTCAAGTGTCATGGACAGGAAGATAGGACAGAGCACGTGGTTGGCACGAGGTAAAATGTGGCAGTCAAAATGGCTGCCATGAATACAAAATGGAGTCCGTTAAATGTCAAGATAATGGCTAGAACTGAGATGTCTTTCGCTAATGCTCAATCTAATTGCTGTTAAATTACAACACAGTCTGCTGGTGACAAGTGCGCTGGTGACGGTCTTCCTGCAGTCCGCGGGGATCCACTTGAAAGTCTTACGGAGGATGCGAAGACAGTTGAAGGTGGTGGAGGCCATGGAGTTAATTTGGCGACGCATGGAGAGGGAGGATTCTAGGATGATGCCTAGGTTTCGAGCGTGGTCGGTGGGGGTGGGAGGCATGCCGAGGGAGGCTGGACACCAGGTGTGGACCCAGGCTGACTGGCAGGGTCAGAGGATGAAGATCTCGGTCTTGTCAGAGTTCAGTTTCAGGCAGTTGTCCTTCATATCTACTTAAACATCAAGATCACTGAGAATCCTATCCATTGTGATAGGGTCCCCCTCTCATTCAGATATCGACAGTAATAATCTTGTGTCCAACACATCTTGTATAGTCAAATACTCACATGAGAACTTGAGTTGTGGTCTACTTTCGTCTTTATTAACACAAGGGAAGAGTGCAAAGTGTTTTTTCAGTTTGAGACATCTCATGAATTTGAATAACACAACATTGGTTCTACACCTGTCTCCTTTGTCTGTCAGACAGAAACTCATTCCTTTTTCTAAAAGAGATACTATTTCCTGACTAATATCCATGTCTGAGAGGTTGACCACAGTAAGGTCACCTACTTCCTCTTGGTCCATGACCTTGTTCTCATCTTGTCTCCCTGCCGTACCCCCTCTCTTTCCCCGTCTAGTGCGCTTGTGGGAATGGTACATCGGTTTTGCTCCCGATTCCCCTCCTTTATCCTCAGTTTCTCATACAAAAGAGGGATATCAGAGTGTTTTCGACTGCCCGCCCCCTCCTGTTTGCTTTTACTGGTAACTGGGGTATCCAGAGAGTTAGAGCTGGATTTGATGGAAATAGTAGTGTCCTTTTTAAATGGTCATATTTATTTGCAAAGGTAAGAAACCCTGCCACTGTTGTATTCCTGTTCCTGTCTTTTTAGCTTGTTAGCATTTCTCTGTTTTATTTCACTCTGGTGTTTAGAGATAACTTTGTTGAGAATTACATAATTCTTTATCAGTAGCTTCTGGGATATTGAGATCCCTAATCTTCCTCTCAAGAAAATCTATTTCCTGTAAGTATTTGTTAATTTTCTCAGATCTCTCAATGAGAATACCCATTAACTTGTTAGAATTGGCTGTCAATTCTCTCTCCCAATCCGCTAATAAATCCTCCCCCAGATCATCGTAGGACGGAATTATTTGTGATCTGAGGCCCATGGGGATTCTCCCTATTCTGATGTATGGTTTCACGGTGGCCCCATCCCACCATTTAGATAGCTCGCTCCTCTTTAGATTTTCGAACCTGATAAATGTATTCCTCAAACCCTCATTGGCCGAAGGGTTTCCACTACTGGTAACTAAGTTTCTGGTGAGTCCCTTGCTGAGGTTGCTAAACAGTTCTTCAGCTTCCTTATCTCTATTCATCCTACACTTTCATACTCTTAAACATTTCCTATTCACTGAATTCTTCCTAATCCTAACTTCTCAATAAACTTTCTTTTTCTGTTGTGTCCGACCAGGACAATATCTGTGATAACCCATTTTTACCAATATACTTACAACCATAAAACAATATGGTTGGTGTAAAGTAAGCAACAAAGCAAGTATTTGGTAAGCACAGTTCGAATTTACCTACATATCCATTCCACCATGCTCATGCTTTTCCCCAGTCCTCCAGGTCTGATGGTGGGCCGTGCTTCACCCAGTCGTCCTAGAGAAACTTCTCCCTTACTTTTGCTGCTTGGGTCATGATGTGGAGTCCGGTCCTGTGCTCTCTTGACTTCTCTCTGCCGAACCAATTACCCATTGATAATGTACCATCTGTTAAAAAAACACAACATGCAAGAAAACCAATAAGTCTAACATGAGTTTAGGTAAAAAATAGCAAGCCACACTGCAAATAATTAATTCACACTAGTCAACTCTACCCACCAAACATCTTGCCTAAAAAAGTCAGCTGGAGCATGTAATGTTAAAATTCATGCAATTTCTAACAGCGTTGCCTCAGTACACATTTATGGAGCATAAACACGAGACAGAAACATTTTACTTCAGTGAAAATTATCTGAGTAAAGTGTGGCAAACCTTCGCAGAAACAAAAAATAAAACCAGGATACAAATACATGAAGACAGAATATGGCCTCAGAAAGTAAATAGAGAAGAAAATGTAAGACAGTAACCCGGAGCAGGATACAATAAGTAAAGTGCGTGTACTTGTAAGCTTGTCTAACCGAAGGAGAACTCCTGGTAAGTTAAGAAATGTAGGGACAATCTATCAATTTATCACGATTTGGGCAGCACAGTTTCATCACACTATTTCTGAAGTTGTGCCCATTGATACTATTCTAGCTGTCGGTGACTCATATAGAGCTTGCAATGCAATCAAATATTTTCGACGAAATCCCATGCTCTCCATTAGTAACCATCAATACTTCCATTCCACACAATCAAACGCTTTTTCTGCGTCTAGCAGAATCAGCCCCAGGTTTCGTTTCTCTACCTCAGCAATATCAAATAAAGTAATAACTTTATTGATATGTGTCACTGTCTCCCGGCCAGGTATAAAGCCATGTTGATCTAGGGATACTAAAGAAGCTATAACTTTAGAAATGTGGTTGGCTAGGATCTTGGAATATATTTTTCCGTCGCAATTTAAAAGTGATATGGGTCGGTATGAACTGGGGAGTTCCACCTCTTTACCTTTTTTTACTGAAAACCACAATGGTAGCCTCATTCCATGTCTTTGGTGCTACCCCGGTTTCGGCCGCCCTAAACGTAGCCAATCTCATCTCTTTTAGCTCCTCAAAAAAAACTTTATAAATCTCCCCAGGTAGTTGGTCAGGACCCAAAGCTTTCCCCTTTGCCAACGTTTTTACTGCATTGGTTAGCTCCTCCAACATTATCGGAGCATTCAACAAGTCAGCCGCTACAGAGTCTAGTTTAGAAAGCTCCCCAAATAAAGTGAAATTTAGTTCCTCAATCGCACTTTGCTCGGTCATGTTTAGGTTAGAGTAAAATTCATGAAAAATTGCCAAAATTACCCTTGGATCCCTTCTTAAAACCCCAGTGTTGTCTTTCCATGCTGTTATATTTCGTCTTGCTTCATTCACACGTAACTTTAGGGCTAAAGATCTTCCTACTGATTCCCCATACTCATGACAGATTTTCCGTTGTGCCAGATATTTTCTCGCATTCTCACTGTGCCACACTCCCAAAATGTTTGCCCTTTTTCTAGCCACCTCGTCCTCTAGGATATCTATGTTACCCCGGGTAGCTATTCCCCACGTCAGCTTCTCCTCAGCCAGCTGCAGTTCCAGATAATACGACTCCATCTCTGATTTTACTTTTTTTTTATGAGCAAGCCCAAAACTTAAAACCTCTCCCCTTAAAACAAGCTTTGAACGTTCCCACACAATGTTAATGTGAGCAGAGTCCCGATTATTGTCAAAGAATTCCCTTAACGACCCTGTCATATGCTCTATAAAATTATCGTTCAAACACAATTTCCGGTCAAAGGTAAATTTTCTAACGATACCCAATGCCCCTCACCCAGGAAGTATTAAAACAATAGGTGAATGATCTGACGCAATTTTAGGGTAAATCTTCATTTTAACTTTTATCTAGATACGGAGTGCCCATAACAAAATAATCCAACCTCACATTCTTTTTATGGGGGTGGGAATAAAAGGTGAATCCGGGGTCTGCAGGGAATAGAGTGCTCCAAACATCCGCCAGGCCATAATCCTTTAGTATATTAAAGAGCCCCCCTTACACCTGTGGTTTTCGGCCTTTATACCTTTTTATCTCCCCGACAATATCCTGACCGGTTAAGTTGATATTCATATCCCCACAAATAATTAAGGGGGTGGGCCAGGTTTCAAGCTCCATATGGAGCTCTTCCAAGATCGCAGGCTCGTCGAAGTTGGACCCATATATATTACATATGGTAAAAATCCCAAGCCGCCCAGCACATTCAACCATAGCCCATCGACCAATTTTGTCTGCTAATTTCCGCCGTACAGCAACCAGATTCTTTTTGGCTAAAATAGCCACCCCTCGCGTCATTCCTGCTTGTTGAGAGGAAACAAAGACAGAAAAACCCAACTCTGCTAACACATGATGCTTATTCCATGGGAGATGGGTTTCTTGAATGCACACCATATCCGGCATAACGTAGTTCAGCAGCTACTCTCCTCGGTTTGTTAAAGTTATTTAAGCCTGAAACATTTAAGGAGCATATTCCATATATTCCCGGTGAAATTCCCCAACGATGTTTGACGCATATTAACAAAGCTACTACCACAAAAAACCTTCTTTCCCACTGTATTCCAAACTTTTTATTAACTCTCTTTTCATTTTATTATTTTCTTTGTCTGAAAGTGTGGATTTTATCTCCCCTTTTACCCCACCACCATAACCCCCCTAGCACCCTTGCGCCCACCAACCCCCCAAAACCCCCTGTGCCCCCCCCACCCTTCCCAATAACGAGGCGTTAGGAATTATGGCCCTGCAGATGCCGGCTGCCAGATGCCAGCTGGCAGTTTCCTCATACTTACCCACAAGCCCTCTACTGCACTGAGAAAAAAAAGGAGGAAGACCTCCACCCTGACTGCAGGAGAAACTACATATACGAGAGATCATCAGTTATAAACCCTTCTTTTCTATCTAGAAATCACCCCAAAAACAAGAAATGATGAAAACAAGCACAAAAAAAAGAAAAAAGAGAAGACAAGCAATAGCAGTTACACAGAAGCAATGGGCTTAACTACCCTGTTGGGACATTTCATTACAGGTGTTACAGATATTCCAGTCCACAGTAAAGTCCGGTCGATCTTTTACACAGTTAGCCCAAAGTTACTCAGTCCTATATGTTATTCAAAAATTCCTTGACCGACCCTGCATTGGTAAAAAATTGTGTGCGTTCATTATATATAATCTTCAATTTTGCAGGGTTCTAAAGATAAGCTTGTGCTCCCTTAGCTTGCAACGGGGTTATTACTTGACGGAGCTGCCAACGATTTTCCATGGTGCATTTACAAAAATTTCTTTCACCTGGTTTACTGATAGCCTGCCCAGCGGGTCCCCGAATATTGAAAGGGAAGCGGTGTGCTCTTTCAATCTCCCTGTCCCAGTCCCATTTACTTAGCTCCGGGACGGCACTCTTCAATAAATCTACTACAAACTTGCGTGGATCCTGACCCTCTTTGCCTTCAGGGACTTGGGGAACGCTCACAATATTACGGTGAGCCCTATTTTCAAAGTCAGCTAATTTCCACTGAGTGTCCTACTTTATTCCCTGTAGTGCCTCTGTCGCCCCTTTCTGCTGCTCAACCATATCTTCAAGGTTGGAAATACGGGTCTCAGCCTCAATAAACCTGGTTGCAGAGTCCGCCTGCAACTTTGCAATTCTCCGGACTGAGCTCTGACGCTTGCGACATAGGGTTTGTACCCTTTGACTTTCTTCCCTTGTCTCATCGCGAAGCGACATTATAGACTCGTAAATCAAAGCTATGAAATATCACCATTTGCTACAATGGGGGAGTCTTCCTGAGATTGATGTGACGTACCATCTTCACCTATATTACTGGGGGTTTTGTTACATTTTTACGGACGGTAGATGGACTGTCTTCCGTAATATCTATCGAGTCATCCAAGCACATACTACTGTCTGGGCTCCCTCCTTCCATACTCATATGCTAGGCATATTGTACGACTAAATCCTCACAGGATGAGGGTAAAGATGGTTCCGACATTGAATAAAAGTCTCCTGAGTCTGCATCCTGTTGTATTGGTAGCTCTTCATCCCCACCGCCAGCTCCTATTATCAGGGGTACACCATTTTCAGCAAGAGGACTCTCCCCATTTTGTTGGATCTCATCGGTGTTTGAGTTAATATTGGGGGAGGGCACCTCTATCATTCCTTTTGCGGGTCCCCCCTTCAATTTATCCTTCCCTAATGCGGCGGCTGCGAAGATTGCCGGGATCACTTTGTTCTTATTTACCCCCACTCCCTTTGTTTTAACTGTATCAGGGAGACCTTTAGAGTTTTTACCAGTTGTTTGTGCGGGGGTGGTCGCGTTTCTGCTCACCTCGGTGGGGGCAATGTTCTCTCCTTGCTCCTCGGGTATCCGCGGCTTCCCTCTTGTACCTTTAGGCGGCATAGCGGCAGCTCTCCTGACTTTTATCAGGTGTTGCTGGCAGTAGACTGCTCACTGTCTTTAGCTGCCTGCCGCCAACGCTGCTCTCCTGACCGGGCGCGGTGCTCACCAACAGCTCGCTTGCTCTCCTGGCTTCTACCCGGTATTACGGCCAGCCTGCTGCTGATGGTTTTCTCCAGCTACCTGCCACCAACGCAGCAACGCGGGTTTCAACTGCCTGACCAGGTGCGCCGTTCACCGACAGCACGCTCACCGGCAGCCCACTCGGTCCTGGCTTCTCCACGATATTGCTGACTGCCGGCTGCTCACAGTTTTCTCCGGCTTCCTACCACCAACGCTGCTCACGATTTACAGCCCGCGCTGCTCTCCTGACCAGGTGCGGCACACATAAGCAATCCACTAGTCACAGGGATTTCCAATATCTCCCACCAGCCGTAGAAACCGCTACAGTGAAGTCCGTCATCTTGCCTCCCATATCCCCAAGTATTTCATATCATTTTTAATCAATGGGTTATCTACCCTTTGATTCGTATTGCAGTCTAGGATTCGGAACTATCAACCGAATAAGGAAAATGCAACTCCGGAGGAACTGCATGAAGGAGAATTACTGGGACTTACTCCCTTAAACGATCATATAAAATCTATCAATAAATACATCAAGAAGGGAAGGCAAGAAGGGGCACCGGGGCCAAATGGAATCCCACCCGTGCTTTACAAACAAGATACAGAATACTGGGCGAAGGCATTGAGTCCTCCGTTCTGAGAGATAAGAACAACAGGCCGTCTTCCTCCATCATGGAGGACCTCGATAATTTCACCAATTTTTAAATCAGGTGACAAGACTCAACCTAAGAACTATCGGTTAGTTGCCCTTCTGGACAATGAGGCAAAATATTTTGCCGGGACGCTGCTGGACGAACTGCAACTCTGGGCGGAAGACAACTCAATCATCCCCCTGAACCAAACCGGCTGTTCCAAATCTGTTGGGACCATAACAAATATAACAACAATGGCTCTGCTAATCGATAAGGCAGAGAATACAAGAACACCATTACACCTGTGCTTCATCGATTATCGGGCAGCTTTTGACCATGTAAACCGACATAAACTTTGGTTGAAATTGGCAGGCTGGGGCATTCCCCAGGCTCTTTTGAACCTGCTAATTAATTTGCACACTGAAACCTGGCTGCAAATAAAACTCGGTGACGGGTCAACTCTATCAAGAAAAATTCCAACAACAAAAGGCCTTAAGCAATGCTGCGTACTGGCCCCAACGCTATTTAATCTGTTTTTAGCAGATCTGATTCCGTTACTGAATGCAACCAACTCGCATTCACCAAAAATTGGGAATCTAATATTACCTTGCCTACTCTACGCTGACGATCTAGTGTTGATCAGCCAAACGAAGGTGGGTCTACAGCGTCTTCTTGACATCACATGTAAATACTCTAAGGCTAATGATCTAAATATTAACCTGGAAAAAACAAAAACCATGACAATTTAAAAGAACTTTAAGAAAACACCTGTCTGGTTTTGGGACAAGATTCAAATAGATTCAGCCAATGAGTATAAATACTTGGGGGTGATCATTGATAAAGGCGGGCACTTTGTAACCCAGAGAGAAAAAATTAAAAGGAAAGGCATAGCCTTAGCCGTCTCAATGAGAAACCTCAATTCCAGACTGACGGGTCCTTCACTGGCTCCTTTGGTAGAAGTTATACGGGCACAACTTCTACCCACCATAACCTATGGGAGCGAGGCACAGAGGGGGAGGGACTCGATGCTCTTGGATGCTGTGGTTGCAAAAGTATACAGAATAATTTTTGGTTTAGCAACACGAGTCTCTCCAGCGCAAATTAGGCTTGAGTTTGGTGTGCAAAAACAGACCATTGCAAGGAAAGGTGCAACAATCATCTTCTGGGACAAAGTAAGGAAATCTGAACCTGCACCCTACATTGGCACTTATGGACAGAGCTACAACAGAAGGAGTCATCACCAGCGGCGAAATATTTAGCAACATGCGTGGCAACGCTGGGTCTTACAGAACTTTGGGCAACACCCACAAGTCACAACCTCCTTAAAAAACTAACAAAGAAATCGGTGCGAAATGAATCCTGGATTGAAGATAAGGCAGCCTTAACAAGGAGGTCGCATGGTTGGATGATTCTGAGCACCTATTCCTCTCTGGGGGCTCAGAAGTATCTAGCTTTGGGTTTTGCTAAACATACAAAAATTTCATTTTTGAAATACAGACTAGGCTTGTTGCCATGCACAAAGCACTTTCTGCATTGGCTGAAAACCCAATCCGATTCCAACTGCCGCTTATGTGGGACAATGCAAGAAGATATGCTGCATCTCCTCTGTACATGTAAAGAATTAACTGAGGAAAGGAGACGGTTTTTAAAACCACTTTTTAACCAGAGAGGCATTCGCACACGGAGACAAGCTGTGTTGACATGTTTTGCACCCGAGGACACGCAGCTTAACTGTTGCTTTGTAAAATTTTTAATACATGTGGAGAAGAAAATGCCAAAGACTGAATTACCGCACAGCAGATAGGTATAAGGACAAACGCTGCTACAATAATTGCTTGTTTTAATGCGTTGCAAATATCATTAGGTTACAATGTCTTTTAATTGGTTTTAATTGGTTTTAAATCTGCAATGAGATATTTTGTAGCAACGGTTTTAAGTAACTATGCTAAATAAAAACTTTACTTTACTTACTTACCCTTTGATTCCAAATCATGATTTCAGTTTTAGACTAGTTTACCCAGTAACCTGAACTTTTACCAAACCTTGTAGCTATCTGAAGGGCAGGACACAGTGCAGCTTCTAAGTCAGAAGTGAATATAACCAAATCATCCGCGTAAATAGCAACTTTCTTCTCCCAAGACCCCCAACAGAAGGCGGGGATGTTAGTTGTCATCCTCAAATTCTGGGCTAAAAGGCTCTATATACAGATTAAATAACAGCAGGGACAAAGGGCATCCCTGTCTTGTGCCTCTTGTGATTTTGAACGGGGTAGTTAGATTCCCATTTACTAGAACTCTCGCCATCGGGTTTTGATATATTAATTGTTCAGCCCTACAGAACTTATCCCCTAACTCTAGGCTCTTCAAAACCGCTCTCAGATAGGAGCACCTGACCCTGTCAAAGGCCTTAGCGGCATCTAACTTAATAACCACAAGAGGGCAGCATAAGCTGTTGCCACATCAGTTGCTCCAATGAGCCCTGATGTTAATTCCTGGATGGGCCTCCCTTTAATAAATCCGTTCTGATCATTCTGATCATTATGAATTATCCCCCCAGCAACCTTGCTTAGCCTCTACGCCAATATAGAGTTAAAGATTTTATAGTCCACGTTCTTAATAAAGAAATCTAATATTACTGTACTGGGAGATCTACATTTGCACATGGAAGACAAGTGCCATCCGAGTGTTAAAAGACTGTTATTTGATTTAGAAAGCCTACAACTTGCTCAACTGGTAACAATGGCCACACACATGAAGGCATATATTCTGGATGTGGCAATCTACAATGATCCCAATATTAAAGTTGCTGCACCAGTACTGGTACCATGGTCGGATCATTATATCATCCCCCTTATTGTACAGAAGATAGGAAGAGAGTACAAGGAGGATACCACCAAGGCTATGGAAAGGAAAAGATGCTGGGCCAAGATTAACTCAGGAGCATGGGGGTCACCCTAACTGACACAGCAATCCCGAACACTGAGAATCCGGTATCAGTAGAGGAAGGATACTCCAGGTGGGAATCAAGGACTACTCGATCTTTGGATTCAGTAGCCCCTAAGGTGTCCCATAAACCTAAGTCCGGAACCAGAGCAGAAGGGTGGTTTAATTTCCAGCTGCTGGCACTAAAGAAAAATTGAAAAAAAAATGACAGCTATTGGAGAAAAATTATGACCCTCAACTCAAAACAGAGTAAAAAGTAGTAGCCATTAGAAACTACCATAATAGTATCAAAACAAACCAAGCTAAGTTCTTTGAGGAAAAAATTAACCTCTCATGGGAAATGTTTATCGTAATCAAGGACCTGACAAATCCACCCACTGACACCTGTCCATCAGAAACGTCAGAGGAAAGGTGCAATGACTTAGCCACCTACTTCCTCTCGAAAGTAACTGACAGCTACAGCTGCTTTAGAACGAACAGAGAACTAATTGCAAGGTGTGAAGAGGAACAGGAAATAGTTGCCCCACAACAAACTATCACTAATTTCCCGCCAATATAACAAAAGGGTGTAGAAGCCTTGATGGATAAGGTGAAGTCCGGTTCGCCCCTGGACCCACCCCTCCGCAAATTCTCAGAACAGTAACACCTGTCATTTTACTGACTCTAATGAGGGTCATGAATCTTTACCTAGAAATGGGCATAGTTCCAGTTGCTGGGAAACAAGCTGTCATTAAGCCTCTGCTGAAAAAAGCAAATGCAGATATATCGCAACTAGGTAACTTTCGCCCCATCTCCTTGCTACCATTTGTGGGTAAGCTATTGGAAAAGCATGCCAAAAGAACACTGTCAGAATTCAAAGAGACTAACCTGGGCCTCCACCCCACTCAGATGGGCTCCCTTGGACGCTCATGACGAGCTCAGCTCGTCATGGAGTGCCCATTCACTTCAATGGAAATTACATTGAAGAGGGTCCACGGGCCTTAGCATCCAAGTGGTTAACCAACACACACAGTACAGAGTCTGCTCTGTTGGAGGTGGTGGAGGATCTATGACTGCTAGGATCGCTAGACCAGGGAAAATCAGCCGCCTTGCTCCTATTGGAATTGAGCTCCGCCTTCGATGCGGTAGACCATCATATATTACAAAGAAGGCTCTCAGACATTGGTATACAGGACACAGCGCTTAACCCCTTCCACGCTCATGACGAGCTGGGCTCGTCATGGTGTAGCCTCCTCGCACGCTCATGACGAGCCCAGCTCGTCATGAATAATGGAAAATGGGCGATCCCAGCACCGGGGGGGAAAACGCATAGCAGCCAAGTGGTTAAATCACTGTCATCGTTCTTGAAAGATAGAACATTTCACGTATAGGAGAATACTACTCTCTCTAAAACCATGTCACTGAGGTGGGGGTCCCACAGGGCTCCTAATTGAGCCCCTTCCTATTTAATGTGTACATGGAACCACTGGCTTAGATTGTGCTGGAGTTTTATATATCTATGACGTCCTATGCCAACAAGACTCAGTTGGTCATCTCCTTGGACCCAAAAAATAGCAGGGATGGTGAGAGATTATCTTCCTGATTGATAAGATTCAAAGAATGGATGACAGCAAGTTGTCTAAAATTAAATGGGGACAAAACTGAGTTACTACTTCTCGGAAGTAAAGCAATACCCAGGCCCACTATAGGCTGGCCTGCCTGTCTAAGCAATCCACCTATCCCCACAGAAATGATTAAAAATCCAGGCTTCTGTTTGGAAACTGATCTCTCAACGGGGACACAGGCTAAGAAGGTTGCAGCAACCTGTTGTGGACTACTTAGAAGCCTTTAGAAAATTCTAGACAGGATTCCTTCACAGCATAGGAAGACAGTGGTCCATTCCTGAGTCACCTCATGGCTAGATTCTGGAAACTCATTGTTCCTGGGGGCACCTAGATTTGTAACCCACAGACTGCAGGTGGTTCAGAATGCAGGTGCAAGGCTGCTGTGCAATGTCCCTACAAGGGAGTCAGTGAAAAAGCAATTAATTAGACTTCATTGGCACCCTGTAGAAGCCAGAATAAAATTCAAAATACTGGTCATCACCCACAAACCTTGCCGTAATAGAGGTCCCTAAAAATCAAGAGGCTAGTATCCCCTTACATCCCAAACAGGCGGCTGCAATCAAGCACAGAGGAACTTCTAAAACCAACAAAGGTCAGGAGGGAGAGATGGGGAGGAAGATCTTTCTCCCACCATGCTCCTCAACTCTTTACCACATGAATATAGGTTGATGGATAAAGTATTACAGTTCCGCAAAGAGATAAAACCTGGTTGTTTAAGCAAAAAATCTAAGACCCGGCCCGGCCAACCCCTATCAGTTACGGGACCTTTCAGTGTAGGGAAGCCTTAGGGCAGCCATGCGCTCTATAAAACCCATAATATTAATAATAATAATATTAATAATGATACTTATCATATAAGCCTACATGATTTGCGGTTAGTGGGTCCTTGCCAGGTTTTAGGATAAGAGAGATTGTGGCTTCATTCTAAGATATTGAGGGAACAGGGGGAGCAGTGTCAGCAAAAGCATTGCTCCCCAAGTGGGAGCCTGAGATCTGAATGCAAATAAAAGCATTAAGCCGCAACAGACCAGAGAACGGTAAATGGCCCAGGTTAGTGCAATGCAACAACAAGTCTCAAAAGCACAATTAAAATACCCCCATCTAGTAGTTATCCAGTCATGTGTTTTATTTGTTTTGAGAAAATCATCGAAAGTCAGCTGCAAAACATGGTCTCTATGTGCAAAAGTAACTTTTCTGTAGCTGTGTTGGGACATGATATACTTATGTTGTAACATTACAAGGTTATGGGTTAAACATCTATTATTATGTCAACATTATAAATGTGCAGAAGCAGGCTTGTGATTTATTGTGTTTTTGTATTAAAAAAACCTATTTCTTCTGTGCAATACATCATATATTACAGCCAATGAACATAATTCACACGTATGTTATTTTGAAAATGTATCATGTGATTGGTGCTGTGCACGTAACGTTTTTAGTGCTATCCATCGGCGCAAATCATGCTATGAATTTGTGTTTTCTTTGTCCACAGCACTATAAATACACGCTTAGGATTTCAGACTTTCCTGCCTGTTGATTAGAGATGGATAGATATGGTTCCTTTTGGAATTTAGGCCTACCTACTTTCAATGTAATAAACAATTGTGCTTTGGCTATTTATTTCCCTAAAGGCACACAGTAGTTTGTCTTATTATTGTTTATGTTAATTTTCTTGAATAATGACTTTTGCTTACTGTAATGCTATTAATATTTAAATAAATTGTTATATTCCATATAGGTACCATAATATAGGCCTTGGTAACTTCATTACCCTTCACCTATATTCTTCCCTACATTACACTTGTCACGGTTTACAGGACTAACCTTTAACCTAGATTCTACACCGCATTCAGAACGTGGATTTTCCCTTGTTTGAAATCTCATATATTATGCATGAGGATTCTTGAAAGCACAGCAGGACTACCATCTCCTGTACAAAATCTATGTACAAAGTTAATGCCCACCGTCATCCTTAGGCCGACACAGTAACACAGCAAGGTAAATCCCCTGGGGAGACCTATGGGTATATGTACATCACATCTTGCTATGATATGACAGATAAGACTTCCTGGCCGACACACTGACCAGAGACGCTGTGGTTCCTGCATGCAGACACTTCAGCTCGCAGTGGTCTAAAACATCCCTCGTGGGGTGTCCAACTCGAGACCAGGACGGGGTCCCACAGTCTCTCACTTCAGGTAATGGGGTTGAATAAATCCTAAGGGGATTCTTGGCTTAACACCTACCTACATGCTAGGTACACTTGCGTACATCTAGTTAGGGAAGCGTTGTAGGAGTACGCATCTTTTTATCATGTGTTTTATATACTCGGATGTATTCATAAATCAAATCAAATCAGGGGTTTGTTAAATGTGACTACTCACCCGTAAGGCGCTGGGGGTGTGTGGTGGGGGGGAGGTTTGCAGGTTCCAGTCCATCATGAAGGGGGTCTGTCGAAGTCATGAGTCATGAGTCATGAGTATTGTACGATGGTAGAGCTTTACCATTTATGTACCTTTATAGTACTGCTAAACATTTATATCCTATACTGTCCAACGGTTGTTGCAGTTTCTCTATTTTACACCAGAGTAACAACTGTTCATTACATTCTTATTCTGTGTATTTCTCTGAAACAGACTAAGTAAGCACGAGTGACTGAGCGAAAGGTAGTATATTGTTTCCACGGTCCTGGGGGATCAGGGATGTCATGTTCAATGGTTGCCAGGGACTTTTCTCTCCTTTGTAAGAGGATATTCTAGTGACACTGTGGACTAATTGGTACAAAAGGCCAACATACCCGGTGGGGGTGATCAGAGTTTGTCTGACACCAATCCTACAGTGTATGTTGTCTAAATGTGCAGATCCTGTATACTTTTTAAAGGGACCACACAACAAAATCTGCAAATACTGAAAATGGGAACATATCTTGTTGTGCAGGTTTCCTAATCGTTTTGTCTTATTGTTAATGTTCAGGATTCTTCTTTTGCTGCCCATCAGTCATCCCTAATTAATTACTTGTGGAGCATAAACATTACCTTTTGTTGTCCTTGGCTGTCTCTTGAGCTATCCTGGGAATGGCATATGTCGTTCATTCGCCGTTATTTATGTGGCATTTGACCTGCCAGAAGGCTAACAAAGTTGCATCGAGCACACGTTTATGATGCTTGCAAAGAGGATACACAATCATAATTTGCTCTCGAGTATGAAGGGTATCATTAGAAGTAATAATTACAGCACTTACTTCGTTAATGAAATAAATATATGAATATCCCAAGAGATTATAGGTTATGCATCATTTATAGGGCGTTATCTCTGAAAAGGTTCCAGTTTGTCTTAAACATTAGTAATAATGCCTCATGTCAACACTACCCATGGCTCATGATTGCTTCACACTTCTCTGCAAATTGGAAGTGGCTTTGCCAGTCCAGGGTGAACTGAACAACTGATGGCCTTTTTTGAATTTAAGGCGTTTATTTTTTTTACAGATTTTTACTGCTTTAAAATAAGAAGCAGTGATTGTAACTAGAATTTGAAGATTGGATTGCCTTACTACAACACTGTAAGGCTGCCTATTTTTGTACTTGAGTTGTAGATTAAGAAATTCAGTCGTGGCTGGTGCAGCCAAGCATGGTGAGGCTGAGGGGGGGGCGGGGGAGAGGGGGAGATGTGACAGGAGATTATGGGGAAAATAAAATAAGTAATAGTCATCTGTCAACTACCCGCACCCGACCCCAGTCCAGCCCCACCGTCCCACCGCGCTTAACTCCTCCGCCAGTAACTGAAGAAATTATCCCTTGTCTCCAAAGGGGAAAATATACCATTCAGCCCTCTTAGACACTCATATGAGTATCCCTTAAATCTTGGATTTCCGTTTTTGTCAGAAGCATGAGTTCCCAATTAAACTGCATTCATATTGCAATAAATAAATCATGCATTACTTTCAAATTGTTTTCTGAGGGCAATTCTTCCAGCTCAAATCTGGGTGAATTTCGCCAAAAGAGAAAGGCCTAGCATTAAAAAATGATGAGCAGTTTGTGCTTCTAAGTAACTTGTAGATCGAGGCACGCCCCATTCTGCAGCAGAACGGGGGGAACCCTATGATGAAGCATGCAAACAAGGGGTAACCCTGGTGGGTGAGAGTTATACAAGAAAACCTAGTGTTATCTTTATTCAGTGGAGGGTTAGTAACTACAGACGGCCTCTTTTATTTTGGCATGTATCAGTGCAGAGCAAGCCCTTCTGAGATATCCCACTCAGCTCCCCCTTTAAGTTGTGATATGTCAAAATGCACATTTTCCCATGATGTACTAGTAGTGAAAAATCTGCATTTGTACATTTTGGCAAGTAAGAATAATTTTTAAACGAATAATACTGTCATAGATTTCGGGTATTTCTTCTCCTCTATGCGTTCACATTTCTACTTCTAATGTAGAATAAACTCCAAGGAAATAGTGTTCAGCTTTTAAAGCACCCCTTTGTAAGTAATACAAGATATTTCTAGCAGGATTCCATGTACGTGGCTACCATTTATCTTTAAAGGGGACTCTTAGTTTGCTCTCTACTTCAACTAAGAAACTAATGGACTCAATTCGAATTTAGCGGTGAAACATTATGGGCGATATGTATCAACATTCCGTTTTGCGATTCCTAAATAGCGATTTTTAAGGAATCGCTATTTAGAAATTGCAAAATGGTATGTATGTACAAAATCGCTTCATTTTAGCGATTCCTTAATATTCCTTAATTGCGATTAGCAAATTGCTAATCGCAATTAAGGAATAATTTCCCATTCATTTCTATGGGCCAGGAGGCCCATAGGAATGAAGGGGAAATTTGCGATTCGCAATTTGCTAATCGCAAATTGTGAATATTTTCAAGGGTGCAGGGGTGTCCAAAGGACACCCTGTTGCACCCCTGAAATCTGCATGGGTGCACATGTGGCGCACATACATGGCCTAAGGGCATGTCTGTGCGTCACATGGCACTTTATATTTTGGAAGGAATTCGCAACTTACCACCAACTAGAAGTTGGTGGTAATTTGCGATTCCTTAAGGCCAATTTGCTATTTTTATTTGCTTCTTACATTGCATTTAAGGAATCGCAAAATTTGCGATTCCTTAAATGCAATCGCAAAATAAGGAATCGCAGATTTTGCAATTCCTTATTCTGAACCACGTTTTGTTTAATACATACCATGCGAATTTCGGCCTTTGCGAATGCGAATTTGCTTGATACATATCGCCCTAAGTACCAAATAACCAGGGACAACTACTGTTTGTGCCGACATCAGGGGCTGCATTACTAAACTCTTGGAGCGGTGCAACATACAATGTGGTAGCATTGTGGGCCATGTGACAATTTGGCATTGTAGAGAAGGGGACATATATTAGAGTGCAGCACCCTTCTGAGGATTGTACCAAGGAATATCAAGCATAGGAACAATGTCATATCATGTATATCATATAGATAATATCGAGGAACAAAATACCGAACGGTAAGAGCATATAGAGAGAAGTATAGATTCACTGCGCATCTATGTACCTTGATAAGTTAGGTATACAAAATCTATAGATACTTACCTTTCCTCGTTTCGTCACTCGATAGTGTTTCTATGATGCTAAGGTCCCATGATATTCCCTGATCGAGATTTAGGAAGGGACCCCTTCCTTAATATGTACAGCCCATGCTAATGGGCTGTTTCCTTATTTGCACTGGGTCCTAGTGGTGACCCTCTGTCACTATTGCTTGTTTTGCATAGATTATGTAAGTGTGATTTCCAGACATAGTTAATGAAAACCCTAGTTTAAGTGACTCACGCTTACTTTGGGCTGCAAAGTTCTTTCCCCCTTCCTGTCTCCCATTTAAGGAGCCAAGCTGCAGGAGTCTGAATTAATTAGATTGTTGTAAAATATTGGGGCTTCTGTGCGAATTATCTGTATGCGTTCCATGGAAATTGAATAGTGAATGCACACCTGTGCTTTGTGCAAGCAGACCGCCATCTATAATCTTGCCACAAGATATCTCTTGAAGGCAGCGCAGCAGAAAGTTTAATTGTGAAATGTCTGGGAATAGAACTGAAAATGTCCTATCAAGAAATGTTCTATCCTGATTGGTCTTTCCTTCCTGAGTACCGTGGGGAGCGCTACATACGGCTAAGAACTGGATGATTTTTTTTGCTCATTCCTGAGCTAATTAGATTTAAAAATCCGCTTCCCACTCACTTGTGACTAGATGCTTCACTCTGCTACTGCTCAAAGAGGTAGACTTCAGCGCAAATACATTTTCATTTACCTGAGTTTGGGGCACATGCATCGAGCTATTTTGCCATTGCAAACGTTACGAATCGCAAAAAATGGCTGTTCGCGTTCGCAAAATAGCCTAAAGCAATGCATGAAGCAAAATAGCCGATTCGCAAACAAATTAGCAAATTAAAGAATCGCTAAAACCTATGCTTGAAAAAATTGCAAAACTGCAATTCCACAAAAAAAAAAATGAACATTTCTTAAATCAGAACAAATTCTATCAGGTGGTAACAATTTCAAATTAAACAAATCGGGTGCAAATCATCAGCAAACTACTTAAACAGTCCGAGTAGCGAGGAGGATGAGGCTAAGAGCAGCAGCACAGAGAAGAAGGAGGATACAGGAGGGCATATTCAGACTGTGTGTTACTTTGCTAGGGCAGACAGAGGAAGAGATAAATATAGGCTGAATGCTGCACAATCTATGAGCTCATAGCTGAATTGGATCCAATACTGCAGCATCAGACTCGCAGGACACATGCCATCCCCACTCATGTGCAGGTCCTCTGTTCTCTGCACCTCCTAGCTTCAGGGAGCCTCCAGGGAGTAATTGCTGCTGCTGGAGACAGTGCCGGACTGGCAATTCCGGGCACCGGGCAATCCCCCGGTAGGCTGGATGGGGGCCGGTTTCGTGACAAGGGGCCGGTTTGGTTGCTGGGACCGATTTGGACCCTGGCATGACCGAGCAGCAAACAAGCACACAACTATCTGCATAAAATGCAGCTGCTGCCTGGTGGTGCTGCACGCACTGTCCATCCGTGTCCGGCACAGCTAGCACTGCAGCAAATTATTTATTAAAAAATCCACTGGGTGGTCTGACTGTCGGCACCATACGTGGCGTCTTCAGTATCCACCTTCACGTCTGCGCGGTGCGTCATTCACCCTAAGGGTGGGGGCAGGGGTCTGGAGTCAGTAGACCTGGTCAGGGGTCATCATGCGCAAGCGCATTGGGGTCACGCAATCGAAAGTGCGCGTGACTGCGACGCAGAGGAGGCCAGAGAGTGAGACGAGAGGCTGGAGCGGTGCCTGGAGAGGCCCTGACACCATCATTTAAATATTTGTAGCCTGCCCCGGACACCGGGCCGTGTCTGCCGGCTGTCACCCGGCACCCGCAGGTGAGTGATTACCCTGATCATTTAATTAATGGCAAGGCACTGTGACTGTCTCTAGGGGCATCACGATCAGCAACCGGGCCGGAATTAAAAGCAATTAAAGCCTGGTTAGGCCCCGGCCAGGTTCCGCGGCCGCAGCGCAGTGTGGATTTATTCAATGTGACAAACAGGCGCTTCCCTCAGTTACCTAAAGTCAGATCGGGTGAATGCGCAACGGTCTGCCAATGTGATGTATATTTTACTGTCTTTGTATGTGATGAGCCAATTGTGCCGTGTGGCTGCCACTATAAGTTCTCTGGCGTGTTGTTGTGGTAGATGGCAGGCAATAATTTGCAAGGGTGAATTTCAAGTCCCGTGCCAAAAAAGCACAGCAACAGTCTTACACGTATCGAGGGAGCACAGTAGGAGTACTTACAGGCCCATGTCTCTCTGCCCACTTGAGTGCAAAGTGCTTTCCATGCGGCAATGATGGGGCTCAGTGTCCTGCTCAGGTACAGTCGCACCATATTGGCTACTCTCTTCAGATTGCCGATGGAGAGTTATCTGATAATCAGCAATCCAGATCCCGGGTGCCTTGCTGCTCCAACCTCCACATGCGAGATAGGATAGGTATACTTATCAATGAAAGTTGCCATGGGCTGGTTAGTCGAGTTCTGCCACATCTAAGTAAAGTTGTGATGTCGGTCACAAACACACAGTAAGACACTTGTCAGGACTCGGCTGTGTAGTGGTGAGCCGCCCAACGCTTTTTGAAATAATTACAGCGCTTGCTGTAGTGCCCCATTCAGTCTGAGGCTTGCCCGGAAGTGCTGCCCTCGAGTCAGCGAGTTTAGTACTGACTGTTGGGTGTTGATTCTGTACTATAAATTAAGCAGCTAGGAGCTAAGCTGTGTGTGCCTCTGGCTGCAGTCCCTGTGGGGCTGGGAAGGTAGCGGCGCACCGATTGTGACAGCTTCGGGTCATGATTTCATTTGGCCTGAGAGTAGTAATAGTTTTAAAATAACTACTCTACAGCGCCCGACCCACCTATCTCACTGTGTGTGCCTCAGCCTTGCCTGACCGCGGGCGTGCGTAGTCAGCTGACTGTTGACTCATAATTTTAATTATGCGCTGCAGCTGAGAAGAGGAAAGGGGGGCCGCTCGGCCCCCACGCACACATGGCTGGGCCCGCCCCCCCCCCTTTGGCCAGTCCAGGTTGGTTCGCGCGTCCCTCCCTTGCCCCGGAAGCAGTTTTGCGCTTCCGGGTCAAGGGGGCGGGAGCGCGGCATAGGAGGGGTTAAGAGCCTGGGGAGCGCGGGAAGCGGCCTCTTTGTGCCCGCGCTTCCCAGGCTCGCTCCTCGCCCCGCTGTGGGGCCGTTTAATTTTCGTGTTCTTTATTTTTCATGTTCATGGCGGAATTGGAGCGGCGGTCAGCATCTGCATCCGGGGGAGCAGGAGTTGTTTCTCTTTTATTCTACAGGTATCGAAATTAGAGCAGCGGCCAGCATCCGCAGCAGACTCGGAGAGCAGGAGTTCACGCTTGGGAACGGCATCCGAGGTCCGGGAACAGCAGGCCGGCGTACTGTGGACGGCCGTGGTCGGGCGCGAAGGATTTTACAGGCACGGCGTGAATCGGGTTCGCAAAGCCTATTAGGGCGCGAGGTAGGTGACGGGCTCGTTGGTACGGCCCCGGATCGCGGATCGGCCCAACAGAGCGAGCGTGGTTGATAGGTTGACGTTATGTGCAGGAGCCGTTGATTTGTGTGATATATTAATCACGAAGCGAAGCAGGGTCGGCTTCGTCAGTAACTGAATGGGAGACCACAGGTTTTTGCTGAGATAAACTGAGCGCTCGTAATATTTGGTGGCAGACTCTGTTATATTGTGTGGGGATTTGTTAACAGGCATTTTATGAAGCAGGGCAGCCCTGAATACGACAGGATAGCTCGTTTTTTGTAATAAAAAAAACAAAAACAAAAAAAAACACGCTTTTACATTCAGCAGTTGGGGCGGATGCAAGTAGGGTTATGAACAATCCTTTTTCTTCCTGATTGAGTGGGCACTGCACCTAACTGTTTTGGAGGGTGTTGCTGGCAACAGAAATCGATTATGCTTTTGAGTCCTGTGCTTGGTATTATTTAAGGTACTCCATAGCAGTATTCTGTAGGCTCATTTAAATAGAATAGGCATCATTCTCTCTGTCTCTGTGGCACGATTCTGGGCTAATCACTTAATATCACTGTGCCCGTCTGATTCAGGCAAAAAGTTTTATGTGCACTGTTTTTGTTTGTTTCTTAGTAATTACTGCAACAGCTCGATTGGCAGGAGCCACAGACAAGGATCGCTGCGGACCGGGTAGCTGTGGAGCGCACGGTGGACAGCGGACCCTGAGGACGCGGGCAGGCCTGCATTTCACTGCTTCTGGCGGGCTGCTGGGCTAGAGTTCGCTCGCCCAAACACTCCAGGCTAGCTGGGGTGTGCGGTCACAGTTGCGTGGTGCCAACGGCCAGCTTGTGTGCCTCCGACTGGGACAGGTACAGAGCACGGTGTGCTCATAAATAACCTATTGTGTAGTGTAGGTTCAGAGCAGCATGTCTGCCAGACGGGGTGCAGGGAGTTCGAGTGTGGAATTAATGTTTCAAACAATGATGCGCAGGATGGCAGCAATGGACAAACGATTGGGGAAGGTGGACAAGTTGGTCAAGACTGTGGCTGAATTGGGAGCGAGGGTGGATGCCCAGGCATGTCCGTCAGGAAGGCCGAAGCGGACCATAGTGCCCCCCAAACCAAGGGGGGAGTTTGAAACACCACCCAAACGTGCCAGAACTAAGAAAGTGGGTGGTCGCCCCCCCAGGTCCGGTGAGGGCGGGGGGTCCCCGAGTCCAACTCCTAATGTACAGCCTGTTACACCTACCTCACCAACTCCTACCCCGCTGGTCCCTGCGAGCGTTCTGGTCCCGGCCCCTCAACCTCCAGTGAGTGTGCCAGTAGCGCCTGTCATGCCACCCACTGACCCGGTCCCCCCTGGTATCCCACAGCCCGTCGCGCCAGCGACGGGCCCTGTTCCGACTATTGTCCCGCCGGTCATTCCAACTCCGGGACCTGTGCCGCCGGAACTGGCGGCTCAGATAGCGGCGGTTCTTCCTTGGTTGGGGATTGGGGGAGTGTTACCTGCCGCAACAGACCCCTCGGCAGAGGCCCAAAAAAAGGTTGCTCAAATATTGTTGGCTAGGGGCGGGGGTAGCACGCCGGGTGCACCAATTTCTCCCCAAACAGGTCCAGCGAGCAATGGGGGCGCAGCCAAGACCGTGGACACAACACAACCCACCGAAAGTGGTAAGGAGGTTGCCCTGCCGG